>NC_092587.1:131531111-132165000 GCF_047663525.1 Anas platyrhynchos
TCTTTTATTTTTATCCTTTATCATACTTACAAAAAAACAAAGCAGCAAAGAAATCCTGGATTGAAACGTTGAAACATAAGAGTATGTGAGCTCCAGTTGCATCTATACTGCAGTTGCAGTATAATTTATTTGTCTGTTCAGGAACTGCTGAAATATGCCACACAGCCAAGTTTTCCAAGCAGCTACCCATATCTTAGCAGCAGCAGCAATGATCCATATCCAAATTCAAGACACAAATATTACCATAAATTCTTGCTGAAAAGATGCCAGCATTTCATCAAGACAAGTAAAATTCCTCCTCCAGAAATCATAGCTGGGTTAAAAGTCAGCGCTCTTAAGAAAACTTCTTTTGTTTCTAGTATCTGCTGCCTTTACAGAGCATAAACAATAAAAAACAGGGACAGGTGGGTTAAGTAAGACTTCCATGAGCACTTTAAAACATGTTTCGTTTGTGTATGCACAGAGTCTGAAGTTACGGGCAACTGTACAAAGCAGCCAGCCAGAACCTAAGATTAGCAGCAGGTGTCCTGACATCTCAGACCAGAAAACAGAAGTACATATGGAGCCCGGTAATACACCATCAGAGATCACCAGACAGCATGCAGCAGTTAAGACAGTTATGGGAGAAAATCAGGAGACTACAGTTCTACCAGCTGATGACATACTGGACCTCTGCATTCAGGAGGTTCTTAGCCAGAAACAATTGTATGCAAGATATTTACAATTTTTTCCTTTGCCAATCCTAATAAAGCTGCCTTGGTTACTCAGAATCTATAAATATTTATAAGATCTTCTCAAGGACATATGTTGGGATAAACTTTTTAAAAAAAGAAATAAAAATCAGAAGTCAAGATTGAAATAAAAGGGAAATTTGGAAATTTAATCAGGAACTTTGGAATCTGAGAACAAAGCCGAATTCCTACAGCTGTGTAAGAATAACCAGGACAATGGGGATCTTGAGATGTGCTTGTATGAAAATGTGTTTGAATTGTATTTATGTATGACTCATTTACACAAATTGTTATAAAGTATTAATTAATAAATATTATTCCTGTAAAAAATAGTAAAACATCTTCCACACAACGGGTTAAACTCCAGGCTATACTCAGATATGCAAGTAGATAAAAGCAAAAAAAAAAAAAAAACACAGCAGAGCAGTAGTCATGGCTCTTCAGAAGCTGGTTCTTTTAAAAGTGTTCCGACAGTGATACAAGTTCAGCTTCTCTGCAGCTAGCTTCTGAAATGGTACATATCCAATTTTTCATTTGTATCCAATTTGAACTCCTAACATAACACTGCACCGGACCTGACACGGCACAGCTTTAGAGCAGGCAAGTAAAGCCATGTTCTAGTTTTAATGATACTGCATGAACATTTTATCTTTTTCTCCAATTTCTGTGAATAACAGTATATTCCAACTACATGCTATTGGTAATTCACATCCTAATTAGTACAGGGCAGCCCTGCAGATCTCTCTTTTTCTTCCATCCTGCCAGCCACAATTCTGCAACCTTCTGCTGGAGAAGAGCAAGTCATGCAGCTGTCTGAGTTTTTACATCCCCAGTACACATCAAAGCCTACTCCCAGCTTCAGCTCCATCTAGCATACCATTTGGTAGTCCTGTGCTTAGCTTTGCCATGACTCTTCCAGTTTGAGAACTCCAATTTCTGACAAGCTTACTTGGGCACAATCCTGTCCACAGGCTAAGTGAACCATCCTAGAAGAGCCACGGGAAGAGGCGATGGATTGCTACCCCTTATACAGAGGACTGTATGTGTTTGTGTGAAAGTATATGTGTGCACTCACAAAATTGTTGCCTTCTTTCTGCCTGTTGGTCACAACTTCTGTGTGCAAACACCAGATGAAGAGGAAACACCTGTACCTTCCTAACGGTAAGCACCTGAGCAAAGATGAAAAGGTGCATCTGCCAGACCTTACCAGCAAGTTCTCATAACAAGCCCTTTGCACTTGAACAACAACGGGAGCAGATCAAATGAGGAAGATGGCAATAAGAGCAGGAAAAGAAATGTCCCCAGCAGACAAGGAGAACAAAAATGGGGCATAGAACTCCAAATTCAAGCCCATGGAGTTCAATGTTAAGAGAAAAGGAAGCATCAAAAGAAGCTTGATGTTTCAATAAAAAATATATATATAAATTGGCCTTATATGCTGTCATGCAGTGAAATACTTCCTGCAGATTCTTGCAGTATGGATTGAAATTTAAATTGAAAAATAAAAATAAAAATAAAAAAAAAAATAAAAATAAAAATAAAAATAAAAATAAAAATAAAAATAAAAATAAAAATAAAAATAAAAATAAAAATAAAAATAAAAGGATTACCACATGCTCAGTGTTACATTGCCTCCTTGATTTCTATATTAGTACGGTATCTTGGCTATCTCTAGACTAATACAGAAGCAAGCAGGGAAGGTCTTCACAGCTGCCTTCCCATCTACTATGTTCTCTCACTAACTCCACACATCCTACACCCAGAAGATTATGCCAGCATTTACTGACTAGCTCATTACCCTTAAATCTAACCTTAGTAGACTAAAATCTAACCTTACTAAACTAAACCATTCTTCAGAATTTTGACATCATTTTTTTCTAAAATGTTCTAACAGCCACTGGTAATTCACTTTTCTGTACATGTGCTGCAGTTTGCCATGCCCTGCTGAAGGCCCCCTCTCTCCTCTTAAGTCCTTATATTTATCTTTCTTTACCAACTAGCCAGCCTGGAAATAAACATGTAAGATGCAATATGTATTTACTAATTTGTTCACATACCATTACGGTGTCAAGTGACAGAGACAAGGCTTAATTCCAACATTTTTCAATAAAGAGAGTGTTGTAAAACGCTTCTGTGAATTGATTATAGCTTACAAACACAAAAGACAAGTCACAGTCAGCAAAACTGAGTATCTTCGTTAGGTTAAACAGCAATCTTTGGTCTGACTAGCAGGCGAGTAGTTGCAGATGCACAGCGGTCAGCAGCAGAATCTTGAGGTATACATACAATTACATCCTGATGTGGTCTACAACTGCTTATTAACCAAATAAAACCCTTTTCTTATACTGAGAAAACCCATCATGCTAGAAAACAGGCCAACTAACATGATGCTAAAGGCATTTTATACTTCTGTAGTCTGAGAGAAGAACATATTGCAGCCAAACTATGCTTAACTACTAGTGTTGCCCTAGAGGTAAATTTAAGTTTAATGGTATTAAAACCAGACATCTGTCATGTCTATGTGCACAAAGAAGCTCAGCACTCCCATGAAAAAAAAAAAAAAGTAATTTGATGTATTTGATGTTTTAAAATGTTTTAAGCCCCAATTTTGCTAAAACTTACTACACTTTGAGTATATTCAATTAAACTGTACTGAAATTAATTTTGTAAAACCACTTCCATCAGTAAGTATCACTTAATGATACTTATAAAAGACAATACACATTTTTAAAGTTACCAAACAGTTTCTAGAGAATAAAGCAGAAAGCAACTAACAATGGGAGGAAAGAGTAAATGCAACTGGACTGAGTATAAAACAATGGTTGGAAAAATATATATTCAAGAGACCATTCTTTTCAAGTCTCTGAACAAAGTGATGTGTAGATAAGTGCCAAAAGGCTATGCACACCATGACTTCACATACATCCTATTGAAAACAAATTGTGAGGTAAGACAGTAAACAAATGCCTCACGCCCTGAAAACTCTACACTGCCAGCTAATATTAGAAACTCAAGACGGGAGTTTCTCATTTAAGCTTTGAGAACACCTTTGCTCCTCCTCCAGCCCACTCAAATAAGACAGTCCTATATGTTTTCTAAAAGTACCACGTACAGCATTTCTCAAACTCGTTTGATTACCACATTCCTTCAAGTTTTACAGGCTCTCACACCATTTCTGCACAATGTCTTCTAACATGGTACTGTGCTGTCACACACCACCTCTGCCTGTAGAAGGGTCCCCAGAGAAGACACCCTTGGCCCATGCCCCACTTGGTGGGCAGCCATGGGCCATCAAAGACAACACATGGTGCTCCAGCAGACCCTGCCCAAATTATGCAGCAGATCCACAAGGCAGGCTTTCCAGACTGCTTCTTCAGCCTCAACTCCCGTTAATAAAGCAAGTGGGAGAGAGTGCAACCAACGTTACACGGGGACAATCCAAGGACACCATTTCAGTAACTTTTCTGAAGAGTTACAAAGTTCAATTTAGCTCTAAGCAACTGGAGAGAAAATATGTTGACAGGATCTTTGATGCTTTGGGTTTCAGACTCCATTTCTTGCAAGCAGTGATCTACGGCAGTCGCCTCATTATTGAAGGTTTCTTCAATCCCACAAAAGTTAGAGACCCTTAGTCAAGCAGATATGGGTGCATGCTTCAGCTGCCTAGAGGTGGCGATGGACAAGTCATTAGTGAATACTCTGTATGTTAGCACAGTTAGAGGAATTCTCAATTCACCTACTTACTTAAAAGATACAGCAAAACATATTTTAAAACTTTATTAAAAAAATTTTTAGTTATTACCTTTAAGGCACTAAAGGTGGTCAGAAAATAGTCCCATTTTAAGCATTTTTTCCCTTAATAGGTTTTTCTATTTTCTAAATGCACCAAGAAATGCAACAAGATTACATCTCCCTAACATCTTTGCTCTTTTATACCATTGGAACAATAGCACCCTTGCTAAAAAGAATTTAAAAAATTACTTCTTTAAAGCCCAGTAACAGTCTAGAAAAGAGCAATGGATCTGCAGTGCTTTGCAGCCTTGCTACATTTTCTTCTCACAGCTCACTCTTTGCCTTTGCTTTAAAATTATAGATGTATCTGTCAAATTATTTGTACTTGATATGTCAGTTTATATACTTTCTAAGCTTTTTATTCTCACCATTCTCAGCTTGCAGTCATGAATGCAAATGCATAAGCTACAAACACATAACATTCATACAGACAGCAGGGTGAGGGAAAGTCCCTACAAACTTAAATTATTAACACATTAAGACCTGTTTACAACTGCTTCCACACTCCAGGTTTGCCACCCTGACAACCAGCATTTTTCATGCTTTTACAAAAACTTAGCCCATGTTTTCCCAGTATTTAGTTATCCCAGTGATATTACGATTCCCCAAATATACTTGCCTCTACAGTTCTCCTTAATGCTGACTATGCAAACTAACGCAATATATTCCCCAATCAATTCAGTGACTTAGTAATGTGTCCTCAAGAAAAAGACAATTATACAGATTTATGTTCATATGAAACTTTTCAAGAGGTTGAAGTTATGAAGTTTGATGTTCTTACTTCTATGGTTGCCAGCAGTTATGCAATGTATTGTATTTAAGTTCCAAGCTAGACCAATAAAGTACTTCCAAGTAATATGAGGAATTACTCATAACTTCACTGTTGCATGTTTGCTAAAATACAGGAATAAAAAATATTTGTGAAAACAAAGAATTCCAAACAAATAATGCAGTGTTTATGAAGAATAGTAAGGTAATAAAGGGGGGGTGGGGACAACCTGCTCAAACTCCAAATTAAAAAAATATTTAACTTACTAGAAAAAAATATTTTTCAGTATAATAAACTAAAGCAAAGAGAAAAACAGCGTGTCTTGTATTTTTAGAGTATAAACTTTCAGCACAACAAAAAAATGGGAAAAAAGTACACAAGAGATGAAGCACAATTATAGCAGACAGCACATGGTCTCGGATCTGCACTGGTCTTAAATTTGCACATAACTGATTATACACATTTAACAAGTAGCTCCTCGCTTAAAAAGCAGTGGAAATTTTGATTACGCTTATATGATAACATACTAATGAGACTTCAACAGTAGATGGCCTCCTCTTCTTCCTCCCCATCTCCCATGACTGACAAAAGTTAAAAATAGAGGCTTCCGTTTCCGTAAATTATTTCCCTTTAAACTTTTCTAGAGCACTGAAATTAGCTACTTTGCCAGCTTCCTACATTTGTGTTGGAAAAGAAGGAGTGTTAAAAACATGCTTCCATTTACAGCAACTCGGGAAACTGACTTGTGCGGTTTGTATTACTGTTACTGTCTGTAATTGACAAGTCCTTCTAGAAGGTGTAGGTGTTAGAAAGTATACCTTTGGATACTGCTCACCCAAAGGCCCCTTGCACTGCAGACAGGGCTATATATATTTTGTGGGTAATCTTCTGTATTTGCTTATACTTCTGTATTTAAGCATTGCTTTGCAGTTAGACAACACAGATATTTTCAGGACAAAGCTTCCAATTCCCCATTCAAGAAGAGTTCAATAACTGTGAAGGAGAGAGTAAGAGCCACAGAAAGCCAGCTACAAGTCCCTTCCTTCATGGCCCTTAGCCTTCAAGGAAGTCAGAAGCCACGGGAAGCCTCTGACTTCTGCTGTCACAGCACAGCAGGATCCCAGCTGACCAGATCCATATTTTAAGGTCAGAAAGAACCACTGTCATCACCTAATTGACCTTCTGCATAATGCTTGCCACAAAACTTCAGCTGACAATGCTTGCATCTAGCCCAACATCTCGTGGTTGACCTACAGCATATTTTCCATATTGGTAAGGGAACTGTTTGTTTATATCAAAAAAGATGTACATTGCAGAATAAGTATCTGAACTGTTTATCTCAAAGTACTGAAGACCAACAACAAAAAAATAGGAGGAATCCTGACACCAGTCTGTATCATCTACACACTACCTTACAGCAGTGCCATGCATTCACTAGGAAGCCTGGTACCCTTCATACGACATGGCCCGGTTAGGAAATTTGTTGATTGCTTCTAATTTTGCTAGACTGACATTGTTCTGGCTGAAGTTCTCTCTCCTGGGGGTGTGTCTCATTCTCATCTCTTGTGAGAAGTTTCAATTAAAGCAGCTTAGCCATTGGAAAGAATAAAACAGAGGAAAAAATGCTGTCCCTCCCCACCCCCATGCTAGCATTCCCACAGCAGCTTCACAGACGCTCTCTCTACTACTAATACTGGGATCTGCATTTTTCAGGTCTCCTGCTATCCCTGTGGAAAAATGTTCAAGTTTGGCCAAGGCACAAAGGAGTGGAAGGGTGGGAATGTATTCCTGCACATGCTCAGTGTAACTGTGAAATGCAAAAGCCCTGGTTAAACTCCACAGAATTTAAACTCTACGCAACATGCACTGACATCTCCAGACACCTCTGCTGGCTACAAACCCACCCAACCCCCGTGTGCTGGGACATCACTGAGCTTGCTCCAGCTGCACAGAGCTGATACAGAAAAAACATTTCCAGCACACCCTTGCTCCTCACTCTGTGCCCAGGAGCAGACTAGGGAGACAAGTTTCTTCCTTCACTCCCAATCCGACCCCTTTGGGATCCGAACATCTGAACATCACACGGAAAAAGAAAGCACGGCCTCAACAACAGGACAGGGAAGGACAGGCAGGCTTTGCCAACATCAGATGCCGTCCTCTATAGCCCTCTGCTCTGAAATCCCAGGGCAGATCACAACTTCTCTCCCCTGTCCACTCCACTCCCCATGGTCGCCCACTTCCAATTCCTCAGTAAGCTCCAACTGCAGTTTGCACAAAAGCTGAACTACCAGCTTGGTACCACTGAACTGGAGATCCCTGCCCTCTTCACCAACTTCCACCACCTCTGCACAACGCCATCACTTAAGAGCACTATGATGGTGAAGGGTCTGGAGGGCAAGATGTGTGAGGAACAGCTGAGGTCCCTTGGCTTGCTCATCCCCGAGCAGAGCAGGCTGAGGGGAGGCCTCATGGCGGCCTGCAGCTCCCTCACGAGGGGAGCGGAGGGGCAGGCGCTGAGCTCTGCTCTCTGGGGACAGAGACAGGACCCGAGGGAATGGCATGGAGCTGGGACAGGGGAGGGTCAGGCTGGGGGTTAGGGAAAGGTTTTGCACCCAGAGGGTGGCCGGGCACTGGGACAGGCTCCCCAAGGAAGGGGTCACGGAACCGAGGCTGCCGGAGTTCAAGAAGTTTGGACAACGCTGTCAAACACATGGTCTGATTTTTGGGTGGTCCTGTCTGGAGCCAAGAGTTGGACTTGATGATCTTTATGGGTCCCTTCCAACTCGGGGTATTTTGTGATTCTATGATTCACTACCAGTTCAAGACAATGCCGAGGAGAAGGGCGGCAAGCAAGACCTCCTACTATTGGTAACAAACCATTAATCAAGTTTTTTAATGTACTGTGGCAAGGCTCTTTAGGGGAAAAAAAAGCCAACACAACAGAACACAACCACATAAATTAAGACTGTCTCACAACAATTTAATAGCGAACCTTAATTCTGGCATTTTATAAGGTGTCTGTGTTCAACTATACAACTGCAATAAACATGAAAAGAATTTACACACACATCTCATAAAAGCATCTCCATTAGGAAAAGTTCATTTAGGTGCCAGGGTCCATATCTTAAAGAGCCTTCAAACATCTGGGGGAAGGTCAAAGCGTATTGAAAAAGTTTTGTTCTTTTCTAAGAAAGTCAAGTATACGACAAATGAAAAACCAAGACCTGAAAGGCACTTCTAAATACCCATTGCCAAACAATGGCATTGTAATTCCCAGTAACAGTAATCCACAATATGAGCACTTCCTTCATTGCTCATGAAATGTTAAGACACAACACGGGAACTTGATCTGGATAATATCTTTCAAAAACACCAAATTAATCCATTTATTTGGTAAGACTGGTTAAAAAGCAACAATACCCTGGGAGCTACTTAAGAGAATAATTCATGAAGGAAATTAACTACTAAAATGTGTAATGACTGACTGACCAAACAACCTTTAAACAAAAGTTATGCAAAAGGAGATAGCTACTGGATTTTAAAACATATCTTTACAATATGCTCATACAAAATATTTTTTCATAGTAATTGCAATTAACATCTCCATCCAGCCTCTCTCTCTTTTTTCAAATAAGAACAAGTCTAACTTTAACATAGACTTTAACGTTCCACATGCAACACCAGAAAAGCCATAGAAATATCAGAGATGCAGATTAAATGAACTGCAGAAAAAGCAGAGGAAGGAGGAGAAAAACATTCCCATTTCCAAGAAGCCTTTCTGGTACAGAGCAGTTTGGACTGCTTAAAGTTAAGCTCTACCTAGTGCTACCAGAAGGGAGATGGGACACGATGCTTTGTTTCATACAGAAAATTGCCTGCCTCACAGAGTTGATATGAAGCCTTGTTACAGAAAGAATTCTCAGTTTCACAACTCTTTGGGGTTACTAGCAGAAGAAGCATCCGAACTTTAAGTTTCTGTAAGTCCAATTTACCTACTTCCTTCAAAATTACTTTTGGTAGAAATCTAACCAGCAGTGAGATCCCAAGTCTTCAAAGTGAGGATGGTAGATAGCACTGTCCTCTGAATCTCAGAACTGATCAGCAAAATTTGAGACAGGTGGTACACTTTTTCCAGCAATTTCAGCTATTTCTCATTACTCAAAGATCTAGTGATTCAATCTCTGAGTGGTATGAAAGAGAAAATTCACAGATTTCAGAGGCACTTGAAGCCTGCTTGCTTAGTGGAGTTGAGCAACACTTCAGGAGATCCAGTAAAAGGAAGGCCATGAAGCAGACTAAACCACGATTGCTATTCCAGACAGCAGATGCCTAATGTGTGCTGAAAACTTTGTGACTAAAGTCTGTTTCAGAGACTATGACTTCAAAAATTTACCACTCCAAGGCTATTAAGAAACCCGAGTGAACTGAAAGGGAAACAGCAGAGCACGGGGAAGGCAGGGGAGCATACAAGCATGACAGGAAATTCCAAGAAAAATGTGGTAATGACTCTTATGTACTTACTCTGCTCCACACATTCTTGTGCTGTATCATTTTCTAAAAATCTTTTACTACTACCCATTAAGCAAGAAGGCAGCTGAGAAAAAAATAAAAAATAAGGGAGTACTCACTCTTCCTCCCTCACCTTGTACTTATACCACAGCCAAACAACTAATTTGGAGAAAAGATTTCCTAGTCTGCCACTGCTGCCAGGAAAACCTTCTCTGCTATGACCCTTGTCTAGCTTCCTTTTGCAGGTCTTACCTCCCCCTCATAAGTGAACTCATATGTTTACATGCATTGCCCCTCTCAGCTCTTCCCAGAGCTAAATCCACATGACTCTTATTCATACAATTTAGATTTTCTAACTCCTTTCTGCCCCAGCATGACAGACAGGAATTCCATCTTTACAAAGATGGAAGCTGTCAGAAGAGTGAAGGTACCCCTTTAGTCCACCCCTTCCCTCCTCATAGTCACAGTTGAAAGTCTGATCCTAAATTTTTAACATCCCAAAGAAGTTAGTTAGAATTTGAGGGCAAAATTATCAAGTTAGCTAGAGTACAATGAAGATAACATTGATTACATAAATTGGTTCATACTGAATTAAAGCTATTCCTTGTCCTTTCCCCTTCAGGTATTACCACTACCAGATTATTTTTTTCCTGTCGTTATCAAAAGGGCAACAAGTAAAAAAATTAACAAGCTATTTTAATCACTTTTCAGCCTATCTGATCATTTTCTGTCTCTTTTCAGAACAGCCTTCCGAGACAAGGATACTCACTTCACACCCAGTTAAACCTTGTTGCTCTGCTGCATTTTAACGGAAGCTTAAGTTTTATAGGTATGACTGGTCTAGACCCCCCTCCTTCCCTCTGGCCATGTATTGAGCAATGCATCTTGTTACTAATGCACTGCATTAGTCTTCCCAATTCCTGCAAAACTTAGGGAAAAATAAATGTCTGCATAAAACTAGCTCCTTTCAACAATGCAGCAGTCATAAATGCACTAAATTTAAACAAATAGTCGAGACTGAATTGAAACGCTGATCCTCATCCTGTCGGGGGGAAAAAAATCACCAGAGCCAAACTCAAACTCCCTGGAAGAGACTAACAAAGACTATATATACAACCTAGAGAGCAAAATGCAAGGCAGCATACCAGCTACCAAAGCCATCTGTAAAACTCGCTGCTTTCCGAAGTGGCACCGAAGTGATGCTAAGGGCAGACATCCATGGATGCAAGCACATTTCTACTGATTGAATAATCTGTACTTCTCAAAATCCCAGAAAACACACAAAAGGGTACTATTCAACATTTACTTCTTCCTAGAAAATGAGTGCTGACAGAAGCAAAGGACAGGATGGAACTGTTGCTGCCATAATATAAATCCAGAATTCTTAAAAGGATAAGATGCCATTTGTTGACAACCCAGCCAAAATTATTTCACAATGTAACATTTTACACGATCCAAGAACAGTATGAAAGTAAATAAAAATATTTAAAGAGCTTTTGCATATAGACTAATTGCCTTTAAAAGGAAAACAAATTACACAAATGTCGTTCTCAATAGCAGCTTGTCTAACATATGATTTAATTTAACAGGTCCTAAGATAGTAATGACAGTAAGCACTGACAAGTTCTTCTGGCAACTTCTAACATCCATCAGAATTTTAATGTTGAGAAGAGAAAAAAAATAGTTGTCTTCAGAGCTGCAACATTAATTCTCCTTCTATTTCTTCTTTATAAGTAGCCATGAAAATGCATTCATCTTGTCCTCAGTAAACTGTTCATCCCCACGTATTTTGGGCAACTAAGCCCAGCACATTCTTCCATTGTTTTGGACGTACACTGCTTTGATGTCTGATTTCCAAAACAAGAGAACTACAAAAACACTCTCAAACATACGATCCAGCTTGGACATGTGCTTCCCCACACACACATTAGCGGCAAAAATTGCTGTGTTCCTTTCGCACCGCTGTCATTCGTGTCATTTTATACGTGCCGATTTTGACTGTACAAAACACAGAGCTCCCCGAACAAGAAAAAATACCCGTTATTAGCACCACCTCCTCCTCTCTTTCCTACAGCCATGCAGCTGCAGCCACCGTGGCTGGGCAGAGCTGGCGGCAGCCGATCCCACCGGAGGGCAGCCAGTCCCTGCAGCTCCTCCGCCAGCCCCACGGCACACGTTCCTCCAGCGTGTTCCCACCCAAGGAGCTGGCACGATGGAGCAGGAGACACCAAAAGGGTACTTAACCATTTATAAGCACAGTTTTTCCTATTGCACACTGGCAATAGCCACACGCATCTTACTTGTCTCCAAAAGCTGCCTGATGCCCTTACGGCTACTGCTTTCCACAAACAAAATCCCCACTGGTGAAGCTGCTGAACTGCCAACTATTCCGTGCTGCGATGAATGCCTAATATTCACCCTCATCAGCCTAATGAAAAGAAAACTTTAGCTCAAGCTGCACAGCTACAAGATACAGCTTACACGTGAGAGAAAGTACATTTCCAGAAAATGCAAGGCATCTACACCTATATCATGCTTCGCAATTGTAACATGAATTTTGTAAGACCAATAAACCCCATCAATTTCTAATGCTTCTTTAAAAACATTATGACAACTGATGTTGGTAACAAGTTAGAAAGGAGGAAGGGAGAGGGAACGCACAATTCCATCCTCAGACCAACCTTGCTCATTGCTAACTTTCTTCACGGTGTAATCTGCAAAGCTTCATGCAAATAACTATGTGAAGTGATACAAGATTCAGGGGCTGAGGTCTTCTGCCTTTGGAAGGCTGTAGCTGAGACTGCTTAAGTGTCACTGATTTTAGAACGTGCTTTACAAGGGAAAAGCACAGGGGTCTGAAAACAAAGCCAAACAGGAGAGATGAATCTTTACATTCCTGTTTTATTAGTATGCATACAATCACATTATTCATTTATAAGCAGAACACTACCGTGAGGTAAGAAACGCCATAATTAGTACTCAGGCTGAAAACTCCTTGGGGAGTTTAAAAGTAATGCTACGCAAGAAGTCTGGAGAACTGGTCTCCTACGTCCCAAACCAGCACCGCTGAACTAAAGCCTCTCTAGCTCTGGAGGGGTGTGACTGAAAGAGACAAACATTTCAGGACTGGTATTTCACAGCAGCTACAGGAAGAGGTCCGAAAAGGCACTGTGCTAAGAGAGCTGGGAGATTGGGCGGTAAATCCAAAGCAGGATTTTGGGAGACTGGGAAGAAGACTTGAAGCGCACCTTTCTGTGCTTCTGTGAAGTATCTGAGAAGAGTAATATAACTGTCCACTGCAAAGACTCGATTTATCCTTCCAAGTAGCTATTGTGACTGGGTAATATTAAAAATCTTCCTGAAAACACTGTTTTATTTCCAAGATCTTCCCTTAATAGCAGTTTATTATATACAAAGCATTGTATGCCAATACATTGTGCCAATCAAGAGTTAAGAAAGTTATGAATCCATTTATAATGAATCCATGGTGATATATACTACAATAATCTGCATTTAATGTGTACTTCATAAATACAACCCTACAAGGCATGACTAGTGTCTCCAACTCACACAAAAGAAGGTTGAGGTAACTGATCTCTAAAGAAACTAGTATTATAGTAGAGATACTACAAATTTGCACACTAAGGTAATTACTCCACACTCCACTACATGCAGACACTTCTAGAGTTTGTCCGAACAGGATGTTATGTGCAGACCCAAAGCAGCTCAGCCCTCGCTCAGATATGTACGGGCTGCCAGCTACTTGAGAGTGGCAGGGAGCTTCGTCTAACCCAACCTCCCCTATGCAGGGCTTGTTAGCTCAGGTTCAGTGATGAATTAACCACAGGCACCTGGCTCCCGACCAGCTCAAAGCACGAGCCGGATTTGCAACATAGCATTTAGACACAACTGAGAACGTCTCATAATGAAATTGCTTACTCACCTTATTCACCTCACTTACTTCATCTAGTGGAATAAACTACTCACCCATATTGCTACACAAAGAGCATTTACATGGAAGATCTAGGGCACTGTTTATTCACACCCAAGCTTTCTGAACTCCAGCTTTTCCAGGTAGAAAAATCCATTCTTAATGAAGGTCAAAACTGAAATGAACAATCTTTGCTGACAGCAAAACCACTGGCACCTTCTACACTTGAGGGCAGTTCAGACAATAATATGTCTTTGACCCTTAGGGACAAAAACTGGCTGCTGGCAGCTCCGGGAGGTTCACTAAGAGCAGGTATCTCACCAACAAACCTTCTGCAAGACTCTGTATCTCTTCTTAAGATCACACTGCTTGTTCACACCTAAGGGAAACCAATGCTAAAAGCCAGGCAGCGTACTGCAGGTCACGTAACCTAACAGCTACACAGGAAGCTTACATTTGTCCAGTGCTTTGGTCCATTTTTTTGTAATAATGCAGCCACGTGAAGATACACACATCCCACAGAATGGTTATAAGCCAAGCCTGTACCATAAGATCTGGCACATCATCACCTCAAAATGTGTTTATATTAATTGATTATAACTGTTCTTATCAATCAAATGGTAAAACCATCACTTGGTTTTAGGAATTGGCTTCTCTTTAAGTCAAGTGGCTACTAAAACCAGCAGGCAGAGATGTAAAAAAATAAAAAAAAATCAAGGTCTTGGAGTCTGGTCTCTTATAAAAATATGGATATGCAATTTTTATTACTAACACTATTAGTTTAGTGCCTATTTGGCTTTTATTCCATTGATCGGTTTCAATTTTTTCTGAAAGCCTCCTGGTAATTCAAATACTCCAATACTCTATAGAGTTCAGAGCAAGCAGGGGGCCCAGCAGAAAGTGAGATTTCCGTGCTCACACTGCATCAGGTATCAGAAAATCCACTCAGGAGCAAACAGAAATACCCCAAAGTGCAAGGCAAAAAGCATCCAGCAGAGCCTTCACCTTCCCAGACACCGAAGTTGATAGCTGTAAGACACAAGCCCACAGGAAACCAGGCTTTTTTAGTTCCGGGACTCGTAGAAATACCTGATTTCTATAAACAGTGACATTTTCCACATCTACCGCAAGCTTCTTCAGCACATCAAGTTCAGTATCCTGCAAGGCATCTCCCTGCCCTGCCCTAGACATTCACGTGCAAGCTACCCAAATATTTTCCCTTCCAAAAGTTATTTTCTTTAAAAATACATTAAATATTTCCTTTAAAATCCACAGCTAGTCCTATTTATGTGACTATTTGCTGGGTGGAACAAAGTTAGATGCTAAGCTGGAAATACCATAACAGCTGAGTATTTTAACTGGCAACACCCTTGTAATGACATGCCCGTGTGTCATATCAGCTATAGACACCACATCTTCACAAATCTGACATCTCCCAGCTTGAAAATTAATTTAGCATGTTTATCAGAATTTTACATGCACATTCGCACAGGCATTCTTGCATTGAAAATACCTAAGAGCATTGTATCAAGTGTATGTTCAGGAGTTTGATGCTCATCAGTAACCATCTCAGTAGCAGGTTAATCCACCACCCCTCCAAAACTGCTTAAAGCTTTTGTGCCGTGCCACAACACAATTCATGTTACAATAATTTTTCTATAAAAATAAAAACCCAAATTGTAGGTCATGCATTGTTTTTAAATGCCGAAATTTGATCTCTTTACAGATAAAAATCAATAGCCTTATTGCCTGTACGGGTCCATCGATACGGGTATGCACTATTTACATACATTAGCGCTGTTATACAAGCAACTTGTCCTAAATAAACAAAAATTGTATAAGAATGTTGCAATTGCTGGTGAACCTAACAGTGCTGGGTTTGGGAGCTGTGTTTTTCCCCAAAAAGTTGAAAGAAAACACATGGTGATACATAGGAAGATTATGCTACTCTTTCTTTAAGACAGGCACCAGAAGTTTTAAGAAAAGACAGGTTCATTCCCAATTTCAGTATTTCCTGAGTGTTTTGTTGCCACATTTTATAACTTGAACTTCGCTGATGTTTGTTTTGTTGCATTTTATAAATAAAACAGGGCAAAAGCTGAGAACTGAGCAAACCCGGGATTCAGCAATCCAGCAGACATCTAAGTCTTGATTAAAAATATTTCTCCTGATTAAAAGCGACCCACCCATGAGAATCAAAGAGATAGGAATTTGGAGGCATGCCAGTTCATACAATAACTATGTTTATTTGTCTTAATAAATATTTAAGAAACATGACTTGTGGTATTTGATACAACTGAGCCCGGTTAAAAGGCCTCTCTCCATGACATAAGCAAATACCGTCTACCCTCTTTATTTGTCCGACTTCTCCAACATTCAAGGCTAATCTAGTTTTAGGTCAGGAAAAAGACTGCGGTCTGTCATTTTAAACAAACCATTGTAGTAAAACGTGAACAGGAAATTCCTAACTACGCTGTTCAAAGAACAATGATTAAAAAAACAACAGAAACTTACAAAGTACAAGGAGCCTACAGACTATCACAGGACAGTTTGGGTGGAAAAAAAATCCAAAAAAAAGCGGAAAAAAAAAAAAAAGAAAAAGGCCTATAATTACCTTGCTCGGTATTTTCCCTTCCTCCTCCGCCCCCCCTTGCCCACCCCATTGCCTCCGCAGGGGCAAGGGGTCCTTCAGCCTCTGCCGAGGGAGGCACATTGGTAACTGAAGGGGGAAGACCGCAGTATATACAGCTCTGTCTGATACCTTGGAAATATCCGGCCCGCGGGAGTTAGCGCAGGCATGCCATTCATTCCACAACATATAAATGCCCTCTTTAGAGCCTCAGCTAAGCAGCAGTTTCATTTGGATTTTGAGGCACAGGTCTGCCTTGTTTTTCAATAAGCAGCAAGCTATTTTTACTGTGGAAAAAAAAAAAAAAAGAAAAAAAAAAAAAAACACGTTTTAAAGGCATGCCTACTAGCATACAGACAGTATATAAAATGGATAAAATGTGGATTCAAGGAAAATCTCCTGCATTAGCGTTCTATTCATAGCACCGATTTCCCTCTCTTCAAAAAAAGGATTTTTCTCCTTTTTAATTTATACCAAGTGTGATGTGTTAAAATGTTTGGAAATTCTTTAACCAAAGTACTCTGACAACTATTTGGGTTTTATTCTCAGAAATCTGGATATCTGACTATCTTCACTGATCAACAGAAGAAAGGAAAAGGATACATGCCTAATTTGAGACAGAAATCACAGCTAAAGGGAACGATTTCACTTTTAACATAAAGTGCTAACAACAACAACAAAACGAAAACATGGAAAGAGCCTCAGGCAAACTTAACAGTAAAGATACCCTAAAAATATCTGGATATGGGTACTAGTATCAAAATCTTCAACCACTTTGAAAAACAAGCCTCAGAGTACATATGTAAAAGGTCAGAGACAGAAAAACGAACATATGATCCCTACAGAACTGCATTCTGAAGAACACCATTCATGGGCTGGAGGGTGGGGAAAACGTTTCCACAGCCAGGACACTATCCACAGTTTCGGGGTGTTTCTAAAGGAATCAGAGTCCTGGACACAGGGTAATTTATTTTTAAAGCAGACAGACAAGCCTTTTATAGCTGCTCCATGGCTTCTAAATGTAAAGAAAAGGAAACTTATGGTTGTGATTAAGGTCAAGAATAAACATGATTTTCTTTATCAACTGACTTCAGAACGAACAAGCCAAATATCTGAAGAACAATACAGGCAAACAGTCATACGTGCAAAACTTCAAAAAACACAGATGTTCATATACTGTACGTAATTACAGAAAGCAGATTCCAAAAAATTGTTAGAGTAACTTTTAATGGCAGAATGATGGAGTAGTATTTCAAAACAACAAGACAACTTTCTAAAAATTCAGAACCCCTTAAATGTAAGCTGTTAGGGGAAGAAAACATATAATCAACACTGTCATTCAGATGCTGTTGCTGAAATAATCAGATAATGGCCAAAAGGCTTCCTACAAGTCAGAAATGGTGAATGAAACAGTCTTTAAACCAAGGATCTGAACTGAGACCTGGTCAGTAGTAACGATAGCAATGAAAATGTATTACCAGCTTAAAGCTGTTCAGCAGACCTTGTGCAACAGGCTGGAGGACTCAGCTCGCTCCTAGCAGGCAGATGTCCAGAGCACACAACCCGCTCCATCATCACTGTTACCAAACAGAAGCCACGAACAGGCACGGACAGATCTGCGAGATCACTCCCAGAAGGAACTTACCCAACACGCTACTACAGCCTGCCGTGGCACCAGCAAGTTCATCTGCACCCGTGCCGAGCCCTACAAAGGAGGCACTTCACATGGCAGCACAAGGTTTACAAAAACGGGCTGTTTTCCATAATTGCCGCAGTTTTATTTAATCTGTCAGGTTTCTAGAACAGAGTCACAAATTTTACAAATGTTTGTTAAAATAAATAAGTAAAAAGCTCACCCATATGTACCATCTGGTGTTTTGTCTTTTATTAAGTCATAGAAAGACATCGCATAACTTGGCTTAGCATGAAAACAGGTTTACATCTAAGGCCCAATGAAAAGTTCTTTTTTTTTTTTTTTTTAAATGCACTTCTGGGAAAAGTTAAGATTTTTTTTTTTAAAGCACATGACACTCCTAGGAGACAAAAACTTGGGACATCAAAATTTGTGCCAAAATCTCCACAAGCTATTTTTGAAAATGCATTAAAAATGAAGATGATGGATCATTCCCTAAGATGCCCTTGAATCTGCAAGAAAAGACTCAGTACAAGTAACTGAGGGGTCCTTAAAGGCCATTCACAGCCAGCTACTGTCCCCTCCAACGCCCTCCCCTTTTTTTTTTTTAAATTATCATGGCTTAGCAAACCTTCTACAGATCACTTCCCAGAAACACTTCTCAGCTCCAACCTTCAGAATTGTAAAGTGAGAATAACGGGTACTAACAGATAGTAAATCCTGGGGGTGATCAATTTTTCAGATGATTAAATGGCATTGCACAAAACATTCACATACTCCTTCCTATATCTTTGTGTTTGGATACATGCTCATGGATTAGAAGACTTTTTGCTCTGAAAACCTTCTATTGTATTTAACTTAAGAAATTTAAAGACTTCTCCAAAGCTTCATATAAACACATCCAGAAAACCAGTAAAAAAAAGACAAGGAGGAATTTGCAAAGCAGCTTATTTTACAATAGGAAAATAATTCCTGGAACTGGAAATACAATATCTTTATAGCACCATCAATCAATCAGAACCTAAGAGTCAGACTGATCATAACTATCTCAACATTTTACACCAGAAACAGGCTAAAGGGAAAGACTTGCTTAAAGCAAAAATGTAAGGGTTTATTTCATAATCCAGCAGCTAATTCCCCCCCCACACACACACACACATCACCTTCCCAAACAGAAGGCACTTAACCAGCACATGTCAAGAACAGCAATCATACTCCAGAACTCCATCAGTTCAAAGTGACTTGACTGAAACTAGCTGGTCATTATATATATTAAAAAAAAAAAAAAAAAAAAAAAAAAAAAAAAAGCTTCTTAAATTCAGTGCATTACATGGCGTTACGGGAAATCGAGGAAAAGTTCAGCTGAATGAGTATGCAAGACTGCCAAAGCCCGGAGAAGTATTAAACACAAACAATGAGACAGGCAGCATCAGGACAAGCACTAGGACCTCTTGTGCCCCGTCTCTGAGCACACTCCCCTTGACTAAGGCAAAAAGCTTAGGAAATCCATTATTTTTAGACTCCTACGTTGTAGCTACTTTTGATTAATATAAGTGAAGTGTCACTTCTTTCTGAAGTCCTTGCTGTAACTAAGTACATTAAAATACTGTCCCATTCGTGTATTAAACTGCAATTTCCCAAGGGTTCAGAACTAAAAGAAGTTTTCACATCAGATTTTCCTCTTGATGACTTCAGATGTACTCCCCAACTTCCCCTAGAGGCAACAGAAATTCTGTAATTGAATTGGCCCAACTAAGCAGCTACATTAAACTCAGAATTGAAATTCAAATGTCCATGCAGAGTCTTGAGTACATGCTGCCTATTTATCGCAGATCTCAGTACAACCATAACCACAAGAGCAGGACTAGATTTTCCCTTGAATAAACTATGAGCTGGCAGAAAAGCAAAGGTAATACAACTCAAAACAATGCAAAGTAGTTTTTTAATGTCATAACTCAATACATTGCATACAGTTGGAAATATTCATCTGAATATACAGTACAAATATACAGGTTCTTAAACTGGAACCTTACAGGTTACCTACTGGTGAAGACTTTAAATGCATTTTCAATTTTATTATATAGAGGAGATAGAGAAAGTGTATCTTTCTCTACACTAAGTGTAGCTTTTTCTGTCTCATAATGGATAACAAACAGGTCTAATATGTATTTCTCATCAGTTACTGTTAGAGACCATTTAGATTCTCCAACAACTGATCTATGTATGAACCAACAGCTGTGATACTTTTTTAATAAATTGTTCTTGGGTTAACTTATTTTGAAGTTTGGGTTACAGAGACCTATGTACCATATCAGATCTTTAATACTGCCAGTCTTGGTTTTATCCAAAAGATGAAATCTGAGGGAAACAGAAGACACAAATGTTTAAACAGTCATTTCCAAATATATGTAATACCTTCTCCATCCACAAAGCATCCCTACATTGCCAAAAAGCAAATAGAAATGTCAGTTTAGTTTTTATTCTGAAAGTTCCGTTTTTAAGCACGCATGGCGTTGTTGTTCCAGTCAAGTAACTTTGGACTGTAAGAAGTGTGACACAATTTGTTTATGCTGCAGAATTGGATAATTATGCAGCATTTTCAGCCATCTTCCCAAACACAGATAAGCCACTCTTTCTAAGAATCATTGTGTGTTAAGGTTAAAAAGTCTTAGTTTTAGCTGTCTAAATGGGAAGCCAATATTTAATAAATCAACTTTGAAATATTGCATGTTCACAGCTTTGATACCAACCTTTGCATTTTGCCATAAGGAATACTAATCACTGTACGTGTGAAAAACCTTCAGCCTAAGTACAATATAAATCAAAATAGTTTCAATGACGTTCTCTATACATATTTCATCTTGAAAATAACTCTTTCAGAAAGCTACGAAAGATATCTTCTGATCCTCTGCTGCCAGTTCAAGGCTGTTGATACCACTACACTTTATTTTTGTCCCATTGCCAATTAAATACGCTGACGTAGAAAAGTCTTCAAAAGCAACAACAACAAAAAAAATACAGCAATACCAGTTTTTGATAGTCGCTAATTCAGTCCCTGATGGCAATCAGCTGTTAGCCAGCACAGAATCTCACCTCAGTCCCCCACACTAGAAGGGGACAGACCGGACTCATCACTGGATGCAAGAGACCTTCGTACTCTAGCAAAGCACCCACAGGACAGGAAAAAACAGGCCAAGAAACAGGAACTGAGAAATACTCCAGCTTATCTGAAAATACAACATGCATCTCGAGCTAGTCTCACTAGGTAGGAGCTGACTCAAATGATTCAACGTGCCAGGAGAACTGACAGGGCCGTCAACTTTTAGCAGAAGCTCTCCATGTTTTTAGCACGCTCTGAATGTGCCAAATCCAAATTAATGTTCCTATCTGGAACAGAATCAAGAAACGAGCAAGGCCCCTGTAGCATGGCAGAACAAAACCTAGATCCCCATTCCCTCGCCACTGAACAATTAAGAACCAAGGGGTTTATCTCCACAAAGCAGGCCCTGAACTGGGCCACAAAAGAGGCAAGGCAAAAACATGACACCATAGCTCCTGCTCTTCTTCATAAGCAGAGAGCCAAAAGCCTTGTAAACCACGTAACTTCAGCATTACAACCACTTCCTCCTCTCCTAGCTGGAAATTTCAACCTTTATTCCTTCCAGTCCCATAGTAACACTCCCATCGAACAGTCTTTTGATCAGCTGTAGCCCAAAATACTGGTGGTAAAGCCACTTTTTCCAAGGCCTCTGACAGCTGCTTCGTTGGCTTTGCTATCCCCTCGACGTGCCTCTCCTCACTCCACCCTTCCTCAGGTACACCCTGTGCCTCCCCACTGAGCCGAGATCCTCCCTGGAGGTACTCCACTGTCAACATCCTCCCGGTATCGACCCGATCTCATACCCAACTCCCTCACACTCCTCCGAGGCGCCGCGCTGCCAACATCCTCCCCAGCTCCCCATCTGATCGTACACCCGATCCTCCCAGCCGCCTCCTTCGCTCCCTGCCAGCGATGGCAACACTTGCCATCGACTCCACCAACCCTTCCTGAGCACTCCCAAGCTGCTGCTGAAAACCCAGCCTCCTTCCCCAGATCGGCTCTGCAGGTTGTACCTGCCCCTCACAACTGAAAAGCCACTTCCACACCACTACCCAATGGACAAAGTTACAGTGAAACCTGTTTAAGACACTTTTGTTACTTTTTATACATCTATACATTTTTTATACATCTGTCTGACATTTCAAAGGTGAATCCTCACTTTTAAAAAGGTAACTTGAGATGTTTTACCGTGGGGGTACTTTAGAAGTCAGTAGTCAGGACTGCCATTCACGAAGAGGATTCACCCAAGAGGGTTTTAAACTGACTCATCACTTTTGCCTAAGCCAGATCCTTATTGAATTAAACTTAATTGCCATAAGCCATTTAAATATCCATCTGCCCTGAGGGTAAGTCAGCTGAGGGAGCTGAACAGGCCAAAACCCACCCTTCCCTAAAAGAGAAAAATGAAATGCTGAATAGCTTATTTTTGCCAGCTGGACTTTGTGTGAGGTTGGATAACCACCAGTACCAGTGAGAGAGATACAAGACCATGAGGCTGGAGGGGGGGACACCGCTGCTTTTGGCAACAGGGAACCACTCGCTCGGTGGTGCTGTATTGTGAAACCTTGCTGAGCGTGCAGCCTGGGCTGCCATGGAGAGGTAGAGCAAGTCCCTCGAGGTTGTTCTCCTCTTTGGCTAGCTTCTTGCAGCCAGAAACAAGTTGAAGATCACATAAAAGCTGCGATACTCCCTGGCTTTGCTGGTGAACATGAGCGGTCACATCTGTAGCAGATAAGACATTCAGGAAGTTCTATTTTTAACTCTAGGCAGAAAAAGTATTAGTTTTACTGTTTCGCCAAAATACCAGCTCAATACTTCTGTTCAGCCTCATGTGCAACTTTACAAAGCTCTACCTTCCCGTAATCAATGTGAAATTATAAACCAACATTACATTGAACAGACACCTCTACGGTGCTTGTTAACAGGACTTTGCCTGCTATAGATAAGTTCTTAATTTTTTTATTGCCTACAACTCATTTGTTCTCATGTTTGCGTACTGCTGTCACTATATTTACATTCACTGAAAACGCGAAGTTGTTATCTCTCAAACTAAACTTATCTCTAAAATCCAAGCCTAAATAGGATTTTTTTTTTCTTGAGATAACAGAACTTCAGACCCTAGCCTCATGACATTTCAAATCTTGTATTCTCACATGTGCAGTTTATACATCTTGAAAAGCAGACACTCCCCCCTCCAACCTTTTCAAAGACATTCGTTCAAGTACTTAATTTTCTTCTAACAATGCTTGGTGCTGTCTAACAATAATAAATACAATCGCTATGTCTACAGTGACTCGCATATGCATTGGTCTACACACAGACGAAACAGTAAACTACCTTTTCTGATAGTTTCGAGCACTAACAACATCTGACAGACCAAGGTTTCTCAGATTATCAGATCCAACTTATAGGCAAGACAGCCAATACCTCTGCACAGAACCCTCCAAGAATTAGCCCTTGTAACACGTGCCATTGCATTGCTGCAGCTCACTGCAGTCACAAGCCCTAATTTAGTCCTTTCTAGCCAGCATACAAACACAGCAAGGCAGGTGTCTGCATTCCCTGACTGCTGAAAATACTTAAATACCTCCATCTAGAATTCACTAAAAACTACACGTGCACAGGAGAGGGGAAAAAAAAAAAAAACTTTTACCTTTAACAAAGCATTAAGAAGCTTAACAACACTCTTGGTTAATGAGGTAAACTTGGCTCTGTAGCTGTTCGGATGCATTACCACATGTGAATTAGGTCTTGCAGTTTTATGCTATCTAAGCCAGATTTTCAAAGTATATATATGTTAACCTGCAAAACCAATCAAATAAATCAGAATTCACCACTATTGTACTAAAAGGACAACCTTTCATTTTCAGGAAGAAGGAGTGGATGCCTCCCACCTCTACTTTCTGAGACACTGAAACATTACTAAAAACATTTTAAAATGTTTATCCTCAATTACTGGAGATAAAGCACTCATTTATAACTATGTCATATTACAAGAGTAGTTTATCAGAAAATGTGAACACGTATTTCATACAGGTATTGCTTACTTCATCCAGGTATCTAATTCAGAGAGCTGAGATCAAGAAAAAAATGCAATAATTTAAAATTAATTTACCACGAACCAGCTCATTGTTTATGTGTTATCAGAATCTAACAATTGAAAGCAAGGACTGAGTTTGAAAACAAACTCTGAAAATGCACAGACATTAATTCTGAGACTCTCACACCTATGCTTATTTTGAATCATAAACAATTTCATACAAGTGCCATATAAAAGTTAAACATCTGCCTGTTTGAAGACCTACCAGACTGAATGAAAAAAATAGATATATGAATCGAATAGAATGCATCTCTCTTCTGAATGGCAAAGAAATAAATGTGTCATGGCATATAAACGTGACACTTTCAAAACAAATGTCAGCTACAGCATACCTTTAAAAATATTACTGGACTATTTTGAAGAACTAGAGCACAAGCATGTCCCGATGGGTCGGGGGCTCAGGGCACCGCAGCCCTCTCTTTCCACACGTGCTGCAGCCCATACTCCCAGCCGCATGCCAGGAGAGCAGTCGCACAGCTGCACGGCTTTCCCATCCACGCTGTGACTGCATCCAGGCTTGACATTTGCACAGAAAATTCAAAACATCTGGATCTCGAGCAGTACTTTATATGCATTGTTTTTCATACAAATTCTACCAAGTCCACTGTATTCGCTGCTAACTTGAGGTAACCACATGATGCAACTGCAGTGACCCAGATGTCTCAAGTGGCGGGGGTAAACTGGACTTCTTCCTTGCCGTGTTCAGAGAAACAACCCGGAGAAACTCTCCACTTTCTAATGAAAGCATGGCTGCTCTGCCAATCCATACGAGATATATTTAGCTAGATATATTATATATAGGTCAAGTGATGTATCATGCAACAGAGGCAGCAAAAATAGATGCTCACAGACAATGGGGCTTCAACTGATAGCTGACTTTGGCAAAAAAAAAAAAAAAAAAAAAAAAAAGAATCAGATAATTTCATCTAGACAGCTAAAGGAGTAGAAAAACTATTCCAGCATTTAATATCTCTTATTATTAAAAAAAATATATCCGATTTCTGGTTTCAACTTCTGCCTAGCAGACACTATTATAAATCTATTAAACAAAAGAGATCTGAAGTCTCAGATATCATAATCTCTTTTTACAATCAGCATTCAAACCACTTCTTAAACACCTCTTCAACTGAGTAAGTTCAGCTCCCTTGCTCTCTTGGGAGAGCATGTTTTCCAGATTCATACTTACTTACTCATTCTTTTTTTTTTTTTTTTTTTTCTGAAGACAACCATCTTCATCTCTTGTGACATTAGCTCTGACAGCCTAAGGAGCTAATTTATTTATAAAATCACAACCAAATTAGTATTTCGTCACTTCTGCTCACCTTGAATGATTTTCAAAGCATCACTTCCAAAAATATTTTTTTGTACCCTATAGGTTAATTTTTTTTTGACATTAACAGTCTGCATCGCACAAATAAAACACATGATTTAACTCTGTCCTGTCATCATCGTGTTTTCAGAGTGAATATTACAATGATCAACAATTAATTTTTCTTCCCATTCCACAAACAGCATTAGTTTAAAACAAAAATGTGAGCTAACGCAGGTGACAAAATACAACAAAATTGAAGTAGACAAAAAAAGTCTGAAAACACACAAAAACTTAGTGCAAACTTTCAAAAACCGTGGTGGTACTGTGTTGTTGCCTTCATCTTTCCCATGCTCGGCAAGAGAAGTATTTGAATTGTAATGCTGAATGACACTGACCGTAACTCTCGGTGCAGGGGTTTAAGCCCAGCCTAGAAAAATGCTATTTGTGATTTAAACGATTCTCCTGATTGTCAATGGGCTGCTGAATGCTGTCAGCTGGGCAGATACAATGCACTACGCTGGCTGATACTCTCTGGCCTTGACAAAGAGGCCACTGCCTTTCCAAGGGTACCACACATGGGTGCTCCAGAAGATCCTTTGCCTCACTAGAGGCACGTCTTCCAGTTTCAGCAAAAGTTTGCGTAGCCCTTCTAATCTAAATCTGTTTCACCTCCCAGCCCTTACCTGTCCTCAGAGCTGCTCCTCTCCAGGTCTCAGGGGAGGCAAGGTATGGAAAAGTTTGTCACTAAAAATGCTCTCGATGCAAAAGTAGCAATAGCTCAGCAACTTAAACCTGTAGTTTTCTAGCTCTGAATATTTAACAAGAATATGGTGTAAGTTTCCCATTCGCCATCTCCTATTCCTTTATAAAAACCGAACTGGGGGAAAGAGAAATCGCATGACGCAGCATCACGCTTTGCTTTGCTGTAACAGACCACATCGTCAGAGCAAGCTAGCAGGAACTGCCTTTGTCCTGCTACACAGGAAGAAGAGACGAGCGGGGTAGTACACTTGCTAAACACCAAATAAATGATGAGAATGAGGAGGAACCCTGAAATAGTTTGGGAGAAACAGCCCAAACTTCTGGACTTTTCTGCCCATTACCCACTTCCTCGAGCTGTTCTGCAATGCATTCCTAATAACGCATACCTGCCTAGTGACTTCCTCAAGCCAACTCCTTTCAAGCACGCTACCCTTCCCTGCTTATTTCGACCTTCCATAATTCAGATTTTTCATCAGTCTCCTCCTCCAGCACATCTTACACCACCTGACGTTTCACACCTCGTTCTTGTCCTTCACCTTCCAAGTCTCTCCTCCTTCTCCACAGGCTTCCCAGCACGCACGTTTTCTGCCTCTGAAGACTCCCCATCCCACGCGGGTGCTCCTTCTTTTCCCTCGGGGTTCCCTGCACAGCCAGCAGAGAGCTGACACCCTCACACCCTGAACCCTCACCAGACCGGTTTCTTCTCACCTGTTTTTCCCTGTCCTACAGGTTTTCAGTCCAGTTCCCCTACTTTTTGCTTCCCAGCCTTCAGGTGCCTTCTCCCTACCCCCAGCTCCTGATTTGCTTTGCTCCTCACAGCTCTCCAAAACATCCCCCCTCCTGTAAAATCCCAAGGCCAATCCCTCTTGTTCCAACCCACCTCTTCTACAAGGCCAGGACTCTTTCTCTCTGGGTTCAAGTTCACCAGCTTCAAGAATTAAGATGCTGCTGAGGACGCAGGACAGAAGAGCTACCTGATCTTAATAAAGATACCAGCAGTCCAGGTTGCAGGAAGCTCCTGCAAACACAGCTGCTAGAAATACAAGTCCTTACCCAACCCATACGAATTCTTCAAAGCTTCCCAAACTGGCCCAGATGGATTATTTCTCCATGCAAAAATGCTGCTACACCTTGCGAGTTTAAAATCCTCATTCCAAACCAAGATGATTTAAATCTTCAAACAAACAAAGATGATAACTCACATTAAGAAGCTGAAGGAAACAAATCAAATCATCTCCCCTGGTGAGGTTCTGCAAAAACAGCACTGTCTCTTAGCTGAAGTTTCCACAAGCAAAAAAATCTAACAAAAACTCACCAGCTTGGAAAGCTTTTGCCAACAGTTTTGGCTAAGCATCTAATCACTTGAAAACACAGCCTTGTAACAAACAGCAACTGTAGTAAGACCTGGTGCCACAAAGATCATCAATATCAACCACAAACACAGTCAGTCTTTTATAAGAGCATTCACGATCCCCAGTTATTGACCAGCATCTCCATATACTAAGTACTGTGCAAACACGAGATAAAAAGGCCATTTGCTGCCTTAATCTATTAAGATAAAAGACAACTACTACAGCAAGAAGAAAACGTGCACTGAATGGTTCCACCTCAAGACCTACAGGGTCTGCTAGACAACTGTCTAGCAATCTACACAGATCAACACAATAATCTCCGTCAACCTAACCACTGATTTGATACCAAAGCAGCTTCTCATATCTGCTCATTTTATCACTCTCCTACTGTTCTCCCTTTTCTTTATTCAATTTTTCCTACCCTAAAAAGAAAAAAAATCATATGGCATCCACTTCTAGGTCCTTTATCCCCTTTAACTCTGTTACCTTGATTTACCTCTTGCTCCTATTACCTTCTTTCCCAAACCCCCAAATCCTTCATACAGCACATTTCTCCTTCCTTAACTTCTCAAAATAGTATTTCCTTCTCTTCTTGGCTTCAACAGGATTATTTTTTTCTTAAATCAAATAACCGCTTCATATTAAATTCACTAACCTAACTACAAAAGGCAGAGAAATCTCAAAGGGAATGCTGAAAAAAAAAAAATAAACTATTAAGTCCCAGCTACAGAGAAAGAGGAGCCCGTGGGGATGCTTATAGGATCACTGCCCATAGGAAAGCTTGGAGGTGCTGATTCTCAGAGTTTGGGTCATGTGCAACACGGCCCGAGGTCCCATAATTTCATCCAACTCCTCCTGGATAGAAATGAAACCAACACACCAGGCACGGAAACAGGGGGCTGATTCGTCACTCTACGCCAAATTGACAATGCCGAGGCAAATATGATACCAAACACATTATTCTACCTTACTTTTTCAAGATCTTTTTGCAGAAAAAAACACCTTCAGTACCATCTCCCTGCTGCTCCGACCTTTCCTTCCCAAACGCTGGCAGAACACAACTAACCTGACCCCCTCCTACTTTGTTGCTGGAATCCGAATAGCTGCAGTGAAAACTCAAAAGACCAGCCACCTTCCGCTATGCAACACACAGCCATCTCACTGCACTAACAGCAGCTTGTTCTCAGCCAGAGATCAACTCTGCAGCCATAAAACTAGCTTCTGCTGCTTGAATCCTGTAGAAACTGTTGACATTTCGTCGTGGAAACGTTGTGTCTTTTCTACCTGCCCCAGTGTAACTGTCTCAATCTCTGCTCTACAGCCAGCTCTCCTCACCTGATAAATACATCTCGGTTTAAACACTGGTGTGAAGTATTTAAAGAAATTTTCAAACGTCGCGTGGCATTTCAATTATTTCTTCAAAACATGAGGTCCTAATTTGAGCAGTGCTATTCGAATCGCACGGTGCTACATCGCCACTGAGTTTAAACACTGCGGGGAATTGCTAAGTCTTTTTCTTTGCTGTCTCTACATAAAGTTCTCCAGGAGACGAAACTGCACACCCCCTGAAATTTAAGGGAAAGGACGGCACGCAGAGAAGCCACAGACACGTTATTGTGTCACCAGTTACCTTTAAAGCAGAGTACTGCAAGTAAGCGAACGTTAAAAAACACACAGATCGCTGCAGAAAAAAAAATGCGCTAAAGCATAACAACAAGCATTTAATACATCAGCAAAAAATATGTGCATGCGTAAGTATGTCTAAACAACGAGACAAAAGATCTTGATCTCGTAGGTAAATATTTAGGCTATTTAAACAGCTATGCATCATTGTGCAAGACGGCAGGAATTGCTCAAATTACTCCAGTCTTTAACCCAGACTGCGCTTAAATGTTTCTGTGGCCTGCTTAACATTCCTGGCATAGCTCTGGCAAGGTAGCTCTGGCCGAAGTTCAAACTGTCCTTGTCCAACTTTCGCTTACTATAAAAACATTGTTTAATATAGGAAAGCACACACGGAGACATATGTTTCTCATTTCGCAGACACCTCCAAATACTGACACTTGTGTTCCGCAGCTCCGCGTGGAAATTTTTGGGCGAGCGCGTTCAAAGCGCGGGTGCGTGCAGCAGGCGGCACCCTCCGCAGATATTCCCCTGTTTTAAAGTGAAGCTTTAAAGCCCGGACAAGTTTTAAGCCTTTATGGGCAGCTCTGTCAGAGGGCGCGCACCCCACAGGGTGCAAACCCTGCTGCGATTCACCCCGGGCTGCCGAGACCCGGGGCCGGGACCGTGCCCGTGAGCCGGGGCCGGCTCCGAGCCGCGGCGCTGGGGCCCCGCTCGGCCCGGCCCGGCCCCGCCGCCCACACCCCGCCCGCGGCCGCGGCCAGGAAAATGTCGCCGCCGGGACACGGAGCCGGCAGCGGGACCGCGGTGGGAAGGGGGGGATCCTGCGGGACGGGACGGGACGGGACGGGACGGGACGAGCCCAGCCCGGCCGGGGGCTCCCCGCCTGCTCCTGCCCCGTACCTGTCGCGGGGGTCGATCCACGAGGTCTGCCGGGTGTTGTGGTCGATGTAGAAGACGCGCCCGTCGAAGTCCCGCGCCTCCTCCCAGCCGGCGGGCAGCGGCAGCTCCGAGCTCTCCCGGCCCCGCTGCCCGCCCGCAGCCGCCGCCGCCGCCGCCGAGCCGGGGCCGGGGCCGGGGCCGGGGCCGGAGCCGGGGCCGCCGCCGCCGCCCTGCCCCGCCGCCCCTTGCTGCTGCCGCCGCCGCCGGCCGCCGCTCAGCCACGGCATGGCCGCCCCAGCGCCGGGCCGCCGCCGCCCAGCTCCGGCACCAACCCGCTCCCCGCCCGCCGCCGGGGCAGCTCCCGTCCCGCGGCCGCCCGCCGCTTCCTCCCCCCCCTCCTCTTCCTCCTCCTCCTCCTCCTCCTCCTCCTCCTCCTCCTCCAGCACTAGCAGGCGGCCCCGCGGGCAGCGGGACTCGGGCGGCTCCGGCTGCGCCGCGCCGGGCTCATCCTCCCCCGCGACAGCCCCGCTCGGCGCCGGGACCAGCCCCGCCGCCGCTACAAACCCCGCCCGGGCCCTGCCCCGGCCCCGGCCCCAGCCCCAGCCCCGGCCCCGGCCCCGGCCCCGGCCATCTTCCCGCCCGCCCCCCCTCGCCAGGGCCCGGCCCCCGCCGCCGCCTCCACCCCGCCCGCCCGTTCCCACGCCGCCGAGGGCCGGGCCGGGCCCCGCGGGGAGCGGCGCTTCCCCCCCGGCCTCCCTCCTGCCCCTTCCCCCGGCTCGGCCCGGCTCGGCTCGGCCCGGCCCGGCCGCCCCTTCCTCCGCCGCCCGCGGGGGAGGCGCCGCGGAAGCCGGGCCCCAGCCCGGCCCGGCCGCTGCCCCCCGGGGGCGAGGGGCGAGGGGGGTCGGCGGGCGGCATCCCCGGGAGCCAAGTGTTTGTGAGGCGTGGGTCAAAGCTAAGCCACGGCACCAAGTATTAAGTCAGGGGTTACAGTTTCTGTGATTTTAATTATGTCTCCCAGGCTTTCCGAGCCTTTATTTAGCTGAGGTAGGCGTTCTCAAATGGCACAGGTCTGTATTAGCAATGCCTTGGGACACTGGATTTTCTTGTTCAAAGAATATAAAAAAAAAAAGCCCTCTGCACCACAGCTCAGCTCTCCCTTCGTTGCCTTTAACGGCCTTGCAGCGATTACCTTAGCACAATATCTGCACAACAGCACCGTGCCAAGACGCTGCACCAGTTCATAGTACCTGGAAGCAGCGGAGCCAGGTCGTTATAGTAATCCACCAAGACTAATTAGCCCTGCTGAGGATATGTGCAACGTAGCTTCCTCTTCCTCATCACTCCCCGCAGTCCCAAGATAGGGTCCGGCTTCAGCGAGGAACCTATGGACTGAGGCTGCAGAAACAGTACGGGACTGACTGACCATGGAGTGTCAGTGTTTTGGGGACAAGGAGCTCAACACGGTGGTGGGCAGAGGGGAAGTGACGGGACCTAATGTGGAACATTTCATTCAGCTCATAGCCCTTTGACTAAATTCTCGTCTTAACTTTGGCAAAGTGCTTCAGGCTAGAGCCAGAACAGGACTTGGCTGGGTTGTGGTTTCTCGGCAGAATTATGACGCACATGTTCCGTGTAAAGCATGAGCTGGAGGTCCAGCATGGCTTGGATCTCGTGGATGCATTATAATTGCCGTTTAGGATGCATCTGCTGCTGTGTGAAGGACAGGGCCAAGACTTTCAGGTGCACAGTAGGTGCTTCTCCAACTGGTAGGTTATATCTCCCAAAATCTTCAACAACTGTGGAAAAAATATATATGTCTGTAGATGATGCCTGGAAAAGATTTTCAGGCTAAACAAGAGAACTTGTCCTGAAAAACTCAGATTTAAAATTGTCCCAGCATTCAGATTTAATTTCTAGGCTCTCCATATTTAGCAAAAACCTCTAGCTTAGCTTAGGAATGGAAGCTTTTGAATAAAGGTGTTGAAAAACGTGATTCCAACAATCCAGCCAGCTGCGCCCAGAGCTGGTTATGGCAGTCAGTAGGAAATGATAGGGCTAGCGGTTGCCACACAAGAATAGAAACTCCCTCTGTCTGCAGCACGCTCGTGCCAAGATGCCAGGCAGGAACTCTCTCAATTATTTTTAAGGCCAGATTGGTGCCCTTCATCGGATGTTACCTCATCCTTTTGCCTGTTCCCCGGGAGGAAATGAACAAAGCATTCAGGAGCCAATGGTTATTTTTGAGCAATATGAGGAGAAGAACCTGAAAAAGTTGCCACAGTTTTAAAGCCAGAGCACTAATTTGCAGTGCATTCTCTGCCATCCTCACCTGCAATGAACACCTACTGAACCTGCATCACTGCTCCCTCCGTATCCTTTTCCTTCCTCTTAAATGTCTGTCATACCTCATCCGGAAAAAGAGAAAGAGAAGAATGGACAAAGTGATGTAGCATAGCATCTCTCCATTTTGGGTTGCAGAAATGAAGCCCTCTGCTAAATAAAGGTGACCTACATAATAAGCAACATGCAAGTACACCATAGAAGGCTTAGAAGAGATAGAAGCCTGCCACAGTAGATGAAATGCTTTCACACATGCCAGTATGTCGTATTTCATATAAAGATGTATCTGTTTATATAAACTCACATAAGTCCCGTCTCACTCGTCTCCATATATTCAGAATATGCATCTTGATTCTCACGATTTCACACACCTCCATTCCATGCCTATTTTTCTTTAATCACATTTTTTTCCACCCACCCACAAACATTGTTCACATACTCACTCATTCCTCAGGCACACCTGTTCCCATTAGCTCAAAATTACACATGTAGCCTTTCTACATGTACCCTCCCTTGCCATAATCAGTTTTTTACCATCACGGATTCTACGTACATGTCTTCTCCACTCTACGTGCTCTTATAACCAAGACCATAATGGATATCACAACATTTTCCATCGAACACATAGATAACTTTTCCAGCTGTAGGTTGTACATAACAAGTTCCAGCTGTCCCGCTGTGGAAAAGGGAAAACCCCTTCATTCTGCGTGAAAATCCCAATCTCCTTTGGTACTCCACTTCTTTCTTGCAATTGCTGGGAAATGGCAACTGGGTAGAACTGTGACCTCTGTGCGTATAATAACAACTCCACTCCTCATCTTCTAACTGTAGAGCTTACTTGCAATTTGTTTCATTTGTTTCTCATTTTCCATGTGTGGTCATAGATGTCTTCTGGAATGGCAGAGTGGAGGCTCCTTCATCATCATTGCCCTTCTGAAGGCCAGCTATCACACTCATCCTGCAAACTGGGGGAGACTGCTGGGGGATTCCCCTCTCCAAACCAAATAAAGCTGCATGTGGCAGCCCTGTAATCGGTTGAATTGCTTTACTGCTGAGAAATCTGTCTCAGGGGAAAGCTCTCCCGGGGATGCAGTACAGAGATTCAAGCATCCTCCAGCATGGTGGAAAGCAGGCTGGCTGCCCAGCTTTTGCAGCTGCAGGCTGGTATGATGTCTGAAGCTCTTTCAGACAGTTGCTGGGCAAAGGAGAGGTCTGACACGTGGGTTTAAATATGTGAAACAAGATGCAACGTTGGCCCTTCTGTAGGGTTAGCAATTGAGATGGCATGGAAGGCAAACTGGATGAACACAAATCACCATGGGTTACACAGGGGTTCTAGATGGCACAACAGGCAACATGGAGAGTTGTATATAATAGGAAGCATGATCAACAGTAACCCACTACAGAGGAACCAAAGAGCAGCAAACCCTCAACCCTCGTTGGCTGCGGGAGTAGAGGGCCTGTCAGTGGTTGTCCTCTAGCCCAAGTACAGGCACAAAGGGCACTGAGAAACAAAACAGAAGTGTATAATCACTGAGGGCTTTCAGGGTGTGAAACAGAGGAGGGAGATGTGTCTACGTTCATGAGAAGGAAGCATGCCTTTCTGCACACTGAACAGGTCTAATAAGAAGTTCTCCTTGAGACAGGGTACTCCTACACAGCAAAGAGACTGAAAAACCCAAATCAGTGGGAAAAGCAAAGAGTAAGTCTGAATCTAACATGAAGACTTATTGAAAGTTTTCACAAACAAGAATGTTTTATCAGGAGGCATTTGTATAGGGGAAGGTTTGTTCATTCTGTAGCAACGAGATTATCTGAGAAAAGAAGTAGTTCTACTAGTCTTTGTAGTCACTGATATTTTTTCCCCTGATTCTTTTCTTCATGGTAATTCCAATTAAACAGAACATGGAATATCTATAGTTACAGCCTCCTGGGTCAGTAGTCCACATGCAGCCAAGGAAATAATAACAAGCTATTGTTTGATGCTTCACTTCCTGGTATGGAAATAGCATAAAAAGGCCCAAGAGTTGCACTGCCATAGCACAGAGTATACATAGGTGGTGGGTGAGGTAGATAACAAAGCTGATGGTACCTCTAGGCACATGAAGAGAATAGTCCCTTACAGGATTTTTAGTTCAAATCTTGAGGCTGTGGTTAACCTTTGCTTGAATGCAGATCAAGTGCTTAGATACTTGGTAAAATAAAATGTATACATAGCTATTTGTTCTCAAATAGTTATGCCCATAAAACATAACAATATGTAAATAATGTGCTTTTGTAATGTACATTTGTAATTTGATGGCATGCCAAGATTCTTCATTTATGGCTTTGATTTAATAAAAAATACATAGATGGAATTATTGAACAGAAACTTTTAAAGATACTGAATTTTGTAGAAACAATAAGATACATGCATAATACTCCTCCAGGCATCACAGATTATATAAGACTACCTTGGCTGCAAATAGAAAAGTTGTGAAATATACAGGAGCTAGATATTAAATAACTGTAGGAATAGGATTTAAATATAGATCAATTCCTCTGAGTGTGCAGTCCTGCTTACATCCAGGTTACATACCCCGTTCTAATTCTCCATTTCATGGCACCTACTCGTTTGTCTCTAAAAGGCCTGGGACACAGGCGATGGGAATTTCTCTTTCTCATTCCTAATATACCCTCTTCGCTCTACTTATTTATCAGCTGTCAGTAGTGTTTGCTTAGAACAGTGTAAGTGCTCATACTCAGGAAATCCCACTGACCACGTTTCCCTGGACAAATTCAATTCTTCATACTACAGCCCAGCTTGTCAACCGTTTAAACATCCAGATATATCATTTTATCTATCCAAACATTTAGGATGTTTATAATTATGAAGAGTTTTTATTTATTTATTTGTTTGTTTATTTTGGAGAGACAAGGAATTTTTCACTTGCCTTCCTGTGGGATGTTCTGTTCCAGGCAACTTCCAAGTTCAAAGCTCATCATTAAATCTGTGCGTAAGTTGCACAACATTTACAATTTTAGATTTCTAAAATTTGATGTAGGAATCTGATGAGTCACTGAGCCAGTTCCATCAATATAACAATCTTGCTGTGACATCCCACTGCAGGGGCTGGAAGGGCAGGGGGTAGTTGCCTCTCTTGTCTCTGTCTTTGCTGTGAATACTCACCCACTTATTCTATTTGCAAACTTAAGGCTATTTCACTTAAGTGCTTTCCCAGACAACTATAAATAGGCTCTTGGAAGTGGTAATTAAGTCAGGACCACATTCACTCGCAGGAATTTAACAACTTCTCCTGGCAGAATGCGATTGTTTTTTCCTCCTTCATCCAGGTCCTAGCAATTGGCCACAGAGGACCTGGAACAGTTTAATGGTTCAAACCATTTGCTGCATGATTGTATACTGGCACGTTATTCCTTCTGCCTCATTATTCATGCTGCTATTAATTTTTATTTTAAAAAAATGTTGAGAAACAGACTCAGTCTGAGCTCAGTCTTGTCATATGCCCAAAATAAAATGGGACAGTGGAAGAGGCCTAGAGGACCCTCAGGTGGGAGGACAAGATGTTGAGTGCTAGGGAGATCCTGCGGAGGTGTGAGCAGAGAAAATTGTAAACTCAAGTGTACAAAATAAATTGCAACTGCATGAAATTATAATTTAAAGCTTAGTGTACTATATTTACTCTATATCATCCTAGCTTCAGGGATGCAATGGGTATTTTGTGCTACTTCTGTAACAAGTTGCCATAAGGAAAGAAATGGTTTCTTCACCAAAAAAAAGTACAAGAGCATTGAAATCTCATAACAGCAAGCTTTACTACATACGGTGACCACAACCCACACACCTCAGCACCAACAGGACACGGTTTTTGCCTCCTGGCCTTAGAGTCAGCAGGCGTACTGTGCCACCCCTTGGTGCTGAGGTCTCCTCCTTGCTGTTTGGGTGCTTGGTGGAAGGCTTCTTGGGGCCTGAAGGATCGAGCATGTGTTGTGTCACTTCAAAAGGTGGTAAGCGTATTCATTCCCCTGCATAAAGCTTTGTAAAAGCAGAAATAGAGAACTTTCTAGATAAATTACCATATATAGGCTTTCTGCAGGATTCCCCGGCACATTTGCTTAGTGACTCCCAATTACTTCACTAACACTGTAGTGCTTGTTCTCACATTGACATCACCGGAGAGATATTTATTCCAGCACAAGATGTTTGCTGTGTAGAATATGCCCAATTTTGTTTTACAAAAGCACATTATTACAGCTCATTTTTCATTTCCATCCAAAGATGTATTGTCCGTGGTATTGCATACTCTTAGGGAAAGAAACAACACAAAACCACCTCCTGCAATCTCCTTTTCTTTTCCTTCTAAAGAAGCACTCCCGTTCACATGCATTCCAGTAAATATACATTCCAGTTCAGTAATACAAGAATAACACCCACAGTGTGCATTGTGACTCTGGTACTGGAGACAAGCTATAAAACCTCTGTAACGTGAGACTGACTGTATCAAGTCAAACCAAAATCTATCCAGCCAAATACCGTGCTTCTAACCATGGCCACTACCAGATGCCCAGAGAAGAAGAACAAATAAAAAATGCAGTAACGTTTTTCAATATCCTTATCCCACCCCAATCTCCGGTGAATTTCAGCTCAGGATGCTCTGACTTGATATTATTCTGAGCTGATATCCTTGTATTTAACAGCTCCCTTGGGATTTTCTTTATTGTATTCATTCAATTGTTTTATCAACCATGACATATATGGCGAAGATCTTTACATACGCATCTCGAGAATTATTACCTTTCATTCTGAATCTCTGTGGTGTTAGCAGTTCATGCTTCCTATTTGACGCCGTAAAGGAAAAAGCAGTCATTTTCTGTCTTCTCCATGCAGTTCCGTCATACCCGCCTCCATCATTTCTGTGGTGCTTTCTGTGATCTTCCCAGAGAATACTCTCCTTTATTTCACTCACCTTGGACTGAAGTGGTTATTTTCCCTCAATGACCGTGATGACTGACCAACAAATTAGAAAGCAGCCATGGATAATAGATTCTACTACTCTGTCCTCTCTGAAGTGAAGGCAAAAATACAACTCAATGATTTATTTCGGCCTTTTGGAGCATGTTTCACATGGGGTGGATGTGTGTAGAAGTGCTTTATCTCAGGCATCCCAAAGGCTACACCCATTCAGAAAAGCAGAATTCTGTTCAGAATTCCCCAGCATTCCCAGATAAGAAAAAATACCCATAGCACTATTATTTTAATGTTAATCAGAATATTACATTCATAACCAGAATAGTTCCTCTTTATATAAGTCATTTATATTTGTTTAGGGATTTTTCTTTCATTTATTTATTCATTTAAAGTCAATTATTTTATAGTGGTGTAACATAACATTGCTATACACAGGATATGGACAAAGAATTCCTAATGTTCAAACCAGAAATATAGAAATAGGCAAACTTATTCCAATGGTTGTTTTTTACCCTCCATCATTCCTTAGTAAATACCATCTCACCAAAACTACCTAGACAATTACCTAGACAAAGGACTTTTTTACTCTCTGAGAGCTTTTCTAGTTCAGATACTCTCAAGTTCTCATAAAGTTCACATTAACATTTATATTTGAACTGACCTCCAAATGATATTTTTCAAATACAGATGGATTAATATTCTCAGTGGATCACATATAATTTTAAGGAAAGTTTAAAATATGTTTTTAATTGCTTAGAATTTTTCCAGTGTTTAAAAATCTGTAATTGGCTTTTAAAATTTAACTCTAAGATCTCTCGGTCCTTTAAAATCAAACTTGTAAAATCAAGGCTATATTGCTTTATTTTATCCTTACTGTAGGAAAATCTGCTAGTTTCTGTAGTGGCTAGTATTGTAAAAACCATGAAGATGCTTAGTATAGCAATAATACAGACAAAGGAAAAGCATCTGCTGAGCTCACTGTATTGAAATAAGCAACATGCTTCTGTCACTAAACAGAGCAATCTGGTACAAAGTTAAAAATAAATAAATCATTACTTGGCCCAAAACCTCATCTGCACAGAAAAATCCCTAATTCAAAGTCAGTACCTTCAGAGCTGTGTGATGTTGGGAAGACTAGTGCTGCATTACTCCTTGTTTCATGCCAAAATAAAGTTCAAGATTTTGTCCAGTTTCAAGCAGAGAGAGCTTCTCTTCAGTGCCTGTCTAGAAGCATCCTCTCTGTGGACTCTATTAGCATTGTGGGCATCTAGATTTGGAAGCCCTCGATTTTTAAGTCTGTCACGCGCTTTGAGTTGCCTGAAGCCAGTGATGCAAATGCTATGCTTTAGTAATATCTGCTGTAAACAGCTGCCCACCATCATAAAGAATGAAAATCCTGTGGCAAGGGCAGGGCTGTAGCCCAGTTCTCTAGGGCAGGATGCAGCTGGTTTAATCACTGGACTTTCTCTTGGTGCAGTTTCTTGCTTCATTTGCTAAACACTTCCAGCTTTTGGAATGCGAAAGTGAAAAAGGCAAAGTTCAATCAAAACTAAAGCTGAAAAGGTTCAAATGACAGTGACCATGCAGCATAGGAGACTTTTCTGGATGACCAGCATGGCACCAACCAGTGCTGCTGACGTTAGACTCCACATGGTCCAAGGGCCATATGCTTCCCTCACAATCTCTGACACCAGGATTGCCAGGGGAAGCTTTCTGTGGGGAAAGCTGAGGGACTGCAGCCTTTTCCTTTTTGCAAAAGACAGTGTCCTGCAGTCATCCTGTCAAAAGATGGAAAGAGAGCTGCCATGCACAAATTCCAGGTCTGGCTACCTTAAAAAGGTGGGTTGCACACAAATTTTTTCCTTGGTATGCAGGTCTTGGACACTACTGTTGCCAACCACTGGCGTGACTTAGGAAACAAATCGGTAGGCCATTATGTGTTTCATGAAACTGAATCAGTATGAAATAAAATAAATAAATAAATAAATGAACCAGCATGTGTGGTGTGTATGAAGTGTGGTGAGACATAATTTTAACCTATGCCTGAATTAGATATCAGGGGTTAGACTGATTTAACTTCATTATCAGATCTGACAGAACAATATGGAAGTCACACAGAGGAAAACGAACAAACAAACAAACAAACAAAAAAACCCAGCAAAATGTTAATTTACAATGTTATTCAGAATGTGATAGTTGTGTGTGTGAAAGTATGGCAGCCCCTTGGGTCTTCCTGTTGCCTTCCCATTGGCATACATTATTAGCACACATTTTTCCATAACCATTAGCTTCTCTGCAGGTTTGGTCAGCACATTTAGGATGGTGAATACTCTGCTGTGAGAATAAAGGAGAGTCTAGAAAATGAGCAACAACCATTTCAGGCAGCATTCTCTTTTCTGTTGTGAGACTCCTGACTTTGGTTTCTTTGTTTGCTACGGTTTCAATGTTTTGATAAAGTTTTAGGGCTAAATATGCCCCTTGACACAAATGTCAGTGGTATGCTTTGGGGCTGAAATAGAAGATTTTTGCTTGTGGCTGGAAAAATTATAAATGACATTTTTCTTTCCAAGGAGGTTATTCCATTTTTTATTTTTTTTTTTTCTACAAGACAGACTGTATATGAACTAGGTTAATAGCAGCTAATTTTCCTGATATCATTATCCTTTGGGAGTATCATTTTACTACAAGTAAAATGACATATAATCCTCCCCCCCGCTACCACCATTATTTATTACCACTCTATGAATAGATCTCCTAACTTGGTTTTATTAACAAAAGATACGACTGCATATTTGGTAGTAACTCTCTTGATATCAAGGCAAAAAGCCACAAGATTAGAATCATATTTTCTCAAAAACACTTTCTAACAATAGATAGAATTCGCACCAAATAACATCTTACTAAGAATAGATGAATAATTGTGTAAAAATGCTTCATGCACAATGGAAAAAATTCCAGCAATTTTGGCTGGGAGACTACGACAATTTGTGACACACACAGTAAAAAAAATAAAATAAAATTATACTGTCACAAACGCAGAAAAATATTTTAGTTCTACCAGGGTGCTGCTTAATTGCTTACCCCCAGGTGAGAGTTCCAAACTTTTTTTGGAATTACTTACCTTTTTAACAGTTTCCTGCTTTTAGGTAATTGTCTATCTCCTGCATTAAAAACATAGTTGTGACTACTATCTGAGATCAAAAATTGAGCTTGTTTTTTCTTTGGAACATTGTTTTTTGAACATGCACCATCTCCTTGTAACTTGATGTGAAGGGGCACTCCAGTAATGTTTTCAAAGCTACCCCAGTGATCCTCAAAACATGGTTTCACGATATCTGCACAAAGTCTGACTGTGGGTAGATTGTAGATAGTGTGCTATGACTGCATATCATGCTGATTACTACTCTATCACACCTTCCTTATGCTCCCCTGTCCCTAGCCACACTGCTTCCTGGCTTGCCTCTTCACACTCCTCCTTCAGCTCAACAGCATCCCTAAACACCAGCCTATAATTAGTACAACTAGCAACAGGGGTTTCTTCATGCTCCTTTTTAGCATCCTCCTTGCCTTATGCCCCCACAGGGGATGTGAGAGCAGGAGCTGAGCTGCTAGCACATCACTTTGGTACTCAGTGGGTCTCCATGCTGGAATCACAGGAGCCTGACCCTGATTTAGTGAGCCTTTGCTCTGCCAAAGGAGCTTGATGTAAACATCCTCGTGCACCGCACTCAGAGAAGTTTAAAGCCTGCTGAAGACAAATGAGTACCTTTTATTGGTACATTCTCACTTAGGTGTATTTTATTTAATGCCTTTTGAATTTAATTTTGGGCTTTTCTACCCATACATTTGAAATGCTTTAATGAAATCTGTTTGTAGCAGTTCAATCAAAACATGCCAGTTTGAGTCCAGACAGGGCTACAGAATCTGTCTTCCTGCTGCACTGTACAGCTGATATGAAGGTTGAGCTCTGAGGAGGGCACACCTTAAGGACATGGCTTAATTCCCTTTTACCACTAAACACCATGGTTTTTTTTTCCATGCAAACTTCTTGGTCTTCAATATCTTCTCTCATCCTGTGTGCAAAGCATCTCTGAATTTCAAAATCTTTTTAAAGAGTCATGTCTGGAAGCAAATTTTCGCCCTGCTTCAGGGCCTTACAGCTTCAACCTTCACTTCCCGTATTGGTCACAAAATGTAGAACTGCCTCTTTAAAAACAAACAAAAAAAGTTAGTGAGTGCAGCTTGCAGTGATTTTTATGTTCTTTCACATTTTCCTGCCACACTTCCTTTATTTTTGTCTGTCATTAGGTTAATTGTAATTTCATCTGTCATTTTGTTTATCTTTTCTGTACTATGCATACCAATGGCACTGCATAAGGAACTGTTCAAGTGTGTTTATGTTAATAACAACAAACATAGAAGGGATTGTTCTATGTCAGGTGCTATCTTACAGTATCCCATTAAAAGAACAGATTTCCAGTGAACACTGAACACCTGTTTTTCACATTCTTTAGTAAATGACTAATGTTTATATACAAAGAGAAGGTGACATCAATTGCAGACTGTAGCAGCTGGTAATCACATTGCCAAACCCTCCCAAATGTTAGCCAATTAGCAAAACCAACACTTTTCTTTTCATGAATTCCAACCTTCAGCTTCATTTGCTTGCAGCTAACTCAAATATTATGTGCTGTTACATATAAGTATAGGATTACAGTCCAAAAAGCATTCTGTAGCCACTTCCCAGAACAGAGTGTGCCCTATAGACTGATAGCTAAGGTGGAGTTATCGTCAGATTTATCTCGATTGTCATCACAGAAGACTTCTCCATAGTTTATCAGAGAAAGAGGAGAAAGATCCTGTATGTAAGTGATGGGTAGCCATGTGAGATCCCTAGAGGAGGAGCAAAGCCAATTTCCTGCCTCACTGGGATGGAGGGCAGGCAGAAAGAAGGAGGAAAGGAGATACTTCCACTGTTTACAGCAGAAGAGAAATTCCAGCTTGCACATACCAAGACACAGAGGCCTGACAAGACATAATGAAATTCCTCCTGCCTCAGGAGTCCATGTCAAATTGATCTTTGAGAAGTGTTTCCATAATTACATTCCATGAGGAGAAGGTGAAAAGTATTCCTAATCTTCCCAAGAAATGTGCACGGAACATGAGAATCTGAACAAGTATTTCTATAGGGAAGAACTTTCCACTGAAATGAAAATCAGGACGGTACACTTAACACCGTCAAGATGCCTTTAGTTTAGAGGGAAACAGATTTTCCATAATCCTATCTAAGTGATGCCAGGGGCAAAGCTAGTGGCATGAGTCACAAACCACAGCCTCCAGTTTGCCTTCTCATGGTGCTGCAGGTTAAAAGCCAGCACAGAAAACCAACAGAGAAAAACCAGCTAACTGAAGGAAATCCCTTGTATTACAAGGAAACATTGAATTGCAATCTTCAGGAGTCTTTAAAAAAGCCAAATAGCCCAACAGTTTATTATGGCAGCACTGAAGTGAAAACCAATGCATTAATAATTGTCATTATATATGTGCTGATTAAAAGCAAACCCATTTAATTACTAATATGGATTGTGGGTTTTTATTTCCTGCCAGTAAGAAAAAAAAATCTTCTGAATGTGTTTACAATATTGGCCACAGTCCTACAAATTCTTTAACAAGAACTTTACTCTTTCATATCTGTGAAGCTGTTCACTCACATAGCATACACATTTTGCTGACCAACCCTTATTTGAAATTTATGAACAATGAACACAACTTTTACCTATTTCTTTGTTCTGTCTGTTGACTGGATTCAGTATTTTGTGTTACATATTTAGTCATCTTTCATATATTTGTGTTTACTGGGAGCTGTCTACATATAAGACTAAAATCTTTTCCCCAGATTAATATTCCTTAAAGTTCCTTCTTTCCATCTCAATCTGTTTTGGAATGCAGGCCTAGACTGAAAACTTTCAGCCAGGAAAAATGTTTATGCCAGTAGGCAAGGCACAACACATACCTACGTACACACAAATGCTGCCTCTTTCAGCACAGTATTGCAATTTGTTTCCAGTTTTGTAAGTCTTTATTAGAAAGAAGATTTATGGGTAATGCTTATCCAAATGAGAGCTGTCATGAGAGCATCTAAGACAAATTAGGTGTAGCCCCATTCATTTTTTCAGCAGCACTAGTCTTGCATAGCTAGTTTTTCCCCTCCGTCTTCTGTCTTGTATTACTCTATCAGCGTTACCTGCTCAGGAGTTTTCCACTCCATCTCAGTTGAGACTTCTGTTTTTCATTTGGATACAATCCTGGGAGATGGAACACTAGGGAACGTAGAGATACAGTTGTCCAATACCAACATCTAGTCAAAAAAACCTACAAGCTTCTGGTCAAAAGCAGCTGAGCACCAATCAGCCTTAAAGCTTTTGAAAAATCCCAGCCCAAGCAGTGTACAAGCAGAATGTACTATGCAATTAGCCCCCCTGCCCAGCTTGCTTAAATCAACATGAAATGACATCAACTCAAGTACCATGTAGTTAAATGGTAGAGCAAAGGGCAACCTATGCCTTTGATCGTGCTGACTTCTGCCTTGTTGTGTTATCTTTGTTCTTCAATATCTAAGTGTCTGAGTTCCTCTGAATGTTTAGCGCACAGTTTTAAGTGGATGTCATATCTGACTCTTCTATCCACATAACTTAATGGTAGATATAAAAGAAGAGATAACATAAAAAATCGGGTGTTTCCTACCTTGTCAAGGCTCTTTCTAGATGCATCTGTGAGAGAAACATATTTTTAAATAACCCCCCTCCCCCCCAAAAAAAATGTCCAAAGGAATGAAGTCTTTGCCAGAAGACTCCACCGTTTGGTTTCCTGTTACTGGCATAAGAAAATTCAGTTAATGTTTTGCCTTGAAACAGAACCCAAACATCTCATCACTGCCCATCCAGGCCCTGCTCCAGTTTGGTGTTATTGACCAGATGAAAATGTGAACACCCTGAAATGTTCATGAGAGTTTTGCATGTGATACATACAGCAAGTTTCTCAGTACACAATTTTACGTTATCTGCTTTCCTAAACTGTCAGAGACAAGGCAAAACTGTGGAGTGGGGATTACCAAACAATGTTAAGCACAAGAAAAATCAAAGGGAGAAAGGAGAAAACCTCACTAACAGAAGGAAGCTGAGGTCTTCAGAAGACAAAGATTGTCTTTCTGCCTTAAAAACTGACAAAGCAAAAAGTTTTCAATAACTCTTTTTTTTTTTTTTCCCCCACTTTATTTATTTATTTATTTATTTTGGTCACAATAGTATAATTTAGACATAAAAAAGAAATTATGTGGAGTAAACATACCATTTGTAATTACATTTATCATGAGAGTGACTATCTCAGTCCAGGCTGCAGTAGACAGTGGTCTATCTTGGTGCCATACTCATCTGCAGTTTCTGGGAGAATGAAAACAGAATAAAGGTCTAAAATATATGGGACAGTGATGGTCCTATAATAGACAGAATCACACAATCACACAATCATCTAGGTTGGAAGAGACCTCCAAGATCACCTAGTCCAACTTCTGACCTAACGCTAACAGGTCCTCCACTAAACCATATCCCTAAGCTCTACATCTAAACGTCTTTTAAAGACCTCCAGGGATGGTGACTTAACTACTTCCCTGGACAGCCCATTCCAATGCCTCACAACCCTTTCGGTAAAGAAGTTCTTCCTAAGATCCAACTTAAAACTCCCCTGGCGCAACTTAAGCCCATTCCCCCTCGTCCTGTCACCAGGCACATGGGAGAACAGACCAACCCCCACCTCGCTACAGCCTCCTTTAAGGTACCTGTAGAGAGCAATAAGGTCACCCCTGAGCCTCCTTTTCTCCAGGCTGAACAAGCCCAGCTCCCTTAGCCGCTCCTTGTAGGACTTGTTCTCCAGGCCCCTCACCAGCTTCGTTGCCCTTCTCTGGACCCGCTCAAGCACCTCGATGTCCTTCTTGTAGCGAGGGGCCCAAAACTGAACACAGTACTCGAGGTGCGGCCTCACCAGAGCCGAGTACAGGGGGACGATCACCTCCCTAGCCCTGCTGGTCACACTGTTTCTTATGCAAGCCAGGATGCCGTTGGCCTTCTTGGCCACCATATGAGCACACTGCTGGCTCATATTCAGCCGACTGTCCACCATCACTCCCAGGTCCTTCTCTGCCTGGCAGCTCTCCAACCACTCATCTCCCAGCCTGTAGCTCTGCTTGGGGTTATTGCGCCCCAGGTGCAGGACCCGGCACTTGGCCTTGTTGAACTTCATACAGTTGACCTCAGCCCATCGGTGCAGCCTGTCCAGATCCTCCTGCAGAGTCTTCCTACCCTCAAGCAGATCGACACATGCACCTAACTTGGTGTCATCTGCGAACTTACTGAGGGTGCACTCGATGCCCTCATCCAGATCATCAATAAAGATATTAAAGAGGACTGGCCCCAATACTGAGCCCTGGGGGACGCCACTGGTGGCCAGCCTCCATCTGGATTTGACTCCATTCACCACAACTCTTTGGGCCCGGCTACCCAGGCAGTTTCTAACCCAACGAAGCATACGCTAGTCCAAGCCATGAGAAGCCAGACCTGCACTTCTAGGCTTCTTTCCTGGTATAAGAAATTCAAACCTTGGAAATGTTATATTTGATTTTGCCCTGTGATAGGTACATAGCAGTACCTTCTCTTGTAATATGGAAACATATGTTTTTCAGGTAATGCTAACATGCTTTTACCATGCCATAGTTAGTATCATGCAGCACAGAACAGAGTAAGCACCCTAGGAGGTCTCCAACTCAATGCAGCGTGCCAGTATTGCATGGTTCAACAAGATTTATGGTCTCAGTCCTGTATAACTGGAGTCAGCTGAATTTCTGAAAATGATTTTCTAGAAACAGTAGAACTTTATAGTCAGTACAGTATGACAAAATTTATTGATAGGTCAGAAACATTCTGCATTGTCAGGGGAATCTTTGCTCTCCTTCTAAATTTGATCTCAAGAAACACTTTGTAAACATTGATAATAGTGATATATATATATATATATATATATATTTATGTTCAAAGGAAAAAAATACTGTTCAAGTCTTCAAAGTTTGTTGAACTATTTATTATTGTAGTGGAAAAAATATACTGAGTAAACATCACTAATATACCCTGCACCATATGCTGCAAATATTCAATGAAATTACACAAGGATTTTAAAAAAAAAAAAAGTACCTGCAAATAGATGAGTTAAATGACTAAATGACTGAATTTACAAGAAAAAGGCCTAGAGGGATGTAGAAGGTTTATCACGTATATCCCTCACTGAGATCAATTTTCCAGCACCTAAGCCATGAATATCCTGAGAAACACTTAAGAAACTTCCTCCTGGACACCCCCAGTGCTGCAGCTGTGTGCTGTCTCACCTTGCCCTGTTCATGGTATGCTCAGGGGGTGAGGGTACAATAATTCACCTGAAAAAATGCCTCTCTCTGACCTTACAGTCTGGTCTCTGTCTACTGTAGTTGCAGGCAGTGGGAGGAGGCAGACTTTTGAGGAAAATGATTAGGAGCTGGGCTTCCAGATTAGGCTCTTTCTATGAATTACAATGAGAAGTGCTCTGTCTCTTGTTATCCAGAGGAAGGCCTGGGCAACTGAACTCCTTTGAAGTGTGTGCACGTGCGTATGCGTGCGTGCATCTCTCCCTCTTCTTCTCCATCTGGTCCAAAGAAAGAGCCCCTTTCTTTCCCATGCAGACCATCTTCAAGGCCTGAAAAGGGAGAAAGAAACCGCCATAAAGGCATTTATTTGATCTCAGTGGTGCATGCTGGAAATTTAGTGCTTTATTAAAACGCCGGTTTAGCTGCCAGAGTACTAACGCGGAAGCTTAAATACACCTTCCTTCATGCAAGTCTTCGTTGCTGAGGCATAAATGAAGGCGTAGAAATTAAAATGCTGTGTTCTAGGAGAAATCTGTCTCCCGAAGAGCCGTTTAGGGCCAGGCTGGGGGCTTTTCTCTATCGCTCAGCCTCCCTCCGCGGGCCCCCGTGGGGAGCAGAGAGGAGCGGGGCTCCTTGTTCCTGGAGGGGAGCGCGGCTTGGCTCTGCTGCCCTCTGCTGCCTCTTGTACAGCACGGCCCGGCACACCTCAGCACATTGCAGCCCAACACACCACAGCACGGCACAGCACAGCATGCCACGCCACACAGCACCACACCACGGCCTAGCACACCCCACCCTACCCCTCCACAGCATCACCCCATCCAGACCCCAGCTCTGCTACAGCATCGGCATAAGCTCCCAAATTATCTTTACTAAAAACCTAACTACGTGTCACATTAAATGTATTTATATATCTTTTTAAATGACAAGTCTTGTTTTGTTTTGCAGCCCTTTGAGCAAAACAACCCTTCTGAGCCTTCAAACTCCCTTCTTCATGAGTTATGAATGCCATAAAGCCGTGCCTGCCCTGCATCCCAAAGATGCTGTTATTGTGCCAGGTCTTCAAATCCTTCTGAAATTTTCCACAGTTGCCACATACGTAGCAGTAGCCATGAAGTTAGACAGATGAGGAAAGAGCAGTGAACTCTCAAAGCCCTTAAAGCTGGTGATTGGCAGTAAATATGCAGGTATGGACATCACCTGGCCCTTTATATATAGCACAAGGCTCATTGCAGAGCATGTCAGGGCCTCTTGAGGATTTCAGAGGCTTTTTTATTGGCAACTGAATGCTTGCAGCACCCTGGATGACTTCACAGCAATGCAGCACACCCCTTGTTTCAGCCCTGCTACAGACTGGGTGTATTTGGTGCATATTTGGGGTGACTCTTCTGATTTAGCCTTTTCAAAAATTAAGCAAGTTCACACTTACCAAAACCTCTCTGCAATGCAAAACAGTGTTGTTTATCATATGCAATGTATGTGACTTTGTATTGACCTGCATATTTAAAATAAAGTTTGCCATGTTCAGAATATGTCAGGGTAATTACTCATGCATGTTGGTGCCCATCTGCTGAACTCCCAGCTAGTTTTCTTGCTGAGTCATTTGCAGGCGTGTACCCTCTCTCACAGGTTCGGTCAAAGGCAAGAAAATGGAGGGCTAAAGCTACTTATTTTTTGTAGTATTATAAAGACTGGGGTTGTGACTTGGCTGCAAAAAGAAGCTAGGCAGGTGCAACGGGCTCACAACCATACTGTCTGAGGTTCCTTGTGCTAAACAATCCTCATGTCAGCTATATCTTGGATTTTTCATAATCAATCAATAACAATATATTACTGCCAAAGACAATTTAATGAGATGCTGAGTCTGAAATGTCACCATCCATTAACTGTAATGATGTAAAGGCATTCAGTCTTTTATTGTTCTTACATGCTCACAGTATCTGACTGGAATTTAGTGAGGTCAAGCTAACATGAGGACGGGCTACAAGATACTGTACTGCAGGAGGTAGGAGGCACAACACTCTACTAGAGTACACCCAAAGCTGAATTCTCCTCCCAGTTATATAGATGTAACACCTGTGTTGCAAATGACAGAATCTGCTTACCCACGGTGTAGATATATTCAAACATGTCACGTGAAGAACTTTGATAAAAGTAATAGATAGGAAGCTAAATTTTTTTAAGGCCTAAAAACAAAATAGTGTGAGGTGCCATTCCATCCTCTGCCAACCACAGGTACCCTTCACTTTGATGTCCTATTTTCAGAGATTTCATGAACCTTCTGCTTTAAGGATACAGTTTGAAACTGACTAGCAAAACTAAAGATAAATATTTTCTCAATGAATTGTTAAAAGATCCGTGCTAGCCCTTACAGAAGTACAGCTTTGCCATGGAAAATAGCAGGGATGTGAAAGAGGCTGGTGTCAGGTTTTTGTTTCTTCTAGAAATACACAATCTTTGTCACAGACAGTCCCAGAGCAACTATCACTAATGAATACTGAATGTCATGAATAAATCCATAACTCGAATCCACAAGGAGGACAGGTTTGTGCTAAATAGGCAGAAATAATTTTCTTTTTTGTCATTTGCAAAAGCCCACATTTGGTTAGATATGATATTGGCCATGCAGAAAAAAGAAAAAAAAAAATTGCTGAAAAACACAATGCATGTGATAAAACCAACTTTAGAGAAGGAAAGGAGTGAGTTCTGGGGTCATCCAAAATGAGCAAGTTGTGTGTTTCTCACCCACAAAGATTTAATGATGCCTGAAGGTCTGTACTGAGCAAGAGCCCAAGACTTTTGTGACCAGTTAGGCCACTCCTGCTAAAGCCCCAGACTCAATCAACAAGATCCACCCACATCTCTGGAATACCCTAAAATCCAGCAGCTGCAGACAGAGCACATTTGGCTCTCAAGTGGATCCGGCCCATCACAACACACAGTGACGACTATTTTAAAAAATGCAAGCAAAGACGTTAACCACCATTTTCTGTCATAAGAGCACATTTCTTTTTCAAGTGGGTGACCTGTGTTTGAGGCCCTTCTTATCTTCAACAATGAAAGAGATTCTGTGGCTAGCACTGCTGCTGAGTCCCCAGCTGTGCAGCACAGCTTTTCTGTGTGATCCAAGCCTTGCGCTTCTTGCTGCTGGTGACCTCCATTCAGCAGAACGAACAGAGGAGGAGGATGTCCCTGGAGTTTCCAAACATTGAATACTGTGAGCTATTTTGCTCTGTGCATAAGGTTTCAGAAAGTGTTGTGGGTTTTGTTGTTGTTTTAACTCTGATTGATGAGGAACATTGAATTTTATTCCCATTCACTGTGCTGGGAACAAAGGTGTAAGAACTCAGTTTTTTGGGCCTCTAAAATTCACACATCAGGGCATATTAATGTGTGGGCATCCAAACTTGTGACTGAGACTGGCATCTAGACATTCTTCATCCTAGCCCATGTTTCTAGTAGGTAAACCAAATAAGTAGTTTCAAGAGCATGTAGCAATTATGAATTATTGCTTAATTTCACTCCAGTGGGCTGCACTGTTTGTGTTAATATTTTAATGTTGATGTTTAACCAGAAAATGATAAACTAACTTATTTAATAAACATTGAAATAGTTAGAGGAGATAGATTTGCATTAAAGGGAATGTGGCAAGGATCCATGGATGGCAGTCTCAAGTCAACAGTACCATGGTTGCATGTGAGGTTTAAAACATGAGACCAAACTATTTTAACAGGGATCTTTCTTTTTTAACATCTTTGCCTAAATTCATAAGAAGGAGACTTTCTTTCATACCTTTCATGAGCATAGAAACTCTCTCAGTCAAGATCCACTCCTTTTCAGATTTTACAACTTCCTTCTGCAAGAATCCCCAGGCTCAAGTCAGTTATTCCTCTCAATAACAACCTGCCAACCTTTCAGTCTGAAGTAGTACAATTTGGCCCATCAGAAATACCAATAATAATAATTTTTAGAAAAGAGATAATGAGCTCACATGCAATACAAGGAAAATATTGTTTGCCAAGTGATCAGAAAAGGGGATTCAGATAACTAGAATGGGCATCACAAATTACACGGTTTCTTTTTATCATACTCCTGTTACCAGCTGCTTACCTTGAGAAGGCTGAACACAGGTTAGCAGTTTTTAAGCATGTGTAACTTTTGTTAATTGGTTTCATTTTATGATGTCAGCTGATAATCTTTTCCCAGTGATGATTTGGCAAAAAGAAGCCTGTCCTAAAACAAAACTGGTATCTGTAGCTACTTGCTCACTAGTCACCCTTAATGGCATTAAATCACTGATCCTTAGTTCAGCCGTCCAGGTGTTGTATGAACAATGCAAACAATTTTCTGAGCACTTTGCAGACATGAATGCATCTCCTAGCAGCTCCTGTCTAGCCATTGCACAGAGATTAGATCACTTACCACAGGAGCTGGGTAACAGCATTTTTGTGGTTCCTAATCCAGACTTTGGTCACTAACACCAATCCGCCAAAGCAGACTGATACAAAACACTTGCGATTTGTAAAACCTTGAAAGCAGAAGCTGCTCTTGTCAATTCTATCCACTTTGCTGTAAACTGTTTCTGCTTTAGAAGAGGAAGAATTATTTTTCATTGGGACGTCTTGCTCTCGTTTACTTGCCAGCACTAAACTCATCAGGGAGAGCATTTGTAAGCTCTCTCTGAGAGCTGCGTTAACTTGGGCTTCTTCTGCTGGCTTTTCAGTAACAGAACGTGATTTCTAAAATTTTGTGCAAACAATGGATTAAAGTAGCTTTGGGGTTAAATCTTCCTGTTGCAGCATAGTTCATCAGACTGCAGTGAATGGACTGTGGTGAAGAGACAAACAAGGCTGAGAGCAACTAACATGGACATACCTTCTCAGGATGAAGACAAAGGTAGCCAAAATTAGTTGTTGGTTATACAATTACAAACCTACCTAACTCTGAAATTAATTTCCAAGCAAGACTTTGATAGGTCTAAGCAGACAAATAGTAATACAAAGACAGGAACTGCCAAGGCTCATGTGTGCTGCAAAATATGCTTCATATGTCTTATATAAATCTGCAGTCATATGCATCCTCTCCATTACCAGATGTACTGACTCTAAGCGCTCCAGGTTTGTGTTAGGTTCTCAGTCAACCATGAAATCAAAGCCCAGCTAAATTATCTCTCTGTGTAGCTTACTATTTTTGTCTTCCTTCTGAATCTGAATTTCTGAAGTAAAACTGTCCATTCTCATTTTCTGTGTGAAACACCATACCAGGTTGAATTCTTTATTTTCTGTAGCACCAGACAGATTTTATCCTCTACTATTCCCTGTCTTTGTTAAACCACCTTTCTCTTTCCCTTTCGGCTTCTCTCATCTTCATTCACATTTTCCTGTCTGGTTCACAGTCCTGTCCTCAGTGACTCACTCATCTTTCTTTTCTTACCCCTCACTAACCTTTTTCTTATAATCCTTCTATTTGCCATTCTCATATACCTCTCATGGTTTCTCCTTTGTTCCTCATATGTTCATTTATTCTTTTATCTCACTTTTAATCTTCAGTTTGCATTGGGTGTTTAGACAAGAAAAAATCTTTTTGATCTCTTAAGGCAGAGCAATGGCCATTCCAAAAAATGGTAGTTTTGGTTAAGGTCATTTTAAAAGAATTTGAGGTTTTTATTGTTGTTGTTATATTTTCTAGAAACATGATGATTTGCAAATAGAAAAAAAAAAAAGATAAAGATACTTTTGGTGGCATGGACCTCTGGATCTCATCTGCTCCAAAACCCCTGATAATTTTGGATTTAGATCAGGCTGCTCAGTCCAGATATTGATGTCTCCAAAAACTGTGTTTTTGTAACCTCTCTGGGAAGCCTATTCCAGTGCTTACCTACCCTCATGGTGAAAAGACATTCCTTTTATCTTGTCAGAATATCCTTACCGGTATCAGTTCCCTGTTACACCACCCCTGTGCACCTTAAAGAAGGGCTGGGCTCCATTTTCTCCACCAGCTTTCACCCAGAAGAGGAAAAGGGCAGCACGACTCTCTTGGCCCTCTGTTCATAGGACTGAGGACACTGCTCCACAGCCCCTCCAGGTATGCCACACTCCAGCCCACCAGCTGGGGAGCCCCTCCTGGTTTGGTATCATTCACAGCACAGAAGGCAATTTTTTGATAAGAAACGCAATTTCAGCCTCATTGGACATACAGTTAGGAGTTGGCTACCCATCAATACGGATACGTCTGATACATTTCAGTTTCCGGCACAACACTTCTATTTTCCTTGTTCACAAAAGGCATTGTATTAATAATACATATTTTTTACTAAGCAGGCCTTAAATATGTCCTTCATTTATTAAAAAATAATTTAAAAAATCCATCAATGCAATAGATTTTTTCTCTATACAGTTGCTTTTGTGCTTTACATTGTCTGACCCCTCTTCTGCGCAGATATAGCTAATCATCCAGTGACACAAGGAAATCATATAAGTTAATGGTCAAAATTACTTTAGCTTAAGTAATTCACACGAGGTTTTTTATGGGACATTGCATTACTTTATAAAAAAAATAATTCATTGTAATCAAATTAAATTATTTTATTTTAACATATTATAGGTTAAAATGTATTGTAGCTTATAATACATTACATACTTTATTTAAGATTCATTGTATATATTCACATCAGAAAATATTTTTAAAATTTAATACCAATTTTTCTACAAACTGTCTATTTTTTGTCTTAAAATGAGAAAATGTGACAGTCCTTATACAGTCACATTGCACATGAGAGCTTAGCTGTTTTAGCTTAATATTAAAGAACAATCCTGCAGGCTGCTGAATACTTACCTAAATCCCATGTGACTTCCATGATCAGACTTCTGCAAGACCCACTTTTCAGGCTCAAAGCTTAAATTCTTTTTCACACTTAGGTTCACTTTGCTTACACCTGCTCCAGAGTACTTTGCTGCCACACAGACGATGTTTCACTGTAATAAAACAGATTCCTAACGAACTGCTAGGTCTCCAACAAGCAAGCAATGCTTTTGTCAGGGGCAAGCTTTTCTATGCAATAATAACTTCCTTTAGACTACTGCTGTTTAAATGTTCGTGTTAAAGCTTGTGAAATTTGTAGCCAAAACTCCTCCTGGAACAAGGCACAGGTGGTGCCAATGTGTTCTTTGAATGGTTTGATGGCCAGCCTTGTGAAAGAGAGAGCAGCACCTGATGGCCACCTTGGAGGCCTGGACTGAGCCGGCCTGGAGACTGGAAGCCACCAGCTTTGGTGACATTCTGCATTGGCTTCGTAACCATTTGGACTATGAGCAAATCAAGCAAAGTTTACCATGTACAGCTGCAAAATGTAACTCTCAGAATTCCTGGGCTATCACTGGAAATGAGGCTATTTATAGAGAGATGTGCTGGCAGATATAAACATTTCTCAGAAATAGCAACAAGAAGATAAAGCTTTAACACTCTTGCAGCTAATCTCATGGGTAAATTCGTGGGGTATGTGTTCTCAGTCTGCAGTCATAGAAAGACAGGATGAATTGGCATGTACTAAGCTCCTTCCTGCCAGAGGTTATTATACTAGTTAGTTTTAAACCCTTACATTAAAAAGTACAGCCGTTTCTGCAATCCCATTTTATTCATACATAGGTTTTTGTTTTGTTTCTCTCTCTCTCTCTCTTTTTTTTTTTTTTTTATTCAGAGCTACACTGATCGTTGTCTGTCCTCCTCTATGTTGCAAGACAGTATTTCTGCATGAATAAGGGCAGGTTACTCCTAACAAGGTGCCATCAAACAAAGCACCCCTTATGCGTTTTCTAGTCAAGAGTCCATTGGTACATCATTTGGTTACAGTAGGCAAAATTCAAGTAAATTAGCACTGAATTTACATACATCTGTAAAACAACAAAACCCAGCAACATACAAAGCAAAGCCCAGTGCTGAGCCCAGCACTGTGACAGACTGGAGGAGAAGATGGAGGTATTGCTGGTATGCCACCCTCAGTGCTGCATGCAGGAGATGACCCCCAGCATCCTGCCCAGCCTGCTTAACGCCAGCCAGCTGGAGGTGGCTCTTCTTAGCCAAACAGGGCACGGTCTGGTGACCTCTGTGAAACCCCTCTCTTTTCTCCCTGCTTTTTCCTCTTTTCTTGTGTGACACCCTTCTTCTGCCTCTTCTCTGTTAGTAACATTACAGACAGCTTCACGCAACCAGGGGACTTCAAGCATCTCTGAGCACAGCTTCAGAAAACATGCAAAATGCAGTGGTCCAGCTGACCTATTTCGGTGCCTTCTGTGGCTCCTACCATACTAACCTTTAATGTACTTAATTCCATAACTTTTTGTGGCTACTATCTTTAGTTTACAAATAGGAATCTGTCATAAGGAATCACTATGGGCCAGATTTTACACATATTTGTAAAGCATTGAGATCCACTGCAAACAATTATTCTGAAAGCTGCAGAGGGACAGCTAGTAGGCTTTTCAGCAGGACTTCTGAAAGTCCAGTAAGTGGATGGCCACATCTTTACACGAGCAAAGCACTAGAAATGTGGCTTTAAGTGATTTGAAATTCAGCCCAAGATCTAGTCCTTTTTCTTTTGACCGTGGCTAGCTATTGGATATTGCACAGTTCTTCCGAGTATAAAGATAAGAAGCTGTTTCAGCCTGTATTTCCATCATCCTCATGACCCTGCAAAATTAAAATAATTCCAGTTCCACATATAGCTCTCGTCTTTGAAAACTTTTTTTAAGGGAAAGATGAAACATATCCATATTGGCCAGTTTATTCCCATACCTTTGATGTGCTATTCAGCAGTATCACTGTTATTTCCACTCTCTTCACCAAACTGAATGTTTCATTTCCAGTTATGTTGCCTTCTGTTGTGATAAGGGATTTTTCCCATCAATTTCACAAAGCCAGCAGCTGCAATATACCTACGCAATGGGTGCAATGCCTCTGGTTTTTGATTTCACACATGAATCATGGAACCATAGAATTGTAGAATGACTTGGGTTGGGGGCACCTAAAGATCACCTAGTTCCAACACCTGCCATGGGCAGGGTTGCCACCCACTAGATCAGGTTGCCTAGGGCCTTGTACAACTCATTCTTGATGCCCCAGGGATGGGGCATCTACAGCTTCTCTGGGCAACCTGTTCCAGTGCCTCACCACTCTCTGAGTGAAGAATTTCCTACTACCCTCTAATCTAAATCTCCCCTCTTTTAGTTTAAAACCATTCCCCCTTGTCCTGTCATTATCTGTCTGAGCAGATAAGTTCTTGAGTTTCACTTGGGTCCACTTCTCCAGTCTGTCCAGGTCCCTTCAGATGACATCTCTTCCTTCTGTTGTATCAACCGCACCACACAGCTTGGTGTCATCTGTAAACTTGCTGAGGGTGCACTCAATCCCACTGTCTATGTTGTTGATAAAGATATTAAACAGTACCAGTCTCAGGACAGACCCCTGAGGGACACTGCTCATCACAGGCCTCCACCTAGACATAGAGCCATTGACTACCACTCTCTGGGTAGTCACCTTCAAGCCAATTTCTCATCCACTGAATGGTCTACCCTCCAAATCCATCTCTCTCCAATTTGGAGATCAGGATGTCATGTGGGATCATGTCAAAGGCCTTATAGAAGTCCAACTAGATGACATCAGTCAGTCTTCCTATGTCAACTGATGCAGTCACTCCATCATAGAAGGCCACCAAATTGGTCAGGCAGGATTTACCCTTGGTGAAGCCATGCTGGCTGTCCCAGATCACCTCTTTGTTTTGCATGTGCCTTGTTATTGCTTCCAGGAGGATCTGTTACATGATCTTCCCAGGCACAGAGGTGGGGCTCACCAGTCACTAGTTCCCCAGCTCTTCCTTTCTACCCTTTTTAAAAATGAGAATAATGTTTCCCTTTTTCCAGTCATTGGGGATTTCACCTGACTGCCAGGACTTTTCAAATATGATGGAGAGAGGCTTGGCAACTCCATCAGGCATTTCCCTCAGGACCCTAGGATGCATGGCACTGGGCCCCATAGACCTGTACTTGTTAAGTTCCATCAGGTGGTCTTCATTTACAGCAGGAGGGACCCTCAGCCCCCACCTACAGATTCAGGGAAAGGAGAGACATAGGAGGTCTTACTGGCAATGAAGACTGTGGCAAAGAAGTTGTTGAGTACCTCAGCCTTCTCCATGTCTGTCAGTTCTTCCTTCTCTTTCGTCAGTGGGGTTACACTCTCCTTGGCCTTCCTTTTCTGAGCAATGTACCTACAGACTCCCTTCCTGTTATTCTTTGCCTCCCTTGCCAACCTCAGTTCCATCCATGCCTTGGCTTTCCTGATCCCATCCCTGCACACTCAGACAGCATCCCTGTCCTCTCCCCAGGCCACTTGTCCCTGTTTCCACTGCCTCTACGTTTCCTTCCTGTGCCTCAGTTTGACCAGCCATCCATGTTTTCTACCTTGCCAGCTTGCTTGCTTACACAGGGGGATGAAGAACTTTTGTGCTATAAGGAAAACATACTTAAAAAGTTGCCAGCTGTGTTGAGCTCCTTTGTCCCTGAGGACAGTGTTCTATGGGATCTCATCCACTGGATCTTTAAACAGGTGGAAATTTGCTCTTTGGAAGTTCAGAGTCCTGACTTTGCCCTTTGCCAGGCCAGTATTCCTTTAGATCACAAACTCAACCATGGTGTGGGCCATGCAGCCCAGACTGCCTCCAATCTTAACCTCTTTAATAAGTTCATCTGTATGGGTGAGCACCAGCTCCAGGAACGCTTCTCCTCTGATTGGTTTTTCTAGTACCCGGACCAGGATGTTATCCTTGATGCACTCCAGAAGTCTCCTGTATTGCTTTCATATGCATTCTCTTCTACTTACAGTATTTTTTCTGAGGCCATTTGGGACAGACTGGGAGAGCAGGTACCTGGCAATATTTTGAGAATGTTAATTAAAAGCAGGACGTAACTTTTCTCAAGTGCCACTTTATTCCATAATGGGTCGGCATATTCAGCTTCCATAAAACAGCTTGCACGTCAGAAACCTTGAAGGGTGTTGGACCACTTAAAACTTACATGCTTGTTCAAAATATCATTCCAGGTATTTATCTTGTGCTTAGACCTTTCCAAATACATCCCAAGAGAAAGGGGGTAACGTGGCTTTCTGTGAACTGGATCTTAACAGTTCATACTGTACCCCATTCCAAACGTGCCAGTATTTATTGGTGTTTGTTGGTTTTATAATTTTGAGATGAGGTTAACTTAGGTTTTTGTGATTGGTGCATAGGTGCATAGGTGGTTTTGATAAAATGATTGGCAGCCAATACACTTTGAAGCACCATGCTAATTACTGAACAATGTCACCATGCAATGTAAATAGAGTAAATATCTGAGTAGTGGGAAGGGAATATGTTGGTTGAAAAATACATTTTTATGAGCTGATGCTGGATCTGACAATACAAATTTTAACAAGAATGAAAGGAATTCCAGTTCAGCTTTGAAAAAGGTATATTTTCACAGAGAACATGTCTCTTCTGGGAACCTTTAATTTAATGTACATTGGTTTCCTATTTTAAGAAAACAATTCACTGTTAAAACACTATGCCAGCTAGACTTACATTTTTAAAGCAAAAACTCTTTGTCCTGAAGTATTTTAATGGCCTAAAGAGCAGGAAATTGCCTGTGACATTTCAGTTTTTCCATTCTAAGGGAAAAATGGTCCAAGACCTAAAAATAGCTCTCTTGAAAAACACCCTCACTCTCATCATTGTAATATACCATAAGCCATGTGACAACAAAGACATTTCTTTCTGAGACTAGCATTGTTTTTAATAAACTAAAGAACTTAAAGTCAGCAATTAAAATTGTCTACATGTAAAACTGCTGATGTGAATAAAAAATTTTGTTTATTGACTTAACCCAAATAATTTTATGACCTACTTTGCAGTACAATGCCTCTTGTTCCTTCCTCTTCCTTAACATTAACTCAAATGATGTTAGTCAGAATTACATATTCACCTGGGAAGAAAATCTCAGCAGACTAGTTCTATTGGCCTGTTTTACCATTAGAAACTTTTCAGATTCTCCCACTATTTAAGCATCCATTTTTGAGAAGAGTATTTAACACATTTTGGTCTGTGGCAATAAATAGACAGGTAAGGTAAATAGTCTGCATAAAATAAGATTAGCAAAATGTTTTGTTTGATACAATAGTGCCAAGGAGTATGTTCTGCAGGTTAGAGATGGATGCCTTATCGTTGTGTCTGGATATCCAGCAGATTTGAAAGAGAGTCTGGGTATTTAGATCAGCCCCAGCAGTGCATTCAGGCATGTGAGCTAATCACAAGACACTTGTTTATTGTCAACTCAGAAAAAATAAAGCAAGGCTGGTTTGTGCATATAAACTGAGGCCAGCCTGGAGACATTCCTAGACAGGGTGGAACCCACAGAGCGAGCAGCGCTGTCACTGGAGATGCAGCAGGTCCGGGTCTGCACTGAAGCTGAAGATGTAGCTGCATGATACGATCTCTTCCATAGTGAAATTTGCTTGTTCTCGCCCCTTTTCTCTGTCCCTCAAGGCTCTGACCACACAATCCTATCTTTGCACCGCAGCTCACTGCCTGTCCTCAGTTGTGCTACTACAAATTATGGCAGGGAGGGACAGGCTACAGAGTAGCTCCCTGAAGTAATCTAGGTTGAAAATAGCCTTCCAGAAAATTTTTGCACTTTTTGAGTTTTAAATCCAAATTATTTCAGGTGTCAGATTTTGTAGGCAACCCTAAAAATAGCTGTGCAAACCCAACTGAAATGGTAACATACTGAACTACTGAAAGGTAGCTTAACTTTTTTAATTCTCTAACTAATGTATCATGAAAGTTTGCACAAAGAAACCTTGCCTCCTCTCTTGTGAAGAAACAAATACCTTACTTTACTTTTCTCCAATTACAAAATCTTAATAAATGTAAACATTCACTAGAATTTTATGAATTACACAGCCTGGGGGGATCAAGATTAGACAGACCTGATCCCATTGAAACCAATGGAAGTTTTGCCTCTACCTTATTTTCAGCTAAGATTTATTTTCTCCTATCTTTTCTTCAGGGAAGGACTGGAATTTTTAATATCCTCTTGTATTTGACTATAAACCACAAGTTGTTATATATCAAAGTGTAATCTGGACCGTGTAACTACTGATAGATGCCTGCATTAGAAACCTTGGAAGCACGGTGGGAAAGGACATCAAGAGCTTCTCCTAGATCATAGCCACAGACCTTTCTATATCATGCACGGCAGTATTTGTCTAAACTTATTTTTAGTAAAATGTAATTTTGAAAAAGGACACGTACCCTTAGGTAATCCGTTTCAGTGTTTGGCTAGGGATTTTTCTCAACACCTCATCTACACATATGACCCATGACAAATGTTTTACAATCGCATATCAGGACAGACCAACAGAATCCCTGATGGAAACAACTGTGGCAGCAATGCAAAAAGTTGGCAGGCATGTGATGTTGTTTGTTGCTTTCTCTTTAAGCCAAGAAGAGTAAGTGTGAACCCAACACAGTCATTTAGTAAATATAAATAATAAATACAACTGGGGTTGTGTTTACATATGTGAGTTCAAAAAAAAAGTTGTGAAAACACTAAATTTCTGTTAAAGTTCAAGTTCCTTGCCAGGAAATATTGGTCTTTTATTAGTGTGGGGAAATGCTGGCATGGATACATCTTTTTTTTTTTTCTTTACAACAACAAGATAAAATCTAGTATCATTGTAAGCACTGTGGGAAGAGAAAACAGTTCTATTGACCTGCACATTTAAAAAGAAAAATGTCAATGTAGTGTAGGATGTTTAACAGACATCGAACTAGAAACAATATTGAATAAACAAAATATCAAATCATGCACCTTCACTGAAGCACCATTTGAAAGTGCTTCACAGCACTGCAACCAACCCAAAGATAAACAACTGCATCTCATCAATCACTAATGGTGAGATAGGATACCATTTCAGAAAAGATGGGCAGACCAGAGAGGGAATGAATGTGCTGTAGGGATTCTGTGTAGGAAGTCAGTAGAGCAAAGACAAGACTGTGTGGAAGATGTAGAGAATAAAAATGGAATGCTCTAACAAGATGAGGTAGTAATAAAGGACTAACTTGCTCATATCTATGTGTTTCTAATGGGTTCATTTGGGGTGAAACTTAAGGCAGAAATGAACAAGAGCAGTCTTGGGGCAAAAACAAGCAATATTAACCAGGATCCAGGGAGAAAGCAAGCAGTAGACAGAGGAGCTGCTGTAATGGTTTAAGAACTTGGACAGTTACCTTTCTTCCTAAAAGTAAGAAGAGGAGAGAACTGCAAAAGGTTGAGGTGCTTGGCATTTTCTCTCTCCAAAATTTAAAGACAGCAAAAGTACTCACCATAAGTAACAACCACAAGCAATATGAATTGTCTTGCTGGCATTTTACATTTTACTCTTATGTACAAGGAGTTACTTTTTTGTTTGTTTGCTTTACATTTTCTTTTCTTTTTTTCCTCCGAATCTATGAGAAAATGAATAATTAAAACAGTAAAAATAAATTGCTTAGATTCTTGTTGCATTTCTTTGAAACTGCAATCACTTTTTCTGGAACCTGTTTTCAGTAATCATCAGATTGTCAGCACTGTCTGCTCATCCCTCCCAACCTCTTTATTTTTGTTTGTTTGTTTCCTTTATTGATATGCTTGGGGCCTCTCTCCCTCCCTCCTATGTGAAGTTTGGTTGTGTGCACATGAGTTAGCAACTGTAGTTATTACAGTCATTACAATGAATTAAGAGAAACAGATTTTTTAGGGAGCATGTCATCTTCCAGCTACTCTAGGCATCTATTTTGGATAGATGTCTTTTTCTGTCTAGACTGTCTTTTTCTCTGCACTGACTATAAACAAAGACTAAAGTGACCGATTTAGGTACAGATGTCTGCATCAGGTTAGATGAATCATACTCGGGAAGTTGTACTGAGTATTCCCAACTACTAAGAGCACTGATTTTGGCAGCAGTTTTGTAATAACTTCTAGAAGAAGTTTCCATCTTTTGCAACACCTTTGGATTCAGTGAAGTGTCTGATGAAGAAGCATATGTTTGCAGACTTTTTGGCTCTGCCCAGGTGAGGAACTAAGAGCACACCTTGCCCACAGGCAAACATGTTGCAACATAAAATGCAAATAGCTTGGAAGAAAAACAGAAGCATTAAAGACACGGCTCTTTACATGCCCTAGAGCAAGAAGAGAGACTGGCAAGAGCTTTGTAAGACAGTTCAGCAAAGACTCATTTGAAACAACCATTTGATACAGTCATATCATATGTATTAAAAGTCTCAACTTGTCACAAAATACACTTCACTAAAAATGTCATTTAATAATGGACAAAATACTTCAGTACCAACAGGGAAGCAAGTTCACAGTAAAACACGTGTCATTCCATGTGTTTCTAACAGGACAGTTAATTCAGATTCAGCTCTTTAAATATAGTAAATACCTGAGACACACACTCACACACAAATAAGTTAATCAACAAAGTTTGTATATACAAAAGAGGGAGACTGATAAAACTTAATAATCACAGTTGCTGCTTTACAGCAGTTATCTCAAAAACGAACCTCTTGTCATATGTGACAATCAAAATGGTAGTTCAGCTGGTTTATATAACAAATTATGGTGGCTACTGTAGGATACAATTAAATTCTGCAGTTTCTTGACTATAAAATCACTTGTGCTGACAGTTATCTTTTGACTGCGCTCTTGTTCTGAAACAGCATGGGGGGATTTATCCCATCAGGATTTCATGTCTGTGTTTGTGGTTATAGGAAATCTGTAGGAGAGAGAAAAAGTCCCACTCAGCAGCAGCAAGATGACAGCTATGATCCCAATGGGAATGGCAGCACCGACTTCCTGTGCCGTGGGGCTGGAGGGCATGTAGTAAGAGGGCGGAAAAGCGATGCTCTGGTTTTGTGCTACAGAATAGAAGTTCCAGCTCACTGGAACCAGGACACACAGACCGGCAAATATGTAGAAGAAGCCACCCAGCAGGAAGAAATGAGTGATGAGAGTTTTGCGGCTGATTCCCATATAAATATTTCTCAGAGCAAATACTGTGGCTGTCAGTCCCAGCAAACCCATGACCATGGCGATCAGCAGGAGACCCTGGGCAACATAAATTTCATGGGGGATGAAGGAGTCGTAGCCACTGAATTTATGACAGAACTGTTCTTTATAGCCAGATGAGACATGAAGATAACTGATGAAGCAGACTTTCCAAATCCCCACCCACGCAATGCCAGAGGAGATTATGGTGGTGTTGTCCACATGCCACACTCTCCACTCCACAAGTCCCATGGAAATGGTGCACAGGATCCAGCCTATTGTACCCAAGGCAAAGGCAGCCAGCTGGAGGTGTGAGGTGCTGGTCAGGGAGCTCATCGTTTGGAGGTCTGCTCTATCTCAGACCGTGCAAAGAGAGATGGGTACTGGAAAGAAACACATCGTAAAGTTACTGATTGTGTGGATGGTGCCTCTGCTAGTGAAAAGCAGGAGGAAGTACATGTGTGGAAAGAGGCTGGTAGTCACCTTTCTCTAACTGTAGCGAAGTGTTGAAGCCCATAGATAAATAATATCTAGGCTTTAATTCCATATATTTCACTGTATCACAAGCAAAGGAAAGGTAAAATAATGATTAGCTCCCAACATGACCTCTATTTTACATTCACAAAAGGAAAATACATCTTTTCCCAAGTCAACTGTTATGTTCCAAAGGCCCTCGTATGCACTGCATGCAACCAATAGCCCCGGGGGTACTGGCTAGTAGAAGGTAAATTTGAGAAAACCTTTGGGATCCTGTACTGTGAGATGCCATGAGGCAGTTGCAGAAGCCATGTGTGTCTTCCCTGACAGCTGTGGCTCCTGCACAGCAGCCCTGCTTGAAACACTTTCTGCTTTTCTGCTGCCATTTTCTAGGGCCACTGGGACCAACATTAGAAAATGTCGTAGCTCAGAGGCATGAGCAAACCCAGGCCACGAGTCTAATAACAACAACTGAACTTTGACCATTTTAGCTTATTCAGCTATGAGTGCTTTATCAGAAACACTGGAGTGAATCAGAAATGCAACGCTCTATGCAGAGGCTGGAGCCTGGCTGTGCAGCCCTCAGTTTCCCACCCTCAGATATTAACAGAGGTTTCTGCAGCATTTTTCCTTCACAAGTCACGCTTGTTCATAACATATCTGGCTTCTCCAGCCCAAATCATCCTAAGGCTGTGGTGGAAAAGACTCTAGTCATTTCACCTAACAAAAGGCTCTAGGTTTGTTTGCTGACTCTACAGCCTGAGTGCAAGTTAAGGGTGTCATTTTTTAATGAAAAAGCCCTCTTAATTTCCCACATCTTTAATAAAGCCTTCTGAATAGCTATAGCAATGACTTGTCAGCAGAGAAAATGTGACTTTGAATTTATTATGTAGACCTGAAAGGCAGTAGGGAACTTTGTATTCCATGAGTTATCTAAAATACCTTTTTTCCTGCCTCCAGTGCATTCAAGACAGAAGAAATACTGTACCAAGTTCACTCCAGTAACAAGATAGATCCGCAACTGAGTTTTGTTATTAAAACAACAACTTTTCTATTTACTTATCTTATCTTAAACTAACAAATACAAGTAGTGATACAATCTAGTTGCAAAAATCCATATGTGGAAATCCTAAATAGACAGTATCTTTACAACAACATGGGCTTAAGCAAACTTTCCATCTTCTCACACCAGTACACACTATTTACTTACTTCAGTCCTGAATCTGATGCCAGTGATAAGAGGATGGAACAGAGTGGTTTCTGACACCAGCCAGACACAGCAAAATCTTCAGTTTTGTCATTTTGGTCTCCCAGTTCATGTATGTATTTTCAATAGGACTGGTTTCCTGCGGGACATATTAATCTCCATTATTGCAAATGTATATTTAATCTTTTCTGGTGTGGAGGAAATTGCTCCAGAATATCCTCCTATGTTTGTATCTACTTAAAATGAAACCTATTTATAAATGCTTTCTCAATCTGCTGTATTTGCAGAGTGATTTTATATATATGTGTGTGTATGTATATATACACACATATATATAAATTTGACAGTTGTTAACAGCCACAGTATGGTAGCCCTCACATGAAATTAGGAATGTCTTTTTTTTTTTTTTCCTGTCACATTTCCACGTTAAAATAGTGTATTTTCTGTACCTGTCAGTTGATTCTTCGTAGTCAAAAGAAGAGAGCAATCAAAATATTTCTGCGTTGACTTCCTTCTGCTTCTGTTTAAATCAGTTGAACACACGGAAGCCAGATCTGAACCATCTTAAAATATCATTTTGGGCAGAGCTCATATTTCTGTAAGACTTTTCCTATTCATTATAAACACCCATTTAATCAATTGATTGATATCAAGGTCATAAAAGACATGCAATCATGCTGCTCGGTATCACTGACAGCTGTTAAGAGTATGATGTCAGTATGTATATTTATGGGTTGAATTTGTCCACTTGTCTTCTCACAGAATTAAACAAGATGATTGTGTCCATAACTTCTGATCCCTCTGTCACATGGTACATCATTTGGAATGCTTTCCAGAATTAAAATTTAAAAATCGAAAATGGGAAAAGTTTTGTTTTGTTTTGTTTTGTTTTCACTGTGATATTCACCAAATATACAGAACAAGCAAACACGTAGAATGAAAGAATTCAATGCTTACACAAAAGTTTTGTAAACAACAGAAATTAACTGGATAACAAAGTTGGAGGTCCCATGTTTCGATGAGGTACCAAATGTCTAGAAACACAAGAAGTTGCTTATGTTGGCTTACTTTCCGTACCCTCCCTACTGGAGCTTATTAGATCTAACCTGGTGGTACTGATTTAGAGAAAAATCTGTGTGGAAAAGAAGTGAAGAAGTACTTTAGAGATCAATCATGAAGTTGAATTACAGTTTTTGTACTCGCCTGTTTTGAAAAAACAGACAGAGGCCCATAGTCATCATTGCTTGTATTAGGATTAGCAAGAAGATAATGAATGAAATGTCAAGTTGGCAAGGAAGTTGCCTGACATACAAAACACATCAAAATCAAGCACAGTGATCTATTTTCTGTTTCCTGTCTCTATTATAGTGAATATTAATAAAAGCACTATAGGTTTTACTGCAATCTTCAGCTCAGAATGGGCATGCAGCACTTGCCAGAAGCACTGATTTTAAGGATAGGATTCAGAAAATAGTGTATTTAGCATCGAGTTTCTTACATAAATCAGGAGCCTGCACAGTGTCTTAGAGGAGGCACTTCTAAGCTTATCCTTCATTGCCGATTCAATATTTTAGTCTTGCCAAACCATCCAGTGTTTAACCTCGAGGTCCTGGCGCGTGGCCGTGTGCGTGACCCACCGCGGCACAGCCCCTCGGGCTCACCCTGCCTTTGCTCACCCCTCTTTGGAAGCCCCCCACGGGCTCTTGGAAGCCAGACGAGCTCATTTTTTTGCGGACTTTCGAGGTGAGTGTACTGCGAGCCCTTCCAAAACTGCGGAGCTCTGGCCAAGACAGATTTTTGCTCGCAGGTCCCGAGCACAGCCCGGAGCCGCCAGCAGAGGCCGCCTCCAGCCGCGGTTGCTCCAGGACAGCCGGGGCGAGAGGCTGAGATGGCGTAATCTGTTGACTGATCTCATGCTTTGGTAATTATATAAATGTTTGGAATTAATTCAGTTAGCATAGTAAGATTACCTATATGATCTGAATAACACAGTGATGTAACGTGAGCACTACCCAAAATCTCCCAAGGCAAATGAACTCATATTCGGGCAGCGACGGGAGGTCGTCTGAATAATCAGTTGGCTTTTCCGACATGCACATCTTGATTTGGAAGCTCACTCGGAGCTGTGGATGCCAGCATTCAGAGTTTACACGCCAGATATTTCCTGGGGTAGAGGTTGACTGCAAAGCCAGTGAGGCCAGGAGGAGCCAGGTAGGTGTACGTGCTGTGTATGTCAGTGGGCAAAAGGCAGCACTGAAGACCCTTGTCACCCAAAGAAGCAAGAGGACTGTGTTAAGAGGTGGCTTAGTTCCACCTCTTGGTGTCCCTATACATCTACATTATCATTTAAAGTAGCTTCAGCCCAATCCAACAAGCACTCCAGCAACTTCTGGGGCCATTCTTTCAGAAGTCTAGAAACAAGAGCTAAAAAAAAGAGAGCCACTTCCACAGGCTCCTCACCTGGTAGTGCCTTGCTGTCATTTTCTCTCTTGATACATCTTTCATTTTCTTAATCTGCAAGGTATTTCATTCATGGGTATATTTTTAACCAAATACCCTACTGAGTAAAAGCAAAATGTAAACTTGATAGCATTCAATGGAAATTTTCACAGGGAAGACAGAAGCTAATGAAAAAGAGGTACACATTAGTAAATTAGTCCAAATATAAAGACTTGAAGGATCCTTTCATCTTTACTGCTGCTTTTTATTTAAATCAGTACACAGTGAGTAGCTGTTGTGAAACTTGTGTTGGGCCCCTTTCTTTCAGGGACACTCTGCGACATGGCTTTCCCTCTCTTCAGTACAAGGAACAGAAGAGAATGCCTGGGAGCTGTGGCAATTTTCTTACTGCTACAGGCTTGCTTCTAGGAGAAAAATGGAGACAAGCTGCTCTCAATGGTTTCACAGAGCTTTCGGGGGTCATCTGTGCTTCAGGCTTGCCTTTAAAAAGAACAAAATGGCATGCTGCAGCCTAAGAGGTAAAGGTCAGCTCTTTGTGGCCACGGTCCCATCTCCTGATGGTCACAGCAGTGGGAGCAAACAAATGAAGCTGCACGTCAGATTTTGTCTACACTTCTTGTATTTCCAGTAATCTCTAGTGACACAAGGCTGCAACTGTGTTCTCAGAGCAGTGAAACCTCAATGACACCTACATGCATTTCACTTCTGGAGTTAATTCTGGTCCCTGTGAAAATCTATTTTAATTACATTCAGCAGTCTGTAAGCATCAGCTGTGTCTCAGACCTACTTTATAAAAAAGATTTAAAATATCCTGAAGGTGAATAAGGAAAAGAAAAAAAAATGTCAGACATTAGCTAGCATAGTTTTTTAATGTAATTGGGCCTTTCAATGTAATTGGGCCTTTTGGGGTTACTGGGTCTCAGATCCCCTCATAGGCCAAGGGCCTGTTCCAGGGGCTCAGTGTATAGGGGGGCACAAGAGAGTGCCCCCAACCGTGAGATCACCCTCAAAACTTGTCTTTAAATGCATCCTTTCACATGATGGGGTGAGGGCCAGATGGCACTAGCTTTTTTTTGGCAGCTTTGAGGAAGTTTGCCATGTAGCAGGGATCTTGTGGAGACTGGTGCCAGCCTGGCAGTGCACTGGGACCTCCAGCAGCAGTCTCCTTGATGAGAGGTCTTGAACCCTGATGTCTGGTGGTTAGGTTCACCCGGTGTACCCCTAATACACCCATTTTCAATTAGAAAAGACAAATTAGGAGGGCATAAAGTCTTAAAAGCCTTTGTAGAGTATTTCCAGATTTAAAACACCTTATACGCCCCCCTTCTTCCCAAATGTCCATATCCAGTGTTATGAACCCTGCTGCCTCCCCTTTCGCTTCATGCTTTAAAAAAAGCAAACTGCAGAAACTCTTCTCTTCTGTTCCACATTGAAATCTAGCTGTCTAAAAGTTCTTTGCCCATTTCAGGGAAAGATTTCCTTTGATTTGCTTTGATGGCAGGATGAAGTGAAACCAATAATTCCTACATACGCCTCACTAATTTACTTGTCTGTGGTTGATCCTACCTTAAGCTCAAAGTTAAATGAGGAAATGTTGCAGGGGCATATGGAGTGTGATGGCAGTAGGCTTGAAATGGGACCTAGCTGACCCCGTATTGTCATAGTTTTTACAGACTGCTTTGCCTTTGCCTTGAGGCTTGAAAGGAGCTCTGTTTAAAGCCTAAGTGGCACAGTTGAGGGACCACATCCAGGTCTCTGACAGACCAGAAGGATCAGGGCACTGATCATGAGCCCGGGGAATGCGAAGAAGTTGCCCAAGAGGAGTCATCCCAAAAGAACAGGAACAGATGATGCCTGTGGGAGAAATGGGGGAAACTGGGAGCACCCAGAGCGTCAGCCCAGGTGCTGCACAGGCACATGGTCAGGAGGAGTGAAAGCTCCCATCACCTACGGTGCCTGAGGAACTCCCCACAAAAGGGGAGTGGGCGAGCACACAGCCTTCACACGGCAGCTCGAGTGTGAGGCTTTCTTTGTAGGCATGGGGTGGGTGGTTGAAAGGAGAGTTTTCCAAAGCAGGCAGGAAGAATCATCCTTTGCTTTTCTGTTGCTACAGTTTTTATTTTAGTGGGCTTTATTTTAGCTGTGCTATTGCTTACAAGGAACAAGCACATAAATATAATAAATATATTTATTTAAAAGGATAGACAATGTTTGCCTATCCTTGCTTCCTGGCTGCAGCACATCTGCCTGTCAAAAGACTGTTCTGCTTTAGGAATTCTGATGCACATTGTAACCACCTTGAAAAGAAAGTGCACAATAAACTCTTCCTCTATAAAATATACACAAAGTTGTTTTTCCCGGCTTGTGTAAGCGGGAATGCATTTATTTCAGTTTTTCTCATGTTTAAGCAAATATTTTAGCTTTAGACGCTGCCAGGCACCACGTGCATTTTGAAATTAACATTCAAATCCTTCTTTCCTAAAGCTTTATAGTCTAGATGCAACTTTATTGGTCTATACAGGACATAGCTTACTAACCAAAGCCTTAGTTCAATCTAAGTCTTGCAGGAAAAAGGAAGTTAAAAAGACAACGGCAACAAAAACGGTGGAGTAATTAAGAAGGTCTCTTCTTAGCAATATCCCTATGATTTAATGCTCAAAAACTTAATTCTTCAATTCCCAATTGGGAAAACATTCTTTAGAGGAAACAAATAAATATTTAAATCTCTCTCCATCTGTTCTCTATCAGCACTTCATAAAATAAGTCATATAAAGAAAGAGAAGACTTACTTCTGTGAGTCTGAGAGTTGCCTAAGGCTTTGAAGCAGTCAGCTGGATGAAGCAAGTTCCAGAAAGGAGGTGGAAAAAAATGCCCGTGCAAATTTTCTGACTTGTTGCGCTACCAAACAGGTACCTCACAGTTCCTTGTCACTCTCCCACTAAGTCAACAAAGATTTAAGGAGTCAGTTAATCATTAACATATTATAAAAATATGTAAGCTTTACCATATGCCATTTTTTCTAATTGCTCTAAAACACTTACCAATGTATATAGGTAACTCACATGCAAAATTCAATTTTATCTAAGACGTTCTTTCAGAAATACTGCTCTTGTGATTACAGCCTGAGTCCTCCAAGATGTCCCAGCCTGACAGCCTGAAGGACACAGAATTTTCATTTGAAAGAGAATACAGAGATTTCACAACACTTTCTTCTTTGTTAGAGTTTTTATCCAGTATTTATAAAAACAAAATTAGTGCAGCTCTGCAGTGGGGAGAAGTATAGGGGAGAAGGAGGAGGGTTTCCAAGAGTAAACTCAAGCTGAGCGGTTCTCTTGCTGGGTTGTGGTTGACTGTACCCATACTTCAATGTAAATTGTACCACACTTGGTGCCTTAGATGCTCTTTAAAATTGCTATTATTAATATTATTATTATTATTATACATATTTATATTTGCTTTCCTCTGTGGTTTTCCCATGAATCTAAATAATGCTTCTTATAAATGGTAGGAGAGTTCTTAACTGCCTTCTGGTTTCTCCTCTTTGAACCAAAGAATAAATTATGCTATTCTCTAAAAGATGCGCTCGCTCCTACAGCGGGAGGACATTTCCTGGACTGGTGATGAAAGACAAGGAAGTTTATTTCACAGGAGAAGTATCCCGTAAGAGGAAATCCTCATTGAAAAATTATTCTCATCTGTAATTAGCACCATGACTGGTTGTTACCACCACCGAGGAGGGATGCAAAGTGTCATTAAGCTGTAACTTCAATTCTCATCACCTTTAATGCAGTTCCTCTCCTCTCCTGCTGTATCTTCCAGCTGATGGAGATTCACTAGTTCCGTGTGCATGTATCTCCAGAGGCTATGGCAACACAGTCCTCTCCTGTGCAGCTCCTGGATCTGCACATCTCCTCTGTGCATGACAGCTTGTTGGTGGTGTTTTGTTGCACAGGCATGCTCTGCTACTGGCTTTGCTGTTGCATGCCAACAAGCTCGGGCACATCTAGACCCCGATGGGCTTGGTGGCATGTGTTAGACTTGAGTACAGCTTTTTGACATTATGATGGGTCCATTGATTCAGAAGGACAGCATCCTCGGGCAGTAGGCAGCTGGGAGATAGATTCTTTTCTTTGTATTTAATAACGGTGTGAGACAAAATCTGCAGGGAAACCCATTGCTGATTTTACATGTGAAGATGTTGCACACAGCCTGTTTGCCTGGCCAGGCTATGGGAGTGACAACCCCTGCGTTACTCCCGGAACAACTTTTCTTTGCCCCCAAAATTCTGCATCTCCCACATGGTTCTTCTCAGTTCCAAAAGCCTATTGTGGTGTTTAAAGATTAACCTGTACCTAAAAATTGTAATTGGCAACTGCCACCAGTGCAATGAAGTGTAAGTTAGCTGGAAACCTACAGCACTTAGCCTGTGGTAAAATAACCAGCAGCATAAACCATTACATCAGTGAGAAATGCAGTACACACCAAATAGAATGTAAGCAGGAAATGAGAGTATAAAATGTCTTTTCTCAGTACTTGATTATGACTTCTGTAGACATGTTATTCCTTTTTAGTGCATTAGTGGCAAATTATTAGGAAGCAGATGGAAATTAAATAAAGTTTCTGACTACCTTATTTAAGGGAACACATTTTACATGAGACTTCATTGTTCTTTGAATGCCAATGGTTAATACTTTCTCAGGCAGAAAGCATTTGCTTTCTTCCTCCTGTTGGCCAAGGCGCATTGAAATCAGTGGGAATATTTCTGCTGACTTCAAAGTCCTCTAGAGCAGGCCCAGTCCTTTCTGTGGTTTACAGTTTCATTGCTAAATACCACAGAACAGGAAATATTTGTTTTAAGTTATTTTTCCTTTCATTTGCCACATTTAAGAAAAAAAGTCTGAAATCAAGATGCCTTGCAAGGTACATTGCTGAACAAATGGTACCAAATAAGCAGCAGTCTTATGGGTCTCAGAGACCCATAAACAGCTTGGAGATTCAGGTACAAGCATTTTCTCATTTTTTATTTCAAGATAAACGTTACTTCTGTCAGGAAACCCAGCAGCCTTCCTGCATGCAGCTCGCCAGCAGCTGATGGGTGAATTGGGGATTAGGGTTGTTGCATCCTCATTCTTTGTCACCGCTTGTTTTCTGCAGATCATCAGACAAGCATGTCTCCAAATCCAACACTGTAACCCAAGCATGAGCTCCTTAAACCACAACTCAAGTCTGAGAAGAATGTTTGCACAAACACCTTTTCTAAGTATATTCCTTTATAGCCAAACTAAATTGCCCCTTGAGACCTGGGGAATTCAGACAAGACAAACATTATCAAATGACATAACTCACATCACAAAGTGAGTTTTTTTCTTAGTCCAGCAGCAGCTTTGTATGTGTCTCTTTAAAACCAGATCACTAATATAACATCAACAGTACATTCAATAACATCAAAAAGCAGGACATTGAAAAGGTGAGGATGTACTCACAGAATGCATGATCACCTCATGGCAATCAGTGCCCGCTGTTGAGGCTCACACCATAAACAACCCACTGGACACCTACACAGCTGCTGGACACTTCAGAGCTGCTGCAGTAATAAACACCCAAAATTGAGATGGGCGTCTGAAAGGGTTAAAAACCCCTCACATTTCAATGCCTTAAGAAGGGGAAGAAAGCAGTCAGGCGAGCGGTTGGGAACCCTCCAAGAGGGCAGGCTCACTGGTCCTCTGGGCCAGGTGGAGGTGGCCAGCGGTGGTGAGATGGATGGGCCACAGCAAGATCCTCCATGGGTTCCTAAACACCACCCTGGGTCACAGCATGGCAAAGGACACATGCACATGTTGGGCTTGAACTTTACTTCTAGGGAGGTTAATACTCTTATTGTGCTACTGGCATCATGTCATTGCATTTGGAGTCTTTTTTTCTCTTCCAGTTTGTGAAGTTCCCAATAAGTGTCCCAAAAGCTCAGTGTTTACCATCCTCTGTGTTCATTCTGCTTATATTTTTCTGTCCAATAAGGGTGAGATTTAAAGATGTTTTACTCTCACACTCCAGATGACTCTGACTTCATATAGGGACCTCCTATATACATGTACGTTGTCCTCAAGCAAGAGATAGCGTATTTAATGCTCATTTTAGGTAGTGGAAGCCGGGAAGCCTGTACTTCAACCATGTCCTGTTTTGCTTCCTTTCAAACAATCTTGCACAGCACTAATATCCACATCAATGGTTGAATACTTATTTACTGCTATACAAGATGTGACAGAGATCTTTCATCTACCATGGATGCTGCCAGTAGGATCCTCAGACTCTCTCTGCTGACACAAGGAACTCTTTTGTCCCTGACTTCTCCTGGATTGCCTTTACAGATGAGACTTGCAAGAACTTCCCATTAAGAAGTCTACCCTTTCAATACAGGTTAATTAAAAACAGGGGGAAAATGGAAACAACCAAAATACAGCTTCCCAGATTATGTCCAGCATGGTTAATTCAGGCATTATCTGCAATGACCAGAAAAAAATATATCCTTTAGGATGGGCTCAGTATTAGTTTTTGAAGCAAAATTCATATGCCAATTAGGGACTGAATAATTTAAAGAGGGATGATTTCACTGTGATCACAAATCAACAAGGTGCTGATAGAAAAAAAAATAAAAATTTTCTTTGTCTCAACAAGAAATTGGTATTTTTTTTTTTCTGGAGATGCAGAGCACAAAAGCTTGCATGCACAAAATGAAGGGATTCTAAAATTAGATGCACTCTTGTGGTTTGGGCAGCTTTCTGGTTATTCCCAGATACCAAAAGTAGGTCATTCAAAGCTAACAAAGACATTTTCCTGAGACTTGTTGACATTTCAGAGCTAGTAGAGAACACCACCTGATGCGAGGATGTTATCGACATGTCACACTCTTTTTTCGCTCTGCCCTGGCAGTGTTTCTGCACCGTGAAAGCATTGCAGCGTTAAGGCGCCAGCCTTTTTTCTCTTTGCTGGAGCTGCCTTTGCAGCTTGTTCTTATCAGCCATTAGAAGTCACAAGAAAATCAAATTCCAATAAGTTTCCATCAAAGGGAACGAACGTAAGATAGCAATAAGAACCTTTAGCTGGTAACGTATCATGGGGCTTTAAAGCTTTACAAAGCAACTTCCTGCTTAAATAAAAGGGCACTATTAAAGTACTGCTCTAGGAGAACAACGGTGATTTACATGTTTCATTAGCTGGTCGTGGCTATGGCCCTGGCTATGAGAGGTTCTCGTGGTATTTATTGATACTCTAAAACGGCCTTTCTGCCTTTACCCCCTCCTGTTTGCCATGACAGCTGAGCAATGATGCTGAATGACTGTGATCTTTCAACTGATCAATACCCCATTAGGACTGACACAGTAGGAAATAGATACAAAAGTTCTGGTGAAACAGAACACAAATAAGAGAAGACTATGCAGAAAGAAAGAAAAAAAAAAAAATTTCTCACGAACTGCCATGTCCTCTAAAGTAGAGTGCGGGCAGGGAGCAGAACAACACAGTCCTGTAAAGAGCCCGAAACTGAGGAAACTCCTTAACTACGTGAAGGGCAGCTGCTATCAAACGTGGTTTATCAGCAGCTCTGTGCCAAAGGTAAGACAGCTCTACTTACCCTTGTGCTCGTCTGTCATTTACCTGGAGTCTGGGGGAAAGACGTGTCAAAATACACTGCTTTTCCTCAGAGCACTGCGTAGCCAGTTTGCAAACTGCAAGGGAATGGAGATGAATGCCATCAGCCCTCCACCAAGGTGCCCTCCAGCACGCACAGGGGGCAGTTTCGAAAGGGGCACAGCCACCAGGAAGGGCCTGATGAATCACAGATTCCCACCCATTTTCTTTCCCTGTTACTCTACAAAAGCCAAATGTATTAATTGCCTCTGCGCTTTTAGGACCCCAGTTATAAAACTGTTAGCAGTATAAATATTTACCAAAGCAGTCACACATCGGCGTGTGAGCATGTAATATAAGAACTTCAAACATGAAAGGTGGATTTATGATGATCATAAAATTTTTATTCTGCGTTTTCTGACTTCCAGAAACTTAAAATCTGACCTTGACACTGCATATTTCCCTGCAGTTTGTGACACCACTACAGTATTCCTGACAACCTTGAACATTTGTGCCTCATCTTTATTTTTACTTCTGACTTGAGCTCACTGGCTCTGGTATGGCTTTCTCTGCTAAATGAGTTTCCTTCTGTATGTGATACTGCATGACACGTACAGAGCAATCTTTAAACCTCAGTTTTGATCAGTAAACACTCATTGGTTTCTTTGTTATAAGACAGTCCTTTTATTTTCTAGCAATCTAAATGAGTCTTCTCTCATGTTTTCCATGTTTTGGATATGAATAGTAGAATTAGGCAAATTTTAGAAAGCTTTCACTAATATTGTATAGCAAAATATTTCTTTCCTCACATTCTTCTTTTCCAAGGCATTGTTTTAGCCCTTTTACCAGAGCACAGAGTTCATATTAGCTGTTCGTTCACATTGAACCCGTAGAGTTTTTCAGTCATTTCTTTCTGGTCTATATTCCATCACCCCATCCATCTGATGCCCATCATTTGCTATTTGACTAATTGTTTTGCATATGAAATACTAATTTGTTTGAGCACACCCAGGCTACCAATCTTGCTCTATACAACTTCCTCTTCGTTGTTTGCCATGTATGTGGCATTACTACTGTAATCATCACTTCTGTAATCACCCCAATCTTACTTGTGTGGTGGAACTGCCCATTGCATAAAAACGCTGGTCTAAATATTTCCATCTCTGTCAAATGATTGCGTTGATAGAGTATACTCACCTGTTTTGTTTTTTTTTTCTTCTTTTTTTTTTTTTTCTTTTTTCCCCCACTGCAGTAAATACAGGAGAAAAGGCCACTTCATTTTGTGCTTGAAATAGAAGTATATACAAATATGAATGCAGCATTTGGAAAATAAATACAAGAGTTCCTAGATTTCAGACCCCAGAGACACACCATCTGTATTCACATCAATAGGGTTCAGTGTGTGCAGCCATTTGGCAAATGGACCTACAATTAACATTGTGCACCTGGGCTTTTAACTCTGAGAGGGGAATTTAATGGTGAGCTTGACACCTAAGGCATGGATTAATCCAAGTTTTTTTATTTTAATGTGTAAATTAGGTACTTTGTCTTGCTAGAGAAAGAGATGGAGGCAGCAATGGCGGAGCCATCTGTCTCAAACCAACCTCTTCAGGTAACCTTGTCTGAACTTGTCTGTAGAGGGAATCAAGGCCAATTAGCCTCCTGCTTCAGGCCATCATCTATGCACCTAAATGGTAAGCTGGATCTAGGAGTCCCTAGAGATGGACTTCTGTATCAGTACCTGCATACAGGCACCTCAGACTAGAAAAAATAATTAAATACATAAAATAAAATAAAATAAAATAAAATAAAATAAAATAAAATAAAATAAAATAAAATAAAATAAAATAAAATAAAATAAAATAAAATAAAATAAAATAAAATAAGGGATTTTATTTGCCTGTTTTGCCTCTGGTTTTGTAAGTCACGCTTTCTGGCAGTGCAGCTTAAGCAGGAATTGGACATTGCTCTGCCTGCCCTCAACAAAAAGCCTGGTGGTAAAGCAAACTCTTGAGAGGTGGCAATCGTGCAAGCAGAATCACAGAGTACAAGCCTGTTTGCTCACTTGGTGAGTGATCTGTCAGCAGTGATATACGAGATGGAAACCACACATCGCACAGTGCGGGTGGTTCAAGCACCTCAGCACACCTAACAAACTGGGCTGCTTAGAGACTTTAGGATGAATTGAAAGGATGACGTCTTCTTCAGCAGTGATTGTCCATTAGTGCCAGAGCTGTGCCAGTGCCCCCCGAGTCAAGAAAGGGGTGTTACTGGATGCGTTTAGCAGCATGATGGTCTACTAACGCAGAGCGACCTAAGACACTCCAGAATTTTGAGTTGTTCCCCATAAATTTAAGTTTCAGAGAGGCTTTAAGGATTTTTTTTCCACAACAGTATTGAAAACTGCCTGCCCTTCCAGCCAGGAACAGTGTGGTTTTTCTGTATCACGTATGGAGGAAGAAGAAAGCAGGAAATTCACAGCTCTGATAGACTTGACTGCTTGTTTAGTTCCTCTTCCTTTGGGGTACTGATCTTTCCAGGTTTTCTTGCTTTTCATTTCCTTGAAATCTGTCTCACCCTATGATTAGTAAAACTAATTTGATCCACTCCACCCCTTTCTGGTCGACGTTGGCCACCTCCATCACCACAGTTCGATTTTGCTTTTTATCTCTGGAGGAACTATACCTGAGTGTGAAAGCTGCTGAAACTGTAATCCTTGGGAGTGGCTATGAATGACAGTCACAAGAATCATGCTTTTATATTTAGATACCGAGATAAATAATCTTATCTTCCATGCTTATTATTTAGTGTACAGTTCCTCATTGCATTTATATTTCTCTGAGGCTGTTAGAAAAGACACAAGCCTAATTTATCAGTAATAAAACTTTATGAAGAGAAGACAGCTGAACAGTGAAACAGATTTTGAAACAAAATGCTTGAAATGGTCTTTGTCAGAAGGACCTCATTAATTCTGATCAACCTTTTGGACTTCATATTTCTACCAAAACACACACTTTGCTAAAAGTCTTGTAACTGCACATCCATTATTCAGTTTACAGAACATACCTTCCATGGTATGTTCTTGGCTTGGGTTGGAAGGGGCCTTAGAGCCCATCCAGTTCCAAACCCCCTGCCATGGGCAGGGACACCTCCCACCAGACCAGGTTGCCCAAAGCCCCATCCAGCCTGGCCTTGAGCACCTCCAGGGATGAGGAATCCACAGCTTCTCTGGGCAGCCTGTGCCAGGGCCTCACCACCGCCTGAGTGAAGAATTTCCTCCTAATATCTAATCTAAATCTCCCCTCTTTTAGCTTAAAGCCATTCCCCCTTGTCCTGTCTCTACACCCTCTGACAAAGAGCCCTCCCCAGCTTCCCTCTAGACCCCTTTAGGCACTGTAAGGCCACTGTAAGGTCTTTATGGAGCCTTCTCTTCTCCAGGCTGAACAACCCCAACTCCCTCAGCCTGTCCTCATAGGAGCTCCATAGGTGCTCCAGCCCTCTGATCATCCTCGTGACCCTCCTATGGACTCATTCTAATATATCCACGTCCTTGTGCTGGGGGCCCCAGAGCTGAACACAGGGCTCCAGGTGGGTGTCACAAGGGCAGAGCAGAGGGGGACAATCACCTCCCTCACCCTGCTGGCCACACAGGATAGGGCTGCCTTTGTGGGCTGCAAACACACATTGCAAGCTCATGCTGAGCTTCTCCCCAACGAACACCCCCAGGTCCTCCTCCACAGAGCTGCTCTCAATCCGTGCTCTGCCCAGCCTGTATCTGTGTTTGCACAGCTCCAGGTAGATGGCATAAACTGTTCTTCTTTTATCCAGCAATATTACGACCCCATCATAAAAGACAACCAGATTTGTCAGGCATGATATGCCCTTAGTGAAGCCATGTTGGCTCTTCACCAAGCACCTCCGTATTTTCCATGTCTTAGCATATTTTCCAGCAGGATCTGCTCCACGATCTTGCTGGGCACAGAGGTGAGACCGACTGGCCTGTAGTTCCCAGGGTCTTCCTTTTTTCCCTTTTAAAAAATGGGGGCTGTTTCCCCTCTTCCAGTCGGTGGGAACTTCACCGGACTGCCACAGCTCCTCAAATATGATGGACAGTGGCTTAGCAGATCACAGCTTTTTCAGAGCTAATACTGGCTCCTCTCATAGAGGTTGCTTAGAACGAGTTAAGGTCTAATTGACCCAGTTGCAACTTAATTTATGCTTAACAAAAGCCTTTCTTTCACTAACCCCATGGAAATAAGCAAGCACAGATCTAGAATACTTGGGTATTCTTACCTCTGACTTACAGCATACAGGTCTCACCTTAAATACCATTTTGCTGGAAATTTCTATTACCATAAATAAATGTAGTTATTTCAATAGAGGTGGATTAGTGGTGTGAATCCGGTCGTTCTCTAGCTGTGGTGTCATAGGTTATGAACTCACTCCGAGTGAGCAGGAGGTACACAGAATTCTTCGTCCTGTTCCATCCCAGAAGAGAAGTGCCAGAAAGCACCACGTCAGCAGTCCAGATACTCTCGGTATCTCAGCCGTGGCAGCAGCCAACACATGGCAATGTTTTCAGGAGCAGCAGCAGATGATTGGTATTGATAGTGGGTAAGTTTTTAACAGCACGAGTTGGTTGCATCCAGAAAAAAAAATCAGAGGAAATTACAACTGTAGCAGTCGTTGCCTCCAAAACTGATACATTTGGCAGGAGTGGAAGGCACGGCCTAGACACAAAACCATCTCCCCTGCCGAATTTAGGACACTGCCTCTAAGACAGGAATATCAAAACACCTAAAAATGAAACTGCTATGAGAATTTTTAACATAGGAGAAAACAAAATGTGTTTTATTAGCAATGCTCTCTGGCAAGGCTCAACTGCATTGACTAAAATATCACTCTTCACCTAAGATATACAACAGCAGTATAAGGCACGTGCCCACAGGTTTATAACCAAAAACAAGGGCCTAAACATATCCCATATTGAAAAGATTATGCCTGCTCTGCTTGTATGTATGCTCTGGTGGTCTGGAAGAGAAACTACTGTATGCTATCTGAACTACAGTGAATTTATTTCCATTCAAATTATCTCCTTAACTTAATTTACTTCAAATGGAACAGCTTTATTCATAGAAACATTACCAAAACAGTAGGAAGGGAGAATTGAACGCAGGATTTCAGAGGTAAGTTTCTGAGCCACGTGGGTAACCCAATTTGTAATTTGAGGTTCATTGTAATTAGTTAAGTTACAGACTGGAACTGTGGTAAGTGAATGTGATGACCAATTTACTACTGCTGAAACAATTGACAACATGCAGTCTAATAGTTTTAAGGTGTAATTATTATTATTTCTTTAATAACATCTACTGTGCAGGTAGGATCTGTCCAAGTAAGCAGAAAACCAACTTAAAATTCCACAACCAAGAAGCCCCTAACTAGGACAAGCCGGTGAACTTCTGCAGTAAATGGCTGGACACCATTAAATATTTAATATTTTACTGCATACCCACCATAAGATCTTGCTAGCTATTGAACTGCCAACAGATTAGTTCATCTGTAGAAAGGGAGACAATTAAATACACCAGAACTGACCAACAGAGCTTCATGAAAAAAAAGAAAAGAAAAAAGAAAACAGCGTGAAAAGGCTACTCCTTTAAAATCTGAGGGTCTCAGGTACCCCAAAACAGAAAATAAAGAGTGTAATTTCAGTTTAAAGAAAAACTTTTTTTTTTTTTTTTTTTAAATTAAACAGTACACAGAACTAGACTTACTCTCCTGTAGCTGCCCTACTGGATTAGACCAGGCGACTTGCAAACCTAGCACAAAGAGGTGGGTGCATGTACTTGCAGAGATAAAGGAGAAAGGGGTGTAAAGCATCACCAGAAATTTATGAAAATCCTCCAAATACCCAAGTCTTCCTTTACTTCCTTTACCCACACGATTCCTACAGTGAAGATCTTCATGGACAATTCATTTCCACGATGACTTATGAAGCCATTATGAGTTACCTGTGGTCACCTTTACAAGTTTGCATGCACTTTTGTTTCCCATTAAGATGAAATTAAACAGTTTCTATGGAAGCCTGTTAGAGATGGAGAGCTCACAGTCATCTTGCAAAAAATGTTGACAGTCATGGACTTCAGATATTTCCATACAAAGTATCCTCCTAAACAGGGGATGAAGATGAAGCCAAAACAGTGTGGTCACCTAAGCAGAAAAATCCAATGCCTTCCCTGGTACATACTCCGTAAGTCATGGGAGAGATTTACATTATCCACGTCGTAACACAGCTTCCTTTACACCTCCCCCCTTTAATTACACTGAATAGCCATTACCATGCAGTAACATTTCTGGTACTTGCACTGGGGAGCTGAGAATGATCAGTTAATCTACATGCCAAACAATCTGCAGGAACAAAGGATGCTACTTCAGAGCATCGGACAACCAGCTAGAGGCACTGTTGATACCACAAGATGGTTAACGCTGCACAGTAGAACAGCAGTTTTTGACAGCTAAAACTGCACACAAAGATAACTCCGTACATCGAAATATACAGTTTATTTTCTCCAAGTCAAGCAATACCATTTTTCAGTAGGTAAGTGTTAAGAGTTATGCAGGAAAACTGTACATTTTCAGTCAGGGCTGCAAGATCCAAACAACTGGAGGAACATAGTGGAAATCTTTCACTATACAAAGAGATCTAAAACTGAGAACATAAGGTGAAGAAACAGCCATCCCCAGGATGCCAAAGGCAAAACATTAGCACCAGATTTTTTCAAAGAGCAACAGTATAGCTATTTACAGATTTACATATAACATTGGGAGGCAAACATCTTCAGGTTCCCAGGGTGAGAGATTTTCAACAGTTTTAAAAAAGGAAAGGAGAAAATGGTGCCTACACAACTGTGCTGTGAAAGGGGTAATATATATAGGATTCACAATATTGCTACCTTTTATCAGAAAGATCTAAATCAAAGTACTGTATACAAACACGTTGTAATTATATTATTATTCACATTTCACATACACATTTCAGAGTAACCACAATATGCAAAATCTTTAAAATGCCACAGATAAAACAATGCACACTCTTCTCCAAGCTAAAGACAAGCATAATTTATTTGGGAATTGTTTAGTTTTGGGTTTGTTACGGTTAAGGGGTAAATAAGGACAAAAGGGATCACTTGTCCTAGGAACATAGCAGCAAGTAGTTGTGAGATGCCAGAAGACTAGCTGTCAGAACTAGAGGAAGAAACTAAGGGCAGCTGTAGGTCTTGTAACATGGCAGCTCCATTTGACCTCAGCTGATGGACAACGATTTCATTACAGATTTGGTCCAGGTATACGAAGTAGTGCACTATAACAGGGTCACGATCCTTTAAGTGTTCGCACCTGTCCGTAAAGGAACTGGTTCCAGAAGATTTTTGCACCAATTCCCCAGCTTGCAAGGAACTCACTGGTCAGAGCCTCCCTCTCCAGTTCTCTCCCTAGGAAGAGGTGATTCAGGTGAGAAGAACAGGAGTCTTCGGTGAATGCTGCCACTGCACCAAGAGTGGAAAGAATCCTTCTCTCTCCTTTCAACATCTTGCTACTCGTATTTCCAACCTGTTTAGCTACAAACTGGCATTCACGTTGGCCTCAAAAATGGCTTCCTGTTGAGCAACGTTTGTTTAGTTTAAGGAGAGATAAATGGTTTCCTTACTACAATGAAAACGGCATACACAAAGTCATCCAAGACTTTCCTTTGCCCACAAAACTTTATCTTAATTTAGGGCACGACGTTTAGACACGGCAGAATTTCTCTGTAAGTATCTCAGCAAGTCAGCATAACCTATTGCTGTGCTAAAACATGAGTTAGCACCTCTTTTTAGAGCTGTTGGACATCACACGTTACAGTCAATGGCAGTATTACTAGAATAGAACCAGTAATCTGATAGGGTGGAATAGCATCTTCTCATTTATCGCTGTGTAAAAAAAAAAAACCAAACTTTATCACTGTGAAAAAAACAAAACCCAAACACTTATGTTCACAGTTACAAAGCAGAATTGCTCCAAATAATGCACAGTATTTACACGGCAGAAATTGTTTATATTGCATTTGGTAGTTTGAGAAAGTAGAAAGGGAACGGCATTTATGCAGGTCAACTTCAGTATAATTTATCTGTCTATATAAAAATCGCAGTGTTCAGCAATCAGAAGAAAAACAGAAGCAGTGTCCTTAGCCTACATTTATTTTCATAAAATGTAGCAGTTTGGGGGTAGGAGGAATAAAAACATGCATAAAAAGCACAAGAAAGAACATATGAGCTTCTAAATAATTTAGATGAGAAATGTTTTGAACAAAATCAGCACAGTACTGCCAGCCTTAAATCAAGCACAATTTTTAAAAGAAAGTCACCTGTATTACAGCAAGATGGTGTACAATGGCATCTTGCAAAATAATTAAAAAACCCCACCTTCAATAAGGTAGCTATTAGGTGATTTGCAAGCTGGTTTAAAAAGTGTTAAACTGAGACTGATTTAAAAGTTATTTTCTGTGAGGGGAAAGTGCCATCCTATCTACAATATTACAAAAAAGTGTCTGATGCCACAGGATCAGAGTGACACTACATTTCAGCAATCTGAATATATTAGGTGTAAGAGGCACACTTCCCCTATTTAATGTGTCTTTAAAAAAAAAAAGCCACTATATTCAGAGCTTCTAAATTTGTGTGCATTCATAAATTGCTATCGGGTTTCCCAGCAATCTGTACAGCCTCTGAACATAAAGAAAGTATACATCCTACTCTAAAAAATGCTTGCATGCACAACTGCCACAGCTTTCAGCTTACAGAGCAGGAATGTTAAGAGTCTGTCCTTTTCTGTGGAGCTTTCTGTAACTTAAGCAATGAGAAGTGGCTGTAGAGTCCAGCAATAAAAATGTGTTCTAAAAAAATTAAATACATCATCCCAAAAAATGAACGAGTATTATTGCTGCTGTGAGAGCTATTTTTCTCTTGTGCACTCATTTCTCTATTGGACACTCAGGAAAGCCAAGATATTCGTTTGTATACTTGGAAACACCCCCATCCCTTCCTTCTTTCCCATTTTTCACTTCCTTGGCCAAACTTATTTGAGCCGCTCAGGTTGGAGGCTATCGGTCAGACACTTCAGTTGCTCTTCCCCCAGCTTGATCTTATCCTCAAGCTCTCGCTGCTCGATGATGAGAGCCGACTTCATTTTTACAAAGTGCTCATAGTCTGCTAAGTTCTCCTCACTCAAGTAGTTTGCCAAAATGTCAAAGACAATGCGCTCTCGACGGTCCAGGTTCTCCTTCAGTTCCTTTGCATCTTCATGTTGCTGGGTCAGCAGCTTCTGCTTCTCTACCAGTGTCCGCTTAGGGGAAAAGAAAAACAGTTTAAATTCAGAGTTCACCAGCTTGAGCTTCAGGTTTTAAGTCCTATGCCTGTTTTGTCTGAAAAGACACTTTCCTAAATATCACAGAATCACAGAATTTCTAGGTTGGAAGAGACCTCAAGATCATCGAGTCCAACCTCTAACCTAACACTAACAGTCCCCACTAAACCATATCCCTAAGCTCTACATCTAAACGTCTTTTGAAGACTTCCAGGGATGGTGACTCCACCACCTCCCTGGGCAGCCCGTTCCAGTGCCTAACAACCCTTTCAGTAAAGAAGTTCTTCCTAACATCTAACCTAAAACTCCCCTGGCGCAACTTTAGCCCATTCCCCCTCGTCCTGTCACCAGGCACATGGGAGAACAGGCCAACCCCCACCTCGCTACAGCCTCCTTTAAGGTATCTGTAGAGAGCGATAAGGTCGCCCCTGAGCCTCCTTTTCTCCAGGCTGAACAAGCCCAGCTCCCTCAGCCGCTCCTCATAAGACTTGTTCTCCAGACCCCTCACCAGCTTCATCGCCCTTCTCTGGACCCGCTCAAGCACCTCGATGTCCTTCTTGTAGCGAGGGGCCCAAAACTGAACACAGTACTCGAGGTGCGGCCTCACCAGCGCCGAGTACAGGGGCAAAATCACCTCCCTAGCCCTGCTGGTCACACTTTTTTATGCAAGCCAGGATGCTGTTGGCCTTCTTGGCCACCTGAGCACACTGCTGGCTCATATTCAGCTGACTGTCCACCATCACTCCCAGGTCCTTCTCTGCCTGGCAGCTCTCCAACCATTCCTCTCCCAGCCTGTAGCTCTGCTTGGGGTTATTGCGCCCCAGGTGCAGGACCCGGCACTTGGCCTTGTTGAACTTCATGCAGTTGACCTCAGCCCATCGGTGCAGCCTATCCAGATCCTCCTGCAGAGCCTTCCTACCCTCGAGCAGATCGACACACGCACCTAACTTGGTGTCATCTGCAAACTTACTGAGGGTGTACTCAATGCCCTCATCCAGATCATTGATGAAGATGTTAAAGAGGACTGGCCCCAGCACCGAGCCCTGGGGGACGCCACTAGTGACTGGCCTCCAACTGGGCTTGGCTCCATTTACCACGACTCTTGGGCCCGGCTATCCAGCCAGTTTCTAACCCAACGAAGCGTGCACCAGTCCAAGCCAAGAGCAGCCAGTTTCTTGAGGAGAATGCTGTGGGAGACGGTGTCAAAAGCCTTGCTGAAGTCAAGGTAGACCACATCCACAGCCTTTCCCTCGTCCACCCAGCGCGTCACTTTGTCGTAGGAGATCAGGTTTGTCAAGCAGGATCTGCCTTCCATAAACCCATGCTGACTGGGCCTGATCGCCTGCTTGCCCTTCAAGTGCCGCATGATGACTCCCAAGAGGATCTGCTCCATGAGCTTCCCTGGTACTGAGGTCAAACTGACCGGCCTGTAGTTCCCCGGTTCTGTCCTCCGGCCCTTCTTGTAGATGGGCGTCACATTTGCTAGCCGCCAGTCAGCTGGGACCTCCCCCGATAGCCAGGACTGCTGATAAATGATGGATAGGGGCTTGGCCAGCTCCTCTGCCAGTTCTCTCAGTACCCTTGGGTGGATCCCAAGAGAGGTATGTAGAGAGGTAGAATAAGATTTCTCCTTAAAGTTTATTCTGATAAAACATACTTAATAAACAGGAATAAAACTTAGTGAATCAGTGAACAATCCACCATTAATTCCTATTGGCCTCAGCAGCAAGAGCTTCAAAGACTACTTTACTATTTAGTAGTTCTAAATAGTTATAAAAAGCACAGTTGCCTTTGAGTAACATCCAAGTTCTCCAAAATAAGATTTCACTCATCTACGTCTCAGATCTTCAATACACAGCACTGAACTTCCACACTGAAACAGCTGTGGTTAGAGAGCACAGAAACATTTTAATTAACGGAGCAATTTGCTCTTACACCACAGCTCACGATGCTGCACATTATGCAGTTCTGCTTCAATCTGCATGGCTTCTCCACGAGATGTGAAACCATGTGGTCTTACGAAATGACCAATAGTGAAAGCTGAGGCAAGACAATAAAAGGGAAAAAAGAAAGAAACAAAAAACATCTTCCCCAAAGGGCTGCAAGCTTCCTGCTTCGTGCCTTCACAATAATCGCTCTCTCACAGCTACGGCAGAGGAGGATATCTGAGACATTGCTGTGACACACAAGTCTGCTTTGCTCTAAGGGCTGCTCTGGCCAGACAGGAGCTCCTACTGTTTGAGAACTAATGCACGGAAGATACAAAACAGGAAAGAAGGAGACTGAATGGAGAACCACACAAAGAAAGAGGACAGGAGCTTTGTATCCCATTCATGTGTGCATACAAGAAAGAAAGGTGATGCTCATCTGACCCAGCTTCACCTCTCTGCTCCTGGCAGGCAGCCACACCTGAATCACTCAGCTACAACCCTTCAGTAGCACATGGGGAGAAACTGGAGTATTATTATCTGACCTATATTATATCTGACCTATTTCAGATGTCTGCCTACAACCAATTGCCTTTTTTCAGCACCACTGAGTACGGCTGGCCTACTCTGATGTCAGGAATCCCAGTACAAGCTTCTGAACCTAATCAGAAAGTGCCACAAAGAGGTACAAGGCTGCAATTTTTAGCTTTTCTTCACAGCTTTTCTTTGAGAACCTATGCCTTCAAATAAACCACAGTCTGCTTTTGTGAAGCTGTTCGAGTAAATCTTTTTTTTTTTTTTTTTCATTTGGACTTCATATGTTACATGACACACACTATAGTTGGCCTAAAGGATTTACAGGAAAGTGTTTTTATAGACCACAGAAACTGTGTCTTTTCAAGATGAAAGTACGAGACAAAGGGGGACGCACGTGGCAAGCTACAATAGGCACGTCTGTCAGCTGCACACGAATCCTGTGCTGCCTTTGTTCGTACACGGGGCTCAAAGCTCAGAGGGTGAAACACCGAGACTTTTGCTCTCGGTGTACTTGAAATATGCTTGAAAGATTAAATCAGGGTTCAAGAGAGCCACTGAAGATAACTGACAGAAGTCACACACTACCAGAAAAACACGCAGTTGGATCTTCCTTTGAGTGCATGCCAGGGGAAAATTCTCATTGCAAGTAACTTGTGAGCAGAGCTCTCTGCTGCAAGGAGATGGAAAGACTTCTCCAAAATTCACCAGTGGGACTAGCAGCCAAGCCCAGAGGTGGGAGCATGTCCAGACTGCTCCACAGAGCAGCTCTGCTGTACACTGAGAAGAAACAGAAGGATTAGAGCTGGATGAACACGAGAGGGCACAGAGCAACCAGCTGGTGGCTCAGTTTGCACGGTTACCCACCCAGTGCTGTGGTGGGATGTTCAGCCCTTTCCAACAATTCCTGAGATTTAAGCTGTACTGTTTCCTCTTACCATGCCTGCAACATGACTTTAAGATGAATTCGAGTAACCTCACAGTTCAAGGAAAGCAAACGCTGCTTCTGTTACAAACTTTGCACGATACTTTAAGCACCTCTACCCTTGTGGAGGTTTAGGGTATGCCTTAGGTAAGTGGGATGTAGAAAGGTAGAAGGCAAATGAGATACATCCCGAGCTTGCTTTTACCTCTATCAAAGATGACTGACACCAGAAAGCTTGCTTTGAAGGGTAAAGTGAAACACTAGCAGGCTCAAGGCAGCACTCTTGAGAAGACTCTTTAATCAGTGGTTACATGGTTCACCAGGCCTACAGGCACAACTGCTTGTGCCTACCATGCAGACAGGTGGCTTAGAGGCTGGTGGCATCTGATGGACTTCAAACAACCAAAGCAAAACAGAGTGCAGAAGGATTTTGTTTTGTTTTGTTGTTTCATAGCGTTGATCTGAGGCCTCAGCCATATGCAGGACATCTGAAGCTGCTCTGATGGAACAAGCTTTGGCTCCTCCTATTGAGAGCTTTTCTTAAAATTTGTTTGCTGTTTTGAACAACAGACGAAGAAAAAGGGTCTGCCTCCATGCACGTGACTTCCCAACATCCAGTTCCTAGTTGGCACTTGGCCTTAGTCTAGCAAAAACAGGTCTCAGGGGCCTGGGCGCCTGATCAAATTTGTGAAGTGCTCATTCAGTGCTTGAGGGTTCCCAATGCACTCTGGTTTTGACTGATAAAGGAAGTAATGGGAAGACACTGGAGGGGGCTGGAAGCTATTTTAAAAGAAATCACTTTCAGCAGCTACAGCTGAAATACCTGACACTGCTCCTCATGGCAAAAGAGACCTAAGAGAGACCACCTGATAGACAGAGTATTAATTCCAAAGCGGTCGCTTGCTTGCTGACAGACTGTTTATTTCGCAGTCTGCTGAGCTGGCTGGTGGTTCTTTCTAGAAAGTGCAGAGCTATCAGAGTCGTGTTTATTAGACACCATCAGCTTAAAACCACAAACAAACAGAACAGCAACCCGTGATCATTAGGGATATGAGCCCCATGGAAGACAGGAGATGGAAGTAATCTCCCCTATGTTTTGTTCATTTGGCATGTTGGTAATACACCAAATATCATAATGTGGGCTGCATAATACCAAATGACCAAAGAAAGCCAAAGCCACAGATGCCAGCCTAAATTCAAAGATATACATACATACCTCTACACAAATTATATTTCTAGTCAGAGTATCTAGCAGGGACTTGATCCACTTGAGGAGCATCTCTGACTGACACTTTTAGACATGTATCTGATGTTACTATGGCAAAACTACGGTGTCAATGCATGAGAAGACACATGGGGATTAGAATACATTAGGGATTTGGATTTTTTCAGTCTACATTTGATGGCAGAATACACAGACAATTTCTGCCTGCCCTTACCATGCCACCTACTCACCTATTTCTTTTCCATACCTAGCTACATAAACTATTTTTATCATAGCTCTCAAGCTGTGTTCCCTATGTGCTCAAATCATCTGGTATATCTTTACCCAGCTTACACTCCCATCTTCAAGCCCATTAGGCAACTGCAACCACATTTAGAAAAAAAAATCTGTCTTAAAGAGGATTAAATTTCTGTAAGTTTCAGAAGCTTTGATCTACCCTTTAATAAGCTGTCAAATACCTTCCCTTTGCCTCAGTCAGAAAGGGGTCTGGACAGCCATTAAACAAGTATGCTTGGCAGCAGCTAGGGCCAAACAGCAAGAACACAGCTCCAAATTGGTCCCAGCACTTATTGATGAAACAATGGAGCATGTTGAGGAAACAACATAAATCCACAGCTCGTGGAAAAAAAAATCTCATACAATGCTTAGGTGGACTTCTGGCACTTCATTTCTCAGCTACAAGCTCAAATACCCACTTTACATTTATTTAACTGCAGAGGCTAAGCTCACTTGACACATAATCCCCTCCTATATTTATTCCAACCTTTGATTTTCCCACATGCTTACATCTCTCCCTTGGTGCATTTCTGTATCAAGAGGTATCTGCTTCCCAACTAAGTCCTGCTGGGATCTGGAATTAAACAAGGGACAAGGTAGGGTCCAAAAGGTAAGAGTAGCTTGAGCCCTCCTGAAATTTTCACACCTGCTGGGACTCCTCGATTAGCAGGCCATTTCTATGCTGAAAAAATCATTTTGGAGGGCCTCATTCCTGCCCCAGTCCCCTTTATTTATATTTAGGACTTGTCCTTTCTGTCCTTTCTTCCCAGGCATTGTAGAGGAAACTGTAGCACGTGAGGAACATTTTCTTTGACACAATCTCACAATTTTCTCTCAAGACCCTTGTGGAATATAAAGAAACCTGTAAGCTTTCTGCATGTTAGCACAAACTGATGCTTCTTTTCCCATCTTTTGTGTTATCAGACAATAGTATTTTTGTCTCCTTTGTTATGCTCTTATCAGTAGCTTTCCTCTTTCATTAACATTTTTCTGAGAGGGCTGTTTTCCAGTTATGTTGCACCCCAAAACACCACTGCCTGCCAAGCCACTTGCAGTTTTAGTATTCCAAGCAAAAGCAAAGCAAAGCAAAAAGTTGTAAGAAAGCTAAAGAAAATGGCATTATGAGATGTACCCATCTGTTATCCCTCATCTTGGTCTTTACATTTTAGATAAAACCAAGTAAAAAACCCGTATCAGATTCACTAAATGCAGTTATATTGCTACTGGTCTTTCTCACCCGCTCTTCTGGTGAGGTGTTTTCGTCCAGGTTGTTAAGAGCATTCTCCACCCGAGCCAGACGACCTGAGAGGGACAGCAGGAGGTTGACCACTTTGTCCAGGTCCCCGATAAACATCTTGAACTTGTCGAATTCATTTGGTTTGCAGACTTCTTTCACAATGGCTTCCACCTCCTCCCCCAGGATATTGTTTGCTTGGATGTCTTCCAGAAGTGTCTCCCGTGCTTCCCTCAGCACCTGCAGCTTCCTACTGATGCTGTCAATAAGTTCTTGCTGTGGAAAATAATGGAGATGAGAATTTATTAGCACTACTGCATTTTCCTCCACTTCTATTTCTAGAAGCCACATCAGAAATCTATTACTGCTGTGTGACATTTTTAATACAGTGAAACTCCCATGTGGCTTTGACAATGAGTGCATTATACATAAATATATGTCTACGGTAGCTATAACATTGCTGGATCCAAAGGTTCAGGATGTAGGTCTACAATGCTCAGCTTGAGACCTGTGTTAAAGCAATTCACCTTTGTGGAAAAAGATGAAAGACTTTTTTTTTTTTTTTTTTTAAGCAGGCATTACTGCTGCTTCTTTGAACACCTTCAAAGCCTGCTGTGGAGCAGCATAAAGTACCGCGCATCCTTTCCTCTCTAAACACCAGGTCCACAGCACCTTTCTGAAGAGCTACACTGCAGGAAGATAAACAGTACCAGCAAATTCTGTGTTTTCCGCATGACAGTTAAAACTAGGGCACTGTCTAGCTTTCTCTTCCTTTCTGTAGTATATTAACATCCCCCCACTAGCCGTCTTTCCACGCTCAGAGGATCTTTAGAGTTATCATTGCCTTACAGCATTTCTGTAGGGAAATTGTAATCCCTGCAGCACAGAAGAGGAAACAAAATCTACTTCACCAGTGCACAAAGCAGCCTGTACAAAGTGGCTCTGCTCTGACAGAGGACCACGCTAGCATCTTCGACAGGCACTGTCCCGTGCCAGGCAAGTACTCCATCTCACCTGCAGTTTCTCAGGGTTTCTCCAGTGTAACTCCCCATCACCTGGGATGCACGTGCCCTGGCTTGGAAAAATCATTCCAGGTGTGTCACTGGCAGAGCCTGACCAAGAACCCAAATCTTGTCCCTTAATGACCTGTGCCCCACCCTGCATTTGGGCAGGAGGGCCTCCATTAGCTTTCGGTTGTGCACAAGGGGTGGGACTCATTTCAGCTGGTCACCTACCCTACTGTGACATGAATCATGCTCTAAAAATGCCTCGCTAATTTAAATGTGGATGCCTTGTTAGTATTCAGCTAATTTCAGGTAAGAAAATTCCCCAAAGCATTCTCTGAACCATACACTTGCTACTGCCATTTCTAAGTGAAAATTACATAGCTTGAAATAGTCATTACCCCTCTAATTTTTGTGAGAAAATTACTCACGACATTCTTTAGGAACTCTTTCTAAATACAAATCTGATTACAAGCCTTCGTGATTACAGAGAAATAGACTGATAGCACCTACTGCTCCCAGACACCACCAAACTGTCATTGCCAACTTACTTTGGGGCCAAAGAGAAGCCTGCCGTCTGTACAGAAAGCAACTATACCCTGAAAATTTAAGCAGCCTTTTTAAAGGTAAAAATTCCAGCACGTGGATTATCTGGGTTGGTTTTCTCCGTTTTGATTTAATATACTCAGGCCAGGTTAATCTGGATTTGGGTTATCTGTTAGTCTGGGTGTCCAAAAGATTAAGGTAGTAAGCAGTTCTACAGATGTCTGCTTTACTGACTGATTAATCTGCAGGATTTGATTTTTTTCCCCCCTCTCTTCACTCAAAGCAAATGCAGAGTTTGATTTGGATTATGTAGGTCACAGTGCCAGGCTCTTCTTTCCCTCAGATGACATGCACACGCACAATGCTGCTGTGTTGCCATCTGAAACAACAGAATCCTGTTGTACTATACGTTACTCGCTCGAGTTTTTCCACTTCTGCAGCTGTGCTTGATGTTTACCCGTGGGGACTGACAATCTAGATCAGCTATCTTGAACAGTCAAGTTCCTTTCTTTCTTAAAATAAAAAATAAAGCCACCAAACAAACACACTAACAATGATAAAAGAGCCATCTTCACAGTAGCATCCTACTTAGATGTCAACAAGCAGCTGACTCTAGGCTCTTTAGGAGCACTTCTGCAGGTGAGAGGTATTTAGGCCCTCTCGAAAACTGTCATATCTTTTACAATTTGTATTACCATAACTGATTGCTTCCTACCCAGAAGAAACAGCCTGTGGATGCTGCAACCGTGAGCTCACTACGTGCTTTTGCTAGCCAGCAGAAAACCTGTACGATGTTCAATACCTACTGAGCCCAAAGATCTCCAATCTACACCTGGAAGCTGGCAGATGAATAAATTTACAGCTGTAAATTCTGTACTAATAAACAAGAAAACAACAAAACCCGATCTTTTTCTCAGTAATTGCTGATGATCTGACTAGCAACACAGAAGCAGAGTGCTTCTCAGGTGGTTCACTCAGGTGCTGCTTTGTACATAAATTACTCTGCTTTTAGCTCACCACTCCATTTCACATGAAGCTTAGGTCTAAAAAAAAACAAAGAAAACAGGTATTCTTCAATTAAGGTTAAGACTCTTCATAACTGACACTTTCCTAAATGCAAAGGGGACCCTTCCTACTCAGCCACACATGGATTTTCCCTAGTATGAAAAATTGTCTTGAAGTATCTTCAACATCTGTTCCGAATTTTGTGCTTGGGTTAAACCTCCTTTAAATTCAGCATACGAGGTACACTTTCCACTCCTGATGGGAATACAGAGATCATCCCAAATATGTATTTTTATTGTGAAATGCCTCTATGAAATTTCTAACTCATATCATCACTTTGTAGCTGATAAAAGGAAAAAACAAACAAACAACACAGTTCTGCTTTGCAGAGCAGAGAATGGCAAATATTACAATCATTCCACAGTGGACTGAAATTAAGATATCTCAACAGAACTGATTGACTTCTAGGAATCAAAGAACAGGTTCTGGGCGTGTATCTCTACAAAAATAATTGAAGTCATAAAGTGTGCTATTGAAGTGTTTGGGTCCTTAACGATCCCTTCTTAAGCTGTTGCCAAATATGTGAAGTTGGGCCAAGTAACATACCCTATCTGTTTAACAAAGATGCCTTGACCCACTTACCACGAGTTATGTATGTTTTCTGACAAGATCCAGGATGAAAGCCCACTGAACTGAGTGCTCACATCCTACTGCATGCGGAGGAGCAGGGAGAGAAGTAAACAGCAACATGTGCGTGGTTATGACGTTGTGTAGAGACCAAGAGGAAGATGGAGGAGCTCTGCTAAAAGCTCTTCATGAAATTTCTCCCAGCACAGTGGTGCATACCAGAACTGGGGCGATAAGGGAGGAGTAGATACAGGGGAACATGCTTTTCTTGTTTAGAGACACAAATGCAAATACAGAGTGGTTTTGCTCAAAATAAAAAAAGTTTTACTCTCACTTGTCAGGCAAACAAGAAAGCTTTAATTTTACCTCCAGCCCACCCCCACTCCGTATTTAGTAAGAAGGAAACTAATTCTAGCAAAAATGATGGAAGCGGCTGTCACGTGCGGCACCAGATAAAAAGGAATTGTTCCAAATGCGGTGAAATCCTTGGTTTGTCTAAGCAGCGCAGCTGTGGGATTCAGCAGGTCCCTGGGGAGAGGGCAGGGGCAGCTCCCCAGCTGCAGCCATGGCATGCCCCTGGCAGCGCCTGCTGTACTGAATGGTGCTGCGGACACAGGGAGGGAGGGACAAGGGGGGGAGAAAAAAAGACAACGACAACAGAAAACACTGCAGCTCCCTCAGATTCGGTGCAGGAACTGGATGCCACTGACAGAGGGAATCTCCTCTGTGATGCCTCGGTCTTGGTGACTAAATACATTCCTAATGTTTAATTCAAAGACCCTTCTTTGGGGCTGGATCACCAAATTCACCCTCAAGTTGATTATTAAACAGGGAGCTGACTTTAATGAAAAGATTTGCTCATCACTGCACTACTGGCTTAGGCAGAGTCAAACTATATCACTTGAATCAAAAAAACAAACCATTTACTTCAGCTGATCCCTATTGGGAACTACAGTTAAAACATTTTGTGCCAAATGATGAATGAAATAAGTGTGATGACTTTAACACAGGACAACAGTTTTTCGACCAACTGAAATGCCAGAATATCATTATTTTCAGACGTGACATATTATGTTCATCTTAGAGCAGAAATAAAACCCCGAAGGATGGGAGCGAGGATAGGGACGAACGAGAGTAAAGAAGACTACCTCTCCTGTGATGAGCAATTTCCACTGTATCCACCAAGACGATTAGCCCTCTCCCACCACTACAGCTTGGTTACTTTTGGGACATAGCAGAGACTGAGAGCAAAGTGGTTTGCTGCTCATGAAAACGAAAAAAAGGTGATGGGCAGGGGGTACCTTCCCTCTCATGACATTCCCAAGTTGATGACCTACATTTTAAAAATACAGTGCAACTAAAACCACCACCAGTTACAGTGGGACACACAAGCACTAACAGTTCTTTATATATAGCAAATGAGAGAAATGAGTATGCCTCATCCCTGGAGGCGTTCAAGGCCAGGCTGGATGGGGCCTTGCCAACCTGATCTAGTGGGTGGCATCCTTGCCTATGAAAGGGGGTTGGAGTTAGATGACCTTTAAAGGTCCCTTCCAACCCGAGCCATTCTGTGAGTAATATATCAAATGAGAAAAGATATTTGAAAATAAACCCTTCAAAACTTCCCCTTTTGGGCCCTTGTGAAATACGTATCAAGCTGCACTAAACACCTAACATGAAATTCCTAAATTCACAGTTGGGCATTACACCAACCCCCTAGGCCTTGTATTTAGGGTTCTTTAGCTAGCCAATTCATGGGCAATGAAATGCATGTGACTTAGAGCATTGCATTAACCATTTAGAAATGTCTTTTACCTTCTTTTCTGACAAGTCATGATCCAGCTCATCTTCAGAATCATCTTCACTCTGCTGCTGTTGCTGCTGTTCCTGCATGTCCTTCATTTTAATCAGCAGCTCAGCCTTCGGTGCAGATGTGCTGTAGTAAGTAGAATTGGTTGTCAGGGAGATGGCGGACGGCGCATTCTGCTCCTCTTTCCTGGTAAAAAGTCAAAACTCTCATTAAGTGCCTTGACATCCTAATCACTGAAAAGAAAGGACAATATTCTCGAACCATCATTTCACCAACAAGTATGCGGTTCAACAGAAAGCAATTACATATGGAAACAGGATAAATAAATACTGGTTGTGAAGAAAATTTCTCAGAACTCAGCATATACCCACTGGAAGCAAAAACTGAAGCAATGCAGAAGAGCTTTCACCATTACAATGAGGGAAACAGAACTAAGACCTCTCAGCTGGAAACAAAATGTGAAGTTACATTTCACTAAGTACTGCAGAGACCAGAGTCAGACAACGATGCTTTCCAACTGCCAGATATAGGATACTACAATGCAAGTGTTTATCTTTTTGGTCATGGAATTACACATGAACTTCTCACGAAATCTACAACTTAATTTGGTAACTCATATCAAGAAAACAAAAGACCAAAAGAACATCAACATCTTTCTAAGGAATTTTAAACCTTGACTTTGTTCTCACTCCTGAAGAAATGCCTCATGTCCACTTTAAGTTGTCTTTGTAAAGTTTCATTGCATAATAAATGGTGAAATATTGATCCTTTTCTATCAAGTTACCAAATGTGATGTTCTTGGTAAAATACCTAACTACAAGAGAGAAATGAATTATTCCTTAAATTCTCACATAATAGTTTTCAGCCAGGTCTCAGATAACATTTTATATTGTACAACAGTTCTTTTTTTTTTTAATTAATGATAACATTAGCAGTACTATTCTTGATTGCTATTTTAACAGAAAACTTTTAGCAAAGCTGCAAACCTAAACAATAGGAAGATCTCTAGGAAAACTTACACACTTTGGACAGCAGCTTACAAGGAACCACTGGTCTACAGGAAGTAATACTCACTTCTCTTCTGAAATTTTTGGAGAAGGAACTTTTGGCAAGAGCTTCCTGCGCTGCTGAGCTTCTTCTAGGAGGTGTTCATCTTTAGGGAATATTCCAACCATCAGATCCATTGCTGTTTTTATTTTCATATTAGGATCTAGGATGTCTGCTAGAGATTTATCTCTTCCCACAATCTCTCTGGCGAGTTCCTCTGACTTCCAGTCTTCAAAGGTCTTCTCTTTGGCCTTTACATAGCTGACTGCCGGCACGGCAGCACTGCTGTCCTTCAGGTTGTTCCCAGGTTCTTCAGCTGGTTGAGGCTCAGCTGGTTTGGTTTTGGTTTCTGGCTCTGGCTCTACACCTTGCCTGGTGTAGGCACAGAATCGTGAATAGGATTGCTCAGAAGTGCTGAGTGTTTTAATTTGGTCCTTTTCCAAGCCGCTGGGTAAAGCAAGAGGTTCCATTGTACTCACAAGACCTTGCCGACTCTCCTTCTCCGCGCTGCTCTCTGAATGCACTATCTTGATGGGAACCATTTTCACTGTAGTGTTGTTGTCTATGACTCTTTCGATTCTGGAAAAGAGGAAAATCCGTATTTAGAAATGTAAGAACCTTGTATCTCACCTCTGATCTGCAAAGCAGAGGGGAAGCCCAAATAATAAAAAAAAGAAGTAGATAAAAGATGTAGGTAATGGAATATTCCTTGCACCGCATCTAAAACCCTCAAATTGCGTGTTTTCGTTTCTGCCTACACATTTTAAACAGTATTAGTTCATTTGTACGTAATTCTAGCATCAGCCTGGCACAGTACTCACTGAACGGGACTTCTGTTCATTTTCACGAACACGAGGGTCCAATCTCAGCAGTCAGGCCCCCGTTTTAAAACGGTGCTGTTGAACAACCCTTTGCTGCCATGCATTCAGAGGACAACACGCCTTGAGCTCAAACTCATTGGCTTGCACAGACTGAACAGCAGCCTCAGCTTTTGGCCAGACAGGTTATTTAGCTGCCTGGGCAGTTTTCGATGCCCTCACATCAATTCCTAGCTCTTCCAAGAGAAAAAACAACAGACCAGATGGAAGCATCCTGCAGGCCAGGCCCTTGCTAAGCTACAATAATCATACATGGAAAAACCTGGAAATTGTTCAAGATTAACTACGTGATTAAAAGAAAACTGTATTTGTAAAATTTCATACAAGATACAGAAATTCAGTAATTAGATTCCAATGCCACATCCACATACTCCTTTAAGTGAAGCTTACAGCAAAAACTCTGCACTGCCCAGTACAAAGGGCCACCTTGGACATTCAGCAAATAAAGCTATTTAAAGAGGAGGCTAAGATTTTAAATTGGACAATAACATGTTAAATAACATTACTAAAACATCTGTACTGTATGTAAACCATATAAGAAACTAAAGTCTAGTTTTGGTGGTTTGGAGTTTGCAGCAAGTTTAAAATTATTGTCATAATGTGGGTTTGGAAGCTCTACAGCAAGTAAAGGAACATTGCCTACTAGCTAAAATATCTGGTTTCATCTGGCTCACTTGCTTGCCGCCTTCCAGATAAGTGACCAAGACATACTACAGCTCTTTTCCTCCAAGTGTGGGTGTGTCACTTTTCTTAAATATAAACTTAGACTTTTCTGTGCTGTACTTTTCTTTCACAGGGAACAGAAAAATCTATTTCACTTCATCACTTTCAGAAGCTGCATCTTATATTGTAAAAGTAGATTTGCTTCCGAATGCAGGTACAGCCTCTCAGTAGCTATTTACTTTCCTCAAGTGCTTTGCAGACAAGCTTTGGCAAACTGATCCAGCTTTCGGGGCAGGTTTTCCATCATGTTGAACACCGAACAACTCCAACGAGGTTGGATAAGCCAGTGAGGTACAGCAGTGACAGCAATGCAGACACAGGCAACCACTGGCTACTACTGCTCTGACAAAGCCAAAATACAAATGACAAAGCCATTACATACGGAGTCCTCCTCTGCGCACCCTTCTGCCCTGACTCCCCCGCTGCCACGAGGCTGGGATGTTTTCATTCAGGACGACTGTAATTTTCAAGAGCTTGCTCTTGTGCCTGCTGCTCAGCCTGAGCTCCCTGTAAGTGTAATTGCTCCCTTCGTGCAGTTTAGTCAAAACGTTCTTGTCTGAACCATGTTAAGCCACCTCCCCACATTTTCTTTTCTTTCTTATTTTTTTTTAATGAAGCCCACACCCTTCAGACCCAGCTACACTCCAAGAGGAACATATTTTTGAAGCTGGGGGAAATACAAAGTGTGTGCATAAATATGTGTGGGGCAACTGGAAGAGAAGAAATTAGTCGACTGCAATTCTTCACCTAAAATGTCCAGCATCTGTTTTGGGACTCTGGGTACTTTCCTCTCCTCTCAGCCTAGCATAAGATTTTCCAGATATTTAACGCATCATCATCTGAACTGATTTCAAGTCAGAGCAAACACGGTTCAATGCTGGGTGCTCCATAAATTCTGTTTCTGCAACCAGCATCCTTCTGATTTCTTAAGGTTTTGCATCTGGGGATCTGTGGTGTAAAGTTTAGATTTGCAGCAACTCTGCCTGTGGCTATTGAGAAGCTTCATTCCAACCACGGGCACTCCTCCACCTGAGTGTACGTCCACTGGAAATCTCCCAATGCGCTCTTTTCATCTTCATGGTTGCCCAACAATCTTCTTTGGAAATAGCTGGGTTCTGCACACCGCCAGTATCTCCCCACACTGCACTGACTACCTAAATTGTTGTGGGAAACCCTGCACACTACTCAGTTTATCTTGCTGATAAACAAGATTCCTCTCTCAAAGAAGAGTAAACGGCTACATGCTGAGAACACTGAATATGGACTGCCTACAGCATGCAAACAGGCATGTCCAAAAGCTCATATGCAAGGAGCTAACAGAAGTACTAAGCCAAATCTACTTAATCACATATAGATATAAGTCTACTTGACATGTTCTACTCATACGAAATAAGCACAATACAGAAGGTTCAGATGCAGGGCCTGCATGTCTTCCCATTTTGCCATGTCTGTTTCATTAAGTAATGTAATTATTGACTGAGGACAATCAGTCGTGTACAAACGACTGTGCATAAGATTGTAAAATGTTAATGAAAGATATGCTGGGTAAGAGCTCTACCTTACATTCAAAATGTCATTCAGATACAGGCATATAATTAGGCACAGCTCGGTGTGCTTTTTAGCATTAAAGCTCAGGAAAAAGGAAGGGTAAATGCAATCAGCTCTTTCCTCGTGAGCTTTGTATCTATTCACAAAGCAACACTTCAAGGATGTCACCACCATCATCTACCTTTGCAGAAAGGTGCCAGGGATCCTGTGACATATTCCACTCTTCATAACATACCATATTGCTTCTTTATCTTAAAAACACCGCAGGATGAAATTTCATTATTTCATCCTATTGTAAGAGGAAAAAACTCAAGCCATGCTTAACAGGCAGATGGTAGGTTAAGTCAAATTCACATCCACCCCCCCACACCCCAACCTTCAAACTCACTTCTTCTCAGAGCCCCCAGCTCATTATCCAGGCAAAAAATAAAACAAGAACTGATGCTGGCTTCAAGAGATTTGTTAAAAAGCAAATTAAGCCACTTTCTGCTATCAAAATACCCAGGAAAAAAAAGGGGGGTGAGGGGTGAGTTATGCTTTCCATGTCATAAGGTACCCTGGAAAACAGCATGACCGAGCCTATTCAATCATTTACACTACAGTGGAGAAAAGCAACTCCAAATACTTTTGCACAGAGAAACCTCAGCATTCATTCAGCTTGAAGCTTTTATTTTCATTCTTTAAGCATGAATTATAGTGCTGAAGGATTTATGAAAAGTAATATTTCCAAGCTTCCTGGAAGAGTTTGTTATCTTGAGGGAGAATAACCTTTAGCGATATTAGCAGCGTATGACAGTCACAGAAATCAATTAATTTCAGTTGGCTTGTCTAATCCTGAGTTCATCTAGACTGACATCCTCCCGCTGAACCTTGCTGAAATACAAATAACGCTGCAGTCTCCTCAACAGACTACTCAGAACGCCAAATTTCATCATAAAAGGAACATGAAAACAGTTATAATTTGGCAGTACACCTCACTGTGTAAGCTTTCAAAACAGATGTTCTCACAAAGGATACAGCTTCCCTTCCTGTACCTGCTATCTCCCTGCACCAATCTGTATTCACATACAGACTTGGCTAGAAGAAATGATAACAGAAAGGGAATCTTCTGATTTCACCCAGACGTGCAATGGAAAATCAATTTGAATCCACCCTTTTGTTTTCCACCATCTACCAGCTTTAACACCTGAGCAGCCTCTCTCATTATTAAGCATCAGCCAACTAAAAGAAACCAAAGACCAGCTGAAGAATTTTAGTAGAATTTCACAGAAGTCGTTTTAGGATATGCTGGAAAGTTTTATGCTTAAAGAATCCTAAGGATGTGCTTTTAGTGAAGAAACAGAAGAGTCAACCATTAATAGTGTCTAAGCAGGCAAAAGGGTGTTAAGATAGTAAAGGAGCAATGTCTAGTACCTGGCTGGGTTCTCGTCCTGTACAGACACAGGAGGTTTATCAGTGAGCTTCTGTGGTGCAAACTGAGGAGAAGGGGACCTTGACGTCTCCATGCCTGGTTTCTGAAGGTACCGATACTTGGAAGGTAACACAGGTTCGGACTTAAGGTGCGTTTTTTCTTCTAAGTGCTGGCAAACATTCTCCGTGGATGATGCTTGCCGGAGTTCCTGGGGGTTAGCACTCTTTAGTTTTCCATTGAAAGCTGCAGGACTCTGGCTGAGAGACGAGTGGCTCGTAAATACTTCTGCAGAGCTGGGGGAAGAGGACGGAAAGGGATGGCTGGGTGCTACCAGCAAGGATTCAGAGGAGGCGCCAAGCGACAGTGCAGAATTATCTGGTCGCCTGTATTTATCTCTCTTAGGTGGCGGAGGCCTCTGAGGAGCAGGTCCACGTTTCTTATTGAGAAGCGCCGGCTCTGCTCTACGATTTTCCTCTCCGGTGCCCTGGGACAGACGGGAGTGGTTCTCGTTCAAGCTCTGTGGCTCGGAGCACGTGAGATGAGGCAAGCTGCAATCCTTGCTTTTCTCATTCACGTTTTCCTGAGAGTATCTGTAATCACTCGGCAGCGTCCCAGATCTCCCGCGGCTTTCGTGAGACAAAACTGTAGGCTCTCTTGCATGCAAAGGTCTGACAGATGCCTTCCACTTGTGGCCTATATTCTGGTCCAGCTGATCCCTTTTTTCCCGTGGGTTTTCTCTTAGGGCCCCAATATCAGCTTGCCTAGGGAGAAGAAAACATCATTAGCATGCTGCTGCTGTGTTTCCTCATGTATGAGGCCACAGATGACCTACGAGGCTCGAATGCTGAGAACACATCAAACATTTAACACCGGCTCCTGCAGTTCACAGGAGCTATACGGCACAAAAACATTCTCTCATGTATATGCAGGCACCGCGTACCTAATCTAATGTGATGAGTCAAAGCATAATGTCACGCTAAATTAGGGTGCGTGGAGTCACAGGATGCGACAACCTTGAGTTAACCTGAGGCGCCGCAGCGTACAGGGCACGTCTCAGCGCACAGCGCAGCCGAAACGCTGATCTGTGTGGCACGGCCACAACTGCAAGGGTTTCTCTTCTATTTCTGTGCTAAGATCTAATTCCACTTCTGTTTCAGAGTCACCAGTGGAATGTAGAAAGCAGGTTTCTTTCGTATATGCAAAATTAATATGCTCCAGCGTCATTTTAAATGAGAACTTACTGGTGTGAATTTTAATTATGAATTTCGGTGGTTGAATTTTTAGATGTATAACTGATGAAAAATGAAGCAAATGCAAATAAAATGTTTGCTGAAGCTAAAAAAAGTGGAAAAGAGAAAATGAAGGTCTCTGAAGACACTAAAACAAAAACAAAACAAACAGAAAAGGAAATTCAGAAAGTGTATTATTTTCTATTCAGGTTTACTTTACTTACTTGAACTTCTTTTGTCCTGTCAGCATAAATGACAAACAATGGCCAACAAGGTCTTATCCTACGCAAAAATATTTTTGGTTTTATTCCAACTGTGAGCTCTCTGTTTGTGCAGTCAGGAAACAGGCTTTCGCAGCTCCAGGCCTGCGCTTTGCCACAAGAGATGTAGTTTGTTTGTGCTCACCAGATAAAGACAGATTGGGAAGAAAGACAAGACAGAAAAAAGAAGTACCTCTGGAGCCCTGAAAGGAGACAGGTTTGCTCTCTGCTTAAAGGAGGCTGAAGAGACACTGTGAGCTTAGAAAAGAAGCTGCAACAGAAAAGTAAAAGGCTTCAGAGAATTACTAATATCACTTGTGCTACTGACAGCTCTGGCCTCTGCTTTGTGAAATAACAACCCTTTACACGTGCACTGCCCAGGCTTTCCCTCAAGGGTACTGTGAAAGAGTCACCTTTCCCAGCTTATTTTTATAGTAAGGTAAATAAGAATTTGCAACATGAACAGGTTACTGAGCCTATTGCACTGCTTTTGAAAATAGGTCTGTAGGTGCTTGACCCCAGAATGAATGAAAACTCATTTGAAACAAAAGCACGTAATAGAACTAATAGGTTAAGTCCACTATAAATTCAAGAAAACTCTTTGGAGAATTAAACACCGCATTACTATTTAAATTAATTTAAAAATATATTTAAAATGAAGTTTGGAAGACGACAGATTAAAAGTTCTCTTTTCACTCATGTATGATCCAATTACTTTCACATTTATTATTATTATAGTGCTTGGATCTGTGACATTTTAGCACTTATGGAAAACAGTTCTTAAAAAAAATCTGGATATTTCCATTAAGCTGCCTGATGTATGGGATTTTTAAAAATCGTAATTCACGCTGACTTTTACATTTCAGTAATAAAATAGCACTGTACTTCCAAGAGAGATGGCTTTTTCACAATTTAATTCCCAAACAGTCCCTCACGCAATTTATCTCTCATCTGGCGTTAAATTTTTAAATTCAATTTTAGCATGCACATTTTCTATTTAATATGAATGAGGGGCTGAATATCGTTTAAAGTCAGATCTCTTCATCTTGCTCCTAGCTAAGTGCAGCTGGTTCAGAAAACTTCGAGCAGTCTGACAAATTCTGAGTCAATTCTCTTTTATGAAAACAGCACTTCTTGACTCTCATTTTTAATATTAGACCGAGGACAGTTTTGTTAAATGAAATGATTTAAGGCCAGAGAGACCAAGGCCCAAGCTTGGCACTGCGACTCAGATTTGGTTACGTGGCGTCTCTCGAGTCAGCTGGTTTGCCCTGGGGAGTTCAATGCGAGCAGAACTGGGCCTGTAAATAGTTCCACTGATTTTAATGGAAATATTTACCAAGTGAAGGCTTCAGGCCTTAAGTATCAAGTGCCATGTTTAAATCAGCATTTTTCCTCGTCTCGATAACCCATGCATGGCACAGTTTTCTTCTAGTTGAGGCAAGAAAATGTCGTGCCTCCCTACTCATCCTCACAGCCATAAGCCAGAAGATCAGGCGGTGTGGTAGCTGCACTTAGGCGTGTGGAGAAACCCAGGGCCCGGCCCCAAATGTCGCAGAGACAAATGACATGCACCACCTCAGCCAGGGTGCACAGCACGTACTGAGCTCAGCATGCACATCACAAGTGGGCGTGCTGCTGGAAGCAAACCAGACAGAGTGCGCCACCGACCTGAGGTGTTTACATACCCAAAGCATGTCACGAAATTTGCTTACTATTACCCTGGCTCAGGAGCAGTGAATGCTTTGGTAGTCCCGTCACCTCACAGAGCAGAGGACCAGGAAATAAGCAGTCACAGCATGGGTGAATTTAGAGACGCTGCCTTGGCAAACACAGAGATAAAACCAGTGGTTGCATACGTGGTGTCAGACAGTTCCCACAAAATTAACCAAACGTTACGCAGTGCCACAGAAAATGGGTCTCGGACAAGGTGGCCACATTCAACGCTGAGGCTAGTTGGCATTCAGTGTGGGTGGATCCTCATGCAAAACATGCTTATCACCATATTTTGGAGAGATTTGAGCTTACTGTTCAGAAAGGAGGAAAAGAAAGCAAGCTTCAAGCCGCGGGAGGACACAGTGGCAAGAACCTGCAAAGGTGTTACATTATTATCAGTACTACAAAGTCCACTGAGCTGCTCAGCATCTGTCTGCACTTCAGGTAACCCTGTGCCCAACAGACAGACAGTTCAGAAGGGAGGCCTGTGGAATCGTTTAATTATTCATAGAATTATTTAAGGATAATGTACCACTGAAACGAGCTCATCCATAAGCAAGCATCGCAAAGCAAGAGGCACAGGGAGAACACGACTATCGGCTTAATTACTGCTGTCATTCCAGGTAAGAGAGTGGTCATCTCCCACAATTTAGGGTATCTCCGAACCCACAGCTCCCCCATCACCACCCCCATGGCAGAGTGGCATAATGCCAAGGGCAAGAGCCCCCCTCCTCGGGCGGGGAAGGCCCCCAGCAAAATCCCCATCCTTGGCATGCAGGGGGTCAGACTGCTTGCACCGTGCACTTCGCCTGAGCTGCAGGGGAAGCACAGTCAGCATTTCATAAATACAGGAGCCTTCATATATAAATCAGGGCTGGCTACCCAGATGGACAAGCACATCCCCCAGGACCCTTCCAGCCCTTCCAACTCAGGGCATACATGCTGGGTGCTGAAACATAAAGGCCAAGGAAATGCTAAAGACAGGGAAATCAAGCAAACCTCTGCAGTCCCGACAGCCCCTGGTAATAAGACAACAACATCATAGAAAATACACGCACACACTGAGGCGCTAACAGGAGCCTGACAGTGGAGCCAAGGAGCAATTACCCAAGTGAATCACGTATAGATACCGATCAGAAGGGCAACATTTCTGATTGCCATAAAAAACAACCCCAAACCACTTCCTCCTTTTGTCCCATCCTCGGGATTTGACTAAATCTGGCCATAGAGGCGGAACGGTCTGGCTGATCGTCCCGTCCCAGCAGAGGCAGAGCACCCTGGTGGACCCAGTATGTCTGATTTCCAGCTGTCTTTGCAGTTTATCTGAGAGCGCTTCAGGCCGAGCCAGCAGTGCCACGAGACGCTCCAACTCTAAAACCCCAGACTAGATAACCTTGGCAAAACTGCATGAGCTAACATTACAAAAGCGCATTGCTTGTTGGAGACCTCACCTACACGCTGACGTTTAACCATAAAACCCAAGCACAGTTATGTAAGCAACCGTGTGCTCCAGCCGCTTACTGGCACAAGAAAGCGATTGGAGTGGCTGTTTCTGATTTAGCTGAAATTCCTCGTAGGACTCTACAGGCTACGCTGGAAAAAGGCCCTCATACCTGAGTAGGAATCCTCCCTGAGAGTCCTCCTCCTGCAGCAACAACCCCTCATTCCCTAGGCCGCGGCTTGGCGGTGCCTTTAAGCTGACCTCAATGCAGATATTTTGCCTAAAGAGGCAGTCTCCTCCTTAGTCAGCTCCGATTTTGTCTCCCTGCTCTCCTCCTCACTGCACTCGCAGTAGCAATTGTACAGCCCCACAGAAAATTGGATCAAGGAACTGACCTGGCTCAAACCAGATCATTATGTGGCTTGCAGCAATTGTGAAACGCAGCCTTGGCTCATGCCAGGAGGCTGTTTATAGGCAGGGCCCTTGCCGACATGCTACTTCTTCAGCTGTGAACTTTATGCGCTCAAACTGTGCTCTCATTGTGTACTTGCGGAGCACTTTGCACAGTGGGATCCAAGAGCACTTGTGCAATAGCCTGCAAATAAAGAGCAGCTTCTTCTACCCAGTGCAGCGCTGCTCGGGACCACGACAGGACACGAGGAAGCTGGGACAGGACGTGCAGGGTGAGACTCCCTGAAATTCGGGAAGAAGTCAGAGGTCTGCTCGCGAGTCAGTCTGTACTGATACCGGCAGCGCAATCTGAGAGATTCACATCGTACTGGAGTGGTCTCTACAAGCAAATCACACGTGGGCCTCACCGTTTAGGGGATACATTTGGATACCCCAGCACAGGTCAGTGGGATACACGAGGCTGTCTCAGGTCTCACTAGACACCTGTGCTGTGCCAGATGAATTGAGTCCAATATTTCCACGGATTATACCTGGCACAGGCACTTCACTCACATGCAGACATCTGTTCAGTATCTAAATCCTCCTCTGAGTCCCAAATACATTTTCTTTCAGAGGCTCCAGCACCCCAAATCGGTTTTACTGTAACAGTGGTAAGGAGACACTGATACCACAGCACCAGTCTGGGCACGCAGTATGAGGGCAATTTGTACTGGCAGCCCATCTTTCTGACAAGCACTGCATCTGCTGTCACTACTGGCTCGGCACAACATGCAGTAACCACTATGCAGTAGATAAGAAACATATTCTAGAGATGCCTCATCACACCCTGGAGTACAAAATTGCACGGAAGTGTTTATTATTCCTCACAGAACAGAGGATCCTCTGGAAAACACACGATTTATTCACCACAATGATTGTGCCACAGTGGTCACTCCTGGAAGAGGCACGACATGAAGGTCACTACCAAGAAGGAGAGCTGGTCACTGCCTTGGTCTGACGAAGGCAACTACCATCCCAGAAGCACTGCTGAGCCAAAGGTCTTAAAACCGAAGTATGTCTTAAGATGAAAAGAATCATGAAAACAATGAATACTGCACTCTCTCTCAGAAAGATGCCATGGTATACTCTGGAAGACACCAGGAGGTCCAAAACCAGCAAGGCATTTCACAAAGCATACCCCACAGCACATCGCTGTTACGCTACAACCCGCTTATCACGATGTGAGTCTTGGTTCTCCAATTCCTCTTCACAATGCCTGCTAACATCACCTGCATCTGCTGGTAGCTATCTGTTTAGTCACACTAGATATTGCTTAGCTGTTGCACCCAATGCGATAGAACAAAATGTCAGTCTAGCTTAACAGCCCCTCCACAATCACCTGGCTTTATCACGGCAAGAAATATGATAACAGGCACTGCCTGTCAGTCTGCCTATCCTACCAGATCTTCCCTCGTGTCCTGCCTGCATGGCAACACACACAGCAATGGATTTTCACTTTATGTTCTCTTTCTAAAAGCATTACCCCAGGAGAATCGGAACTAAATGTAACAGACCCACGCTAATCCTGCATCCAGTACGCAAAGATGTGATGCTGATGGATCAAATGTAGGCCAGTCAGTCACAGGTAACAGCACAATGCATTGGTCCACAGTAATAAATAAATAAATAAATAAATAAATAAAATTTGATTAAAATTAACTATCTTGCAGCATAGGAGCCTTTCTTTAGGGAAAGGGTGGAGGGAGAGATGTTGTTCTTTCCTTAGTTCAGAAAATACAAGCCCCTCCTCCATTTTGCTGCACATCAAAAATCAATGATAAAGAAAAATGTTTTTATGGCTGTTTTCTTACTTGCTTTATCTATTGCATGCCTGTCCTAGCACACAGCAGATTGCCTGTATGTGGATTTAAAATGAGTTCTGCTCACTTGAGCAAGCCAGTTAATATGCTCTGTACTTACACACCGAATGCAATCATCAGAATATCCCAACAGTCTAACAAGACCCATCATATTGCATAAATGGCAACCACTGCAGAGACAAAAGGCAATATTTTCAAACAATGCTAACAAGGAAATCACTTTCATGTTAAAAAAAAAAGCTACAAGAAAAATGATTTTTTGTGAATTTATTCAAAAAAGCCACATTCCAATTGCCATTCCTATGATTTTTTTTTTTAACCTCTAGACTTTTTTTTTCTGACATGCTGTTGCTATTTTCTTGTTGCTGCTACCACAGAAAACAGCTGCTTGCAGCTGAACAAAAATTCAGGAACAGATCAGAAGCTATGAAATGAAACGCTCTGTGAGGAACAGCGAGGTCACCTGGGTTTCTCAGGCAGGCAGCAAAGCGAACACACAGCTCACCTCCGAAGACAAAAAATCCCCCAGCAGTTATTTCAATGAATTAGCATGCACACGCACACGTTTCAATAGCCATCTTTTCTCCCCGCGCTGCACTCACCCCTTGCTTCCAGTAGTCACATCCGATTCTCTTACGCTCCCAGCCCCTATCTCCTGCTGCTGAGGAAAGGTCTTCGTGCGAGCCGGCACTCACAGCCACACGCTTGCCAGGAAAACGGCACGATGAAAAGCTCTCGCACCACCCCTCGCCGAGAGGAGCCCCGAGCCTGGCACCCCAGGCAGCACACAGCACGCAGCTCCGCAGCCCTCGGAGCAGAAAGCGAAGGCTTCTGAGCGGCGCTGCCCTCTCATCCCCTGTGCATTATGCCAACTGTGAAAACAAAAGCTGCTAAAAGCAGCGCGTGTGCGCGAGCACATGCACGCAGAGCATCCTAGCTGGAATCAGTGCACGCTTTCCCCCCCCGTTCTCCTGAAACACCAGCGAATACAGCAGGCGTTCCTACCAAGCAAAACACAAGCCTGTGCCCAGCGCTGCACCGCTCCTAATTTGTTACTGTAGCTTCTGCTGATAGGGACAGCAGACAGCGTGTACTCAAAGCCCTGGAGAACAAAAGAAATACTGTATGAATACATACTGCAATCTTCCGTCCAGAACCGAGGGGGAGAGATAATTAAGGCTCGTGCATCTCGCCGCCTCTCTAACGCGCCAGCACGAAGCGTAAGGCAGCCTTACCAGGATTTACAGATGTTTATCCACAGTCACTGGATACGTGAGCTTTGCATCCCTGCAAATGTGCCAGCCCGTTTGAAAGCCCCACAGCACTGAATCCCTCGCAACCTCTGCGTCTCATTTACTGTAACGCAGAGGATTTTCAAAGCCATGCCTCACAACAGCTGGCTTGTTTTTGCCTGCTTCCTATGATTGACAAGTTCATACAGGCTCCGTCAACTTTAACCTTGATAAGTGAAGGCTTGGTCTGTATTGTGTGTTACATCACCAGAAACTTCTGACCTCAGGGAAAAGATCTCAGAGACTTCAAAGCTTTTCCCTTCCCCCGCACCCACCCCCTGGTTTTGGTTAGAAAAGAAAAAAAAAAAAAAAGATTTCTAAAAGTCCTTTAATTTTGTAATGGTTTTTCATCTCATTTGTGAAAATCATTATCAGCAACAACAGTTCCATGAATCTTAAATATTTAAAGCGTTTTAGAAGATCAGTGTGTTACTGGGCTCCTTTCTGAGCAAGATTCAAATAACCAAGTCTTTAATTTTAGAAGAGAGCCCTCATCAACAGCCCTCCAGCTTGAATTTTTTTGCATGCGCTGTGTGTAGAGGCGCTCTTCATGCAGGAGGTTTTGCAGGGAAGGCACTGAATGCTTTCATGCTACACGAGCGCATTACCACCCCCACGCTCCCTCTGCGGAAAGCAAATGCACCACGGCCTGCACCAGAGTAGAGCGGGAGGTCCTTTCAGTTTTTCTGCAAGAACACTTTAAAGACTTAGCAGAGGGACTGCAGATAAGGCTTTAATATGAATTATAAGGTCATGTTAAAAGATGACCTTCAGAAGAGGAAAACGTGACTTAAACTGCGCATAAACAGTGGTTTGGTATTATGGTACTACCCTGATACCCAGTTAATCCACTCCCCTACTTTTTTTTGTCTCCCAAAGCTGTCGATTTGACTTCTGTACCTATAGAGAAAGACTTCAAGAAAAGTCATTCTACCTCTGCTGTTTACATAAAGCAAGGCAAGTGGTTAACAGCTCGTAACAAGTCTGCCTGTCCCCTTCAGAGCCATGGACGTTCCCGTTAGCGCTTCGTTTTTCAGCACAAAACTTTACTCACATTTACTGGCGTAAACAGTCTTATGCATGACAGCAAATCATAATCCACGTTGCCTAGGGGCTTCTAGTAGAAGGCGAACATTTCACAGGGCAGCTTTTACTACAAGGACGGTAAGTCATGCCATATGTTCAGAGCATAGGGACTGCTGCACCAAAGAGACAAATCAGTCACCTATTTCCAAAAATGTTTCCCAACAAGTTTTTTAGGGGAAAACAGAATCTATAATATATCAGTGTATGATGTTTTATGGATATAACCACTAGAGACACACCTTACATTATCTCTAATCTCCCTACTCAACTTTTATCATTGAAATAGCCACAAGAAGATAGCTGAATATCAAGCAATGCAACTAAAGCGTAGTCTTTAGACAGTCTTCATTCTAATCCTCTTTCCAGGGAAAGCAGTAAAAGCACACCGGAACAGCAACAGAAAAGAATGAAAGCTTACAAATGTATCTCTGTCTCTCTCCACTTTCTCAGGTGCCGTTCCTGTCGATCGCACCCAGTTTAATACCTTCAGAATCACACCTCGGGCTTCTCCCGGCTGCTAACACTTGCTAGCACTCACCGCTGGGGGTGGGGGAAGGAAGTTTTCCCAAGCAGAAGCTACGCTCCAACACTTCCTTTTTCAGGCCACCGTGTCCTTGCATACCCCTAGCTGTCCCTGCACGCACAGTGGAGAACAGATGTGCCAATGGCAATTAAATGAAAGGCACTTTGCTCAGTAACAAGAAGCTGGAAGTACAAAAAAGGAGTTATGTGAAGTGGGGTGGCTACCGTCACGCTAACAGAGAGGAATGCAGAATTCACCTAACAAAAAGGTAGAGGGAAAAAACACACTGCGGGGAAGAGGCATTTGGATGGGGGAGAAACAGGGCTGCATTTCTGTAGTGTAGAGGCAAGCACAGGCTTTGGAGACAGCCCAGCATGCATTTAATGAGATCCAGCAGCTGCTGGTGAGTCAGGGCAGAGCATCACACGGCCTTGCAGCATATGCACCTGACAGTCGCTGGGCTGGTCCTGTGCTAGAATTACGAATGGGGGGGCAATGGTGTAAGGTTTGTCTGAATTGCAGGACTGACCCACTGTGTAACGCAGGAAGAAAGGATGGATAGATCTGGGAGAGCGTGAGCGAGTCAAGAGAGGAACCAAGAGGTAACAGTGGTAGAAGGCACCTTCATTAGCACTCATTTAGCCACAACCAATTCTAGACCACAAAATAACGCACCTGGGATGCTCCTGAGGAGCCACAGATCTCGTAGCTGAAGCAGCTCTGAAAGTTCTAAAATGGACAACAGAAGGAAAAAAAGAGTAGAGTGGGACAATTTAACATGCAACTCCTGACTTGATCCTGAGGAATGAAAAGAATCTGGTTCAAAACATTGCCACCGAGGAGCTACCCTGTGCCAGTGGCCATATGTATTTAGATTAATCATTCTTGCAAGAGCAAGAATCCACACTGTGGTATTTAATTTTGAAAAGGGCATCTACATACTGGAGAGGAATATTTTTTTAAAAGAACATTACACCAGATGGTGTAATGCTAAGAGATAACGCGTGACTGAAGATACAATACATGAAACTTGGAGAAAATGCACAATACCTTCCAACAAAGTAGAAGACCACCCTTTTTTCTCCCCTCTCTTTCCTTCTTCCCCTTGAAAGGCTGGATTAGATAGTTAATTTAAATGGTATCCACCAGAGAAGTAAAGCCCCACCTAAATGAGGAAAATTCAGAACTATTCTAGCAGAATACTGATAAACAAAAGACTGAAGTAAAACTTCTTAAAGGCTTTAGGGAGGGGAGAAAAAAACAAACACAAAAAAAAAGAAAATAAAAAACACCTCTTCAAACATACCAGCAAACAGATTAGACGGATTATAGGGAAAAAGAACAATAGTAAGAGTACTAAGAAAATAAGGCATAAAGTCTACTTGACTCCCTTCGCATTTGTGAGAGCAAAGAGCAGCCCATGTAGGAATTATTTTCAACTGGTGAGGAAGGCTCCAAAGGATGAGGTCCACGATTCACTGGGTAGCCAGGAGTTACCAGGCCTAGATGTCAATCACCTTAAACTCATGTAGGAAATTGCTGAAATAGTGGCTGCGATGCACAGCTCTCCATTTATGTGATACCTGGACAACTGTTTGAGCAAAGTGACACACGCAGTGTTTGGGGAAGGAAGGTGTGAGGCTACTAAGGAGAGAGCAAGGAAGAGAGCAAGAGTAAATATATATTCATTATGAATCCGGAGAATCTCAGATCTGTAAATTTAGTATTTAAATTAAGCAAACAAGTAGAAATTATATAAAGAGATTCAGTAGATGCACTAACTGGCATGTTAAAATGACTGCTACCCATGTGGGCTCGTGCAGAAAAGCTGTGCCTGAAATGCATTACTCTTCTTAGAAGGATCACTACACACGTGAACAACAGAGACCTGGACAACAGAGACTACTCAGAGTTTTAAAAAATTCTCAAAAAAACCCACAACTATCTCCAGAGGCTCCTAACAACTTTAACTGCCATGGGACAAGGTCCCCTCTTCCACCACCACCTGACCGATAGCAGTGCTTCCCGTATCCAGCTGCTTTACAGAAGGGGTGACAAGGAAGGTGGCAACAGCTCTTGGTGAGAGGACTTCCTATCACTGAGCAAACGGGTCACAAAACAACAGATGAAATTCAGACTTCATAAAAGTAGTTACCCACAGGATAGCTTTTCATATACCTCAACAACATGCACAACATATACAGTAACTTGAATTACTGCTATGCAGGAATGAATATCTGTTTCACAGACCATTCTGTGCAAATATCTCAAGCAACAGACAAAAAACAAAAAAGGAAATAAAAAAGGCTAATCATAGAATCACAGAATGGTTTGGGTTGTGAGGAACCTTAGAAGACCACCTGTGGTGGTTTTTACCCAGATGGACAGCTGAACTCCACCACAACCATTCTCCACTCCCCCTCCTCTAAGGGAAAGGGGTAGAAAATATGATGCAAAGGGCTCAAGGGTTGAGATTAGGACAGGGAGATCACTCAGCAATTATTGTCATGGGCAACACAGACTAAGCATAGGAACATTAAAAAAAAATAATCTATCACTAGTGGACTAGAACAGCAGGAAACTAAAAGCAACCCCAGATCATGTTCCTCCCCATCTACCTTCTTCCACCTCCTCCCCCCGAGCAGTGCAGGGGAATGGGGGCTGCAGTCAGTCCCTGACGCTGCATCTCCACCACCCCTTCACGGTCACTCCCTGCCCCTGCTCCCCGTGGGGTCCCTCCCACGGGATGCCGTCCTTCCCTGAGACTGAACAACCCCAGCTCTCCTGTCTTTGTAGGAGAGGTGCTCCAACCCCTTGATCACCCTCGTGGCCCTCCTGTGGAGTTCTTTTAACAGGTCCATGTCCTTCTTGTGCTGGGGGCCCCAGAGCTGAATGCAGGGCTCCAGGTGGGGTCTCACGAGAGCAGAGCAGAGGGGGACAATCAACTCCCTCGACTTTCTGCCCCTGCTTCTGATGAAGCCAGCATACAGTTGGCTTTCTGGGCTGCAAGTCAACATTGCTGGCTTCTGTTGAGTTTTTCATCCACCAGTACCCTCAAGACCTTCTCCACAGGGCTTATATCTACCCACTCACTGCCCAGCCTGTAGTTACGTTTGTGACTGTCCCCACCCAGGTGTGGGACCTTGCACTTGGCCTTACTGAACGTCATGAGGTTTGCACAGGCCCACCCTCTCAAGGCTCAGGTCCCTTGGGATGCCATCCCAAGGGACCCTCTCAGGTCCCTTGGGATGGCATCCCTCCAGCATGTCAACCACACCGTGCAGCCTGGTGTCATCCACAACAAGGAAACATGATGTTACCTTATGAATTCATAGTGCACGCTAAAGTTGTTGCAGTTCTACTGCTCCAAAAGCAGCACAGGGGACAGTGGAAAGACACAGATGAGGACAATAAAGATGGGAAAAATCATGCATTAACTCTCACAGAGGAACAGTCTCCTCCTGCAAGAGATGCTTTTCCTCACATCATCACAAAAATCTATCGATGTGTATCAAAAGTCAGTGTGGGTCCAAAACCACTTAGATTTTTTCTTAAAAAAAATAATAATAATAATAAATATATATATATATATACACACACACACACGTACACACATATATATCAAGGGTTGTTAACAGCAAATATTTAGTATTGCACCTCTTAGATGCAGATAACCAGAGGCTGGGCAAGGACACCTGGAAGCATGGCTCTGTGTTAGCCTTTTCTTTTCTCTGAGCATCTGCTACTCCTCAGTTCGACAAAGGAAACCTGACTGGGAAGACATTTGGCCTGGCATGACTGTTTTTTAAGAATCAACTTCTTTCATATAGGAAGGATTCCAGGTTACAGTATCTCACAGTGTTATAGTTGTGCAGATATCATTAGTCAGTCAAATACACTAATACACGGGAAGGACACAGTGGTTCGTGGCAATAAAACTTGTAATAATGACAATTATTTACAGATAGCTAAGAAAACGAAAGGCTTGGGACTTCTAACACATGAATACATGCTGATGGCTTTACTCTCCTTTGTTCTCTATATGATGGGAAGAGCTACAGAAGTGTTTTTTCAGCTTCAGAGTCGGAAAATACGTACTTTAAAAGAGCCTGAGATGGCACTGCATCACCCATTAGGCTGTATCATAGGTAGGGTGACATCGGTGGCAAAAAGGTGGTCTGACAGATGCATTGGCAATCTGCATCTTACTGATAAAGAGCTGCTAGTGTAAATAGAAAGGGCGTCAGCAGCTCGTGTTCTTCAAGTCCTTGTTAATAGCTAAGGACCCAGGAGGAGGATGAGCATGCTGGCTCTCCTGCACTGCCTCCAGATGACGACAGAGAGCTGCACGCAAACTGCTGGTAGGGGAACGCTGCTCTGGCTGGGTGAACAGCACGTCTTCTCAGTTTAACTCCAATTAATCTCCCTCAAAAAAGAGCACTTAAAGGTTTAAGTCCTTATTATGGAAGCCCTTATTACAGTTAAACTGATCTTAAAAAGAGGACACTTCACAAGCTCTTGAATGAAATGAGGATGTGGAAATTGCTATTGCACTGAACATTAGATCAAAAAGTAATCTGGTGCATATCACTTTTTTTCCTACAAAATACTACATGTTAGGTAATCCCATACTCAGCAAACTGGTAAGGAATATTTCATTTCTTTATCAGAGTGAAAAATATTATGTATTTACGTGGAAAACATCAACAACTGTAGGTGACATGTAAAGCAGAGAATTTTGACCTTTTTCTCACTGTAACATATTGAAGCTTGTTAATACATGCACGAAACGTTTGCCAGTCATTTTGCACTGATTTATAAGGAAGCAGTTGCCCAATATCGTAACATCTCTTCCTCAAAAGGAAAAGGGAGGAGGGTGAAAACATTTTGCTTATAACCTCTGGTGATGTCCTGATAAGCCCTACAATGACTGAGATGCACCCATCCCGCAATAGTCATCCAGTAAAAACTTCTCAATTTGATTCTAGCAGTGTATACACAGCAAATATAGATTTAAAACATATTCTTTATTTGACACAATGCCCGCAAGTAGAGTTCTGCTCATATTTAATGAAATGGCCCTTTTGCTATAAAGAACACCCGCTTCAGCTCTTTTCTTGCATTTCAATACCTGAAGTACCTCGTTAAGCAGATACTACCATTGCATATTGCTACGTTTTTGACAGCAGAGTAAAACAAACAAATAAAATATAAAACTTAAAATTACTGGAGTTATAAAAAAAAAAAAGGGGGGTAGTTCCTAAGAATGTTTCCAGTGTCTAAATGACACCATTTTTCACTGTAAACATGAAATTACACCAGAACTAGATTTGTCCAAATGTGTCATGTTTTTTTCCTGCTAGCTAGCCCTTATAGCTACATAGCCCCAATGCACACGAAACAGAACAAGCTCAGAGACATATGACCAAACACGCATGCATGTTTTGTGTGTGTGTGTATATGCTTCATATATACATATAACCACACACATATATGAAGTATCACCCCTTTCTAAATTCTATTCCACCTGATTCAATTCAGGAAACATAAGACTATTTAAATTCCTACACTGTTGGAGATCCTTCTTTCTCCTTTCCTCCTTGCATAGTAATTTGCTGTTGCGCTGCCTGGTCAGCATGGAGGCTAGATATTCACTAACTCCTGGAAAAGCAGATCCCTTATATGAAGCACCTGGTGCTGAACTCAGAAACCTCTCTGTCAGCTCCTGCTTCTTAACAGTGTCTTTGTCAAAGATTTTAGTCTTGCTTTCTTAGAATATTAAACGTGGGCACTTGGTCTACTTAGGCATCAAGAAATGGCTTTTAATCTGTTTCTGTATGGTGAAGGCTGTTCCTCTGCCTTCAAGAGCTTAGGTAGGAACAACCGCTAAGGCATTCAAGGTCAAAAAGAAACTTCTTACAGCATTTAATTAGAGTTGAGTCATGCTGTGGTCCTGTACTTGACATGTACATGGTCCTTTATTTGACACTTAGTAAATGTTGAAAGATTTTCTGTGAGCTGTGATCTCATAAATCCTTTTCAGTTTCTGAAATTATCTAATTTTTATAGACACTGCAGAAACATTTTAGAGGGATACAAGTCAAACACTCTGAAAGTAAATAAGCAATGACTGTGAACACCTCTAGTAGGTGGGAATCTTAAGAATTAGCTCATAAAGCACGAGTCTTTCGATGCAGACTTTTTGTGTGTGCTGTGTGATCCTGCAAGAAGCTGCAGACTACAGGCCAGATTACACACTTCCATCTTTAAATTTGAAGGACTATGTTAGTTCAGAAATTGTGGATATTTCTACAGGGAAATAAATTGTATAATCAGCTTATCTCATTAGACAAATAGAGAGAGCGAGGCCCACTTAAATAAGGACAAACTTTACATGTCAGAAGCTAAACTTTGGTAACTCATTTGCAATAGAATACAATAGCATTGTTAAAAATAAAAAGCATCAATTTTCTTTTGCAGATCAGCAGGGTCATGTAATGCTTTTAAAGCAGTCCTAAAGTTAAGAATATGCTTAGAATCGCATCAAGCCACAGTATAAAAATATTCAGCTGATGGCAGATGACTACACACCTGGGAGGTTATAACAGGAGTGGTTTGCTTCTAGCTTGAGAGATAATAATGGCTACTATGGACGACTGCTTTGTGTTCCTATAAAAATAATACTATATGCTCTTAAATACTGAAATGCAGAAGAACATGATGTAGCTCTTCCAAAAAAAAAAAAGGGGAGATGAAACAACCTGAATTCATTGGAAGCGTTCAGTAATCTCAAAAGGGAAAAATACAGTCCAAAGATGAAAGGAGTTCTCAAATTATCTTCATCAATTTTTTAAAAAAACAATACACACAAAACAAAAACAAAAAACCCAAACCTTTCAGAAGTAACACTGATTTACATTTTGCAACTGTGTGCTAAAAAATACTTCAGAAAAATGCTTTAGCAAAATGAACCAGCAGCTAAAAGCTTAGGAGAAAAAAATGCTTATCAAGCATTTTTTTGGTTTGATTTTAACCATTCGCTGTTACAATTATCCAACCCTTTTTTGTTCTAGATTCAATGCATTAAAAAGACTTGTATTTTTCTTGAAAATAATCAGGAATGCTGCAATGGCATATTCTCAGAGTTTACTTAAAAAAACAATTATTCATTTTTTGCAAACCTGCTCTGAAGGGGAGAGAGGCCAGAGGCATTGTGGCATGTTGTTGGATAGTCTCTAACTCACAGAAGCATCCATGAGTTCCCAAACTGGCTCTCAGCTTGGGTCCCTGTGTATCTAACACAAACACTGAAGGCTGGTCCTGTGTTCAGCACAGTGATGCTGTCTCTGGTAGTAAAAAGGCAACTGTAGCACACAGACCTCAGCAGCACAAAGTGAGGGCCAGCAGCAGTGTAATCCTAACCAAAATTGTCAGAAGCATTATTATATACGCCCATGAGGAAGACCTTAGGGTTGGGTGCTATTCATGTCCTAGAACATATCACGGATTGGGTAGATTTGCTGGCTGCTTGCAGAGTGCTAGTTTTTAAAAGGAGGAAACTAAATGCCATTAGAGCAGCATCCCCCCATCCCCACCCTCCCACCCCAAACAATCACAAAATACATTCATTCACAATGAGCCTGGTTCCTTTTCAGCACAGGAGTGCCAATTGCAAAAAGAAAAATACATCGAAACACATATTCTTCCCATCATACAGCATCATGCACTGCCAATTCGCACTACAGGAGTTAAATGCCCAAGTAAGAGTTTATATTTTTGTTTGTTTGCTTTAAATACAGAAGACATGTAACCCCCCTGCATAACACAAGTACTGAGGGAAGGACTGCAAAAGAGACCATTTTACAAAACCTCCTGTAATGCGGCAAAATGGCCAAATAGTACATCTGAAATGCTATGTCAAAATAGGCTTCAGCTTATAAAAAAAAAAAAAGTTATTGCAGCTGGTGCCCAGTCATGTGATTTTCATGGATTCCACAATTATAAAGCAAGAATTGTGCTGCACAAACACTGCTAAAATGCTGGCGTAGGTGTATTATGCGCATGCTTTTGTGACTCGGCTTCAGCAATGCTAGATGGAAATCGTTTCACTTGTGCAGAGATGCTGTCTGCTCCGGGCTTATTGTGCTGCTTCCTCCCCCTCTCCCCCTCCTTCCCTCCAGCCCAATTTCTCCTCCGCACGCGTGCGCGCTCACACACACACGCTCAGTCTCATGTGCTACTCATTTGGAAATCACTACGGTAAGTACAAAGGGCTACAAAGAATTAGAAAAATAGCAGATGGTCTCTTCAGCTGGGCCATACGCAATGCAAAATACCACTTTATAAAAAAACAGGAATACTGTTTTTTACCAGCTTTTACGGTCATGCCCAGAGTACTTGTGTTTGCTACAGTTCAGGATTTTCTCTCCCCATCAGAAATTAACACCGCTTACAGAACTAAGGAAAGGCAGTAGAAACTATTTTCCCCATTCATGTGTTTCTTGTTACAAAAAATGAGATATAAAACTGGTACATCTGCACGGTCCCAATTCAGCTGCCACACACCCCTTGGGCAGCTGCAGTAGCAGCGATGGCCGCAATCCCTGGTTGCACTACAAGGGCTCCGGCAGGCTGCTAGGCAGGAGGGCACCCCGCTGCACGCCGGGCATTCAAGGATTTTAGCCACATTGTGCATACAGCAGCCATACATTTGTAGAGGGGCTGAGAAACACGGTGTAGTGTAATTAAAGCCTGAACCAACAGAGAAGCGGAGCTGCTCAAACAGGAAGACAGCTCTTGATGGCTGCTGTTCATGTACTGCATTCTGTAAAGGCACAAGCACAGAGAAGTCCAATTTACAGTGCTACTGCATTCCAGCAGCATACAGCCTTTGCCAAATATAATACTGGAAGGCTTTGGTAAACCTCAAGCATTTCCCCCCCCCCACCAAAAAACCTGTAACTGACAGATATGAAAAAAAATCTGTATTGTTTCATGCACAAGAGTAAGAATCATCTGGCTCTGAATAAACTACAAAATACTTGACACTCGGCAATTTCTTCAAGCTCACCCTTGAGTCCCCAGAAATTTCAGTCCCAACGTTAATTACATCATGCATGTCGGGAGGATGGGGGAAAACAAAGGAAAATGTGTTGTAAAAGCTCTGAAAGCATCACAGAAGCATCTAACCTTGCAGCTGGGGTCAGGAAAAGATCAAACCAGAGGAGTTGTCATAAGAACTGCTTTTAAGCCAGAAATCAAGAAATGCTTACCTTACAGCGTGGTTCTTGTCATCCAGGTTGTTAACTTTAGAGAAAGTACGCTCCCCATCTTCCTTCAAATCCTCTGCTTGCCTCCTTACTTCAACTGAGACTTCCTAAAAGTGGTTTAGAGCACAAGTAAGACACCAAGTCATCATGTTTCAGACTCCTGAAAAAATCTATGATTATGGAACCTCTTATTTGTGGGTTTGCTCTGTTTGAATACACATGAAGTCAACAGCACAGCATGTCTTAAGCTTGTTTGGTTTTAAGTGGTATAGTGTGCTATGTGACCTCTTGCACAGCGCTACAGACCTGGCTGTACTCGAGTTACTCGCCCAGTTCGCTTTGCAACTTCCACTTGGCGAAGACAAAAATACAGCAAAGAATTTACAGAAGACTTGCTTACATTTGAGAGCAGGCAAGTACGCACCGGCTTTTGAATCCCTGAATGCGTACTTTAGTTTCTTAGTAAAACATTCAGCGCTGCTGTTCCAGAAATTTATTATCTCACTATCTTCAAACAACCACACCCCAAGCACGGCTTTGCATTACAAACACTGAACCTACAGGAAATTTAATTGCACATTAGCACTGAAACCATCCCCACCGTACATGCGAAGCAACATCTTTATTTACTTCAGTCTGTTGTAAGCATCTTCAATACGCTTATCACCATATTTTCCAGGTGCCTAAACAGGTGTCTGCGTTTTGCCCCAGGAGGCCTATACTGAACTTAAAGGCTCTGACTAATAAACCAGAAATGCATACATGGAATAGATTAGATGGTGATTTTCTGCTGGGTAGGCAATTATTTAATAATTTAGTTAATTGAATTTTCAAAATAACTTCCAGGTGAGTATTTCCAGTGCTTACAACCTCTACCCTTGTAAATTACCTGCATAGTTAAGTCTGCCTGAAAAGTTCAAAAATAACTTTTGCAAAACCTAAAGAAAAAAAATGTAAAGCAAAAGAGTCCACAACTTGAGATCTACATATTTTGTTTCTAAGCCATGCTCATCTTATTCCCACTACACACACACGTGCTGTGTGCATGTGCATGTATGTACTCAATGTTTTTAACAAGAGAAAAAAAGGAAAAAAAATATCCCTCCACTTTTTTCTTGCAGAAGGTGAAGTTCAACCCAGGTTGAACACACTCCAACTCCTCATACATATCAGACAATCTTGTAGCAGCTTGAACAACATATTTTAAACAGAGAGCTTAAGAGACATGATTTCTCCATCTACTTCCCCTGCCACCTGCCAGCCGTTCCCTGGCCCTGTTCAGTTAAAAATTAACTTAATATTTACTTGCAAGTTACAAGAACAGATATTTGGCATCTCTCTGAGGACTACATTTATAGTTCTTAAATCAAGAAAACTAACAAAAAAATAAAACACTGAGCTGTTTCTTTTTTTTTTTTTTTTCTCTGTAGCCTGCAGTGCAGCTTTAACATTAAGAGTTGTTTTTTATAATCTCTTAACTTTAGCAGGCTGAAGTTCTGTCCTGTGTAGCTCTTGGAGCAAGCAAGTTTTGAAAAAAAAGAGGTAATGCAGAGAAAATGCTAAGACCGTCAACAAAAGTGGACAAAGTAGGTATTATTTCCCCTTGGAATATTTTCCCCTGTAGTTGCAGAGAACGACTATAAGACTTAAAATGAGGGAGGCAGCAGGCAGCCACAATAATGAAGCACTCCAAGTGCAAATTGCTTTGACCTCATATATATCTCTGCTGTAAAATAGAGGACATTATCAAATCAACCATTTTTTTTTCCCTTCCAGCTAGCTGCAATACAAAAGAAATTACTTTATCCAATCACTCTTTGCTACTCCTAATTCCTGTGCAAAACAAACTTTGATCTCCCTTCCTTTACTTCTGAGAGCTACCTGTAACATTTGTTCCATTAGTGACAAAAGGCTAACACTGCATTACATGTGTCACTAAACTAGAATTTTTTACCAAAATTATCTTGCCCCTCCTGTCCCCTGTCCCTCTCAAGGGCAGTGAAAGGGATCGTGTGAAAGCACCTCGTACCTGTTTGTAGAAGTCGGTCGAAGGGGATGATCTGGACCTCTCGTGGGTGTACTGGGGTTTCTCGTGTTGTTCGTGGCTGGCATCAAGGATATTATCTGCTGAATGGTATCTCCCTGAACTCCTTGCCTCTATGGGCTTCCGCTGCTCTTTCCACGACGCCTGATACTCTGCAAAGGTTCCCAGGCGCTGCGGCTGCTCAGATTTCACAATCCTGTCAGCAGCCTTACTGCTGCTACCGTGGTGGACGTTACCTTGGGAAGCATGTGCAGGTTCCAGTCCAACAGAGGCTGCCCGACCTCTTCTCTCATGCCATGACTCGTCTCCCTCCTGCCCACCGTACGCTTTCCTGTCAGCCCTCTCGGGCTGTCCCTCGGGCAGACTGTGGGGAGTTGGTTTCTGTGCAGACTTTCTATATGAAGGCTTACTTGTTTCTTCAAAAAATTTCCACCTGTCCGCAAACGAGCCCAAGACTTCTTCGGATGCATTGGGATGGCAATGAGCGTGGCACTCATCCTCTGACATCCCCACTTCATTCATCTTCTCCGGTTCGGAGTAAGACTTCAGTTTTTGCTCTGTTGTGAACCTCTTCCTGGCCCCGATGCGCGAAACGTGATGAGCGCCACTCCCTGTGGGGTTCGGTTTAGCTTGTGTAGCCTCAAGGAATCCAGACACATCTTCAGAAACCAAAGCCAATAATGAAGAGTTGTAACTACCAGCTTTCCGTTCCGGTGACCTGGGGGGATATTCAGCAGGGCTGGGCTCCAAGTCGCGCCGTTTGAAGGAAGTTGCCCGCAGAACCCTGGCCTGCGCTTCCTTCAGGTGATCTTTGTAGGTGCTGGTAAAGCTGGTATCCGGGGAGGCGTTCAGATTTTCGGATGAATCTGGCTTCCAGTTCTCGTTGCCCTCCTCTGTCTCACACGACCCTATTAGAGTAGCCGTGCTTCTGCTTTTCTGCAGCTTTGCTCTCCTCATTTGGATCTCATTTCTCAGGGTTGTTGCAAAACGATCGCTCCTTCGTGCCTGTTTAGACAAGTGAGTGTCAAACGGGGGCTGCCGCTCTGTTACAGCTTCTGGGCTGTTGTCAGATTGCTTTTTCCCTTCCTGAGCCAAAGAGTGCAACATTGGGGTCCTCTGAGGAGAAATCTTGCTACTCTCGTCTTTTCCCCACCTAAAATCTTTCTGAGCAGGTCTGTTCTCAGCAGTAAGGACGCAGCCCTTTACATACTCCTGTTGACAGTACTTAGCTTCACTTTCATCGAAGCTGCTCTCAAAGCTTTTCTTTTGTCCAGGCTTTTCAGCATGACTGGGTTTTTTAGCCTCTTCTACTACGGCAGATCTAACATCCCCCTCTCTGTCCACTGTGTAATGGCTACTGTTCTCACATCCCTCCAGAGGAGATTCGACAGATTGTTGAGGTAGATAGTATTTTGGTTTTTGGACCATTGTGACAACTGCAGGGTTTTCATATGGTCCGAGAGATGCATCAGCCCCCACTGCGGGTTTCCAGCTGTCATCCTTGAGCTGCAGTGGCTTTGAACTTCCCTGAGCAGGCTGTTTTGCTGTCACGCAATAATAGCGACTCTGTCCAGTGTTGTCCACCTTCTGTTCAGCAGCACTGTTTGCGTTGAGCAGCCTGGTGTGGCTTAGATTGTACCCATGAAAATGATCAGCAGGTAACTCCTGAATGCCGCTATAGGAGAAAAAAGGTTGCTGCTCTTTCTGCGCAGCTAACATCCTTGCATTGTGAAAAAAAGTGCTTTCATCACTGTACTGGTGCTGGTGGTGGTAACTGTAGGTGGGCTGTGCAAACCGGACATCAGTGCTGGACAGGGATGACTGCAGCTTGCTCGCAGTTCCCGTGCTACTGTTGTACCTTTCGGCAGCTGCAGAAAAAGCATGTTCTGAGCTGAGATCGGATTTATAATTTGAGCCGCTGACCCTCCTGTCACAGGCTCTGGAAGGCCGCCGCTGCTGCTCCACAGCTTCTGAGTTCCAGTCATTCCTGGGCTGAGATCGGTTCAGGGCTGTAAAGTGCTGCGTGCTGGCACCCTCTGAGTACACAGGGCCCTGGGCTTTCTCATGGCCTTTGGTAGCAGCAAAGCTGTCACTACGAAGAGGTGGAGGTGGCGGGGGAGGAGAGGAAGACTTCCTCTTATCAGGAACAAACCAGACGGGTCCAAAACTAGATCTTCCAGAGCCAGCGAGCTTGACATCAGGGTGTTCCTCTATTCTAGGACTTCTGTTATTCTCATACTGGACGGGGGCTGGCAAATATCCAGGTTTGTCCTCTATTCCACCGTTATCGTTCAAGAACTGTCCAGACTTGTTTCCTGGTTTAGCAGTCTCCCAGTGACCTACTTTGTACAGCATGTTCTCTGTTGAAGAAGTGTCTGCCGTGGACAGAGTGTGATCAGGGGTGCTCGAACTCGTGGAGAAAGACCCGTAGGCTGAATCCCGTTTACTTTGGCTCCCTAGATGCTCAATGCTACTATTAGACCTTGCAGAAGAAAGCCTCCCGTACTGGGCTACTTGTGGAGTTTGGTCCCAGCTGTCCATACTTCCCAAAGAACTGAACTGGTCAGAAGCACGATGCAGATTTGACTGATCCCAGGAGTTTGACAGGTCATGAGAAGAACAACTGTGGCAGGAAACAAACAAACAGAAAAACAATAAATACAACAGCCAAAAAGTCCCATGATATAATTACAAAAATCTGGACACCCATTTTATTAACATTGTGACACAACAGTCACTCAGGACAATCTACAAACATTAGAAGTTCGGACACAAAGCAATGGCTTAATCCTTCTATTTTGCCACTGCTTCAAAGCTTGAAACCTGAAATTAGTTAATTAGCATTTCCTTCTTACCTTTACCAATAAGTAAAACATGTTTATCTCCTTAAAGGTTCTCCTTTCCCTGAGCAAACTGTTGATTTTGCTGACTTTTAAACCAATTTGACCCCCAACAGATACCTTTTTCTCAGAACAAACACCAACTTCATTTACAGTTTATTTTCCAGGCACCCTGATTCCTCCAGCAACTAAACTTGTGTACTTCACTGTTTACGTTTTGGAAATTCACTACTTCATCTCATAAACTTCATCCTTTGTCTTGCTTATCCAAATCTGCCCCTTCAAGTAATATTTTAATTTCAAAATGAAGGTTCACTAAAGACTTTATCTTCAATTTCCACCAGTTCTGAGCCTCCTCCACATGTACCTTACTAATGTGTTCTTAAACCACTCTCAGTTTGACACTACTACAAAAATCTCATTCAGTTCCATCTGGCCACAACATTGACAGAAAAACTCCCAGAGGAGATGCTAGAGTAATTTAATTTCTGGATGGCCGATACCAAACTTATAACCTTTCTTCAGAAATCCTTATCATCACCTCTCCGTCACTCCCTCCTGTACAGAAAATTCATCTTTGACACTGCACTTTCTCTGGCTTGTTTGCCTAGATGCTATTTCAAAATCTTGCTGCTTCTGTTGTCTTCCTACTCACAATCAGCTTTGTTTTGTTTCTTCCTTCTCAAGCTCTTTTCTTTTGTATCTTCCACAGCACCCACCTCCTGTCAATCCAACACGCTGATGCTGAAACAACAGTCTTCTCAATTATTCTTACTTCTTCCTGTCTGAACTTCACTGCCAGCCCCTCCTGCTTTTATGTACCAAATTCAATTCCTGTCCTTGCATGCAAAGCCCCTTGGTAGAAATCCCAGAATTGTTCCACTTCCCTGTAGCTATAATTATATGAAGCATCTATCAAACCTTGTGCAGTAAAGAAACCTGTGAAAGCTCCTAATGAAATTAGATTAGTCCACATAAAAATATACAAAGAGTGACACAGATTATTTTTTTTTCTGTCAGAAATACTGCAAGAAGACAACTAAACAGTTCTTTGGAATTTAGTTTTAAGATAGGAATTGCAGGTTTTTTTTTTTTATATTACTATAGCCTTTGATATTTTTTTTAATACAATATGGCCAAAAATAACTTACGTGAAGTAAGTGAAAGTATACTTTGCATTTACTTTCTAAAAGCATTTTCTTTGACAAGATAAACTAGCAGTGGCCTCATATATGTTTTTTATTTCTTTCATTTTCAGCATTTCAAAACGTTTCACTGAATGCTTAAAAAGTCTTAACTTTCTTCCTCAGCAGATACTATGGGTCACACAGAAAGTGTCTTAGTCATTAGGATTTCTGTTTTTAGTGAAGAATGTAAGCAATGTTCCTATGAATTGCTCTTTTTTTTTTTTTTTTTTTTTAAATTGCAGTTTTTTACCTCCTTCTTCAGCAGTAAGATGATGCTTGGCATTAAGATAAAGATGATACTTGCACAAGAGAGCCTCTGCTTACAATCGACAGATTTGCTACCAAACGTGAAGCAGAGATCATCAGTATAAGCTCACAGCTCTGCCAGAAACCCCTTCATGGAAATCTAACAGATGCAAGAAAAACTTCATAGGAAAGGCAGCGAAGTTTCTGGTGGTGTGTTACTGCAAAGCCTGGCCTCCCACAGTCCTTACCTGTGGGGCAATACTCCCACACAGTCTGGCACAGGAGAGAGTCCAAAAGCTTTTTCTATTGACAGTCTGGCATCCCAGGCTGTCCTTCTCTCAGTGGCGTTTTTTCAGAGCAGGCTCATAAATGGACCTGTACTGTTGGTTTAAGACTGACAGGTAAATTCCTGGAACGATCTGCAAGTACCTTTATTTGGTCATGTTGGCCAAGGGGCACACCCCAAACCCAGGGCATGAGCTTGTGCTCCTGGGCCCTCCCAGAAATGACATCACCTCAGCAAATCAGGCAGCTTTCAGGCCAGACTAACGTCCCTCAAAAATTGAGTTTAAGCAGCCTTCTCAAAGCTTGCTTGCCTCACATTCACACCTGTAAGGCTGTAACAAAGTAGTAGAGGTTACTGGTTTCAACTACACACCTGGGTGAAACAAAGAAAAATGAATGTAAGGCCCCTTTTATAGCATATCCTAGTGGAAGACAAGGCAGGGTCTAAACTTATAGCAACTCAAGATGGTTCATACCCACACCTTCCAGAACAGTGCCAGCAGCCATAGGCTAGTGTGGGCTACGAAAAAAAAGTCTGCATCCACATTTTTAAGGTGTGACTTCTTTGAAAATGACAGAAGACGACTCACAATGGGAAATTAAGGCATCAGACCCTTAGAAGGTTTGACTTGCTAGCTCTGCTATTCAAAAGTGTTCTTGGCACCCACGCCTAGCCCAGTGATCCCTGGGTAGGTTACGATATTTGCACAGAAGTCATATGATAAAAACACAGACAGAATGGCAGATGTGGTGTTCAGGGCCCCAGAACTACCCTCTCTCCTAACTTTTACAAGTGATTTGATTCTCACACTCGCAGAGAGACCTGAGGCCTGCACATTCAGTGGAGATTTTAGGCTGTGAGTACCAGTTTCAGATGCTTAGCTCAAGGACGGTCACGAAATTCCAGAAGAAGCACAAGGATGAGATCCTCAAGCTAGAAATATCCCCTCCTCGAGCTATTTGTATTATCTCCTTACATACTGCTCCTCTCAGGTACTGACTAGCCTGAATCCCATTCAGCTTGGTGCTGAAACATGCTGGTTTTGTGGATTGTGCCTTGAAAGTGGGGAATCCCTGAGGCTACTCACTTTTTTTTTTCTTTTTTTCTTTTTTTTCTTTTTCCAGACTAGCAACCCCAAATAAAGCTGCTTTGCAACTGGGATCCTCGAAATACCCAAATCCTTTGGCTGGCAGTCTGGGAGTGCTGGATTTCCAGAAGCCACAATATGAAGCCAGTTTGGTCATGGGCAATAGACAGCAACAGGGACAAATCTCCCAGGTAAATCACCTTTTGGCAGCCAAGCTTGCAAGTGGGCAGCACAGGTGGTTGAGGGGTTCAGGAGCAGTAATGTCCTTGGAACCCTAGTGTTAGACTATGCTGAAACCACTGCGCCTTCTAGCACCATCTGAGAAAGCAGTTTGCCCTTTTTGTTATCATTAACGTCTGTCAGCAGTTGCTGCTATTTATGATACACTAGGGGAGGGGATTGCTCTAGTCCCCTCCTCCTGTTTCTTCATACCGAAACTCACCTGCCAAAAGTTCATTGTGAAGTGCACTTAAATCAAATACAAATAAATAAATATTTTAAATATCTTGAATCAAATTAAAAAGAAATAAATAAATATTTTAAATATCACCAGCTCCCATCAAATCACACTCTCAGAAATGTGTCTTGTAATATCTTACTTTCACAAGGTTCAAGGACAACGATCAGGAAGAGCAGGAAGCATGTAACAATTTACATTTCAGTCAAGAGATTCAGTCCACTGAAAGTAAAAATACTCTTAAATTAGCACTGGAACAAAGAAATCTAAGTGTGTAAGGAATTTATGAATTTTGTTTCTTGTACAAGAACTCTAAGTGTCTTTAAATACAAAAATATAATTGAGCCTACCTACAGAAAATTTAAGTACAAACTCTACTAGTCAATGTAAGAAAGGAACAATTACAATCAAGGATTTGATAAAAATGATGTGCTAAAAGTTCTGCTAATGACGTATTATGAAATGCATTTTGAAAACCATTTCTTTCTAACTGCTAATTTTCCCATTTTATGGGGGGGCAGATAGCAAGTTATTTTAAAAACAGTAAGGAACTTCAAAAGAAATCAAACAATGTAAAACAGGTTGTACAAATGGTATGAAATAAAATCTTAAAGTATTAACGTTCTTCTGTTGTTTTAAAGAGCACGGTAAGTTAACATCAAGAAGCAATGACGAAGAATGTACAGTTAGGAAGCAGAGAAAGCACAAGGTTACTTTCCAAATGGAGAAGGTGTATAAGAATGGTTTTCTTTAATGCCCGGAATTACTATGGCCCAATGTGAATTGTTTGGAGAAGAAAAAACAAACAAACAATCAAACAAACAAAAACAAAGGGACTAAAATCCTTGTGAAAATGCTGAAGAATGTTACCTAAAAGCAGGAACCAAACAAGAACCTGTAACCAGATGCAAACAGACAATATTTAAAATTTCACAACTAAAACTACACAAGTGCCAGCCTTTCTTCCACAGCACTGAATGAGACCTGACAAATATTAAAGCACTTTAAACAAACATTGAAAATTGTTGGTCTTATTACCTCTTTACACAAGCAAGAACACAGGGAAGATCAGATTACAAAAAGACAGTTTAATTTGTAAGACCAGTACCACCTTAAAGTCCAACAGGAAAATACTCTGTACCCTCCGTTTTGGAAAGGCTTTCCAGTAGTCTGTAACAATATTTTTCTATTTCTTCTCCCTCTTCTATGTCACTTTAAGAAGGTTAATTTTGATGGTTTCTTTTCACTTAGCAAGGTTTAAGATTTTACCAGTGGACACCGAAAGGAAATGCAGAGCAAGAAACACAACCTTCTGACTGCCTTTAAAACCAGTTTCTTACCTTTCAGTCACACGCACTTATCACATACTGTTTCTGAAATCCACTCCTCCACGTGTAAAGCTTCCAATGCTCCTCCTTCAAGCATTGAAAGGACAGGCAACAATAAAGAATACAAAAATACAACGCTTCTGCATTTGGGATTTAAGAAGCACTCTACAGGACCACATTAACATTGTCTTTCTGTCGGCGCTTAATGCACATAGCTGCAGCAGAGACTCACCTTGCATGATACCGTGAGTGCCAGGAAGTGCAGGCATTGGACGAAGGAAGGTGTGACGTGGCTGTCTCAGGTTGACTTTCTGTAAACTTGGTCGCATGCCAGGAGTGAGGCCTGCAGGCTAGGTCATTTCTTCTGAAAAGAGAGAGAACGAGTATACTAGGTTAATGCAAACAGTTCAGCAAGGTGAGAGGCAGCAAAAAAATCTGTCAGGGCAGTCGTCATACAGATAGCACAGAGACACGGTAACTTCAAATGACAGAAGACTAGATGGTACTCTACATGCATGCCAGTTTTGAAAAGCTACCAGCATTCCTTAAAAACACTTGAGAGACCAACTCTTTAAATGTTTGAGGTTTGTTTTTCTGCTTTTGTTTTAAAGAATATACCTCAAAAATGGTTCAGCACTTTATCTAAAACCCAAAATATCTACCTGGATATCACCTCGAAATATATACGCTCATGTGACTGAAGAGATCCTATCTAAAAAGAACAACAAGCTCTCAGAGTGTATCTTACAAATCTTTTTGCAAAGCTGTTATAAACCCCTCTGTCCCATTTCCCCTGCTTAGGAACTAATAACACGAGCTTTCGCTTCCTCCTCCAAGGACTTTGTAATGCCTCTCAGCACACATGAAAGGAGTGCATTCCTCTTCCCTAGTGTTAGATAAACCTTCTGAACGGGATTCATCTATTTCTGTTTCAGAAAACACATGCCTAGCGTGGTTTTTTGGCTAGACTCTCTCAATAGCCCTGGGAATGAAGCAGGAACTCCCTGAAGGTAATCCATCCTGCCCTTCTCTTTGGTTCATCCTGGGAAATGAGGAAGGTAAAATTTAGATCAGATTTAAAATTTAGATCAGGTGAGACAAATCCCATCCTTGAAGTCACAGACTAAACCAAAGGCTTGTAGGACATTGGCTCTGGAAGTTTTTTAAATGTACTTACGTATTTATTTATTTATTTATTATTATTTTTTTTTGTACAGCAAGTGGTTTGTCTAAGTTACACAATCATTCCCAAAACAAAGGAAGTGTTCCCTATTCTGAATTTATATTTTAAGGCAGTTCTACCTATTTATTTTTTATTTTTTACTAATCTCCCTTTTAAATTTGGGTTATCAGACCAGCACTGGATTTAGAAAACAAAACCAAAGCTCGCTATAAACCCAGTATCTTCAAAACAGATCCAATCTGACTACACAGCTTTTTGAAGTACATTCAAGAACATCTGATGAATTCAGTGATAAATTGCCTTTCCAAACTCTGCATGCAGGATTATAAAAGGAGAATATAATAATTCTACAGGGAAGCTGTAATTTCACTAGGAAGCGTTGCATCATTACTGTCACTAAAAAAAGAAGTAATTGTTTCCATCAACAAAAGCCTACTCTTTCTCACATGACAAAAGAGAAAACGGTTGAGCAGAGAGTCAGTACACTCTTCCTTGGCAGGATATGAAATTAAAAGAGTGAGTGGAGAAGCCAAAATATTCTCGGTGAAAACAAGTGGAGGAGATTCTGCTCAGCCACGTGATGCTTGGCTCCAGACAGTCCTCGTGTACTCCAGGGCCCCCAGGCTCACATTCAGGTATGGGACAGAAGCCTTCCTTTACTCAGCTGCAGAGAACATCGATGAGTTTCCCATTGCTCCCTCTCATGTCACTGACATCAGCGAGGCAAACCGTAATTTAGGCAAATTCAATATACCTTTTAGGCACTGATTCAGTGAAGAAGGTTTGTTAAGAGACAATTACTTTGGTGTGATGCACCACAAAGGAAACACAAGACGAGTAAACTAGAGGAATACAAGCAACGTTTGGAGGATGAGGAGATGAAGGTTAGGGAAAGGGAAGGGGTCTTCTGCAGTAGTTTGCTACGGGTTTGGCAGATGGTAGGAGGGATTCAGTCAGAGGGAAGGGGCGGAAGGGATGCACTTGTGAAGTCAGTACTATACCTCATGGAACTTCTCAAAATCTTCATAAGATAGTTTCTCGCCACATGAACATCGTTTTCAGATGGCATTTTCTGTGCTACAATATCCACCACCACTTTCATCTTCCTGAGGAGCCAAGCAAGGGGAGGAACAGACTGGACTGAGCTGTGACACGAGGCAAATCAACTGCACTAGAACTTACAAGTTCTGCTTTATTTTTTTGTATTTGTGGACACATTGAAATATTTGAGTTGTTTTTTTTTTTTTTTTTTTTTTTAACACATAATAAAATAGCCTGACCGGTCTAAAAATACTGGTGGGGTACCTGGAAGGTAGAACCAGGTAGGTTCCTGCTTTTGTTGCAGTCTGCACCTTGACTAAGAATTAATTGACTACGCTCAGTCAACATTGCTTTTAGCTCAATTCTCACCATCTCATTCCATTTACTATTTCCTGCACTTCAAGAAACAGTTTTTCTAACAATAAACCTTGGAAACGGTTTTGGAAATTGGAATTGGAAAAACAAGAAAATGAAAGACTGAAAAGCAGAGTATTTTGCAGAGAACTGAAGATGCTGGAAGCACAACATTCATATTCTAATGTAAAACCTCTGTATTAATTCTGAGTGACAGAATGAGATCATCCAAACCTACAACCCAGAAAATCTGTGCCATTAATGGAAGCATTAATAAAAGCATTTCACTGGAAGTGTCTTTCTACCAGTGCTTTTACAAAAGCTGCTGGAAGGAAAATGCTGATAAGCTTTGAAGATCTGATACAAAAGGAAAAACAATTTCTCTTTGCTATGTGCAAGCTGTTAGAGTGGTATCAATGACACGTGTGCGCAAATAGTTTAGCAATAAAGCAACCTTTCCCATAGAGTTTTTCAGAATAAATCTCCCTTTTTACAATTACTGCTTGGAAGTCTTTAAGAAAGACAGTCTGAATTTCACAGGCTAGAGAGGTTATAAATACTGCTATAGATTGCAGCAGCAATACCGATGAGATTGATTGGATATGAGAGAAAAAACAGAAAATAAGCATTTTTGACCAAGAAAGAAAAAAATAAATTAAACTGGGCAAGTCTGGGAACAATAACAGAAGTCAGAAAAATATTTGATCGAGTCAAGATGAAAAATTCAGATTTTTTTTCAGATCATTTGAAAATGCACACAAATGTTCTTTTTTTTCTTTTCTTTTCAGAATCAGCAAGTCTGCTCACATTTGAGGTGCCTGCATCAGAACTGAACTGAAATTTAAAAATGAAAATCAGGCAGAAAATCAAATAAAGTAAGTGAAGGACCTCAGCATACAACAGCATCAATGAATAAGAGGTGTTTCCTCGGAAAAAGACTTACAGTAGGTAACGTTCAGATAAAGGCCAGCAGATACAACAACAGATGTATTTGTCCCCCAAACCAGAAATTTCTGTTTTATTCTCACCAACCAGCTTCATGAAGCTTTATTGTACAAATTTTTGCATGCGGAGTCCCAGAGCTAAAGAAAGAAACGCAGTTCTAGCGAACTGCATCCCAGTGAAAAGCAGTCCCCAGGATTTATTTCCCTGTTAATGTTTCATTCCAGCCTTCTGCTGAATCAACAAAGATGGCAATGCCTGGCTGCTGGCTCACATGCAAGTGCAAGGCTGCAAATCTTGAGGTTTAAGTAGCAGCAGCTACACATAAAAGAGGTTGAACGGTATTTCTGAAACACCAAACCGGGCTTTCATTCCCCATGTCTCAATCACCTAGCTACTGGCGCCTTCTCTTTAGCTCAAAGAAATGTTTTTAATATTAGCAGTACTTACATACTTACAGAAAATGTATTCTGGCCTATCTTAAGACAAAGCTAACTCCTACAGAACAATTCCTACAGAGATTTTTTCATCTGAAACTTTGCGAAGGACTCTCCACAAAAAAAAAAAAAAGTTATGAATCATAATGGTGAGGCATTTCAGCTAAGACCACCCAACTATTTGCTGTCCTGAAGGGTATCTTCTATTATTTCACATCATTATTTTGACTGGAATTTACCACTCTGTAGGACTACTTCTCATGTTAAATGTAAATGATGTTTTTGAGATGGGTAAGCATAGCTTGAGTGATGAACAGAAACCTGGTGCCATTTCAGCAAGAGCCAGCCACCACCACTTCCAGGATGCTGTTTAACCAAACAGAAAGCATTGCAACCCTGTTGCAAGGAGGTTTTTAAAACTCCACATCAACACAAAGCGGTCTGCCTGTCAGCTTTTTTTTACAGCTTCAAAGGAAATTGGACAAAAATGCAACGAGCAAGCAAAGCTTGCGAGTCCCTTTCTCATGTTACTGCAGCCAGCAGGCTCGCAGAGTTCCCAGGGGAATTTCTCCCTCTGCCTCCCCCTCGGAGAGCACCCGGGAAGTGAAGCCTGCCTCATCACAGGGAGCAAACCAGGCCCTCCAAATGCAGGAATCTGGCTATGGTTCTTCTGAAACCAAATACAACTCCACTTTTGCTCTCTTGTTGACTTAAAAAAATAAAAAATTCCTAGTTTTATTTCTTAGGACATGAAAATTACACACTGGTTTTTCTGCAACCCTGGAACAAGTTACCTGATCATATGTTTCTGGATTCTGCAGCTCTCACACTGCAGAATTCAATGCCCTACTTCAAATCAGTAATAATCACTTATAATTCAGATTCACTGCGTCCAGTTGAACCCAAAATAGGCATTTTATGACAGTACTTCAGAATGCAATGCTTTATACTGCTCATCTCTATCAGCTTCACCAGGTAACAAAACCTGCCTTTACACGAATCTGTGAATCTGTGTATATATATATATATATATATATATATATATATATATGTAATATATATACATATATGTATATATATTAAAATTTTAATTTAAGAGGAAGGGCCAGTCAGTGGCTTCAGTCAGAACTGAACGGCAGCTGGCAAGAACTCCTGGATACTGTCAGGAGTAATTTCCTCAGTTAAAACTGTTGTAGTGATTATGTTAAACAAATTGTATTCAGATCTCAGCCACTTTACTCTAGTTTCTGCAGAACAGTTTAAGTCCCAGAGCTGCAGACCACTGGTGGAGCCCATGTGCTGTGAAGGTGCAACTTCCCTGCAAGTCCCACAATTTGGGAACCAGCAAATTTAGTGAAATTGAACAGCTGCTATCAAAATAAAATTCTTCTCCCTCCACTCACTAAGATGCATCTCAGTCTTTTCAGTAAGCTCCCCAGTGCTTTACTGCAAATGTGGTGTTGGGCTATTCTAAACAGCTGTAGCAGGAGGTACAAACTACTTAGAGTTGGTTACTTTAAGCTTCGTCTATGGCCAAAAATTTGTCCTGGTATCAGAGCGAGGTAGATGGCTACAGGAATGCAGCAGCCCAGTCTTGTTGTACACCAAGGGCACAACAAAAAGCCCTCAGATGTCCTCAGGATTGCCAGTCCCATGTCAACCAGCCAAGGCCCTCTTTGGCATCTCCTCAGCCAGCTCCTCATCCACTGGTTTTTCTTCCGTGTGGAGGCCATGGCAAGAATTTGCAGTGGCAGCACAAGTGCCCTTGCTTGTTCCCTTGTAAATCCCAAATGACTTTGTAGTTTACCTCCAGTCCTTTAAAAGGGTATGATACTGGGCCAGACATACAAACTCTTGTTACCATTTTTTATAAATCCAAATGTCCTGTGGGAGAAAAAAGAAAAGATCCTCCCAAACTGTGTTTTTTCTTTTCTTTTTTGTTTTGTTTTGTTTTCAGCTCACAAATCTCATGCTTCATGGATTAAAAGACACTAGCAGAGCAACTTATGATGCAATTAAATGAGTATGTAAGAAAACACTGTAAACAAACTACCAAAGCACTTCATTATTAAAAAAACACTATTCAGATTTTTTAGTCTTCTGAACCTTTGGAGGAAAAAAAGGATGTTGGAAACTACCATAAAGATGCAGTTATTCACAAGGACCTCAAAGAGTGAGAAGAAATAGCAGTGTCACCCTATTGCCTTCCAAAAACAGTCCAAGGTAATTTTAGCTGCAGATCGTGAAGACCTCACCCAGCTGCCTAACCTGGCAGCTCACAACTAGAGCAAGACAATCTGGGGGGTTGAAGAGAAAAAAAAAAAGGATGAAGTCATCATCTGAACAAATTAGATGTTGCTTGGAATGAGCACTTATTTGGTCAAAATGTCTTCTTTCTTCTCCCCCCACTCCAGCAGACAAACAACATTCCTTTCTGTAGACTCTTCAAGCAGTCATCACCCTCTGCAGACAAAGACATCGGGTATTTTCTCTCTCAGGCAACTGTATTTGTAGAATTCAGATTGCTTCATGTTACCTGAGTCACCACTGGCAGAGCTACCTGCCAGGGTAATATCTCAGGTTTGCCAAAAGAAAACAACAAACCTCTGTAAGGAACATGAACAGCTTCTTAATAATTCAATACATCCACGAATCATCCTAATCTAGGTTCAAATAGTTATCAATTTCATAAAGAAGCTCTACAATAAAAGCAATACAATACCTTTCTTCCCCCTTGTCATTTTAAGTGTTTCCCTGTATACCTGTCTGTATCTTTGTACATAACAGAAAACTAAACAATGGGAGAACGTGGTTTTAAAAGGAGGCCAAAGCACACAAACCATGAGATTGAGCACCCTTCCTCTACACAGGTTGTCTCTCACTTTATCCCTTCCTCTCTTCCTCTGAAAATGGAGAAGGTGGTGGTGGTGGTGTGTAAGAAGAAAAAAAGTAAGAAAAACATAGGAGGGTCCTGGAAATTTTTCATTCAACAATCCCATATTAAGGGATCCCACACACACAATTAGGGAACTCCCACAACATATTTTGAAGAAAACAAAAACCTCTTTCCCTTCACTGTCTGTAGTTCTTACGCGACACAGATGATTCTAAAAGTTTATTCCTAACTCTTTTTTTCTTCTGTACATACACGTGAAGTCACTTTCCAGGCTTTCCAAAGTTCAAAATATGCCCACAGCTCCTCTTCCAGGTTGAAATACAAAGGCATCACCCACCTGTCTTGGTCTTCCCAACGTACCTGATCCACATCCTCTCCCTGCTTGCTTGCTGAAGTCGGAATCACTTTGCTCTTTTTTTGTAAGGCTGCCTTTCACTCGGATTCAATCCTGGATGCCCTAACTTCCCGCTGTCCTGAGCCTAGGCAGCAGCAATTAAAATGCTTTTTTTCCCACTACAGCCTATGCCAGTGTTCATACCACCCATCCAGGAGGGCCTTAAATGTCCTTCCAAAGAGGCACAGTAAATTTCAGCTTTGTTTGGGTGAGACATACCAGTGACTGCATAAATCCCTCTCAAGAGCAAAACGGTGGACAGATAAGGACTTGACATTTTTAAGTTTACTGGGTGGAGGCTTCAACACCTCACTTTTACAGAGATTAAACTGAAATGGTGCAAAATGCCTGTATATGGTGAGAGGTAAACCCAAAAATCTAATGGAAAAGAGCAACTTGCTAAGTATTTTAAGCCAATGCGTTTTAGATCTAATAGCTATCTAGTGAGCTTTATAAAAGCAACACACCTCTTTCCTTTCGTTGATGTGTACGCCCTGAATACAGAGCAAATCTGAATGGAACTTTATTTAGGATGAAAAATTGTTGACGGCTGTAATATTAGGTGTCTGATGAAGATTAAATGCAAATGCTTTCACATCATAACTGATCAAGTGCTGCTTATACGAGATTTAAAAAGCTACCCTAGCCTGCCAGCAAAATAACATTAAAAAAGTGAATTTATAATATCAAGTTCTCGATATTAAAAAAAAAAAACAACAACTGTCAGCAGCAATTTTAATGTCAGGTTGTCAGGTACGGACTGGAAGGGCTAATATGTATGAAGTCAAATTACTGCTGGAAACACCCAAAGCCACGCCAGGGTTTTTATTTCAAGACTCTGCTTTTCTCCATGAGCAGCAGCACACAGCCGATCTGTCTGTTAGAGCAACCCCTCCTGCCACATTAGCATCTTTTCTTTTGGGAAAATCCGCTCTGACATACTTCATTGGAATGGGATGAACCAGCGACGAAAACTAATCAGCCTGGTTTATGAGAAAACCCTTCTCTGACCGCAGGCAGCTGAGCCCCGCTGCCCGCATCCCCCTGCCTTGTGACAGCTCAGTAGCCACGGGCGAAAAAGCCCAGACAGACATCCAGGACTGTGCACGAAACAGGCAGGCACAAACTGCAGTAGGTGATCAGCCGAGACAGCACGCAGCTGGGAATCTCAAGCACTGCAGAAAGCCACGCACAGCAATTAAAAATAAAGAATAAGATTTTCACGCAAAGAAGAAAAGTCATTAGCAGCCTTGTCATCCCAGGACAGGTCCGCTACTTACCTAGCATACCTGACACTCCTCAAAATTTAAGTGATTTTAATGAGTGCAAAAATATAAAAGTTGGGCTCCTACTCAACTTTGTGAATTCCTCTAACTTTCCCCGTAGTACGGTATTATCCTTTCTGGTTAAAATTTATTGATAACACGCTATATTTGAAGAAAACTGTGTCTTATGTAAGCAAAGCTGTCATCAAGTGACTAATCGTGGAGTTATGAGCAAGCCCCGTTTAACAGCAGTCTCCCCAAGTACCACAAGTGTACGCTTTTGCTTTAAAAATAGGAAAATAAAGGAAATCTTCAAGGGCATGAACAACTGTATTTACAAATTTGGAAAATCTTACTTTGCGAAGCAATGAGCAAGCCGAGAGGAAAGGGAAAGGAAGAAAATATTATCCCCTCCCTGGTTCCTCCTCCTCCCTCCTGTTCTGCTTCCCACTGTCTCTGGGGTCCCGCCTGCTCTCCGGCTCACTACCCCTTGTTCATAAAGCCTTGGAAGGGAACAAATATCGCAGGACAAAGCGATGATGTGTAAACCCATTTTTTCTGTTTCTGCAATGCCCCTCTGAGTGGAGAAGGTGGGCTACCCACTCTTAACATCATAAAGTAATGTACAGCATCAGCCACCTGAAGGGAAGGTGAGAGAACAGATTTATTCCTAGTCACCAGCACCCAGAAACTTATTCTGTCATTCATCAATTTACAAGTAACCACAAGAAGAAGCATGTTGTGTTCCACCAAAATCCACAGGACATTTCACAAGTATGGAAACAAGATCACCAAACAAAATACTCTTCTCAAAAAGAAATCCCTGGTCTCTCTTAGCTCCCGCTGTTCCAGTCCACCCAACGCCTGGCTTATCCCGACGCATCCTACTCTGGCAGGTAAGCTTCCTCCAGCCTGCAGGCCTCAAAATCAGCATCTTGAGCTCTATAAAATCAAGCTGGACTCACAATCCTGTAACTCTAAATTCTGAGGCTTAAAAACTAACCTCAGCACACGCTTTCCCTTCAGGTGGGAATTATTTATCCTGCTCTGAAAATGTGAATTAAGGTACAGGATGCCAGTAATTCATTTTTAGATGACTTGTCAAATATTTTGACTTGTGCTCCAATCTACTTTCCAGATTCTCCGCTTTGGGGAGCTGGATGGGACACTCCTCTGACATACGGGGGCTACACTGACACATCGAGGATGCAGCACTAGTAAAACCTGGTCACAAACTGTCTTATTCCTCATCTGACACAGCCGCAAACTGGTCACAAGCAGCTTCTGCTTTCTTCAGGGAATGATAACTGATACCCAGCCCCTCTTGCCTGGTCTGAGGCTGCAATATTGAGATCCCCACCATGCTAACAGGGAGATACGCGCCTCCTGACATGGCAAGGCCAACAGTGCCTCGCCAGGGGCAGAGCACAACTGTTTCCCATTTCCTGAACTTCTGCATCAGCACTCTAACTTAATCCTCCCATTAGATCTAAGTTAGAGCAACGGGCAGACTCCGGCTTCTCCACAGCTATTCTGAAACCTTTTCAAGTTCCTCACCACATCTCTTCTCCCAAATACAGCAAAAGAAAATTACTTTGGTTCAGTGAGAACTAAGAAAAGGAATACCAAAAGTAATACCAGCCGACAAGACCAGCAAGGGAATATATAGAGAATGACAAACTTGTGCCCCAATTTCAGATTCTCTACCTGAAAGCCTTTTCTAAACCTCTGTTCAAACCACACTGATTGCAGTGGTATGGAAGTGCAGAGGATAATGCAACCTCAGCTGCATATTATGTGGTGAAATCGTTCGCAAAGAGGAATGGCTAAATGAGACTCACTGCAGGAATGGTATTTAATGAAATAAATGTTTAAAACACAAACCTCCATTACCAATGCTATAGTCCTTTAAGCCAGAGAAGTCCCTGGCATAAAAATTAAAAAGTGACTCAACGGGACCACATGAAGTCTTTCTGCTCATCTGTTTAAGAGCTTACACTCGTTAAGTATTCCAATATTGTGTCTCAGTTTATTCTCACAAGTCAGGCTCCTCAAATAATCTTCCAAATAAATTCTGGCCACGTCACACAGCATCCGAGACCCATTTAATCCAGTTTAGCCACAACTGAGACCAAAGATGAGTGCAATCCTGTAGAAAAATTACAATATATCCCGTGTTAATAAATAACGGAATAAGCTTTTTATGCAGAAACTGTTCCTCCCTCAAGGCATCTTGGTTTGAGAAGGACAACAGAGGTTTAAAAGGAAAAGCTGCTGCACTTCAGAAGAACAAGCAGTAAACAGAGAAGCCAGGTCTGTAGGAGCCCCTTTGGGACTCCATATACAAGTACACGTAAAAATGTACAGTGCTCCCACTGAGTGGGGTACTTGGAGATAGCTATGCAACTGCAGATCACTATGCAATATATGGCACTGCTTTTAAAAATGGATTTTTACTGTCATAATAACTATTTTCAGATTAAAACAGACATTAGGCCTAAGTCTTGGCACATGACAGAGCTCATAATTTGGGCATGCAGTCTCAGCTGCCCTAACACGTTGGAAACCTGAGGCATAAGGTGGTTATCGTTGCACAATCGCCTTCTGAGGCAATCTCTCCCTCCTTACCTCCCAGGGGTAGCTCGGATTTCAGGTGGAGAAGCTAATTGCTCAGTTCCAAGTTATGTCCCCTTTTTGTCTCCAACGGGTGGCTGCAGCTGTAACAGTATTATAATGAGAGGCAGTCCAATTTGAAACATTTATTGCATCCATCTGATTTCTCCGCTAGCCGAGGACAGCTATTTTCCTGCAACCTCTTGGGCCATTAGCTCCCCTCGCCTATGGGCACATTAATCTGGACCCAATTTCTTCAACATTTTGTGTACAGACTCTGAACTAGTGCAGAGGGGATCTGCACGGGCAGGCCTGACCCTGTCGCTGCTGACAGGCAGAGGTCCCTGCCTTACCCTGCCACAAGACAGTGCGGGTATGGGCACAGAGGTTAGGCATGACAAAGATCCAGCTGGTGGCCACAGAAGCAAGAACAGGTAAGAATGATTTTCTTTTCCCCCCACATTGTCTCCTTTGTGGATGAGTTTCTGAGTCATCCAGGGACAGGGATGCTCTTCTTCAGGTAGCTGTGCTTGAAGAAGATGGGTGCCTTTGCTCTTCCACACACAGCGCTGTACTTACAGGATTTGGACTTGTGCCTGTGTCCACCCAAACGAAACCTTCCTCCCTCTGTCACACGCACACAGAGGGATGTCTGAGCCCTGAAAACAGAGGGCTCCATTCCTCCACTCCTCTTGCTGCCATTCCAGAGATGCAGACACGAACGTGAACCCTGCCAAAGCATCGCCCCTGGCAGCTACCTCGCCACCCACTGCCACGGGACAGCAGTGGTGGGAGCAGACAAGGTGCCAGCCTGAGCTCCTGGCCCAGGTGAGGAACCACTTTGAGTGCAACCGCATAACAAACACACTCTGGTCATAAGTAAACTTACACCAACCAAAAAAAAAATAAAAATATCCTACTTAATACTAACAGCAGCAATGGTGTTTCCCTTGATTTGGATGCCTGAGGAACACACACAGGTCTTATTCCGAGCAGATGTATGACAACATTACAACTTTTAAAGCCCCTGAGAGCTGGATGTTTAAAAGTCAGCAGACAACTCAGATTTCTGGGATTCCCAGGGTAGTGCTGATATTGTTCAAAGGATGATGTTCTTGCAGGCTTTGAGGCTTATTTTGCAGAAACCGAATGTGCCAAGATACGCACCCAATTTGGCATCATTAGACTTGAAAGCTGGGTTCAGTGACTTCACAGAAAAATAAAAGCTGTTTTCCAAGCAAGATTGAAAACAGAATCACTTCACAGCAGTAACAATGCAAATTTTAAATATTTTATTCCTCTCCACCCTACCTCACACTCCCCTTCAGATCTCAATCTTTAGTCACCCTAATTACCACTAAGAATAAATTTTACAAGAGAGTCAATCTGGTAAAAATAAAACTAAAAAAAAACCCACGGTTGAAACATCTGTTTGGGTACAAAGAAATCAAATTAGAAACCACACTGATGATTTTGCAGAGCCAGATCAGTTACAATAGATGTAAAAAAGCTGTAACTAATATTCATAATTACTCCTACTTATAAAACCTTTGTTAAAAAGCAGGGACGAGGATTACCAGCATCCCTCTACAATGACTGAGTGGTTTAATAACTGAATTCATCTGTACACTCCTCCTGCATAAACCAAGGTATGGATCCTGATGTAGGGTATCTGTGGAAAGCCTCACAATAACTAGCACTGGTGTATCTATGACTGCAAGCTGCGACGACATCCCTGTCTTTAACTCTGGAGCTCTTGGTTGTTGGTACTAGACTCTGTCTCCTGCTGGAAAACAAAACTGGGTTGTAATACTGGTGTCAGGGTGGTATAAACTTCCCTCAGGGAGCTTTAAACAGCCTCAAAGGAAAAGAAAATATGTCTTTAATATACAAAAACAGCATTCTCTGAAGAAGGAGATGCACTGGATACCACATATGTGCTCCAAGTGACTAATGAAACTCCAATATTTTATAGCTTCACTTCAAGTTCAGTGAGGTCAGAAAAAACGTGTTGTGTGCTTTCACGTGCCACTCTCTACCACACATTACTACGCATTATTATAAAACAATAGGAACCCACAGGCGTTGACCATAACTCTCCTGGGAGCCCTCCCCACAAGCACAACGGGCAGCTCCTGTCTGAGCAGCTCGCGCCGGAGGGCAGCTCCATTAGCCTCAGGAGATTAACGATCTCGCTAATGGAGCTGTCTGGCCACCGCTAAGCAGATAGAGACACAAACACACCCTGAGCCCTTGCTCTGGCACCCCACCTTCACAGCATATGTTCTTGAAGAGCAGGAAGCAGCGACGGTACAAGCAGTGAGAAAAAAATTGCCCTCTGCCAAACCTGTCATTTAACAGCCCCCCTTTCACAGAACTGCATCAAAATTTTTGTTTTTCCAGTTTTGTTCATTACTCCATATACCTCTCCCTCCCATACAGAAATCCCACAACCCTTTCTCTAGATGTATGGGCAGGAAACAAAAGCAGTTTTGGTCTTACACCATGTACCCGCATTCTTGTTTCCTCCTGCAGTGCTCAGTACAAATCCCGCACATCCCCGTGTGACCTCGCAACATGAGCTGCGCATGTTGGCCCAACAGCTCACAGCCAGGGAAACTTTTTTCCACTGGATTTCCTTTTCACACCAATAAACGCTGAAGAGTGAAAAACTCTCCAGCCTTAACACTCCAGGTTTCTCCAGCAGACTAACCCTGCTTCTCCACTTGTCCTGACGATAAGCACCTGCAGGGGAGCGGTCCGAGAAGAGGAGCTGCAGACCTCTTGGAAAGCAGTGTCTGTGAACCAGCCTCAGTGTACGGCCTCGCCGAGTGATGAGTGCTTCTGCTCAGCAACACGGAGCGCAGTGAATCACAGAATCACAGAATTTCTAGGTTGGAAGAGGGCCAGGTCTGTGTCAGAAACTGTAGGCAAACGGGCACAGAGACAACAACACGCTCCTTGCACGGTCACCTCCCCTCGACTCCACTTCAGCGATCCTATTACGAAATTTTAATCAGACACCATCAAGACAACGCTGCACGGCTTTTCATTTTTCCATGGAGCAAATAAGACAGGAAAAAGCCAACCGAGGCGCGCCCCGAGCACTTGCATTCCCCGGGCACAACCACCAGCACCACGGGTGTGGAGCTCTGCAGCTGACGGGGTGCCCGTGCCCCATCCCCAGCACCGCCGCAGGTACCTACCCTTCTCCCCGGTCCCTTGCTGGGGCCTAGGCCTTCTCCCGGCCCCGTGGGGCTGCCCCGAGCCTGCAGGGCACACGTGGGGTGCCAACCTGGGCCCCCGCACCCAGCGAAAGTGGTGCAGAGCCAGCACCCTGCCAGCCTCCAGGCAAAGACTGTCCTCCTCCTCCTCCTGCTCCTCCCGTGCTAATCCGTGCCGGCTTAGGGGATATAATTAGATTGACGAGGGAGCCTTGTTACTGCTCCACGCCGAGGGCCCGCAGCAGTTTGGGCTGGGCACGCCGGCGGCTCCGGGCCTGGCACATGCTGCCTGGGGGAGGAGAGGAGAGGGGAGGAAGGCCTGGAGAACTGAACCAGGGCTCAAGTGGGGGAGCAGGAGGGGGCCAGTGCTGATTTGCAGCAGTGTTTGAAATGGCACGTGGAAAACATGCTGAGATTAGACTCTTGAAACTTATTTCTGACAGCCATTTGCTTTGCTTTGGCAGTCTTTGAGGCAGATGCGCAGGTTAGCAGTCCCGTCTGGGACGCTACGTGGTAAAGAAGTCAGTGTCACCAGGGGGATTACAAATCTGCTCGAGCAGCAAAGCTAAAAGAAATCTCCAGAGCACCTGGGCCTCTTAAGATCCGATGGGTTTTCAACAGCACCTGAGAGCCACAGACATTTCCCCTATCCAATTTGCTTTATACCAGCCGGCCTTCTCGGAGAACAGCACTTCTCCAACAGGAGAGGTAGCCTGCGATATCCCCAGAAATTAATAACTCAGAAAGGCACTGGAAATCAGCTCTGCCTAGGGCAAGAAGTCGCAGCTACATCCTGCGATTCCACCAGGAGACTCACGAAATTCTGGGGAACTCTTCCAAAGGACAGCTTACTGCAGTATCTTTTAAAACAGTAAACTTTATTCCATCCTCACACCAGCACTCCCCTGCAGCTTATATATGTACATATAAGCTTCTTATGGTTGCTGGCCACCATCACAGCTGAGGGTGTAAAAGATACGGTAACAGGCTGCATACACCTTAGTCAGGGGAAGATGAAAGAATACCTATTTCTACTGTACCCTTAGGGATTGATCCAGGAGAAAGAGAAGGAGAAATATTCTTCTTAGATGCCAGAGTATGTGCTCAGAGCGGGTTACCCTGAGGTTCATTTACCCATCACACAAAACACACAATAAATATGCATTTGCATTGGTTTTGTGCTGTAACACAGCAGAGTGACTGCCACAAGAAACTTGCTTCACCACAGCATTTTTACCAGTGGGCTGGCCACATCCTGAGTACAAAAAATGAACTGTTTTCCACAGGTCACAGGAGGATGCGCTTGCAAGGAAATGCTGGAAGTCCCACAGATTGCCATAAATCCTCAAATTCAGGAAGGAGGAGGAGGTGGGGAAAAGGACAAGAAGTGGTCTTATTTTTTGCGTTTCAGTAAGAAATCTAGTTTAGGCAGCATAGGACAGAGTTACGCAATTACAAAGTCGTCCTGCAGCACCACCGTGTGAACTTGCTGGAGAGTTAGATGACGTGTGGCTAAAACCCTCCCAGCCACACTGCAATAACCTATCCAGAAACAACTGCACATTGCATAAAGGTGAGAGGGCATTACATCCTCACAAGTGGTAAACCTTCTCTGTAATTAGTTGGTTTTCCAAGTAACCTGAATGAAGGCTACTTAGCATGACCCCTGGCTTACCAACATTAACAACTGTGCACAGCCACAGACAGGCTTTCATTTTATGGGTCACTTTGCCATCGTTGTTACTAAAAGTCTAAAAAAAAAGCTATTATCATGCGAATGAGGATGCACAGTCCAGGTGACGAATACTATTCTATACTTGGTGGCTACTCAGTAAAAGAGACATGTAAAATCAAATCGAGAAGAGGTCTTTGTTTCCTGGATTTCCAGCAACAGGTCCATTTTCACTCTATATAACAGAATAATAAATCATGTACGTGAGTACTACTGAATGCACTATCTGAAGAGTTACCAGTATCAAAATTACACTGGTACAGTGGGAAAAACAGGGGAAAACAAGCAAAATAGCAAGCATGTCCTTAATTTTAAAAAAAGGAAAACCTGAGCCTAAAATCATTGTTGGATAATCTGGAAAACAGTTGTAAATAAACAGTCACATAATTACTATGAAAGTGTTTTTAAGAGTAGCTGAAATTTTAAAAGTATCTCTGAAAAGACTGGGATTGTTATTCTACATGTTTTACAAATGGGATCTGAACACCAGATTAAGTTGGATGACTAGGCAAATGCCATGTAGAAAGATTTCAGCATCCTGAAGAACAGAGAATTTTCAGTCAAGTATTTTGTGAGGAAAAATCCCTCTCACTCGAGGCCCTCTCTCCAGCATGAACCTGCCTCTCTCTGAGAGAGGACAACCAAGTAAATACTCTGGGATTATTTATTTATTCATTTATTTATTTATTTATTTATTTTTAATTGCTGCTGCATTGCACTGTAGAAGGAAAAGGAGCCTACAGCCAACTTCACACACTTGGTATTAATTCAGATATGATTATAAAGTTATGACACTGGATTTGTAATCATGATGGTATGGAGTCTACACGGCAACAAACTGACTTTCATTAAAAGCTACTCTTTTCTTAAAATAGGAAACTGGAGATTCCTAGTTCAAGAAAAACCCCTGCATGCCACAATCTGAGCTTCCAGAAAGCTTGAATTCCTTACTGAGAATGAAGAGCCTTTTAACTCGGAATCAGAACAGGCCAAGAGTTATCTCCTGCTTCTCCTCTGTCACACCTAAAATTAGAAAATTGTGATTCAGCATTAAAACCCCTTCACCGGTAACACACTTCTCAGTTTCACTGGAAGAGGTTTCTCAAATCCATTTTTTGCTTGCTTTCACAACCAAAGTTATGGGAAGTGACCTGTTTATGACTGACAGCAGAGGCACAGACCAAGCAGCACCTGCTTTCCAGTGCGCTGCTCACGGTGGCAATCCCATCCTCTCCATTGCCTGACTCAAGCTGGTGACGTGACCTCCGCTTCCTCCTGGCCAGCCTTTCTCAGCGATACAGCTGGTCACCAAACACCCAAAGATGTAAAACAACTAAAAACATGAACGCACGATACGTACGCCCCCTTTGAGATCTTGAGGGAAACACATTTTGGACGGCTTTCTCTGGATTGACCTTCCTGTATCATTAAAATAAAATATTAAACCCAAATATTAATATATTTAATTTAGATACTCTTATCCAAAGGAGACCGAGCATGTCGTAAGGTGAAACCTCATTTACACGTGTATTTTTTAACATTCGTCTCAAATTGTTCGATGAAAGCAACAGCCACAAGAGAGCGCCAACCGCAAAGAATTCAGCCACGGGGAAGCCTACAGCCTTGCAGCTATCGGGAGTAACAGCAATCTGCCGATGTTGTGCTCAGGCAGCCTTATTTGCACATTTAAAATTAGGCCTCAGACAGTTAATTGCTGTATGCACGATCTTCAGAAAGTCGGGAGAGATTCCGGGCGTCTCAGGTGTTGAGCACTGGCTTTGAGACACGTTTTGATTCCTCCTTCTCGTTCTCAAAAGGAGATTACTCAGCACTTTGGGGATTTTATGCACTTTTAAAATGATTCACTCACACTGAGACATCTGAAATTAACAGGTTGTTTTCTGATACCACCGCATTTTGTCTCCGAACATTTCTAAGTCACTAAAGCTCAGTGCAATGAGCTAAAACATTAAGACTGTGTTTGTGGTTTTGCTGTTTTTGGTATCTGTGCACTGAGTATCTGAATACTCCATACTCTGTTATCTTTCCAAGAAAAGCACTGATAAATTCTAACCACAAAGAAAAAAAATATAAAAACCTTATATTTCTGGAAGCGGCAAAAGGAACTGCAGCATTTTTTCCATGCAAACCAGGAGTTCCTGCTTTTGCATTTTCAGCTTCCAGTATCTTATCATAAAAGGAAATGACTCCTAAAAAGTATCCCTAAAAAACAAACTGACACAACATTTGAAAACAGAAAAATAAAAATATGATGGCGTCCTTAGGTTATTGGACTTCTGAGGTAAGACTGGGGGATGTAAAAGATAGTAAAGAAGTAATTAAGAACAGTCTATTACTATTGAGATGTCTTTAAATGGTAAACTCAAGCAGCATTTCGACAGAGAATTTACTGTGCTGGAAGAAGCATTACCTTGCTGCAGCAGAGCTTTCCTTTCTGCTTTCCTTTCCTGTGACCTAGGAAGTTGCAGTCTACATAAAGACAATCTAAACAGGCCTGTAAAATCCTCTGCTTCAAACTGTGAAAATAAATAAATGCAAATAAATTATCAAGCCTTAGTGCCCTTACAGGCTATGGGAGCTCAGTCAATAATGTGGGCAAATCAGGATTTTACCATCCACGTTCGCTCCAGTCTTCCTCGTACCTCAGCCAACCATGCAGGCTTGAGCAGGATGGAACAGCAATTTCATTTATAAATAAGATGCACGCTGCCGACAAGGAGGTGTTAGGTTATATGAGGTATGAAATCATCGGTCTTCCTGCCTGATAAATTCACAACAGACTACCGTGATAAAGTTTTCATATTCTGGAACTGTTTTTCCTAGCTCTGCCTCAGGGAATTGGACAAGCGCAACTGTATGTCAGTGATAAAAGCGTTGATTGTGGGATTTATGTTATATTATATAAATTACATAAATACTTTTCCTCACCCTCAGTTTGTGTACATCCCACTACCTTTTGATGACTAGATAGCATTAAACTGCTGATGTCACTCCGTTACCTCAGGTTTTGCCATGATCTATCAGAACTCCTCAAAAAGACAATAAAGCTTTTTTTTTTTTAAAAAAAAAAAAAAGTCTTTATCATCAGAAAGCATCTAAAATGCTTCACATATTGAAGAATTAGCTCCACATGCTGGTTCCAGCAGGGCTTACTTTCAAATATTTTGGAAATTATCATGCTATGTAAGCACGGGGCTAAGGAAATTGACCTTTAACACGACTACAAAAAAGGCTTCATGCCCCAGTAATGCTGAAGAAAAACGCAGACTCTGGCAGGGCAAGCAGTAGCAGAAGGAATCAGAATACACTGGGAATTTCAGGATCTCACCATGACTGAGGCCAAAGAGCTGGAGCCAGAAGCAGGACGCAGAGCAGCCTTCGGACTCCCTCCCCCCCTACCCCTTCACCCCAGATGGAGTCAGCACACGGCTGCCTGCGCCAGCCCAGCACAGTGCCTTCAGCAAGAAGGAACTTGCTGCTTTTTTGGAGCACATGGCCGTGAAAGCCCTGCTTTGCTTCTGGCCAGCAGCAACGGGTGTGTTTTGCCTCTGAGCCGCTTGCCGCAATGGGCTTACAGTTGGACAGCTATCCCTGACGAGCTGAAGTGCCTCAGGAACCACGCTCCCAAGACCGGCGTTCCTGCACCTGTGCGGTGTGCTCCCACACTGGTTTCAGCTGTGATTTACCTACCCACGTCCAAGGAGACCCAAAAATGGGAGTGGGGAAGGAGAGTTCCTCCAGTCCCAGGGCATTTCAGGAGACAGCCCGGCCTTCATTCCTGGTTGAAGCACTACAGCCACACGATGCAAATTACTGAGCCTCCACAAAGAGCAACGCCACAGGCTGAGATGCTTTGAGTTTTATACGGGAAAGTTATTTTGCTCTGACATGCACTAGACCACATCAGGTTTTGAAGACAACCCCACCTCCCCCATGGACTTTGGCTGCACACCTGCCACCAAGGCTGGTCCATGAGCCAGACCAACAAACAGATCCCAATTTAAAATGCAACCCAGCATAAATTTCCCCAAATCCTGGCTTTTGACACTCTGTCAGTCCTCTGCACCAGACTAAAAGCATAAGGGCCATATAACTCAGCAGTGCTGCAGCTGTGTCTCTGTGCCAGACCTTGCTTTGCCAGGTGATCCAGTATTATGCAAATTCAGGAGCAATGGCCATAAAGTAAGGTTTTCTTGTTTAGGAGATAAGATGCAAATTTGTCCAGTTATTCAGTAACTAAAGCTGTGACACTCCTGCGTTCTTGCCTTTCTTGTAATTATTCATGTTTCCAGACTTAAGAGTTGGATTCAGAAATTATTTTAAAGCCTTTTGTAATCTTTGCAAATTGGAAGGTGTTACATGTCGTTATGCAACTAAGTAGAGCACAAAATCTCTACACTTAACACAGTAGGCTACTCGGCATGTAAAAATATAAGAAACCATTCCAGTTTGCAATCTAGTCAGTCATTTATTGTCAGAAAGTGAAGTACGTAACCTAAAACTAAAGTAGCACAAGGAGAACTTCAGCATACTGGAACCTGAGTATTACTGCTCTCCTGAAATTGTGCACATGCAGGTCAAAGTTCTTACCTGGGGTTTAACAAAAGAAAAGAAAGGAAAAAAAATATATAAAAAAAAAGAAAAAGAAAAAGAAAAAAGAAACTCTTAAGTTTCTAAAACCCCAAACAATATTTCAAACTGTATACAACACACTTAGCAGTATTCATTGCAAATATAAAGAAGATTCCTGACATAAAACACTATTTATTTGGTCTTGAATGGATGGGGTTACAATTCTGTTACAGTCAGGAGACAGCAGGGATCTACAGTACTTGCTGCTATCCAACACAGATGAATTCTTTGTGTGTGCATGTGAAATTACTATGTGAAATGACAGACTTCAGACCCCCAAATTTTGGAACGTGCACCTGCTTCCACCTCTCATCCAACGGGATACATATTACTGTTTCTACCACGTAAACTGAAATTCACCTGAGGAAAGCAGTGCTAAGCGCAAATCCAGTGTACTGCCTGTTATAAAATTCTGGTTAAATCCTGTAAGCACTTGTACGCTTTTTCATCTTCAGTCATGTGAATGCTCTCACTTAAGTCAATGAGACTACTCATGCTCAAAATTAACCATTTCAACAAGTGCTTGCAGGACTGAAGGAAGAAAAAAACATTTATGACTCACAGGTTGTTACTGCCTGATGCATATTCCAATCCACAAAAATGTAATGTCCAATTTCAGTAATTGCTTCACAAAACTCAGTATCATTGCCACAAGCAACCTTTGGAAGAAGCATATTCAAACTATACATGATTCCTTCTACCCACAAAGAAATTTCTATGCCCTTCCTACTTCTTCAAACACCATCCTGATGGAGTTGACTTTGTAAAACATGGTGATGTCTGTCGTTTTTTTGGCTTTCTATTATTCGCGTTTGACAGTGGATTTTTTCAGATTTGTGAAGAATGAGATTATGAAAGTCACCACAACATAAAAACATGTCAGTCACAACATATGTATCAAGAGAGTTCTGACAGCTGTACACGACAAACATTCAGAAACACTGAACGATGATTTGCTCTTTGAAACCAAGGGCAACACCTCCAATTCGAGGAACTGAAGCTTATGTTCACTTAAAGCATCGACTGGTATGTCACTAACAGCACAAAACAAGTCATGTTGACACAACTGAGAAACTAATACGCCAAAACAGCTAGAAATGAAAGTGTTTTTTAGATATATGCCCCACCAAAAAGAGGACTTGCATGGGAAACACCCGAATACCTGCATGGTACTGCTAGGCTGGAAGGAAGACAGATTCACACTGCTTCTACATAATTGACTGCGCCAACAGCCTGACAAGCAGGGGAAATGGTCCTCATCAGGGCTCTTTAAATGCATAGTTTGTTGAAAATATGAGTGTGCATGTACCTCCTTTCCTGGTGTCTTTGGTCAATAGTGCAGGACCGGGCTGCTGGAGGAGCAGCACGATGGGGCCAGCCAGCCCCAGGTCTGGCAGAGCCTGGTAGGACATCCCATCTGGCACTTACTTCCAACTCCCTAGCCTGCTTAGTGCAGAAGAGTGGGCCTAAAGCAACTCCCTGGCCCATTTCTCAGTGAATTTCTGACACCAGAGTTTAGCAGCTGAGCCTTTCCACCAACTACAGCCACACAGAACGGTTCCAGCCTTGAACTTTAAAGCAGCGTTCATCTGTTACAAATACCCACTCATGAACAGTACATACAGAAAGAGCTGCAGAGCAATTACAAGAAGCATTGGTATGAAGATTTACTGCCCCTGCCATGCTTACAGCATATGCATGCATGTACAGCCTTAGAAAGCTGTATCGCAGTTTCCTAGGTATTTCCGAAGTCTGGCTGGAAATACAGGCACCAGAATATCTCTTCTTGGGCAGTAAAGCTACAGCTGTAATTTTCCAAAAGGATAGATAATGTTTACTAGTCATCAACCCTAGTTCTGCTGTAATAAACCCTAGTTCAAGAAGTAATGAACATAGAATTTAATGGCAAAATAGACTTTACTCCTACCAAAGAGTGGTTCTCTACAAATACGTTTGGCTTATTGTTCAATACTTAACCATAACGATGGACCAAATATTTTTAACACTTGCTTACAATCTGCAGACCTACATATTGCTGTTGCCAAGAAGGCCAACGGCATCCTGGCTTGTATCAGAAACAGTGTGACCAGCAGGGCTAGGGAGGTGATCGTCCCCCCGTACTCGGCTCTGGTGAGGCCGCACCTTGAGTGCTGTGTTCAGTTTTGGGCCCCTCGCTACAAGAAGGACATCGAGGTGCTTGAGCGGGTCCAGAGAAGGGCGACGAAGCTGGTGAGGGGCCTGGAGAACAAGTCCTACGAGGAGCGGCTGAGGGAGCTGGGCTTGTTCAGCCTGGAGAAGAGGAGGCTCAGGGGCGACCTTATCGCTCTCTACAGATACCTTAAAGGAGGCTGTAGTGAGGTGGGGGTTGGCCTGTTCTCCCACGTGCCTGGTGACAGGACGAGTGGGAATGGGCTTAAGTTGCGCCAGGGGAGTTTTAGGTTAGATGTTAGGAAGAACTTCTTTACTGAAAGGGTTGTTAGACATTGGAACAGGCTGCCCAGGGAAGTGGTGGAGTCACCATCCCTGGAAGTCTTTAAAAGACGTTTAGATGTAGAGCTTAGGGATATGGTTTAGTGGGGACTGTTAGCGTTAGGTCAGAGGTTGGACTCGATGATCTTGAGGACTCTTCCAACCTAGAAATTCTGTGATATATTTTTATATTTGTTTCCTATACTATTTTTGACACCTAAAAACTTGAACCATCAAGTGGCCAAACCCAGGTAAGAGATAGAATTCACAGTCCTCAAATCATATCTTATCATCTTACAAAAAACCACAGACCCTTTATCTTTTCATTCCATCTCATGATTTGATGCTGTCAAGTTTTAACAGTACTCCCATGGCCAAAAAAAATTGAGGAGTCCACAGCTAGCTGCTCCACTAGCAGGAAATGGGTAAGACTGGATTCCCTGTTACGTTACAGAAAACCCATGATGGAAAGGTCACTGGTGCTGTTAAGCACATGTCTGCTCAGCATATGCCAAGATTTCTGTGATCTCCCATCTGACGCTGTAAAAGACTGGAAGGTTTTTATTCCAGGGTTTCTGCTCAGGCAGAGTGGTTGCACACTGGAACAGGCTCCCCAGGGAAGTGGTCACTGCACCGAGCCTGACTGAATTTAAGAAGAGATTGGACTGTGCGCTTAGTCACATGGTCTGAACTTTTGGGTAGACCTGTGCGGTGTCAAGAGTTGGACTTGATGATCCTTAAGGGTCCCTTCCAACTCAGGATATTCTATGATTCTATGATTCTATGATCAGCTTCTGAAACCATCGTGCACAATCTTGGAGCCCTCAGGACAATTACTGAAAGCTCTGCTTTTGAGTTGCTTCAATTAAGAGGCTGTTCCCCTCTCCATGAAGTGCCATGCGAACAAAGATTACCCTAACCTTCCACGTTCAGGAGTTTGTAGTGCAGCTCTCGTAACATTTGCTCCTGTTACCAGGATTCAGCAGAGCACATTTCAGTGTTCACGCTACACTTCTGGTGTCAACTCTGTCCTCACCCTCATTCCCTCTCCCTTTTGTAGCAAAGGGCTCTCCTCAGCATCGCAAAGGCAACTTGCATTTTCCCCACAGAAAGGAATCAAAAAAAACCCACTACTTAAAGGAAAAGGACACATGCCTGCTCACATGTACTGGTTCTCGGGAGCTGGCAGCTCCTCCAGAATGGGTCAAATTAAGCCAAGTCCAGCCCCCTGCCACCAGCAGACCCTGCAGAAGAAGTCCATGGCTACTCCTCCCCTTGCCCGCCCCCGCTGTCCATCACCACTAACACACACTGAAGCAGCCAACAGGACAATCCCACCTAACTTCTCAGGGTGGCTCCCAAAGGCCACACAATCCCAGCCCTGCCTCTAACTGAGCACAAATGAAAGCCCCACCTGTGTGCCGATTTTTAACAATTTAACATAAATCTCATAAATTCATAGTGAAAAAATATTCCAGACTTTCACAGCTTTATGTCATTTGCTCATGTCTAGCATGTGCAAAGGCATGGAGATTGTATTTAATATGAAGAGAATTTAAGTACGAAAGGGACGCAGAAAAACTAATTATTCTTAATATGATAATCACCTTAGTGTCAACACTCGCAGCAGTTTTAGATGTGTGTATGTAGACATGCATACATCTTTTCCAAAAGAAAGAAATTCACGTACAATTCCTGTAAGAAATGTCCTAAGCATACTTTCTATCTTCCTAAGATAGGAATCTACACAAGAAATGACTCAGTACTACAGTGAAGAGCTAGCATGCAATTAAGGTGTATTGTTTTGACAAATCCACTTGAGAAAACAACACAAAGCCTCCTGAGTCCTCACTTAATCCAAGACCAAAGGTACACTGCACTTGTTCAGCCATCAATACCTGTAAGCTACTTAAAGTGTGTTTGTTGTTGAGCCTGTTGCGCAGTTTAGATTTGGCTTAGACCACAAATATGCAGGATCCAAAAAAATAAGGCCAAGTATGTGTGCCGGTAGCCAGCAAATTTATGCTTAATATTTGTGCTTAGTATTTGGTACTGCAGTCATTTTTACTTAGAAACAAGTGCCTTTTTTTTTTTTTTTCTCTCCTAATGTAGTTCAAGCATCAGATTCTTTAAAAATAGTGGGAAAAAATAATTTTGTGGAAGCCAGGTACCACTGCTGGACCACAATATTCAAACCAGAAACTTTTGCTACAGTCACAATTTAATTACGTGAATGAAATGCGTTCCTTACTATGGCAACACTTTTTCACTTGGTCTTGGCTTTAGCTAAATTAGACTTTTAAAACAAAAATAGCATGCCCTACTGCTTCCCAGGTACAGAAATAACGAGATCTATGTGAGACCAGGGCTTGGCGTTACTGCATGGAAGAGTGACCCATGTGGAAGAATTTCACATGAATGTGCTTCTCAGAAGTGGTGAATAAAACCTGATTTTCCTGACGTTCACAGGAAGTTCTCTACATTCCAGAAGAACTTTGTTAAGAAGTAAATTTTGCCACATTGTGATAATTTTCAAAGCATTTGCTTTTTAGTTCTGGATGAATCTAGAAATAGTTAACATAAACAACCCTAAGAAATCTTGGCTTCTCAAGCTAATTCCCACCAATATCAAGGACAAAAGTGAGTGAAAACTAAGATTCTTTCAGCCTCCAAAGCTGGGTCGTTGAGCTTCAAACTGCTTGTCTGTTTTGTGCTTCAAATTATCACGCTGGTATCCCTGGGGAATAGCATGTTAAATCAATGCTATAGAAAAGCATCACTCTGCTAGACAAAGGATATACAGGGCAAGCAGACAAAAAGATGCTAAGACAACTTGAAGATCAATACATCATCTCATATATATAACTCAATGAAAAGGAATTGTGGGACTATCCCCGCTCTCCCCAGAGAACAGTCAGGGTGGATCTAAAGAAAACTGAAATAGTCTAAAAATGCTAAGGCAGCCATTTCAAGATCGCTGTAAGCAATTAAAGTGCAGACTGCCTCTGAAAGTGGTGGTCCTATCCAGCTGAAAACCTACTTCCCCAAGTAATTTTGCAGTCAGATCAGTCCCCTGATCCAATTCAATCCAGACCTGCAGGAGTGCTCACACAAAGACTACACAACTGGCCTGCTTAAAGACAGGACTGTTTAAAGCACTCATAAAAATTCAGCCTAAGATTTAGGGCAAACAGCACAAAACAATGCTGTTGTTCAAACCATAACTTCTGGAAGAAAGCATGCAACAAGGCTTTTATAAAAACCTGCATCATTTGAACTTCCAACAGGAAAAGAAAAGCTGTTTCGGCACACAGACAGCAGTGCATGGGAACAAGTTGGCCAAGAATAAAATGAGACTGGGTGTTTAAAGGTTTCTGACCGTCAAAGGACTGATGTCCTAAGGCAACTTTCCAACAGAAAGAGCAAAGTTGAAAAACCACAAACAAAAACCCTAGCTAATTTCATTCAGTATGTTTTATTAAATTTTATCTAATATTATGCAGGCTTTCCAATGACCCAAAAGGCTCTTGCCTGTTTGGGGAGCTCTGGAAGCCTTAATGAATTTAGGACAAAAATGTTTTCCCTAACAACAGCCACTATTTCAGCCTCTTGGCCAGAACAGCTAGGTTGCCTGCGACTGCTGCACAGGCATATGCTAAGGAACGAAAAAGAGGAGCGCTGAGAAAGCGATGAAAATCCATCAGCTTTGCACCAAGCTGCATGCAGGCGTGCATAGCAATGGGGCTCTGTTGCCTGCAAAGAATGGCCACAAATCCCTAGCAGCAAATCAGGGCTTGACTAGCTGTAGGAAAGTTCTCCAAAAGCATGGAGTGAAGTAGTTATGAATTTCATGAATGTCTTAGGTGAGTCTACTACTAGGGTATTTCAGCAACAAACCTGTCATTTCCAAAGACAGATCAGAATTCACAGATCTGAGCAAGTTGCTATCACACAACTGAAAAGCATCATGAAAGAGGGAATCTTTCCACTAGGTCTGAAGCTATTTGTTATAATTAAGACTTGCTGCCTTGGCAGATTCTTCAGTGTCTATAAAACTTCTCAACCCTGAAGTTCTCCCTTTCTGTGACAGAAACAGCTGCTGTTTCTGTCTGTTCACTAACAAAACTTTTTCACCAGAATAGCCAACACAAGTTGAAACTGCTGAACATCAACATGATTTACAATAGTTGTGCGTGCATTTTATTTTATATTTATTATCTTCAGAGCTACAAAAATTTTGTATGTGCTTCTGGAAGTAGCTTGTTGGTGACAACATAAATTCTGTTACCTGCAAAAGAGATTCACGTTCCCCTAACTGCTTCTGTCAAAAGCACCTTCTTAAACCAAAGGCGAAAAGCATGGTTACATACCTCTCATCTGTCAGTGTTTTTTCACATATAGTCCCCATCTGAGACAGTTTCAGAACACTTACTATATTTATGGGCTGGCTGATCATACAAGTCAAACCCAATTCTCAGCATTTTCGGTGTTGCAACAAAATTCTTTTCTGATTCCGACAAAGACACTCAAAATTCCCACATGAAAGTCTAGTTGGTATAATGCAATTCTAACGTAATTAGAAAGTTCTGATTCACCAGAATACAAAATTAGTGAGAAAGATTTCTTGTTCAAATTTCCTGTTTTATTTTTTTCAGAACTTATCAGATTTATCCTGCATTTAGCATCTGTTCAAAAGCCAAAATTCTGTTATGAAGCTGATTTTTATTTAAATGAGTTTTTTAAAAAAGCATGAACTTAAGTGTCATAAATCAAAATGAGAATACAAAGTTTCCATATCACAACTATGTTCTATTTTGATAAATATTTTCAATTTTTCCCTTAACTAATACATAGCTAAAAGCACACTAACCAAACCACATGAGAAATGCTTGAAATCCCAAATATTCTCATAAATGTTCCCATGAAAGTATTCACGGGAAAACAGTTTTCCAAAAGTTTCACATGTAACCCCCTACTCAGAGTCAAACTGGTGTGCACTGCAAATGTACCAGAAGGCATTAGCAATGTCAGCTCACCAAATACAGAAGCAGCAGGGCAGGCTGGACAGTTTGCTTCAGTCCCTGTAGTTCAAGAGGGCAGGAAGGAACAGAGAACAATTCCTACCACTACAACAGTATTCACAGAATACAATGCCTCAGTTCTTGCTCTGATCAATACACTACCTCTGCCTACATCTTCTTCCATAACGATCCTCTGTTCAAGAAGTAACACTACATAATATGAACATCAATAGCACTAAATGAAAGCCATTATCTTGCCAACTCTTGGCAAATTTTGTTGTTCAATAATGTAAAGATTGGAACATATTTGGTTTTCCAGCTGAATGTCACGAGCTTACCTTTTTACCACAAGCTTTAGCGTCTTGTGTGAGCCCTTCACCAGACAGATTGCTTCTTGTCGGAAACCAGAGAGGCCCACATCATTGATGCCAACAATTTCGTCCCCAGCCAGTAACTTGTCCACAGACGCAGCTTTGCTCCCATCTTCAATCTGAAGAGAAAGCAAACCAAATGGTAGAATTATTAAGGTTGCATAATGACACTTTAAAACAAGTTAATGAGCTTTCAATATTGGCTTCATACAATAACTATTACAGTAATTAAGTGGTTAAAATAATTGAAAAAATTCCAAACACTATAAAGAATATGATACAGAGACGATCAGATTAGGGAAAAAAAAAAAAAGGTATGAGGGAAACTATCTGAGAAAAGTAGGAAGCTTAATGGAAATTTGAGAGTCAAAAAATCTGTCATCTGGAAGTCTCTTCAATACAGTACAGGTAATCATACTTGCAAATAGAGCTTTGGGCAGGCACCTTAAAATCTATTTCTCCAGAAAAGGTAACCAGTGATAGTAACCACATAGTCGATAACATTAACCACACAGTCAGCTCCACAGAACTGGCATTCTGTGAAGCTACACAATATTGCATAACAACCTGGTCTGGAAAATAAACTGATTTTCATCAGGCATATACCATTTTGGAAAATATCTGAGAATTTACAGTCCATACAGCTAACTAACAGCTCTGGCTAGAGGAAGAGGTTTTGGTCTGAGATCTAAGGCATTAAAATAATGTGTCACACTGCTGAAGAACATAGCCATGCTAAGGGATATTCACCGAAAGATTATTTTGCTTCCATGGGCCTCTCTGGTATGCATTCAATTCTTACAGAACTATTGATCATATGCAGTGAAACACGTACGCAACAAATTTAACAGCTGGTTTTGGGTAGTTCCCACAATGACGAAGGAAGCCAGCCCATTACAAGTTGCCCATTTTTTAATTTAAAATAAATCCCAAAAGCTTGATCAGCCAGACTAACAAGTACCAACAGCTTAAGCTGATTTCAAGCACAGCTGTAGGTGTTGAAGACTTTGCAAGTCAGGCCCTCAGCTTTCTCGGTTTGTTCCCTTCCCTTTTGCTGTCAACACAGCCTCCAGCCTCTCAGATGATCTATGCATCTAGAGTTTTTATTCATCCCTCATTTGCTCATAATCCATATCCTACCTCTTCTTACTGACTTGACACTTTGTGTTCAAAGCAAAGATTTTCATTTATGTCTTCATTACATTTTGTGTCAACTACAGTATCTCCAAGTCCCTCATTATTAAAAGTCTGTGAACCTACAAAGAAGAATTCCTTGTAATTGCCCCAACTGCACAAAGCTTCATAAAGTACAACCATCTTCTAAGGCACCGAAGTCAATCAACAATGAGATAAATCCAGAGGAAACCTAACTTCATGAACTGTGGTGCTCACAGTACAGGTTTTAAGGATACTCCTGCAAAGAAAGTCTAAATTAAATAACCTAATAAAATAAGCAATATCTCTTGATGAAAGTACATTAGGATGATCTCATACACCACAGCAATCTCATTTCATGCACATAAAAGCTCTCTTTATGTAATTTCAGGATAGATGTCTTAAAAATCTTCAGACCTTTAAATCTAAGCCAAAAAGAATGCCATGTAGAATGCTTAGTCTTATACGCCATTCTAAAACACTCATTATTAATACTAATCAAGCAACTTAATTTCCAGAACTTCTTATCTTAATAAAAACACAGATAATTAAAGACAGAGCGAGTCTCTACATCCTGATACATCTAGCTCTCAAGCTGTGACCTGCCTCTGACCTGCCTGCGTATCTTCTGAATGTCAAGAATTTACCAGAATATTGAATTCTCAGTTCAAATCTACAGTGAAGTTGAAAGCCAGGGAGCCACAGTGGAAATCACTTTAAATGCACGGGAAGAGTTTCGTTTACAATTGTTGAGAATTGAGCGGCTGCCATCTGAGGAGCCCTGAAGCCAGGCAGAGCTAAACAAGAGAACAAGCAACTGGGGATTCATGAATCACAACCCTCTGAAGAGGCAATCTCAAGTCCTTCAACTGTCCAGATGCATTTCTGGGTTGCTTCTAAATAAACTACATTTGGAGGTCTGAAGCCCAGTAGGTCAGAAAAGCAGAGGGAAAACCTTAATGAAAAGCAGAGTTGAATCACTAGAAATGTAGAGAGAAGTTCAGGCAGAGGTGGAAAAAAAGAGGAAAAATATGTTGTAGGAGCACACATTTTAAACTGCAAAATGTAAGTGCCAACTAGTTGCAGCTCAGCAAGGTACCAACTTAACAACAAGGGGTGAGAAGCCCGTGTGCCACCTGGATGTCAACAATTCAGAAGGCTGGGCTTGAAGACCTTGACAGGGTCTTTTTTTTTTTGTCTTAAAAAAAAAAAAAAAATCTGTCTCCTAGGGTTTCAAGGAATGTTCATTGTTCTCTGTAAGCATGTTTGTTTTTTCTTTAGGCTGGCAATGCACTGACTGCAGGGAGTATTCAGTTACCCCCTCTGAGTTTTCATTTCAGCAGGGAGACTACACATTCCACACGGTGCATGCTTTCCAAACAGACTCTGGCTGTCCAAAACAACATTAATCAAAAAAATAATAACAAAAAATTAAAAATAACAACAAAATGAAACATCAAAACCACACACACACACACAAAAGCATATCAAAACCTAAGGACAGAGCTGAAGCAATCCTCCTGAAAGCTGGAAGTGGCTTTCTTTAATACACTGCCTCCAAATCAGTTGCAGCTAGGGAGAATAAAACTACACATCCATTCACAGTAGAAGTCCCCCTGAGCTGAACAAATTGAAACATAAATCTTTCTTACCGGCTTTACCTCAGGTCACTGAATGACTGCATGAATGCGGTCATCCCACTTGACAATGCACTTTTAGTGGATATGGGAATGTTAGCTAGACAGGAAAAATACAGTTTCTTCAGTTACACTGATGACTAAAAAAAGCATTAGATTTTACATACCTCTAATGAAACATGAGGAAAAGACTCTTTGAAAATATTGCACTTGCCTGCTCTGCCCAAACTTTCACAGTGCCATTCCAGTTCCTCTTCTTTCTCTTTTTTTGTTTACTAGGTTTTGCCATTTATTACTTTTATTTATCCAACTGTTGATTTATTTTCCACCTCATCAGACCTGTAAATCCCAACCTTCATAAATGTTTTAGCACTAGCAACTACACTCAAAAATTTCACCATTATTTTTCACGCCTCAACCATTTATGTATTGCTCTCATTCACCTATGGGGTTAGCTGTGCTATGCATGGCAGGATTTAAACCCATCTTTAAAGATTTAAGCTCATATTGTTCATCTAACGTCCAATTTTTTTCTGAAATTCAGGTTCCCAGAAAAACTAGCAGTACAGAGCTGAAAACAAACCCTTGAAAATGCCGAGGGAGGTGTTAAGATGAAGCCTTACAAGAAAGTCAACAAGAAGAGATCTGCCTCAGTCATGGTCAGCAGGCAGATGGGTCAGGACATAGCCCTGAGCAAACCCTCTGCTCAACCTGGAATGCTTGCAGGAACTGAAAGTCCTTGAAGTGTACATCTCAACGCTTTTACAGCAATACCAGGAAACTAAAGACACAGCCAAGAAAATCAACACCTTATTTTCTTATAAATAAGAGACCTAAGCCTTCAAAAAACCTGTATAGTTACACTGCCCACCTTGGATGAGCAAGGAAAAGTTCCAGAAATCTCAAACCATCTTTTCAGTAATGTATTAACGACTCGCACCCCTCTTATTATGCTAAATCAACAAGATTAAACAGCATGACTTCCTATCCTTAGCAGGGATGCTGATATTGCTACAAAAAAGTGTTTTCAAGAGGAGAGGAAGAGGATGTTTGCTGATGAAAAGCATCTGTTTAGACAATCCCCAACTCTCACTTTGTCCCTGATGACCTCCCTGTGTCCAAGAGCAAAGGCAAATTTTGGGATCCATGCATCAGCGAGGATTGGAACCAGAGACTTCTGCTGTCATAACAGTATTGATATGAACTGCTTTATCTTCCCAAAGTTATTCCTGCTTATCATATCCCCAAAAGAGGAAGAGACGCTGATACAAGAAACATATGTAGATAATGGTTAGGACAAAAATGGTGCGAATGAAAAAAACAACGCCCATGTAGTGCAGTATGTGAAATTCTTTCTGTGAAAAGGAGAAAGGGCTTTCACATGGGGGAAGAGCTGGGGGGAAAAGTGTAACAGCTAGCCACACAAACACATTCCAGGGACACTTACAAGTCTGGATTCCCACTGTGGGTAACACATCTGAAAGGGAAAATAACAGCCTATGGTTGGCAGCTTTAAAATGCAGTAGCGTTGAGGGGGTGCACCACTGCTAGCATGTGACCCATTAACTTCTGTGTTTACCAGGCCTGATGCTTTACTTTAAATACTCACATTCCTCTATAGGCACCTGTATAAACAAGCGGGAGCCAGGTTGGGAAGCGCAGTGTCACACGATAGCGCGTTTTGTTTACCACGATGACATCGGGTCAGACTCTTGTGCTGGCTCTCTCTGGGCCGGGTGGGAGACGGATGGAAACCCAGGCCCAGAAACAAACACAGGAAAAAACAGCTCCACTTATCAGCATTCTGCTATCGGCCATGATAAACTATTTTATCATAACTCACTCCCTGTGCAGCCAAGAAATGATTCTGTGGCTGTTTGCCTTATGAGCATCTAATATGGATTTAAAAAAAAGCCCAAACCTAAAAAACTTCGTATGAGATCTTCAGAACAAGTAAAACATAGGAAGCATTAGCTATTTTGTGTTGCACTGAGTTACACAAAGGAGAAATACCTTTACAGACAAAACCTGGCATTTGTGTAACTCTGAGGAACCAACAATAAAAGCACAGCGCCAAGTTCAGCAAATCCAGCCCGAGTGGTAAGGCCTGCATTTTCCTAACTGGAAGAAATGCCCCAAACACTGCTGGGTGTCCATGGCAAAGCGAGGAATCCAGCAAACCTTCAAGTCAGCACCTGGCCTCTCCACCCCAAAACACCACCTCTCACAGGCCAACAGCCCAAGGGCCCGGTGCCCAAAAAGATGACTGCATCTGTCACCTTGCTACGCTCAGGCCTATGCAGAGCAGGACAACACCACGGACCTGGCGCTGGATGGACCTCCATCAGACAAGTGCCTGCTAACACGGGGCCTCATCTGGAGATGCTCTGTGCTAACACAGAAGCCAGTTTAACTTCTGCTTGGTGTCAGCACTTCACACACCAGCCATTGCCTGCACTTGCTCTTGCCCCGATTATTCCTAAACTTCACAGGAAACTTCTAGATTTTAGGGATGTTTGGTCTGGGACAGCACCTTCCTCCACAGGCAGCTTTTTTCCCCCTAAACCTTTAGGGTGGAGGCTCTCCATGGCCCTTTCTAATTGCTTTTTATCTGGTGTACTTAAACATTTGGATATTTTCCTAGCAATCTTCTATTTGCTCAGCATTTTTATTTTGTTTAAAGTATTATATTTTGAAAAGTTGTCACTTGGTACAATTATTTAAGCACTTGTTCAGTCCTTATACTTGTGTCCACTTGGCCGTGCGGATGAAGGGCCTGCTGTCGCTTCCACCCTGACAGGCCATTTTTGTCGAGGATTTAGTACAGCTGTAAAAATGGACTGCAAGCTGAAACCTGACTTCAGAATTCCTCAAACTAGGAGTGTTTAAAAAGTCCAGAAAAAACAAACAAACAAACACTTTCCTTTCTAAAAGTTAATACTTGAACAGATCATTCAAATCACTAATTTCCATTATGCTGTGAGAAGACCTTTCTGATCATAAAGCATTGGTCACTGTTTCTGTGAGGACCCTGTTACTGTGCCTTCATCTGGTCGCATCGCAGTCCCGTTATGGACCTTGCAAATTAAGAAGGACAAACTAAGTACTTGAAGTTAAAAGTCTACTGAATCTTTGCCTCCAAAAGCCAATGAGCACAATTTACAAAGGAAAAATTTCAGGAAGAGAGGCTCCACATAGATTTGTAGGTTTGAAAGAAAATAAACCTTCATCATTCAGGTTAAGTTTTTTTGCCAACTGATTCCATTGTTTCAGCCACAGGAGTTGGAAGCATTTCATCATTGTGCAACACTTGTACAAAAATAAATAATAATTTTTAAAAAAACAACAACCAACCAACCAAAGAAACACCGGCCCACCATGATGCCTTGGAAGCAAAGAGATAATGTATCAGAAGAAGGAAGGTGTGGCTGCCTAGTGTTAAGGTTGCTTCTTTTGCTATTAGTACTTGAGGTACACTAGACAAATTTTACAGCTCCTAAATAAAATTTGCTTTTTCCAACTCAGTGAAAGTTATCCCAGTAGCATTCAGAAAGCATACCCTGGCCTCTACATCCCCACATGACCCACAGCAGCAGGCCTGCATATACAACATCTCTACAGAGCAACTATATCCATACAAAACCCAGGCTTTACGGGGATCTTCCTATACAAGAGCCCCCTGCAGGATGAAGCAGGGCAGACCCCGAGCCCCTACAGCGCAAACAACCCCCGCGTGGCACCCAGGTGGCAGGAAGGTGAACGTGGACCTAGCCGTGCTGGAGTAAGAAGGCCAAAATAAGAGTGGAAAAGATGGGGATGATGGAAACGGAGGCGGGGGAAGTGGCCTGCTGCTGGACCTGAGCCTGGACAATCCCACTCCCCTTCCTCCCTCGCCCCTACCACTCGCAATGATGCGTCTGTACCACTTGCACAGCACAGCTCAAGGTTTTTTTGTTTTTCTCCTAGCACCTCATCAGCATCTAGATACCCCCTACAGCTGTTACTTAGTACAGCATTAGTCCAGACAAGCTGCACTCGTCTTATTCTCAAGAACCACTTGAGAAACGCTAACTCCCATTTATTTTTAGCTGACAGCTTGGCTTTTTATTTTACAGAAGATAACGACATCTGACCCACAGGAACCCATCTGAACTCATGGATATGTTACACAGATTTAAAAATATCTTTCCATCTTTTTTCCGAAGTGACAAAATACTCTGTGTAAGAAAGGAGCTACATGCCTGAGCTGTGAAATAAATGATCAAAAAGCCAAAACAGGACTTCTTTCTCTACACAGAATTTACTTATCCTCACACGCCTTCTATCAGAGTAGTTTGAAAGGGTGAGCTTATACTTGTGCAAATTTACTTACTGATGATTATACATAGGCTGTTTATATATGTAATCTCTGCAGTTAACATTAGCTATTTTTTATAGGCCTACATTTTTGTACTTTCGGTTACTCTGAACAATGATAAGAACGGTTAAAAAAAGAGGTTATGCATAGAAGCAGCTCATTTTATCTTTTCAAACTGATAACAAGAACAGACTTCCAACAGGAAAAATACGACCTGACAAAGTAATCTTTACGATCACAAGGTTCAAGGCTTTTTACTTTGCAGCAACCATATACTTCCACAAGGTTGACTTATCTTTCTGCCTTCCTGTCCATCCCAGGAAAATAATGTCACAGCTTGCCAATGTGCCCTTGACAGTAACATGCTGAATGCAATCCAACAGCCTGTGCAACACCACTGCATAACACGGGAAAGAGTATGACTTACTGACAAAACAAAGCAGAAAACATGGAGTGTCTGTGCGGTCATGCAGGTATGACTGTGCATTAATTACCACGGAAAAGTCCAGTTTCATCAGCCTTGTAGTCTGCTTGTCAAGAAGTCTCATATGCCTCAATGGAAGACTTTGAAAGATCTACTAAATAGCAATTGAGTACTTTCTGAAGAAGTCACCTACCTCATTCAGTCAGTCAGTCTAAATGCTAACTTTCTACGAAATATTTAAGTTGCATTTTCAACAGCTAACAGCTGAAGTTTTCATTTAGGAGCCCACTGCTACACATTGGAGCGAGCAGAACACAGCGTTACACTTCTAAGCATTGCACAGCAGGCATAAGCACTAACGGGAAGAGAATGACGTGCTCTTATAAAAATTGAAATAGCAGCTTCTTCAACGAGAACTCGTCTTGCATTACTCAACTTCCTTAAAAAAACAAAAGCATCAACACAACTTTCAAAACATGTCTTATTTCTTGAGTCCCTTACCCATTCCTCCACAAAGTGTCAGAAGGAAGGTCAGGTTCCTCCTAAATATAAGCCTGCTGACAACGGAGTTTGTTCCTTGCATCAACTTTTACTCGCTGTTCAGAAATGATATTAGATTCACGGAGCACCAGAAGTACAGACTGGAGCCTTAATTTTTCCAACATCTTCCTCAACAATTTCAATATTTAAAGCAAAGGTCAAACAAGAAAATATATTTATTCCTCTCTCCAGAGGGCTGCAATAGGCAACAAACCCTAAAACTGTCTTAATTCATCTTAATTCATCTATCATAATCTATACAATCTCACTTCCTGTAAGTATGCAATACTTCAAACTGAATAGACACAAGCACCCATTGCCAAACCACCTACCAAACTCACCTTTTTGCTGCACATTCAATATACAATCTCAATTCCCCTTTCCTAAAGCAATAAAAGGACAGAGCTAGTGGGATGACTCTCAAAAAAACAGAAATACATGTTGTTATAGAAGCAAAAAAGGTCTAGGTAACCTTGTCCTTAGTTTCTCCACTGCTCATGTTTATTCCATTTGCAGTCCAGTAAAGGAAGAAAGTTTCCCCCACTCCACTTTCACCCAGAATTCAAGCACTGAAAAGGTCAAGCAAGCAAACACTGAGGATGGCATTAAATGTATTTCTCTAGGGCAGGAACTGTCACACTGTTGCTTCTAACATGGTGAAAAAAGGTTCAGAAAGCAAATTTTAGAGTGGATTACATGGCATTTTCTGCCCAGGCTGTCCTACCTGCTTAATGTGCAGTGTCTGAACTGTCTGGTGCAGTCAGGCACCAGAGGGCTGCTTATACAGAGAGACTGCTAGTATATCCCATGTGCATCTCTCATGACGCCACAGCAATAAAAGTCGAAAGTATAACAATAACAATCTTAGCAATTTTTTTATTCAATTTATTGAGAAGATGAAACAGTACCCATCTACCTACCTAAGGCACGCAGTTCTCTGAGCAGGGTATGAAATATTCATGTATCTACAATTAAGCACCAACATCTTAAGTTTATTCTGAGTCATGAAACGGAAATAAGCAAAATTTAATTCTGCGGAGACTAATCTATAGCAATTTGTACCCCCGGGCATCCTTCACCTTGTAGTATCCTGCCCTTTTTCCCCTACCCATTAGTGTTCCTCTGCCATATATTTTAGCTCTAAGAGGTATCTCTTCAAAAATAAATAAATTTCCTTTTTAAAACAACAACAACAAAAAAAAACAACTAGCTGCTCACAATTTCAGGTTCTCCAATTTGTGCAGCTGTCCTGCGGACTGTTCCTCACCACTCCGTTACTCAGTATCACTGTGGAACCTAAGAAGAAATTCCCTCCTCATGAAAAATTTACCAGAGGAATTAGATATGCAAGCATTTTGGCATCTCTATGAGTACCCTGCCACCTTTTCTCTGCTTTAGAGGTCTAATTCTTCCTAGGATAAATGAGAGATAATTAACCAGTATGATGATTACACTGGGCCATGTAATTCGTACTCACTTGACAAAGGTTATTTTTTTCTTAAGGAATTACAGCACTGTTCTGTGAATTAGCAACTAATGTATGAAAATCACCAGGGAGTAAAACAAGGGAAATTTACAGAAAACATACAAATAGGCGCTTCAAAAGGCTGCACGGATTGAGCAATAAATCCTGATGTAACACAGGAGAATTATTATATTCTGAAATTAGAATATGCTTACTACTCAGAGTGGACATTTTCCAATTTGGCTTTCATTTGTAGCTCTTTCTATTTTTCTCAAAAGCTTCATCATGTAACACATGTTGCTGACATAATGAGCTTTAAGAGCAAGCACATCACTTCAAAGACTTAAAAAAAAAAAAAAAAAAGTTTAAAAGAAATACCGAAACTTTACACGCTCACGCAATTAGCTGCTTTTCCTGATTAAGAGAGTATGTATTTAATTATGTCAGAACCACTCAGTTTGACAAACATCTGTATTTCTCTTTGGCAAAAGTATCTGTCAAATGTGCACACACGCTCACTAAAGGACACATCCTGACCGTGTGGCCCAACACTCACAACTCCACGGCACGGGACTTGCTCAAGTATGAGTGGAATTTCGGGGATGAAGGTTTGTACAACAATCCCTGTGCTACAGGAGAAAATTTATAAATAGACTTCTACTTTCCCATATTAGTGGTGGGGTCACTTCATGCACACACATGCACATCACACATGTGGCTTACGCCTCACAGTGTTGCCTATGCCGGTGAACCAACCCACTTCTGAGAAGCGTGTATTGATAGCTGTATGCAGCGATCTTAACCAAAAATTCATGTCTCAGCATACGAGTTGAGGGTGTCAGCATTGCCAGGAGGAGGTCGACTGCTCTAAATACCGTATTGAACAGGAAACTCTGAATCTTTGCTACTGACAGGCAATTAAAGACTGCCTGTGCTGGTGTCCTGAAATGAGCCTGTAACACTGCTAAGGAAACTGAGAATATCGTGGAACCGAGATACTGCCTGTATTATTTATGAACGCCGTGGAACAGCTGTTTTCCTTTGAGACAAGACAGGTCTTAAAAGCCTAGGCTGAAGTATGCAAGAGCTGGCAGCAAAGCAGTATTTTTTTCCACTGTTTGGTCCTCTTTAAGACTTCCCATAGGCAATTTCATACAACCATCTTTACAGAAAAGCCATGCAGCCTTTTGGAGAGCCACTGTGGCCAGCACTTATGCTCAAAACCTGCGTTTCATTCTCAATCCTTCTTCACCCAGAAGCATATCCTGAGCAGAGACCCAATTCTGCAAATGGCAAAGCACAAAGGATTCCTGAGACAAAAACAGTGACTTTTGTTTTATGCCTAAGATCCATGCACCTAGTCTGAGATTTAATGGCAAAGGAGGATTGCTGTAAACACAGGTTTGGAGGATGAAATTTCAAGGTTAATCTTATCCATCTGCAAAGATCATTAGGTCAAAGCACTATAGGACTTAGCTACGTTTTGAATTCAACAAAAACATCTAAAATACTAAAAAACAGCAGAGAAAAAATCTCTCTGAATAATGTTTACATATTGAACCTGCATACTATGTTAGGACCAATATACGAGTTTGTTTGCACTGTATTTAAATTCAAATTCTGTAATTCTTATGGCCTAAACTGTAGGAAAATACTTTATTTGTGATGGTGAGGGAAAGTTGAAGATTTGACTGAACTGTTAATGACTGATTTGACTGAACTAAAGCCTTCTGGTTTCCAAATGAAGGTGGTTTCTGCATCTTTACATTTTGGGAAGAGGGCCTGACCAGCCTTCTGTAGGGTAACAGGAAGGAAAGTGCAGCATCTGGTAAGGATTCTGTTATGGATCAAAAAATATGATCAGCATTATATTATTCATATCACAAATTCAATCACGAGGATGAAAACTGGTTTGGTTTTGTTTTTAATACCAACTACATTCAGAGGCATGTAATTCTAACAATACTTTGCTTTCGAAGATGCCTTCTCCTCATGTCTGCCTTCATTTTGGAGCACTACCTGTGCAGGCTTAGGCTTCGCAGGTACACAACTGCCTGCAGAGCTGAACCATGACACTTCCAGAAACCTGAGTGATGTCTTTCATTCTCCTACCACTTCGCAGCTGAAGCTCAAATTTTATAGCTCAGGCTTATTTCAAGCTGTGCATTAGTCTCTGCAATCTTTCCAACAAGGCAGTCTGTTGCCTTGTTCTAATTAGAAATACCTTAAAACAGTTCAAAATTTGACCAAACAAATGAATTTTTAGCCAATTAAACCCTGCTAAATTCTTCCTAGGACCCCTCATTCATAGTTGCTTGCATAATGACTGGGTGTACTTTAAGATGCTGGTAAAAAAATCATCAGAGAGAGTGGTATGCTGAGTGCATCTGTCCCTCAGTACTGATGCTGAGGTCTAGGCTGCAGCTGAATAGGTTGGCTTTTTATGTGATGGCTCCTAAATCCATCCCTTAAATGCTAATGATGCATTATTATGTTTTATTCTCAGCTTATTAGGAACGGGCTTTGGAAAAGATGTTCTTTTAGCCAGACCTCCGATAGATACGGCACAATCACAGAGAGGAGTAAATGCGGATTTCTCTCCCTGCTCCCACCAGTGTTTATGCACTTCGCATTACTTGTTATTGACTTGAATAACTGGGAACTGAAATCTGTACTTCAGACTGCCCACTCACCTCTCCTCCAAAGAGAGTCCTTGTCATACACCTCAAAAAAAGGACAAAACAAAACCCCCCTGCCCTTTGTACTCTCACCTATCAGGCAGGGATTCCTTCTGCACAACAGCATGGCCTCAGGGAGAGGGCAAGGAGCATGGCACCTCCCCAACCCCACAGCCTGCGGTTAGGGCAGTCCCCCAGGCTGCAGGGGGGTGCATTTCAGCCCCCCCAGGCAGACGAAGGAAGCATCTCCCACTTTCTGGAGGGGCACCCTAACATTTGGGTAGGACACAGAAGATGAGCAAGCATCGCTTCTGCTACTAACTGCTTTGGCTTGGTGTTTACAGGGAGAGTACACCTCAACTCAGAAAGAAGGAAAAAGAATTGGGGAGTGAAAAACAGAAAGAGGAGTTCACTCTAAGCTTGTGGTTTGCACATGCACATTGCTACTGCAGTCCTGACTCTCGCTGCTGAGTAAGTGTGGGAGAATGCAGACTCTTTCTGTGCTCAGATGTTCATGTTGGGACATTTCTGTAATAGGTTTCTGGAGGTTTCTATAATCCAGAAACACCTTACCTGTTTCAAGCACTTTGCTACCATAAACTCCAGGTTCCAAAAGTCAATGACCAATGACCAGCTTGTAAACCCTTAGAGGTTTTTTTTTTTGTTTGACCTATCTATGCACCTGAAGATTGGCTGATGTATTTTTTTTAGTATTTGTTATCTCAGCTTCTGAAGGTGAACCTTGCTATTTTTGTTAAGAACTGCAATTTCTCCTTTTAACAGGTAAAACAAATGGCATGCTTAAGAGTAGACTTGGAGCTTTTGTTTGTTTAATATTCAAAGAGTGTATTAGCACTACAGATCAAAGTTAAACTAAGAATATATTACAAGCCTCTTATTAAACACATCAGTAAAAAATAATTATTTTGTTTTTAATTAAGACAGCCCTACTCCCTGTATTTTTGTTAGTTTCTCTGTCTCAAGAACAGCTTCAGGACTACAGGAAGTGTGAATTCAGATGACTTAGTTCCTTTTGTATACATACATTTAATGTTTCAGAAACAAACGTCTGTACCTTCAAAGGCACCTTGGCAAGAGAAAAGCATTACACAGACAGACCAGAAAGGCATGCAGCTGTGTGAATCTGGAGGAAAGTCGCACCCGCGTCCTTGGTTTTTGTTCTTGTCTTTTGTCTCCAGAAGGGCAGATTCGCCTTCTGGGAGTACATCCCTAAACGCTCAGCTTCCCGCTAAGCTGAACAACAAGCTCCACTTCCACTGAACTGCGTAGAAAAACACATTTGTTCTTCCAGGGATACAGGAAGGCAGAGGTAGGCTAGCAGCTGTCCATTTAAGTTGGCCCGGATCCATACCACATAACAGGTACGAGCAGCCGAGGTATTGTGCCAACATGGCCTGCAGTTGATGCTCAACAGAGGGAAGAACTGCGGCTTTTTATATTAGGGGGTTTCCAGAGCATGAGTAAGGCTGAAGTGCAGGAAGTTAGATAACTGTGCTATGAAAGACCTGTAATTCCCATTTATTTATTTGAGGAAAGCTCCTCCTGAGTTCACATTCTTTATCTTCCAAGTTGTGAGAAGTAATCAAGAGGAAACACTTCATGAAACTGTGTCAAGTGCATGGATATTACTTGAAGCAAGCATGGTGTCTCTAGCAGGCAATACCTCTTATTTCCTTCCTTTTCTAACCCACTGGCTCTGGTTTCTGTTCAGAAAAAGCAGGAAACTTGTTACTCTAACATTTAGCTAGTTACCTGAAACTGGAGAGACTGGCTGGCTACATCCAGGATTTTGCAGCTACAGCAACAGCAGACAAAAGACAGTTATCAATCATAGGTCTTTTCTTGCCTGGGCATCATCCAGTTTAAGTTTATAAATAAATCTCCTTGCTTCTTCCATGTGGTTATCCAAGCCACAAATTTGTTTTTATCCTCTATTCATAGCTTCCTCATTACAAACAGAAATCCCTCTCCCCTCCCTCCTTTTCTAGTTATCTACTGTAGTTATTATTTGCATTCAAACTTCAAGGAACTTTCTGAAAGTACTCTCTGTTTTAGTACATATCCTCTGAATTCTTCACATTTTTACTATTCATATTTTCAAACTTTTTTTGTACACTGGTTCTTCCATGAAGTTTAAAGTTCCTCTGTGATCCAGAGGAATATCCATATATACTATTCCTGGAATACTGCTGCACTTGCAGTATCATACATACTATTTATCTCTAAGGCACAAAATACAAAGAACTGGCGTCTTAGTTGGCTGGTTTAGTTATTAACAAAAGTGACTGAAGTACTTCTGGGCTCCAATACACAGATAAGTTGCACAGCAGTTCAGCTAGGAATAAGAAAGGAAGTCTATGAAGAGCCCATTCGTTTTGCTTCAGAGGTACCCTCTCAGTCCTACATGACACAGCCACTATAGTGCTGATTGTATTAAAGGCTACAAGTTTTACCCCCTTCATTGCTTCACTGTAAGCAAATCTCAAGGAGACAGGTAGCGTAAGCTCCATCACACATGCAAAGTTCTCCACAGTGATCTAACAGATACAGGAGCAGACAGTCTGCTGCCACAGAGCCAGCAATATCATCTGACATCAGAACTATGCCTGCTTATCTCAGTATCAATTTCTCAAGAGCTGAGCACAAAGCAGTGAATAAACAGGTAAGTTAATGTACTTAATAATGTTATGATCTACTCACTAAAATGGCTGAAAGCTGTAAAAATGTAGTAAAAAAAAAGTTTCCCACAAACCAGAAACCAAAAGTTCAAAGCTGAATAATAATGTTGCTTATTTCACCCTAAATCCAAATGTGCATTTTTGAGATTCTAACAGAGAGCCTGTCAAATGCACACAAGGAAAAATGGGCTGAGTTTTAAAACTTGCGCAACTTAAAAAATGGTCTCGTGATAAGGAACACAAGCCTCCTCCTCCAGTTAGTGTTATTAATTGGTAATGCTGCTCCTGAGCACTGGTATTGCATTGCACCTCCTCAGCCTTTCATTCTTCTGGCTTTGCAAATTGAAAACACTTTGTCTTCAGGACGATGATCTAGATGAGGTGGCAATACAAGCAGCTTGTTAATTTTACATATACACAAGGAGCACAATAGGTGCTCTGCTTGTCAAGAGGATTTAAAACATAAACAGCACAGGGCCAGAAAAGATACTCATCTAGCAAACGGGGAGTCTTCTGTCACAAGACCACAAGTAAAAGAGCACAGCTCATTTACTGACCAAAAGTTTTAGGTAAGGTTTATCAGGAAACATTCAAATCCTGTGCAAAAGAAGAAAGGTCAGATTTTAACCAGCTTTAACATTACAGCTATTTTCAGTGTATTGAATGATACATTTAAAAAGGCACCTTTAAAGCAACTCCATCATTAAACATGCTGTAATTTTCTAAGAAACTACTCAAACTCCAGAAACCTAACTAACCCTCAGCCTCCTGTCACGGAGGAGCACTGCCCTTAACCTCCAAAGAACACAAAGCTAAGTAAGGACATGCCCTTGCAGAAATTAATTAGTGACACGGCCTGCTTTTATGCTGCACTACTGCCGAACAGGGAAAACCAAAGGGTACTTCCATCCCTCAGCGCACAGCAAGGCCAGGAGGCCTCCTGGCACCGCAGCAGAGCAGGGGGATGAAGCGGCCTGGCCATGCTCGCAGGCCGCACCCTGCAGCGCGCCTCCTCGCCCCGAGGTCTCCTCACCCACAGGCCCCCTCACCCCCACTCTAGGGCACAGCGAGTGACCCCAAGGTGCCACAAAAACATTTATTCAGTGCCTCTGCAGCCATGTTCCCGTTTGTGCAAACACAGCGTTGTACAGAAGGTCCTGACCGCGGCCTCCTACCTACTCGAAGGCTCTCTCTCTGGCAGCCGTCCCAGCCCCGGCCATGCCTGCTGCAAACACTGGGGTTCTCGACCTGCAAATTACAGTGCGAGAACCTGGGAACAACTGGAGAACCCTGGAGGCAGCGGCTTTCCCTCTTCACCCCAAAATGAAGACCCTTCCCCCCGAAATGAAGACCCTTCCCCTTGCTTCCAGGGATACCGCTTGGAGTGTCACAGTGCAGTGCACTGTCACCTTCACACACCCATCTCAAGAACAAATTGTGTTGAAATATTTACAGTATTGCAATATTAACAGGGTTGAAACATTCAAAGATTCTCCTAATCCCATCAAATCTGCAGCATGTCTCTGGGGGAAAAAAGTTACACTGCATGAAAATGGAGTTAGGGATTATCTCTGTTGTTCTGCGGCTGATAAACGTATAGCTGTTTGTATCAGGCCGTGCATTGCTTACAGATGACCCCATCCCAAGCGCTAGGCAAACTGATACAAGCAAGAGACAAAATGCAGAAACATCCTGCAAGCCGTCTAAACCCACTTGTCAGCTCGGTCAACAGCATGGAAGCGCAGGCAAAGGTTTTAAGGCCCTTTGCAGAGAGCAGTGCTCCTTTTCGGCGTGTGTGAGGAGACACGCGGGGAAGCATTCAGGCTGAGTTACTGGGGAGCAATCTGACTGAAGTAAGGCACCAAGCACAGCAGTGTGATCCAAATCAAATAACTAGCTGGGGAGAAGGAAACAAAGCAAAATAGCCCGAATCAAAGGAGGCATATTCCCCAGAGGTTGTAAAAATAGTTCTGTGGCTGGAGAGACAAAACACCTCTCTGTTAAATGGACGCACTGGCAACGTTTGAGAGCGGTAAGGAATTATGCTAGGGTAATGTCCAAACATGTTGAAATTTAACAAGTTTTCTTTAAGACTGATGGAAAACGCCACATGACACCAGTCATGAAAAGCTCAATTTTGTTGTTGTTGCTGTCATTTTTTTTTTAAAGGAAACTGTACAGATTGCACAAGACAGACCAACAAACAAAATACTGCTATGGAAGATGCATCAAGCCCTGTCCCATAGTATGAAATAACCATGAATACCTCTGATGGCATTTAAGCGATACTGTGATATATTTGCTATTGAGCAACACCAAAATAGGACTGCTTCCAAAGACATTTCTATTAAATTCATAGTTTGCTGAGATGCTGGGCAGGCAGACCGGAGACACAGCAGCTTTACCAGCTCATTTCTCAGGGCTGAAGGAGAGCTTTAAGGGAATGCTTGCAGAATGACTAGGCTAGATAAGAAACTCCTCGGCTAGGTTTGGCTAGCTCCCAAACTGAAATGGCTTTAACACAGTACTTTGGAGAGTGATTAAAAAAAATAAGTTATCTAGATCATAGCATTTAACATCTGACTAGTGGAAAGAAGGAAAAAAATGTCATTCTGTTAAATATTTTCACTTTTAAGACAGAATATATTAACCAAGGAAAGAAGAGGACAAATCAAATCGCTTGGACTCTCCAGCAGCGTGCCTAAAGCTCAAGGTTAAAGTACAACTGACCCCACACGGAGCCATTTGAACACGTGCCAAATGCATGCAATAAGTTAGGAAGTTTCATGCTCTGCTAAGGCGACTTTCACATCACTCACTGGCTTCATCTCAGATCAAAAGCACCAAAAGAAAAACTGTGCAAGGAATCTGATTACAGACGGCTTTTACTGATGCATTCTACTTAATCTCCTCTGGAATTCAAGGTCACAGCCCTCCCATATTTTAAAACAGATCCATATACTATATGCATACCCAACTACTGTCTCTGTACAAATAATATTGTTTTCTCGTCTAAGCAACGTAACTAAGCAACCCTGCCCATGGCAGGGGCTTGGAACCAGATGATCTTTCAGGTCCTTTCCAACCCAAACCATTCTGTGACTCTGTGCTAAAGGGGTTTATTGGAGCCCAGACCACCACTCCCTGAACATGCACGCGGCCTTATCGCCTTAGGTGTGACGGTATTTTCCATGCTGCTCATTGCCTTGTAAATAAAAGTGACAAAGATGGTTAGTATTTTTTTGTTATCTGTATTTCTACCACAGCCCATAAAGGTGCATGGCTGGAGGAGTACTCTCAGTGCTGCGAGCAACCCCCTACTGCTGCAGGACGTGCCTGCCCAGGAGGAACGTACCTGCACAATGAAGGCACATCCATCGTTCACTCCACCTTCTGCTCTGGCTGTGGAACGAGTCCCTCTTCATGCACCATGGCTACACATCGCAGACCATGTTTCAGGCAACAAAATCCAGGAAATGCAAGCCTACCCACACTAGAGAAAAAGACCTGCTCTTCTCACAAGTCTACAGCCTCCAAACATTTAAGAAGTGAGACTAGCTTGCTTTAACCTTTCTCTTCTCCCAGACACAGTCTCCTCATTAAAAACTCCCTTTGTCACACATCCAAGCAACAGGCAAAATATATTCCAAACTTCACACTCAAGATTTATTACAACACTTACTGCTGGATATGCCTTTTTGTTGGCAAGAAGATTATGTATCATCATTACTGAACAAAAACCTGATGATTTGAAATCGGCATCCTTCTTGTTGTTAAAAATCTCAGCAGCTGTCAGAGCACAGAACTGAAGCTAGCCAAAATATTTTTCTTGAAAATATGTTAAAGCAAATATTCTTTGAATATACATACGTATATATTTTAAAACTCATTCAAAAATCCTCCTAATTGTTTTTGATGCGTTGACCCTCTCTCTTCTTCAGTAATTAAAGGAAAAGGTTGTGAATGGAGAGGAAAAGTTTTTTGCTTTCCTGCCTTCAAACTCCAAATATGTTTTTTATTTTTTCAATTTTCAGTAACCGTCACGTGTTTTACAATCAGCACTTTCTACATCACAAACAATTTCTTTTATAATGACCAAGTAAACCGTGCCATACAAACGATGTTCACTGCATTTCTCAGAGCAACGTGCAGATGTTTTTATACACGGCACAGTGCTGGTTCTCTGAATAAAATTTAAACTGCAGTCAGGGTGAAGTTTTGCATTCTTGTATGAAAAACATTACAGAAAAGCCAGCTATCTTCTTCCTTTGTTTTTGAAGAGGTCAAGCTTATGGACTTTGAGATCTTGTGTTTTCACATTCTTAGCTTATTTGGCTAGAACTGCCTCTTCTAAGTAACAGTTTGATTCACAATCAGACGTGAAAGGATGATGAAGATATTCACTTAAAGGTAACCATCTTAGGGGCATTTCTCCCCATGTCATAACACATGCACACACATGCCTGCACTTGTATGTGCCCTAAGTGCAGCAAACTACAACAGTAAAAATATCTTCAGGTTCAAAAGTCAGTTCCCCAAAAGATTAGGAAATGTAGGACTGCAGCTGGCTGTACAAACAACAAAAAGCTTGCACCACTGTGGTCTTTCAGAGCTTCAGTCAAGCACCAAGACCTTAGTCTACTACACACTATATTAATATAGCTCTGGGAGACTGTTTCTTTATCCAGGGAATTTACCATTGAAGTACACAAGAAGACACACTGTGATTAATCAGAACAGAAAGTATGGATTCAGTCTTCATTCATACTTTTAATAGGGAGCATCTACTACTAGAGAAGAACACAGGAAACAAGCATTTTTGCTTAACCTTTAAGCACATAACCTAAATTAGAACTGTGGATGAAAAGCAGCAGAAGTCACAACACAGAAACAGGTTATAGAAGATAAGCTGACTATCTTTCATACAAGAGCAGAGCTAAAGGAGACACGTACTGAGGCAGTCTCAACTCAAAGCAACAGCAGTTTCAGTCACTTAACATCCTTCTTCATCTACTCTATGGCTGAACCACTCATCAGCAGGTCCAGCTCTTAGATCTTCTGCATGGGTAATGTCCAAAGCCTCCTCTGCTACAACATCAGGCAGAAAACAACCTAAAACATTAAAAACAATGAGCATAACCTAGCTTCAGCCTCTGGCATTCCCCCTCCCGCCCCAGTTCCAGGTCGGTGCCTGCAGACACAGAATCCTCACTTCTTCAACTCTGCGTGTTCCCTGCTGATCACATATAAGCTGTGGCATTTCAAGAGAGTCTCATTGTATATTAATATGCAAAATTTTCAAGAGGAAAGACAGGCACAGTTTTCCCTGGGCAGACTGTTCCAATGTCTGACTGCCCTCATGGTGAAAAAGTTTTTCCTTAGAACCACTTTGAACCTCTCTGGCTTCAGCGTAAGCCTGCTGGTCACTTCCTCTAATCCCAACAGGCCAAAATAGGGTTGATATTACCTGTATCTCCAGGAACAACTTCCTCAAATTATACCATGTTCTACTTACTGGGTTATTAAGTATGTTGCCCCTACCCTCAAATTTTCAAAACACCAGCACAAAGACAGAAGTGTGGTAGGCAACTGGAAAAGCAATGTGGCTGTGATGCTGTGGAGAAAACTGTGCTGTCATCTCCAACTGTTGCCTAAATACATACATAAATAATAAATCAACTTGTGTGTGCACACTTTTCAGCAGTTTGTGTTGTGCCTGATTCCTTGAATAACAGCATATCACTAAAACCAAGCACTTCTCTCTAGTTTAAGGGTCTCCTGAGGGTCTTCCAAGTGATGCTCTGCAATGCAGCATCACAGGAGGTGCCACATAAGCCTGTAGCCAACTTCAGTCTGACTATTTAGAAGTCGTTAGCTTGAATCCGTTGCTTTCCTCCCACCCTGACCTAATTCTGTCTTGAGTTTCTGTCCTGTACAGCCTCCTTCCAACAAATAAATATGTGGGCAGAGAGGAAACACGGAAAAATCAGACAATCTTCTCCTCCTTGAGAAGATTTATTTCTAACACCCAGGCTTCCATCGCCTTGCTAACCTGTTTCACGGTAAGCAAAGCTATGAATATCGTTTGGATATATTGCTGGTCAGTCACCAAAATCCAGGATAAAGTAGAAATACTTGACAAATGCTTTCTCAAAATTATATATGGGCATGTCTACCACTAGAGTAGAGCCCAGAGAGGGCATGCAGAAACCCCACTAAAACAGCTTGGGAGTAACACAAGCAAAACAATCTAAACATATTCACACTAGGGAAAAAGATTCTCGTGCTCTGATACTCAATTCATCATCAATGAAAGGAAAGATTTGAGGGTTTCTCCATCCAAGTATTTAACTTCACAGTCAACAGAAATAAAAATGCAGATGTGATGCGTACTAGCACACAGATCTCAAAAAGATCATCCCAAACAACCCAAGCTGCTCAAAATACCCAGCCTCCCCTTACCCAGATGATTACACGTGCAGGTGGACAATAAGAAATTAAAGTTCCTCCATTCTCAATCACTCTCAGTCAATTAGTCCTGCAGTAATCAGATTAACGCTAGAGGGAAGATGTTGCTTCGTTACCCCTAGTAAGTGCCTCCTCTGCAAGAAGCATTATTTGGAAGCATTTCCATCACGCTGAACACATCACTTTGAATACAAATACACAATTCAGCATGCTTGAAAGCAGAAACCCAGCAGTCCCCCACTGTTGGGAACAAGGCTGTCAAGGCCAGGCCCAGGACACATTTTGAAGAGTTGCATGAGGAGGTTTCACAGCTCTCTCTTCATCCTATTTTCTTGCCCCAGACAGTGGACCAATCAGTGAGGATGTGAAAACAGCAGTTTTCTCTCAAACCTGGATTTCAGGCATGAATGGGTAAAGGGAAATGGAAACGTGAAGTCATGCAGACCAACTCCAAAAGCTCTTCCCTGAAAGAAGCAGACCAGAGACCCATTCCAGCACAGCATCACGGGATCGGGGGCTTGTTTGTTTTGCAGCAAGAGAGGGGTAAAAAGAAAAGCATGTAAATGAAATGTTAAAGCTAACCCAAGCCTGCAGCACAGCTGTTAAGACACAGCAGGAGGGATCTGGATATCGTACTTACTGAATCAGCTAAAGAGGTCTACGCAAACTGACTTTCATAATGAGAGCTGTACAATTCCATTTATACAATGGGTGGCAACTGGCCAAGGATAACTTGCTAAAAATAAGAGATCTAGAAAGATTAGAAGGCAAAAACACTCATTACAATACAGAACTAGAAAAGGCCTCGACACTCCTGCACACCTAACTATAAAACTACTCCCTCTTCAGCAAGGACGATCCAAGAATACACCCTTCCAAGGACAGAAATGGGAACACATGGGGTAATCCCCTACAGACGGATGAAAAAGAGAAGGATTGACCCTTTGGGAGTTTTAGAAACATGGCAGAAAATGTATTATACATTAACGCTCCAAGAGTATCACCAGTCAACTTGATAAAATGATGTAAAAGTAGAAATGGCAACTGAATGAGCTTTCAATCTCACGTAGACACTACATAACAATAATACTGTTCCTGGGAATTTGTATTCATTTGTAAAAGATCAAAATGATAAAGACTCAAAATCGAGATACATAGCACTCAGAATGACAGAATATTTTTTAACGTTACAATTTCATGGGTACAAATTTGCAGAGATTTTTTGCACCTTCCTTCATCCACATAGGGAAGTCACTGTTTGAGTATTGGTGCCTGATGAAGCAACAGATGAGAGAGCTAAAGGACACCCTCTCATCAATGCAGGACTGTTTGCTTGACCACAACAAGTAGTTCCTTGCTATTCTCTGCACTAAAAAGGATTCTGCTGTTAGCAAAGAAAGCACTCCCCTCCTTCCCCCCATCTTTCCTCTTCCTGCCTCCCCACTCAGAGCTAAAATCCCATTGATATGGAGTCTTTGGGTGGAGTAACCTAACTTCTGCAACAAAGAAGCTTTGCCTTTTTCCCAGACAAATGACTTGGCTGAACTTAAAAATCTCCTTTCGCTATTAAAAAATTCCACAATAACTCAGTTTTAAGAAAAATCCCAGAACCTGGAGTGAAAAAAGGCTACCGAATTAGACTTCCAAGAGTCAGCAAGTCTTAAACAGTTTGTTTAAACAGAATTGTCACTCAAATATCAGCAAACTGCAATGGACCACACTGAAAGGGAACTGAACAACATAAATCAGGTGACTATTGTAGCTTCCCCAACAAAATCCAAACTCGAGCTCTTTACAAAATGTCAAGACAGCTGAATCTCAGCCGAGTTGTTAAAAACGGCTGCATGCATTTAATTAAGTCAAAATCGAAGCCAGATGGCACATGCTGCTTTTGCAATAGACTGGATGCTGTCACAAGAGGCACTGCTTAAGCATTCCTTGATGATTCCTGGCACCAGTGGCTACAATCTCTTCCTACCCTCTACCATACACCCCTCCTTTTTTTTCCAGTCACCAAGCCTTTAAAGAGGGTGGGGAGGAGGAAAAAGAGAGCCCCTGAGATAAATTGACTCAGTGTGTGGAATGCAAGGCAAACATTCCTGTACAAATTCAGATTTGATTTATTTTCTTTAGAAAACTCCAGCTGCAGGAGAAACCCCCGATTGTTGGTCTTTGCCTTAGACCCCCAAGGGTCATCATCTGTCTTACAGAAAGAAATAAAAATAGATAACTCTACTTCCAAGGTACCGTGCAGCAGAAGATGTTAATACTTTCGCCATGCAAGTGGCTGGCTAAAAAAATAAATGCAAGTGAACTGCCTAAAAGAGGTCTCAAGAATTTGGAAGCATACGGCTGAAAGGAAACATTAACGCTTCATCTCTGGACTGCACAACCTCTCAGCAAATACTGACAGCGTGGGCTTTTGTGGTCAGCATGCAGGCAGGGAGCTCCCGCTCGTCAGAGAGAGTAGCAAGTTATCGCCCGGCTGCAGTCAGCCAGAGCTACACCAGACTGGGCCAGAACCAAGGGGCGATGCTGGATTGCACCTCCACTGCTGCGTGCTGCAGTGCATGGAGCCGAGCAGAGAAGGCAGGAGCCGAAATGCTGGTTGTGCCTCCCAGCACTTGCACAAGGCAGACACGGTGCCTCCAAAGCGTGTCGGGAAGGTGACGGGGATTGGGAGAAGGCATCAGCAGAAGTAAACTGATTTCTCATAGGAAAAACGTGCTGCTGGCAAAACACCTCTGCTTGATTTTTGAGATTCTTCCGTCTCCAAATTATTAAGCAGCTGCCATAGTGCTCCCCAAAAGACTCCCGAAGGTGTTCAGAGGAAAAGGTGGGAACCATTGCACCGTTTGAATAGACAAGGAAGGCTCAGAGGCCTTTCGTGGCATTCCCTCTCCATGTCTCCATCACATCACCTGGAAAAGTGAACCACAGTGAGTGTATCTCATTGCTCGAGTAACCTAACATGCCACAAACACACGGACAAAGGCACAGGACTGTAATTTTCTAACCGAACAACCCCCTCCTGAGCAATACTACAGGCTCTGGTTTCCTTGAGTTCTTAATGATAATTGGCACTTTAATACATACCCAATCTCACCTTTCATTAAAAAAATAATTATGTACTTGCACTGAGTATCTTACTGTTAAAAACTGAGAACGAAAACGTATCTGCTGAAAAGGGTGGATGTGTTTAACAATTTCAGCAGAACAATCCTTCTCCCCTGGTTAGTTTAAAGCTCCATTAATCTTAATGCAAAACAAAACAGTTTCCTTTACCAGCCAGATTCTTGACCTTGAGCTGTTCCGGTGCTGGAGTGGGGGGCTGGGGTAGAAAGGACATGGACCAACCGCAACTACGGGCTGGACACTAAAAACATACAGAACAGTCACCAGAAAAAAATAAAATTAAATTAAAGAAATCATCCTTATGAAAGACTACCATCTCCACTGCTGCCACGGAAACCAGGACAACGTCACCTCAAAAACTGTCACTCATTGCTGCATTTATTTCAAACAGTTAATGATGATGAAGACCAAAAATGCACAAGCTAATGGTGTCTAAGTTACTCATCCTGGCACTGACCCACATCATTAGCCTTTAGAGTATTTACAGTGTAATCTTGCAAACCAAATCCAGGTTAATAGGGAGCATTACCTTCAGCACGAAATGAAGAGTGAACAGCTACAGATTTATTCTTTGTAGACACTGTAGATGCCCCTTACTTAGATCCTTTGATTTTCTTGATACAAGAGAGTTTGCTGATATAAATCCAACTGATCTGGACAAAATAAGGTCTTGAAATTTAAAAAAATGTTATCAATCAATACTAGCAAGGCTAAGTGACAGGCCCAGGTGGCAGAATGCATTTGAGTTGCTTCTAGAACGGCATTACGTTGCCTGTGATTTATGTTAATACTTTAAATTGTATTAAAGCGTGATTTCCTCATTAGACCTTGCAAAGGGCAAATCCCATCACTTGGCAGCAGTTGTCCATCAACTGTGGCTACGAGGGCGCAGACTTGGTTTCTGTGGCGGGATTTCCAAGTCTCGCCACCTTACCCAGAACAGTACCTCGAGGCAGGTTTTAATTGAAATACTGCTAGGGGTGAGCTTTTAAAATCAAAAGATTTTAAAAGATTCTGTGCTGACTCAGCTGCTTTTTGGCCAAAGTAATTACTGGCTACTATACAGTTGTACATGGTTTGTTTAAAGTCCCATACCAAAGTGCTCTTTATTTTTGTAAGAAAAGCTACATGAAGACACTTTTAAAGCCTGAAGAATTTATTATTTGTAAATCGTTCATTAACCCCAGTACTGCTGGGACAGCGTACAGTGACTGAACTAGCTTCATACACAACCTTCAGCAGTTACTTTGGTGTTAAAACCTGAGGATAATTCCTGAAATGCACAGGAAAAGGCAGTCTCAACAACTCCTCCTCATTTCATGAGAAGTGGAAGCAGTTCAGCCGTGGTTTAGCTTTCTTTTTTTTTCCTTATCCAACCTGATTCAGACACGAGTAACTTTTCAGAAGACTTTTACTCTAAGACATTTGTAAAAAAAAAAAAAAAAAAAAAAAAAAAAAGTTTGCTGTTGCAAAACCAAGAAAGTGGTGACCAGCATAAACACTTAAAGCCAAGTAACACTTTAACCAAGTGGCCTCCTCCATCCTCCTCAGCCTGCAAAAGAAGAACCTGAGTAACAGAGCAATTTGAGCAGCAAACACAGCAGGTGGTCCTGTCTTAGAAGACTTCCACCATTGGATTTTGAAATTTTACACTTACCCTGGTATGCACCCAAATACATTAAAGACCCTAAAATGTTAAACATCAGAGGCAAACCAAACATTTATAAAATACAAGGTCTATTATTTTGGACAAACCTTCCTGCAATCAGGGAGGAATGTTTCCTTTGGCTGCTATTATGCTCGCTTCCATTTATTTATACAGAACAAAAAGCAAACAATATTTTCTTACCTTGTTCTTCTAATTGTCTACAGATTGTACAAAACGATTGAATGATAAGGCTGGAGACCAGATTTTTGTTTCCTCCTGAGCACACAGACCCTACCATGAGAATTTTGCTGCCTGTCTTGGCCACAGAAGAGTCCGTCAACTATAAAATTCCTGAAAACTTTCTTTTGTCATCCGTACAAAGGGAAAAAAAAATCCAATACCAAAAGATACTGGTTTTGCAATCATCTATGATGAAGATGGCCTCATTTATCACATTGACAGTAATATCACTCATCTATTCTTTCTTTGAAAGTATTGGAAGGCTGTACTTGCCAAATATCTCTGTGTGAAAGGGTTAAACTGTACAAACCCTTCATAGATTGGTTTTCATGGATTGAAGTAAGACTCTGCTGAACAACCATAAGCACAAATCACAAAGCTATCCTTAGCTATTTAACAACACAATACAAAATAACAAGCAGGGCCTATACTTGAAAAAGACCTAGGAATGCTGAGCACAAGCTGAGCAGCTCATAAAATAACATTTTTTTGCCTATTTTTTTAAATTTTATTTCCAGTTTTGTTATGTCATTGCTATCTGTATTTAAGTACAAAAAAAAAAAAGTTGGATTTAATGTTGAAATGGATAGAAAGCTATTGGTAAGCAACTCAGCCTAAATGCTGCATAGCTTCCTTGCACTCAGACACGGGCAGTCTGGCATCTCACAGCCAATTAGCCCATTTTCAGTAAATCAAACCCACAGCTCTGCTAACAAGCCAGCCTGCTGGATTTTCCAATCAGCCAGCCCACACAGTACGCTGGGAGTAACGATATTCTCTGAAGTAAAGCACAGTTGAGTCAATGCAGATGTAAGTGAACAAGGGTGTGACAAAATAACAGAGGAAGGCGATTGCAAGGGAAGCCTGACCCTTACACTGATATTTCTTCCACCAAAATGAGATTTGAAGAGAGCAGTGTTTTCTTTGATCAAATCCTGGAAGCAGGATCCATGCCCCGGGCAAAACCTAGTTCCCAATGTAACCTTATGTACCCTGACTTTCCAATAATCTCCATTTTGACACACGTTACCTGGAAAAAGAATAAATTTAGCCAAAGACTTGGCATTTCAGAAAGCTCACTAGCAACTCAGGGCTCTTCTTGACATAAGGGAAAGAGCATTATAACTCTATAGCATTAATAGCAAAAGATAGACAGCTTCCTAGCACCTGAGAAAAGCAAGAGACATCCATACGTGGACAATGCTGGGTATGTGAATTATATCCTCTAGCACTTAGGGAAATGGATAAAACAAAGACAAGCAGGCAATGTTACACCAATGGACAGGAAAAAAAAAAAAAAAGAACATACTGGAAAAAAAAACTCAAAGCTTTATTAATGTGTGAAAACAGTTTGGGGCCCAGCCGTCCTCAAAGATGGATGAAGAACTGAAAAGGCTTTCAAGATCAATGGGTCAGGACTGTCCGGCAAGCCCAGGACAGGAGTCTGGGCCACAGTCTAACAAACTGGAGATTTGTTAGCCTTGCTGAGAAACAGCTGCCTTCTAGCAAGTAGACAGAGCCAATTATCTGATTAAGCAACAATTTAAAGAATGCTTAATAATTTATATATATAAAAAAATGCTGTTCAAGACTACAAAAAAACAAAGTACACCACAAAGTAAAATACATTCAGGTTTTGCTGGTAATTATCCCTGACTGGAAAATGGGATCAGGTTCTTGCCTTATAAACAAAGTGTAGGAGCGCTATGAAATGAAAAATACAGCTGCTTGTTAGAACTGCTTTTGGCCAGGTGTCTGTGAGATCAAGCACATCACTCACACTGCAAATCAGGTTTTATTTCAAGCAATTCTCTGCAGAGCAGTAGGGCCATACGGCTTTATTTTGCATACAGCCTTTCCTGCTAACTTAAAATCACAATGCTGCTTTTCTAACAGGTTCCAAGAACTGAACTAGAAGCTTTCAGAGATCAAAAAAAGAGTATTTGATCTGGGAAGCCAAAATCAATAATTTGGAGCTGCAGAGAAAAGCTTTGCAGGTCCAGCGTAATGATCTGTGTGTAACACCCAGGCAAACAGCAACACACTGCGTTGACACCAAGAGTTAAGTGAAGCAGGCTGTAAAATTTTGAATTAAAAAAGGGTTTCTGAGAAAGTCCCAGAAGTTCCCACACCGCAGAGTAATTTCGTACAAAAGAAGAATCAGCAGAACAGTCACAAACGGAAGCATCAGCAAGAGCATGAGAGGAAAAAAACACAACAAAACACCTTCAACAAATCAAGACCAGACTGCTTTCGTGCAACTCAGATGACAGAGCAAAACCTCTCATTTACAACAACCTTGCTACCTCACAAAGTGAAGGTGAGATATGAAATTAATCTTTTCAATGGCCCCAAGTGACTGCCCTGAGAAATTCAGGCCATTACACAACTGCTAGACTTTCCACCAACTTACTTCAGACAGAAAAGATGCCATCAGTATGCGCAGCATTATGGTTTCTGTGGGTTTCTGTCTCAGCTATACTAAAATCCTTCAAAGGAATCAACACGGGGAAGAACTACCCAAGCAATACATCCTTTTTTTTGTTTTGTTTCCTCACCACAAAACCTCTTAAAAGAGCCACACGATAAAGGACTGTGTTGCTTAAAGTCACTGCAGATAAGGTAATATACACAGGGGAAAAAACCCACACACCAACAAGCAATAAAGACAGACCAGAGGCAAGCAACGGTGAGCCTACCAGAGATCTTTATGGCATGTTAAACCACACTCTGAAAACAGCAGTTTGGTGATCAGCACCAAACAAGTAAACAAAACTTCTGTAATTATGGGCATTATTCCCCTTCGCACTTGCACACAGCGGTACTGTGCCAATCCCCTGTGCTATCAGCATCTGAAAGTTGCACGCAGTTCTTGTCATCCCACCCAAGCAAGAACCCATGAGAATTCAGAAACGTATGGGAGAAGGATGAGAGCCTGCTCAGGGGTACTGACTGGTGTTTACATGAAGAGAATTTAACTGGGACAAAGATCTGAGCTTAGGAAAGATGTGGAGAGAAATATTAGACACCCAGTCCATAACACAGCAATCTGTAGACACACCATTATGAATACACAGGCTGGAGATGGCCAGCTATTTTTCAGAAATAGAGTGTTTTAACAGGCAGCTGTGTAAAATAGTACCTTTTCCTTAAAAGCAGTTATTAATCACATTGCTAGAGGATAGTGTGAAAGCTTAAAAATAGTCAGGTGAAAATAATACTGAGCAGTCAGTCCCACCATGAGTGTGACTGGTAATTGACTTCTAAGCACAAACGATTCAGACAGCCCCAACTTGCTATTCAAAGAATGCATCAGAAGGATGGGAAATAATTGAAAAAAGAAATTACAGCATACTTCACCTGCTTCTTAGAGCCATGGCTCAATTGTTAGCTACCAGCTACTTGCAAAAACAGGAAACCAGGTTCAGCAGACTTTGTCCTTACTCACTGTGGCTGTCCTCACATTCCCAGATACAGCAGATAGGACTGCCCAGACAATGTTCGGGTCTCATGATGCTGAGGAGGAAGGCAGGGGGAAGGAATGAGGAAATCCACCCGTAAAACAAAGAGCACGTGAAACTGGAAATACAGTAGCTACTGTAAAATGCATAATGCTAGCAAGCCGGGACTAGCATTTTTCTTTCATTATTATCTGAGAGTCAAGGATACTGGTAACAATTGCAGGTAAGGCATTTTTAGAGAGAGGTGCAAGTTCACGCTGTCTCTAGGCAATACTGTGGTAATTAGGAGTAACAGATGTTGTTTGCTCTCGCAGGCAACAGTGCTTCAAAACAGCATGCTCAGGAACAGCGCTGGGAGAGTGCATCTCTAAAGCGGGTAGGCACAGAATGGCTACCCCAGAGCTAAGAGCCACAAAAGCAGAGCTCTGACTCTAGAGAGGAAGACATTTATGGACGTATACAGGTGCATCCACTCATAAAGGAAAAGAGACATGGCAATATATTTTATTCTGTAAAAAGCCTTCAACTGTATGGTGTATCATTTAGCCTGCAAGACTCAAGGCAACGTGGTACATGGAGCGTTAAGACTATTTTGAGCTTATTTAAATGCCAAAGTTTAACAGAAGCTTTTGAAAAATGCAAGGGACTGATACGGATCTGTATCATCATTTATAATATTTATTAAAATGAAATGTTACTGAGTTGAAAATGTAGCTAGTTTATCAGGCTCCCTCGGTTTGGACCAGCCAGTAGATGAATCACTGTCAGGAAAGCCTCCTGACAGAGGCTCATTACTGACAGATTCACCAGTGACACCAGTAATTATTTATAAAGTAAAAGAATTTAGGCTAAGAGTTTTAAATCTGCACAAGGAAATAGCAGCTCCAATCCCTAACTAAGGCTAGCAAATCCTGTTTTTACAAAAGCTCACAACACCAACACCAAATCATGACCAAGTAAAATTCTTCCAGTTGCATTAATTTATGACTAAGCAAAAACAGTTCACATAAATTTTCTTCTCATTTGCAGTGACTTCATAAAACAAACCAAAATCTGTCTGGACAATACAATTGAAATTGGTGTTTTCGTAAGTTTTCCAGAGTTACAACTCTTTATTCCCATCTTGCCCAGCACGATACGTACTCTTAGCCCTGAAAATAAAGGTTCTCTCACAATGTCTGAGATTTAAATTAAATAAATAAATAAATAAACCAGAAGCTGCTCTCTGAGAACACACTTTTTTCTGCAACAGTCAAAAAAAAATTACAGGGATACAGTTACAGGGACTGCAACAAACCAAGAAAAAATATGCCTAGTCTTTGATGGAAATCTTTGACTGGCAGGACCAAGATGTTTTCCTCATCAGTGGGATGCCCAATATACCATTACGGTTCGTGACCTGCACATTAAGAGCTTATCACATTTGCAAATCTATTTGCCACATTTATTTCCTGCAGATCTTTCCCTCTGAAACTACAAAGCAACAAGAAACAATGCCTTGATACATCTCCCATGCTGAAAGAGTCACAAAACTGACTCCAGCCAGGTTATGACAAAGCGACCATACATCAGCATGACATAGGCTCCCTCGGGAAGTTTTCCTTGTGAGAATTACAAGCACACAACTGATAGAGCCACTGAGATAAAATGCTGCTATTGTGATCTGGCTTTTGTAGTTACCTCCAGCGCCCTTGCACACCCTCGCAGGTCTCCACCTCCCAGCAAGTCCTGGGACTGTCTCAAAGCATGGAATACCAAACCCCACAGCCATGTGGTGAGCACTTCAAACACGACAGCACAAGTTCTTACCCTCAAGAAGTTAAACATTCATAAAACTTCAGGAAGTTTGCTATTGCATTCTTCAAGCAACTTCAAGTGTTGGTCGGGCAGACCGAGAAGCAGATTCCTTAGAAGTACTGGGAAGATGGTACTGAATTCTCCTTCTCAGAAGCAGCAGCTGAAGTTTCTTGCCACCACTGCTTCTGGTACTGCTCAGACTACATCTGAAGAAATTTACACTTCTGACTTCAAAATACATGTTAAGGGAACAAAGCACTTCCACTTTGCAAGCACTTCTTTAGTTTTCCAAGTGAAGCTTACAGACTCCAGAGCATATTGTTCAAAGCAAGTCAAAGTGGACAACCTTAAACTTTATTCCTTCTGTTGATTTTATGATCAACACAGGCTATCTATAAGGGTGGAAGAGCTACATCTTCTTTTGCTACAGGGAAGCAGATATCAAATCACAAGGGAACGTGTAGCGCATCTAGTCATTTTATTGCTAGATCCCCATCTTTAAGAACAGTATGCCTTATGCTGTGAGGTTACTTACCACATGTTTCTTATGAAAACAGGGAGCCACCACTAGCAGAGACACTCACTAGTTGCAAAAGGCTGCAAGTAGTTGCACAAGGGCCCAAATCCATAACCAAGTCTGTCGTTTACATCATTAGTGTCTGTAATGAAATTCTCACAGGTGGATCAACACGTGCTGGCTCAATGAATGTTACCCCGTCACAGAGTGCTCCCACACATTTTTAGTACACTTAAGTGACAGTAGCCATCCAGTCTTATGCAAGTAGCTGCTCTGTTCATCTATATTAAGTAGAGGGTTCTAGATGTATTTTTCTGCTTAGAATATATACTGCTGGAAGAAAAGATGGACACTGCTTGACACTAAGTGCACACGAACCAGAAGAACCAGCGCTAGTTTTCCATAAAAATGCTTTATTTCTACTATACAATTCCCTAAGCAGTGTTTACTTAGCTCACCTTTGAGCAATACACAGTATGTTGCTGTACTGGCATTAAGTCCGCCTCAAATATTTCTTTCTACTTCCATGTCACTACTTGCAGCATCTTCGTGGTTGAACTGTCTGCCAACTTGCTTCAAGGAGTAAGACGAAGCTGCTCTACAGGTGAAAAAAGAATTGGTGGCAGTTCAACCCATACCAGCTTATTCTTTCACACCCTGGTCCATTGCTTTCGGCGTGCAGTGAAGATTTCCAACTCTTCCAAGGAGCACAAGCAGATAAATCAGTAACAACACCACAGAAAAAAATCTTGTGGCTGACTGAGATCTTTCAGACAGATTTCATTTGGCTCAACATCCAGCAAAAAAAAAAAAAACTCAGCATCTTTTTAGGCATTTGTTCTTCAAAGGGAATTTATATTGCTAATTTTCTAGAATCTGGAAATAATCTGAACTCAAAAGCAGAAATGAAATGACTGACAGGCACGATGACGTGGGTGTGCATCAGCAGAATCTAGCAAAACCATAGGCCTCTGTTGACAGGGGTAGTGTCTTGGAATAGTCACTGAGGTTTGCTGTACCTTAGCACCAAAGAATTTTGAACACATTCCTACCTAATGCATAGCACAGCTTTTGTGTTCATTAAAAACAGGGCACGATTCAGATATACTTACACGTCATTAGGGACAGAATGCCCAACTCCACAAGAAGGAATCAATACCACTGCACAATAATGAGAAAACTAAAGAATCCAAATTATTAAATATGATTTTTATATTATTAAATATTATTTTCAACCCTAAATATTGTAAGCTTTTATTTTCACTGTTAAGAAGGGCTCTTTGAAACAAGAATGAGAAGATTTAAGAGCTTTCAACACTTCAGAGAAAAAAATACAAAGAAAGCTTTACCTCCAAACACTAACATGATGCTAAATAACAAGGTTAAAAACTACTGGAACAAGCTGAAAAAAAAAACAAAAAACAAAAACAGACATACGGAAATGTTATATAAAGACAGGACATTAAGTAGAATCACTTACTTACAGCTTATACTCAAGTAATCTCAGTGATACTTCCAGAACTACTGAAGAAATCGTAGTCCTTTAAAAAAAGAGAATTGGAGTAACACAGAATGACTGAAGAAATTCACAGCTCTACCCACTCTACTCTCAAAGGTCTTCAGAAGTTTAACTGATGAATGAAAATACCGTACAATTTTAGAGTATGATCTGATTTCATATCTTATATAAACAATCTTATAACCATGGAAAACCAGGGATTACAAAGCTGTGTTTAACTACCAACAAAGCCACATATTTTCATTTGAGTATCCTGCAAACATGATTCAATGCAATACAAAACAAAACCCATTCCTTCCTGTACTTAACCTGAATGGTATCAGTCAGGTTTCGCTGTTCAGTTCCTCTATGACTAAGCAATGGATTTTATAGATTACAGATCCTAGGTTTTGCAAGCTTTCACTCTATCATCAAGCAACTTGATGGATTTGGCTTTAGAATCCCAATGTCCATGCCTGTTTGTTTCAGACAAAATATCAAAAGGGTCTATTACAATATGATCACAATATGACTTAATTTCTGATCTGCTTTCCTCCAGGTATGCTTACCGCATCCAATAACTAGTTTTACATGAAGCACGTACCTTTCCAACAAGGAAGAAGCAAAAGCAAGAAACGTTAAGCAATATGGAAAATAATAAGCTTGCCTTGGAACTTTGCTCTTAATGTTAACAGCTATTATTTCAGACTTTGCATGTTTTCTAGATTAAAAATCTACTGAATGTTTTGTTTCAAATTCTTTCAGCAAGATACATTCTGTCAGTTTTCAAGTAACTGTTACGCCTCTTTCCAGGACCTTGCTGAATTTTCAATGTCCTCTTAATTAACTGGAATTCTGTCTCAACAGTCAGAGCAACAAGCTACAGAAGTTAAAAAAACAACCTTCTATTTACAGTGACTGTACCCATGTTTATAAAACCCAACACAACGCTGTCCCTATTCCCAACAGCACTGCACCATAAACTTCAGGCGGCTGCTTATTAAAATCTTAAACTCTGCTTTTTTCCATCATCAGAGTTTTGGTCAGTTCAGGAAATGGATCTGTGAACTTAAAGCAGATAAAGACAAAACATATTTGAAACTGTTACCTATATATGTATATTTTTTTAGCTCAAAAACAAAACACTGGAATGTGTTAGAGGTCATAAGGTGTTCCTGCTTTCCTTCCAAAACTGCAAGCTTTGAGTAGAAAGCGTGCAAGAATGGAAAATTCCTTTTGCTGTTAGTGTATGTTAAAGCCAGTTCTGCTTTTCAAAATGTGCAGCTACTTCATCATTCTCCTTCAGCCTCAACTTAGAGACTAATAGGAAAGAGAAATAACTCACAGAATATCCCTAAAAAGAGACAATCCTCTTGTGCTTTGCTACAATTCAATCACCATTTGAACATCTCCCATCAAACACTATAAAATGTCCACTAACCTCACCAGATGCTATTTTCTTCAAAAGTAAAGTTAGATGAGACAGCTTACTTGCATGAGTCACAGCAGTAGAGAAAACTGATGTGCTCTGTTGCATACCAATAGTCAGGCTACTTTTCCAGGTCACAGTCTGTGTCCCCTGGCTTCAAATTCAAAAAGCAGACTGATTAATTTCAAATACAAGTATATATATATAAAAAAAATCACTGTTATTCCTCCAAGTTCTTGACTAGCTCTTCATTGTACTATAAATTTCAATACAAACAAGTGTAGACATCTTTTTGTTGCTCTTATTTCCATACTATGTCCTTCTAATAAAATAGTAACCTAAGCCACAATTTGACAAAAAATCAACTTATGTCCTCATCTTACTCCCAGATCCATTTCTCTAATCACAGGCAGTATTAGCCACTTTACTAATCAAACACTTCCCATTGTGAGATTATATTTTCTTTCAGTGGTTGAGGAATTTGCCATACTTTAATTAGTTAGGGCAGAAACTCCATTCCACACATCAGCCTCAAACCCTCAGTTTTGTTAAGTTTAAACTGCAATGGTTTGCCAAGTTCCAAGAAACAAATGAAGAAGTAAAATGAATAAATGTTTATGTTAAAAAGCAAAACTGGTAATTAAAAAAAACTAAAGACCCCTGTTTCAATAAAAGGAGTATATTTGACAGCACCCAGGATGTGCACACACATATATGCTTTATGTTGCTTGAATTAAACAACTCTGAAAGTGCACAACTACTGGAAGATTTAATCAAGAACAAGTCCTAGGGATATCCTCCCTGCTAACCGTTTTGTAGGCTTGGGGCTTTAAGCAGATGGGTGTCAAGGAAAAAGGACAGAGGCCATGTAGGCCAAATTGCGAATGGCTGACAAAGGTAAAAAAGACATGGAGCTAGGGATAAAAATAGCATGGCAAGGGAAACTGCTAAAGAAAGACTGCCTGTTCAATCAAGTGCAGAACAATGGTCAGATGAGAACAAGGGAAAGAGACTCCTAGGTAAGAAAGAGATAAAACTGGAATAGATTAAAGGAAATTCAGAAAAAAATAGGACCAAGCACTGGAAAGAAGCAGGATCTACAACATGCTCCCTCCACAACCTGGAGTTCTTGAATCCAAACATAAACACCTCATTCTGGTGGGCAAGGTACCCCAGTCCTCCTCTAGTGTTATTCCCCCCAACAGGAATACAACAACCTGTGGTTGCTCCTACTAGTTTGGAAAACTGCAGTTTGGGTGATAAAGTCACATGGATTCCAGCAGGATGCCACGTCTTTCATCTTCTCTCAGGAATAAGGAAAAGCAAATAACCACACAAAACTCATCAGGGGAATATCAAATTTGCAGCACAATTCTCTACAGAATGATCTGAGAGTTAAGTAATGAAGAGCTACATGTACAAGCCTAGCCCACCCTCCTCACAAGCACATGGTGTAACGTTGCAAACCTCATGGCCAAACAGTACATTTTCTCCTCCCTCTCACTGATGTAGGGCAAAAGAGAAGTACAGTCCAGTGCCTGAAGCCTGTAACTTGTTTTGGGTGGGCTGTTTTTGTTGTTGTTTTAGGAGGGGGGGGGGGGGGGGTGGTGGAAGGGAACTGATTTTCAAGACACTGACTTCAATTGCAGATGCTTTAAAAGGCCGAAGGCAGTCTCACCATTACCAGTGAAATGTATCCCTGAAGAATTTTCCTTGAAATGTTTTGCAACAATCCACATCTAGATGCAGCCTTCCAAGAAGAATTTAAGTTAGGGCTGGAACTGATACAAAAAAGTTCAACAAGTCAGAAATCTAAAAGAAAACTTTTCAGCCTTTTCAGTCTAAACCCATTTATCTAATCAGTACTCCCTAGGGTTAAGTGTTACGAATAGGTAAAACATATATATATTTTTATACATATATCAAAACAAGCTGCATAAGGAGGTCCTCACAGAACCTTCTCCAGACCTTAAATAGAAGAGTGATTATTCTTTGATAAACAGAGTGATAATACTTATGATAAATAGAAGTAAAAGTGACTGAAAACTGCAGTTGGCACCGATCAAATATGCCATAAAATTCCATGCATTTAGACAAAATGTGAAGTGTCATTACTTAATTCAGTGTTCATTTAGTGAACGTATTCTCCTCAATGTTCGTATTTGAGGTATTCTTTGCAGTCAAAAAAGCAAAAATTTTTCTTCTTAGTAGGATCTTATTAGCAGTGTCCGTTTTGTCTTCAGAAGATGGTTGGATGCATTTTTTTTGAAATTATGAAATGAAGATCTGGATTCGGATTGCTCCCTCATGAAAATTCAGGAGTTGTAACTGCTGATCTCCTATTTTCTCAAATTGCTTCCATACTTCAAATTAATTTTCCCTGCAAGGCAGCCGGACTACAGTCTGTAAGTCACTGCTGGGTGTGTGACTGTATACCACGACGTTGCCACTCCCTGCTGCTCATCTCCACTCCCACTAATCGGTTAATTAAATTGCTCATGCAACATTTCACCAGTCATTTTCCACCAAAATAAACTAGGTTGCTAAAGACCTACTGCTTGCAGCACTGGATTTAGGATGGAAAGTCTATGCTAGCCCGACACCTGTAGTGTTGGGGTGTGGCGGGGTAATTGTACCAGCCACTGATACAACATACTGGAGCAACCAGTAACCTCCAATTAGTGCCAGTGATGTGCAGGTGAGGAAACTACATTTTTAAGTTTGGCTGCAGTGGGAACAAAACATGCTCCCTTCATTCTGCTGAAACTTCTATCCTATGCTGTCATCTTAGAAGACGATGGTGAACCATAAATTCACTACCAGTCTTCCAGCCACTGACACTACATTTCTGTGAAGGAATTGTGCCTAGGTCATTTCTTGTAAAGAGAGAAGGTCTCATAGGTGAACTGGTAATTACTGTGGCAACAAGGGGTAGTGGAAACTACCCCTTGGTTTGTTCAGCCCCGAGCAGAGCAGGCTGAGGGGAGGCCTCATGGCGGCCTGCAGCTCCCTCACGAGGGGAGCGGGGAGCGGAGGGGCAGGCGCTGAGCTCTGCTCTCTGGGGACAGTGACAGGACCCGAGGGAACGGCATGGAGCTGGGACAGGGGAGGGTCAGGCTGGGGGTTAGGGAAAGGGTCTGCACCCAAAGGGTGGTTGGGCACTGGAACAGGCTCCCTGGAGCAGCGGTCACAGCACTGAGAGCACTGGAGTTCAAGAAGCATTTGGACACCGTTCTCAGACACAGGGTTTGATTTTCAGGTGGTCCTGTGTGGAGCCAGGAGTTGGACTTGACAATCCTTGTCGGTCTCTTCCAACTCAGGACATGCTGTAATTCCATGATCCATCATAAATGGAAGGAAATTCAAGTGGTCAGCAAGGACATGTGTTTTGGCTATAAAATCTATTTCCTTAGGAAGCTTTATTGCTAACAAATGTTTCAAATCTCACAGATTCAAATGTCAGGTTGACCTTTCAAATAAGAAGTCTACATTAGTTGTTTTGTTTCGTTTTTTTTTTTTCTTTTACTCAGCACTCAAGTGCTGACAACCCATCTGGCTCTATTAATCTCTTTTAATTTTCTGAGGCACTGAGAGCGTCTGCACACTTTAGGTAGGTAGTAGGGCTTAATTTTATGAAAAGACATCCAATTGTGCATTTCCACTCATAATTTAGGAAAAATGCTGGAGATAGACAAGCATGAACCATCATTTTCTAATATGAAAAAGGATTTACTCCTGAGTGAATTGCACAATTATATAGCCTTTTAAGACATACTCCCTCACGTTTTCCATATATTTGGGCTTATAGTCTTTTTAGTAAAGCAACAAAGTGTTTGCCACCACAGTATTTCAGCACTTCGATATCACGTCTGTTTCACAAGAAACAGAAACTTATGAACATAAGGAAATAACGTTTTTCCTAGACAACACCTGAGACTGAAGCAAAGATGTCATACAATTGTGTACAGCACACAACTTGTGGCAAAACAGGCAATTCATTTAGTAAATCTCCCAATTTCCAACATTTTCAGTTTCTCCCTTGCTTCTCACAGGGTTCTGTGTTAAAGCTTTCTAAGTTCAGACTCATCATCTGCTTCACAAAACCGAAACAGCACCAAAGCCACATGTCTCTCCACCCTCACATTTTAATCACATTTGACATAATAGGTCATGTCTACGCTGTTTTTTAAGATGAGGATTTCCTTAATCAGCCAGAAGACATTCAGTTGAGCAACAGAAGTCTTGCCTTGCACCCCTCCCTAACATCAGATTGAGCAATCAGAGAAACTCCTCAGGTCTCCCAGGTGTCAGGAAATGCACAGCCCTCCTCCCTGCTCAGGACAGCAACCTCCCCCAGCAGTCAGGAAAAACAAGATGTTTCCAGAAGGTAGCCTGTAGAAACAAAATTTATTTTGCTAATAAAATCAATGTAGTCTAAATTTTACAAGCAGAGGAGCAAGTTGTTGGGTTTTACTTTTATAAAACGGGAAAAGGAAAAAAGTAGGAAAAACAAAAATTCTTGCACACGCTAAAAATACATAGTTTAAGGCAGGAGGGAAAGTTTACTCTACACTTTAAATTCTGCCCTCACAGTTTAGGGGAAAATAGAAATAACTTTATGGCATTAGAGCTGCATTTAAGAGAATTCAGAATATATCTGACATCTTCTAGCCTCATAAAAAGACACTGTTTCTTAATTTTACAGAAGCCTTACTATTTCAATATAAAGGCACTTCAGCAAGCATTGTCATGTAAAAAACAGATTACAAATTGTTTAATAGCTCCTAATTATGGAAGTGTATGTTTCTCTTAAATCTTGACAAAACTATTATAAACATTAACTACATTTAACAGATGCATAAAGCTAAGTTTTCTCTGTTAAGATGATAACATTCTTTCCACATATAAACACCCAACAAAACACTACCTTATGTCAACACAGTATGTTTACATCTTTCTTCCACGTAAATTAATGACTGTGAAAGGAATGTTTTGCTATTCCATAAAAAAAAGCAACTGAAAACATCTCATAAGAAAATCTAATGTGCTCCTTTCTTCCAGATCAACAAAATGTGTATATATAGAGGAAAGAAAATAATTTACATACTATAATGATTTCATTCTACCGAATCCAAATAGTTATGAGGAGTTGGGGTATTGGTTGCATCAGACATCAGCCAGTTAGACACCCACAAACTCGTTTTTGCATCTAATTTGTTTAAGAAAATTAACACACTGATGACTAACTGATACTGTGTAGGATGTGTTTCGCTTCCTTTACTACGAGATCATGTTTCTATGATACTATCCTAAATGATTAGTGCTTTTACTAAAAAAATATGCAGCTTCCAAATACTGTTACCCCCAGCAGTATTATTTTTTTCTAAAGTATTCATTGAACTAAGTTTTGTTGGAAGTTTTCACAGCAAGTATAACAAAGTATGTTTGATCTCAAGAGACAGAAAGAATCCAAAATACTCTGGTTTTCATAGCTTTGTGAAGGGATTTTTAGAACATTTATCTGCTTTACTGAAGAGAAAAAGTATGGAAGCTACCATTTTTAGGACAACTGTAAGTACCTATTCTTCAATTTCAAACAAATTTATCTTAATCCCGTGTTCCCCATTGACGGATCTCTACTTTAGCTACTGAAACTTCAGTGCAAGTCCATTACAAACAGAATATAATGGATGCACTGAGAATTTACTTAAAACAAAATCCAGAGCCTTTTCTTCTAAGCTGCGCTAATATTTAGATACCTTTCCACTAAAAAAGCATAAAGTTCACAAATTTCCATTAAAAAAGGTTATCACAGAATCATCTAGGTTGGAAGAGACCTCCAAGATCACTGAGTCCAACCTCTGACCTAACACTAACCAGTCCTCCACTAAACCATATCGCTGAGCTCTACATCTAAACGTCTTTTAAAGACCTCCAGGGATGGTGACTCAACCACTTCCCTGGGCAGCCTGTTCCAATGCCTCACAACCCTCTTGGTATTATGCTACAGTGTTATGCTACACTTTAAACAAGACCAAATGGAATACCATCTTACACATGATCAAGAGCACTCTCACAATCTCTTCCAAACTGATCAGAGATAACCACCTCTCTATTATTACCATAACACTAAATACCCCATTGTTCTGGATGACACACACGGCAAGGACTAAACCCCTATGTAGACAAACAACTCAAAACTCTTTGTACAGTAATAGTCTAAATTTCAGAAACAAGGTCAGCAGAATAACTACGAGCCCAGAGCAAGGAAAGTATCAGAATTAAGGCTACCTACATCCACAACGAAGACCCTTCCTTCATCATGATCCATCTCACCCAGTTAGAAAAAATAACTGCAGGGAGGGATGGAACTGCCCTGTCACTACCCAAAGGGATATAGCCTCTCAAGCACTGCAGCAGAGATCCCTGCATTTTCCCCACTTCCAACTTGCAGTCACTATTTTTCTGTACTTTGTACTGCTCTCCGTCCTTTGGAACACTCACTCATTACGTACAATTCCTTAGAAACTTGGTATGTAAGAAACACAACAACATATTTCCTAACCCATATATCAAGGATGATGGATGTGGGTAAATAAGTAGAAGAATTCAAACAGTCCAAAGAATTTAATAATTTAGAAACTGAGAGAAAGATTTAACGGAGGAGAAAACTGGCCTGGTGGCAGAGGGAAAGTCCCCCTTTGGAGAGGGAGTGAGGCAAAAGTACGGAAACACAGGACATGAACCCTTCCTCTCAGTGCCAACACTATCATGCCTTTCCCCAAAATCTTTAAAGCATTCAGTCAATTTTGCTGTTTCGCCAGGGTTCAGAAGAACTTGGAAATAACCACCTCTGTTCTACTGTCAAACGCTCCCCTCCATGTGTTTCTGCTTTAAGATCCAACCTCAGAATTGTGTCCCTGACAAAAGCTATCTAGTTTCTTAAAGCAGTAATTAGTTGCATTTCCAGCATTTACCAAACAGCTGGCTCAATCTCTTCTGGGGAGCTGGGCACCCCACAGCGACCCTCAGGTACCTGCAAAAGGCCAGTGAAAAGATCCCCCAACAACTTGTTAACGCTGCAGAAACCATTCTCTTATCTTCCCAACCTGACCTGTGCTTACCACAATGCTCTGAATTGCTTAGAGACTGAATACTGATACTGCATTAACTCCCAGGGTGGGAGCCAGGGGAAAGAAACTCTCTCCTACCTTCACAAGCGTCATTGTCCTTGGTAGCTTACGATTCTCTCCCGATTAGCTTGATAAATCAGACTGAAAAGCTACATCCCTGTCATGTTCAGAAACACAGTACAATCAGAGAAGAAGTTTTCCAACAATTTTGGGCATAGCTCCACACACAGCAAATACAGAGACAATAATCTTGCTTGAGTGTCTGTCATCTTACTACAGGTTCCTAAGTAGGCATCCAGGTACGCACTGAAGAAGCACACGTTTCCTCTGCTCACACGGCTGACAGCAAATGACAGACACCTTCAGAAAGCAATCTGAGCACATAAGTCATGTTTAATTTAAACACTACAAGTCATTTTCCAAAGATACCTACTTCTCCTAAAAATCCATCTTAAGTCTTGGAGAACTCCACCAGAAATGTGCTGTTTAGCAAAGCATACCATAAATAAAGGACAGAAACACTTTCTACGAGTACAGTAAGCTGATTTTAAGAAACTTACTTAAAATCTTCTTAACTTACTTAAAATCTTCCAGTTTTTAATTTAAAAACTGGTTCAAAATTTCTGGTAGTTTCCTACCGTGGAATGAAGTAGTAAGAAATTCAACAAACCTTAAATTACATCTCACTCTGATTTGACTGTATTTGTAGAGTTACAAAAAATAAACGATTTAGACTACTAGTATCTACCACCAGAGTGGCAATGCTATTTATTTCCAAAACAAAAAAGCTTTTTCAAAATAGCATTATATGTCCGGTGTTTAACCTTTAAGAAACTAAAAATATTGTCCTGTGTGGAATTAGAGAGCTTTCTGTTTCTTACCCTAAGAAAAAAAAAAAAAAAAAAAGTGGAAAAAAAAAAAGAAAGGTTTCCTAAGTTATGGAGAGAGGCATCAGTATTTTTCCTTACAGATGCATACAAAAATCTCCAGTTGACCTCATGTCAAATAGGCTCAAAACACTGGCAACAGAAAGCAATTCTGCACAGATTAAGCGGGTCAAATCTCAACATAAGTGTGTTGTTTTTTACTTTACCTCTCCTGGGAAACTTCACGCACGGTGTCACTTAAATGTACAGCAAGCAAAAATTCTGCTGAATGTCTGGGACCTGCCTCAAACTTGTGTAGCAAAATGACCCACAGAACTAGATGTACATATGTATTAAGTATTCTCTGTAGAGATTACAGATGTGTAAGAAGACTAAACACAAACAGCTTTCCTGGAGAAAAACAAATGCACAGGTACGTGATGTAATATTGGCTTAGTTACTACTACACGGTTGTTTCCTCTAATCTATTCACGAGTAGGTTTCACTTCCCATTTACCTTGCTCTTTCCACACTCCCATACTTTAAATATTCATTAAGCAGAAGAACACACAATGAATTGAGCTCTACTGGAAAAAAACAAACAAACAAACAAACATACATACACAGTCTATTGAGTAAAACATATGCACAACCACCACACAAACCCACATTGTTTTTTCCTCTTAAAAAAATAACAAACAAAACCAAACATGATGGATAACTAGGTAATAAATGGCATTACTGGCAATCCGCTGACAACAGCGAGCTATAACTAGAGGTCTCTTGCTGGTCTTTTATTTTTATGCTAATGTCTACCATAGCATCCAAAATTCATACTGAAAAGTAGCAGCAGACACTAAAAACAAAAGAAGTTTAAACCGTAAATAGACCACATGAATAAACATTCAGATAGGCAGCTCTGCAGCCTAACTCCTATTGCAATAACTGTTCTCACAAACCCACTGATTCTTCTGCCAGACTCAACAGACGTGAATGTTTTTGTTTATGTTCATTTTTAACTAGAAAATTGCGATGGATTTGACAGCTTCTGCCTAAGTAGCTAGAAGTGGGAAAAGCAGAGGAGAGAGGAGCAATTTGGAAGCAGCCAGTACAGCCAAAAGTGTGCTTGCTGCACGGAAGCTTCTCAGGTCTGCTTTGAAAGGAAGCATCCTGACTGTTTTTTGTCCTGACAGGTAAACGTAAAGGAAAACTGCAGTTTCAGTACTGCAAGCACAGCAACCATTTCTTAAACAACGCTCCCACACTGCTGTCTTCTACGTTTGTAACTGAACTGACTTGAAGCTCTGCAAGTCACAGCCTTTTAACTCATCCTCTCATTTCAAGCTGTTGCACAGTTTGCAGACCACATCTCACAACATCCAAGATAGCCTTGAGATGGAGCTTCCAATACCAGTGCCACTTCAGCTGTTGATGCTCTCACCAAGACAAACCTCCCTGAGCTTCAGCCTTCCAAAGCTGGGCCACTCGGAGCACACAGGAGCACGGAGGGCACCGTGCTGCCAGCAAGTGAAGTAAGAGCAGAGCTCACCTCTCTCAACAGCCGCTGAAGTGCTAAAAGGGACACAACACTCAAACACGAAGAGTTTCTGTGATGTTGAAAAAAGCACCAAACTGCTAAGGACAAAGAAAAGGGATAAATAGCAGCATGGTACTATTTTAATCCCCAAATATGCGTCTTGATATATAAGCATTTCCTGCAATTTCTCAGTTATCAAACTTAACGCAAAGAAAAGGCCCAATCTTTCTCAAAAGACAGACACCTCTTATCAGTTAAGAAACTGGACAGAGCTTTAAAAGGAAGCTTCACATGTGATTTGAAGCATTTTCTTTAATTGCTGGTTAAGATGTGTGTTCGAATCAGCCCATACAGCTGAGGAATTTTATTTGTTGCTGTTGATCACCAAGGGAATATGGGTAGAAAACAAAAATGATGAACACGTCTTCACATATTATCTTTTTAGACCTGAAGAAAGGAATGAAAATTTTGCAGGATATAGGGGACTAGATTAGAACTCTACTCCTCAGCCACAGTACAATGGCTCTTAATTTACCCATCAGCTCCTTACACAAATGACTGCATTTATGTGAAGAGGCCAGTAATTTCCAGGGATTACCACTAAATACTGGTTTTCTGGATACCAAACGTCACAGTCAAGTTTAAGAATTGTCTATGAGCAAACAGCTAACCTGAAGGAGACAACTGCTATTTAAATCAAAACTGGATGTTTTCTAATATATCTGCACACAGCACCACTGAAGCTCTCTCCCCTCCCATGCAGTACAATGCAAGCACTTGCTCTTAGTTTTATGCTTAAGGCCAAAGGGTAAGGAATTACTTAAATGAAAATAGTCATAATTTCACTCACTACTAAAATAAGAAATTGATACAAATCACATGGAGGAGTCCTGCGTCCAATTAAGAGAGTAGCATTCCAGTAGACAATTTAAATAATTATTAGGTTAAACAAACTCCCATTGACACCTAACCATAGGCAGGAACACGTTAGGAAAGTACAATGGAATTAAGAGAAATAAACAAGTCTGTCTGATAGTGCTGCTTCTTGAAAGACAGCACCTCCAGCTGGGGCATGAATTCAGCACTGATTCAGGAGACAAGAACTCTATCTGCTAAATCAACAACACGTCTTGCAACAGTCCAGGTTTCACTTGGAAATCTTGCCGAAATACCAGCCAAGCCCAGCCTTGATTAGCCTGCAGTGAGATCATAGCTCGAGGAGGTATGGCTGTAGGCCCTTGTAAAGCTGGTACTGAAGAGGAATTTATTCAAATGATACATCGTTCCTTCTTCAAATGCATGCACTGTACTTTTTCTTACTTTCTAGTGTAAGAAGGTTAATGCTGACTGCAGGACAGCTTCAGAGTTCTGAAGCCTATGGTTGGTACAGGAAGAGAAATGACTTTCTGTCCATCACCCATGATCAATGCTGTGATTGACACTACAAGTTGTGCATCCCAGATAAGGCTCATTTTAAAGTAAAAGTAATCAAGATAACGCAGGTATGGGAGGCTTTCACAAGACTCAGGGTTGAGCACCCTGACTTTTCATTTTCATTAGTTCCAGTAAGACCTTCCCATTCAGGGTTTGTTTCTTTAAAAAGACGAAGCAAAGTGAGATCCACGTCTTGTGAGACTTCTCATTAAACTCCTCAAAGTAGTCATCTCACCTTCTGCTGAAACACACGCATTGCTATAAAAAGCAAGTCCTTCCTTTCAAGACGCCAATTTAGGCATGAACAAGCTGCCTTCGGGCAACTTTTTGGAACGGTATCGCACACGCATGCAGAGATCACAAAAAATGTAAAGCCCTTTTAAAGGGACATGTAAAGAACAGTAAGCGACAAAACACTGAAAGATTATTTTTTTTCTGAAATACAAGCAACACCACTCGCATGTGGGTGGGGCGAGTTTTAGACCAGCTACGTTTAAAGCTCGAGCAAGCCATATCATGCACCGCTTTCTTCTGCGCCTCTGCAGCAACCACAGGAAGAGGCAAAATGGGAAGAGGCTTTCGGCTGGCAGGTGAATGCGATATTCTGCCTACCTGTCCCAGGACCTTCCCTCCGAGTCCCGTCTCGGTGTCGGGGAGCCAGGGAGCCTGCTCCCCGAGGGGCACGGCCTGTTAGCAGCAGCAGCGTGACTCCGGGCTGACCTCTCTCCGCGCCGCGCTGCCTGCGTGCGGCATTTTTGCTCCCGACATTCCAGTGGCTGCACACATGCTTATCTCCCTGCTGGGACTGAAAACATAGATTTTCTCCTGCTTAACCTGCCTCTCCCTCGGCTATTATTGGCAGGTTGGCGGATCAAAGGACGCTATTAGCTTGAAACCTAGTCAATTTAAACTAGAAATTCCCAAATCGGTTTTGCAGCTCTTCTTGCCCTGCTGCCCCCCGTGGTACTCGTTACAAAAACATTTCCCTTCCTGTTAGCAAGTGAAATGGCCACATGACCAGGGAAACTAACATCCAAGGAGTTTGCTGTGCAAAAATCGCTGCAAAATGCCCAGCACAAGTTTGTTCACTGATTTTTCAACTACAGTATTTTCTGGTGCTGCTTTTTACAGACAGTTCTGGTGGGCGTCCCATAGAGGGTAAAGACAGCAGGAAATATTTACACCACAGACTTCCCGACATTTACATAAAGGTGCAACTTTCTTCAAAGGCTGACCTTGCTTTAGAGATGGTGGTAGGCATGGAGACAGGCAGAGTTTCAGAAATCCCCCTTAAGTAGCTGCTATCTGAAACTCCATTCGCACCTTGTCACATTCCTCTCCTTAAAAAGCAGCACTCCACCTCATACATCTTCACTTCCCCAGTACAGCCCGGGACTTGATGAGACAGAGCTTAATACTCAGCTCACGCTCAAGCACAGTATGAATCCACAAAATAAGAGTTGTTCCATGGGTATTTTGAGATATTTTTGTGTCCAAAACAGCCACCAGTGTACCCAATAGGGGATGGAGCTTGCAATGGCAGGGGAGGGCATAGCAATGAACTGGTGTTCCCCTTCTCTGTGACAGCCCAGAAATCCACACTTTAACTCAGGAAGACTCAGGTTCAGGACTCTCTTCAGCCAAAAAGAGAGCAGCTTTACATCTCCACTGCAAGAAGGGACGTTTTTAATCACCTGGTACTAATTTATTCTTTCTAGTGGTTTTCCACCCCTAGAAGCTATACAGAAAAACAAAACACAACACACACCAAGATGGGTGAGCGAAACCCAGTGGAAGATTTTGCACTTAAAGAATTTGGAGTCTGGGGGATGCCAGTGATGCAAAGCTTCAGTCCAGTTTCAAAACTCCTCTTTGTACTTCCATCCAAAAACCACAAGTGAAAACGTACTCCAAAACCTTAGACCCAAGGACAGGATCCCAGCTGTACCTTAGTCCAAGATCACGAATGATGGACCCGAATTTCTCTTCCGCACAATGAAATGGTTTCAGGAGGTATCAAGGCTGTGGTTCCACATAACCATGCCTTGGGTAGCAGACCCACTTGAAAAGGTTCCCATTCCCAGACACTTCTTTACACCTACCACAGCCACATCCTCATGCCACAAATATTTAAAGCTTGTTACTTAATACCTAGGCAACAATATGAATAAGTACCCCTGAGCAGTAGCACTTGTTAGCCATTACCAGAATTGTGGAATTATTTGATTTGGCACTTGATAGCTACTAGATGCAGAGTAAGTAGCTCTTTTCTCCTTTCCTCACATGCTTCCAGTTTTTATACTCTGTAATTCAGGATACTGGTAAGAGGCCAACAGATGCACAGTCACTTTTCAGCATATGCATCTGTTGACATAGACTGTTGTATTTTGGAAAACAGCAGTAGGGAAGAGACCTAGAAAAAGCTGATCTAAAAAGACCTAACTTGGAGAGCCATCAGTAAAATATCACCAGGAGTGGAAGAATGGAACCAACTGGAAAGCCCTCACTGAAACAAGCTAAAAAGAAGTAAGAACAGAGTAATTCCTGCTGTGGGTAAAGCAGGACTGGCTGACCTCTGACACTCTTTATGTACTTCCAAAATGAGAACAAGCAGAATTCACCGGACCTGTAGGCCAAGCGCATATATTTCCTACAACTCTTGAGCAAAATGTTTTTCTAATGTGGATTTTTCTCAGTTCCACATGGATCCGTTTTAATGTGTTTTTGATTGCGCGACAAGAAAGCCCTCTTAACAAAACCCACCAGCTATTGGGACGGGGATCCTTGAGTCAAAACACACCCAGATGAAAAACGTTTCCCAGAAAACACGACGGATCATTTTAACTCATGCCCAATACACACAGCTTGGACCTGCGAGTATAAAAGGGCACTAAAAAACACCACGAAAAGCAGCGCATACCTACCCAGGAGCCCCCCTCTCCCGGTCGGTCTCTGGATTTGGTCACCATCCACAAGACCTTTTGTTCGGAGGGCTGGGATGCAGGAGGTCACCCTCGCTGCTCTGCTCGGGCAACAGCAGCAGAGGAAGCCCGGGGTCAGCACCGGGGGGCTTCAGCCTCGCACCCTCCTTCCTCCACCAGACGGATGGAGCCGGGAGGGCCCCCACCACCCTGCCAATCTCTGCACCCCACCACAAACAAGGATGTAACTTCGGGCTGCGGGGCTGTGCAGCAGCACACTGCGCCCTCGGAGCTGAAGCCGAGCTGCGAGGCTGGCTTGGCGCTGCCACCTGTTGCCCCAGCCCCTCTCCCTGCCCTCCCCAGCCCCCCCGGCGGAGGGGCGAGGTGCCGGGGAGCCCCCCAGAGCAGCACCAGCACCTGCCCCCGCTGCCGGCGCCCAACATGGAGGCGGCCGGAGCCCCCCTGCCCTCGCCGCGCCTCACCTTGGTGATGATGAGGGGCTCGCCGTGCTCCCGGCCGCCCTTCAGGGTGAAGCCCCAGGGCGCCCCGCCGCTCAGCAGCACCTCCACCAGCCGGTAGCCCTCGGCCGCCCGCGGCTCCACCATCACCACCAGCGGCCCCGGCTCCACCAGCGCGGCGCCCAGGCGCGGGTCGCCGCCGGGCAGCCGCTCCCGCCCGCTCCGCAGCCCCACGTCCTCCATGCCGGGGCCGGGCACGGAGCCGGGGACGGAGCACGGAGCTGGGGCCGGGGCTCCGCTGCCTCTGCCGGCCGCTCCCCGGGGCCAGCCAGCCCGCCGAGCCCCCTAGCCGCCCCGCAGCGCCGGCCCCATCGGCGGCGGGCGGGCTGCCCCCTCCCTCCTTCCCCGCCCTCCCTCCACCTCCTCCTCCTCCTCCTCCTCCTCCCCGGCAGCCCGCTGTATTGTCTCACGCCGAGGCCGGAGCCCAGCAGCGGGGGGCCGGCTCCAACTTGCGGCAACTTGGCGGCGGGACGCCCGCGGGAGGCTCCCCCCCCTCTCGCCCCGAAAGCAGCGCGACGCCCGCCGCCTGCTCCCCTCCTCGCCCCGCGCCCCAAAGGGGCAGCCCCGCAGCGCGACCCCCGCGGCCGAGGAGGAGGAGGAGGAGGAGGAGGAGGAGGAGCGGGGAGCGGCCAGACAAAGGCGGTGCAGTGGTCGTGGTGGTGGCGAGGGGCTGTGCCTCGCCCCGTCCGTCCCCAGACAAAAGCGGCGAGCAGGTGGAGGGAGGGAAGGAGGGAAGGGAGGGAGGAAGGAGCGCGGCCGCCCCGCTCCGGCCCCGCGGTGCCAGGCGGAGGGGGGCGGGCACGGCGGACAGGTCAACCCGGGCGGCCGCCGGGAGGGCCGCGGGGGGCAGCCGAGGGCGGCGCTTGCCCGGGGCCCTTCCCCGCCGTTCCCCCGCCTCGGAGCGGCTCCGCCACCTGTGGGGCCGGAGGAGCTGGGGGCCCGCCCCGCTGCCTCCCCGGGACCTGCTGGTGGGTGAGGTGAGGCGACTCAAGGCCCCTGCCTCAGCCAACCAAGCAGCCAAAACAACCCGAAACGACAAACTCCTCGGTCCCATCAGCTCACCTGCACAAAGACTGACAAAAAAAGTTTGATGCGGAAAAGCGAGGCAGGATTCAAGGCGCTGATCTTCGGACAATTTTGTGGGTGGGGGATAAAAGCAGGGTTTGGGGCTGCCTGATGTCCTCACCGAGTTAGTTAGGGCTGGGAGTGATGTGCTTATCTCTGGCTAGACTTCATTCTCCCTGCTTAATTGCGTCACCTTATATGAGGTTTCAGTGGCTGAAATTAGGACCGGATTTGGCCTGGAATGCTTGAGTACCAGCACGCAATCACCATTTGCTTCTCAACCAAACAGGTGAAATACTATCTAAGATATGCAGGAAAATCTATGTTTTGCTTTCTGAAAGACTGATGAACCTTAAGATATGTCCACATGTGACAGTCTCAGGGAGGTGCACAGCATAAACAGTGGGATTTCAAGGTCTTGTAATACATGTTTACATACATTGCTTCTGGAAGTGGCCATTGCGACCCACTAGCTGCTGCTTCAGCTGTTTTCCTCCAGTGGTGGGTAAACTCAGTGTATTTCCTCAGAAAACTCCAGCCTTGCTCTAAAGACAACATTTTGTTTCAATATTATCTGTGGTACAGTTCTGTAATACCCCCAAAAAATTTGGTTTCAGATTTGAGAGCATCTGATCCCAGTAGCAGATGGGAGGATGTATGGATAGGAGAGAAATACTTGGTTAGGGTGATTGATGTTCCCTCATGACCAAGGTGCAAAACGAACCATGGGAAAAGGGACTTGAATGGCACAAAGTTACACAGACTTGTGATAAATACCCTGCCAAATCCAAACCTTGTACCAAATTTATGTATTGCATGAAGCTATGTGAGGCCTCAAATAACTTGCAGATCCTCATTCAGATTTCTTCTTTAATTCTTTTTTACTATGTGGACAAATGCTGTTTATAAGACGAATTAAACAAAACACAGTGTAATTTTCTCTGTATCCTGTCTTCAGTTGTGCTTTTAGTCTGAGGCAAAGTCTTCAGTTATGTTTGTACAATGCATATCGAGTTGTCCACTCAGCAACATATACTCAATAACCTATAGCAAAAAAGTTTTAAAGAGCTGCAGTGTATAATTTAGTTGTTTATAAGAACACAGTACAAGTGATGATGAAAGATCCACAATAACAATTTGAGCTTTAATACACATTGAAATGAAATTGAAATATAATAGTTTACATCATACACAAATAAACTGTGCTGCCAGAAATGTCTTCTTTGGTTGTGTCCCCTAACCTTCAACTGCCAAACATTCATTCTTCATCTTGAACTTTTTGTGGTCCATAAGAAGTTAAAGATTTGCAATACTTTTCTGCCTTCTTGACTTGGTCTTATAAGTCCAGTATTGAAGAACAATGAAGATTTCACAATTGGAGTATTTAGAGTCAGGAACTGGTATCTATACTAGAGAATCCAAGTGGAAATATTCAAACTCTGCTGCTGTCATTTATGTCAGTGGATGATGGGGACATGTATAGCTCTTTGAAAAGCAGTTGCCTAAAGAACAATTATCTGAAAGCTTTCATGCTCCTAATTACAGGAGACCTCAGTAAAGAACCATTTTCTAGCTAACACTTGCTTAGAGCCCGAGGGTCTGACAGTCATTCTTCTAGTGGATCCTGTGGCTGACAGCTCAGAAATCAGACTTCTTTATTCTCCATAACAGAGTTTTGCTTCCCTTTTCTCCTTTAATGTTATCGATTGAAAGCCAAGAGACCCATATATGAAGTTCCTCATACCTGTAAGTTCTACCAGACCAAAGCAAGACATAAGTCCTCCTGTCATATCAGTCAGATTTTTCTTCACACCTTTTATATCCTCCTTCTCTGTGGGATTTGAAGCTTGTTCAGAACCCTGTTGGAGAGCTGTATTTGTGCTCTTCTTAAAATATTGTGATAATTTGATTACTTTGATTTCTGTAACTTCTGTCACCCTTCATAGGGTTTCAGTTAGTCATAAAGTACAAAGGATTCAGTAAATATGTTCTAAAATACTACTTCTCATTTGAGTGATAACTATGCTAATGATAGCCGTGTTTTCTAACAAAACCCTGGAAGTCTCTAAGCAATTTCTCTTCAATCTTGTTTTCACTTGTCAAGTGTTGCCTAAATATACAAATGTTAGTAATACAAGGTACAAATTAAAAGATACATTAGGAGGCCATAAAGGTATGGAGGGAAGTGACAGACTTTTTCATGCCGAGGACAGAGAATAATGTGGCTATGCCTGATGTTGTATAACAGGTATTCTGTTCTGTAATCATGTATGTTATTAATATTATCAAAGCTACTTTGCAGTGATGAACAAAACTTACCAAATGCCTCCTCCTGCCATGCACAAGGAGCTATCAAACTTTATTAAGTCATGGTTCCCACAAACTCAGTTTGAAAAAAAAAAAAGCCTTCTGCAATAAAACAGATTCCTTCCACAGTACTTCTGTGCAGACCTTGGTACTTGAAGTTTAATTAACCATTTCAAGTGAAATTTTGTTCCACGGAGTTTACCATGCCTTCATTCTTTCTGTTGCACAGATTGCGTACATGTTCCCTACTTAGCCATTGAGACTGTCAAAACTGTGCATAAATTCCTCTATAGCAGGATTTTTTAAAGACAGTATCAACCACAGTATGTTGTAAACACACAGCCTATCTCACTTTTATGGCTATGAGACACTTTATCTTTACCTTAAGGCATTGAATTGCACAGGATACCTGCAGAATTACTAGAATAGGCATTTGATTTTCCACGTTAAGAGCATTCATTTTGTTTGACCTTACAATGCCAAGTGTTTTGTGAGTTTTTTGTTTGTTTGTTTGTTTATCTTTTTCCAGCAGCAGAGATATTTGAAAGAAGTCATAGCTGCAGAGTACAGACTGTAGCTGCAGAATGTAGCTGCAGAGTACAGAGGTGAGCTATGCCTTTACAGCCACCCTCTGTTTGTTATCACAGCTTTCCTGGAGCTTACCACCAAACATCACAGTTGGATGAAGAGACAAAGTGCCTCAGCCATTTGAAATAAAGATTTGATGCCTTAGGACATGCACAGTTCAGCGACAATTTAAATTAAGATGCTGAGCTGTGAAATGGGGCAGCTGAGAAGACCTCCAGCAAAGAGTCTGAGCAGACTCGTCCACAACCTCAGTGCCATCTGCCTAAATGCCTCGCTGTTTGGTGATGGTGCCAACCACTTCTTCCATGTGGTCAGTTGCATTGTTGCTTTTAGTCACCAGTGGCAGAAGCAATGTTGATACATAGACATGTATCTGTACTTCGGTCTCTGTAGTGAAAATGAAAGGATTCACCACCTGCTTTCCTAAAGGCTAGAGCTTTGTGAGAACACTGTGAATCCAGTGAGAGTGCTGACAGACTTGAGGGGAAAAACAGATTACAAGGCATGAGTTATGGACGTGCCTCTCTTATTGCCAAAGAGGTCTCTATAGATGTCAATTCCCCCGGCACAGCAATCTGTTATGTAGCTGTTGAAACTGTACATATATTGCATGAGGAGGAAAAGGATCCTTCCTATATAACATCAAGGGGACATTTAGTGAAACATACGGTGAAAATCTAGTGTCTTTGAAACTAACCATCACAAAGACCAAAATAACTGAAACTGTGATAAGAATTTCCTCTAGCAGAAGGTTTTGTTTTGTTTTCTGATAAAGTAATTCAAGGGATGGCAAGCTGCTGGCAGTTTATTGTGGAGTCTGAAAGTCCTGAGAACCTGGAGAAACAGGTTGTGTAGCAGCCCAAGAGACAGACATCCTGGCATAGCTGGAAACCGGGAGGGTTTACTTTGGAAACCTGCCATGTTCCTTCTGATGGATTCAGCATAATCATGCTCTTCTGCTGAACACTTTGATTTCAACAAATTACCCCTTTTCCCAGAATGAAAAATACCGTGTTGAAAAACTCCAGCTGGATGTCTCCTTTGTGATTTAGACACTTTAAAACCTTTCCCAAGTGTATCTTGTTCCTCCTGTATTGCAAATAAGGCTTCATCAGCACATAATTAGTGCTGAATAAACCTTTAGAAGTCCTTAACCTTTCAGATAAATGCTCAAATATATGTTGAATTCTTCAGTTCTTTAGGACCGAAAAATAGTTTTGTGTTCTTTTCCTCGGGCTTTTTTATAAAGCTGAAATTTGTGAAAGACTAGCATTTCATATGAAATTCTGGTATACCTATACTCAAAACGTTTTTTTGATTCAAACTTTTTTCAATTCTTACTCAAAATGCTGGATCTTGAGACAGTAAGCCAGGATTTTTACAACATCTGTGTCTTAGCTGCGGGGATAAATCTGGGAGGGGAAAGTCTCCATGTTTCTACCTGTAATGCTGAATAGAAGAGACCCAGGGGACTGATCTGCTTCAGTGGCAACTAACTCAGATTTGCCTTGATTCCCACTATTCTTGCAGCTGATCTCCGCTGGAACAGACCGGTCTTGGAAAGGCAGAGCAGGCAGGCAGTGAGCAGCACAGAGCACGGGCAGTCAGAGGCATAGCTCAAGCCTACTCGCTGGACTCCTTTTGTTTGGCACTGCATCCCCAGATTGCATCAGCACGGTCCTGTAACACTCCTGCTGTCAAAGACCCGTAGAGAACAGTTTCCAGACTGGTTTCATCGGGGGAGAAGAAACCTTCATATGGACAGCAGTGGCGCACCCAAGTGGTGTGTGCAGAACACTAAGCGGGGATGAAAAGATGTTTGTACCCAGCTACATACCTGTGCACAAGTCCATTGATAGAGGTATAACTCTTCCTCTTCACAATGTTTTAATCATCCAGCTTTGGAGCAGTCTCAGGAAGCCATGTAGTACGGCCCTTTACAGGCACTTCCAGAATAACTTTAAAAGTGGCTGGATAACCGGACTCCTGTATAATTCCTGACAAAATGCACCATGTCATAAACTGCACCACCAAGTCCTTGCACTCTGCCTTCACACCCAGTGCATGCTTGCATACCCTTCACACCTGCATCTGCTGGGTAGCCAGATTGTAAAAGGAAGGAGAAAAGAAAAGAAAAGGAAAAAATGACAGATGTATGGCCCAGTGATGTAATTTCAAGCAAGTCTTGTAATGGAGAGCATGCCCTTTGCAGCCAACTGTTGCTGCCACAGTGTTGCTCCCTACCATGTGGGGGCATGTGAGCAGCACATCACCAGAAATGCCTTGTGCCTCGGAGCAGCTTGCTGAGGGTTAGATGGAACGCCGTGGAACAAACCGTGGCTGTGGGTGACCAAGAGAAGAAAGCACATAATTTGCTAATAGAAATATTCTTGGCTTAGATCTTGAGACTGATTAGACCTGTAGGCAGAGAAAAATGAGACCGGTGCTGACTTCTATAATCCATAACATGCTTCAGGACTTAACATTTTCATGATTTTGCATGATAACAAAATCAGAAGTCAAACAAAAGGGCAATAGCAACTCGTCATGTGGTAGCAAAGTCAGAAGGCAACATACAGCCTAGCAGGAGGTGAACAGGTAACTCATTTTCCCTAGGGATGGGGTTTTCAGCTGACAGTCATATTCAGGCACAAGTTAAGTCATGCCTCAGGCCAGAGTGCCTCTGGCGTCTGTATACCTGCTCCTTTTCCAGTTCCTGCACTGGAGCCCTCTGTCAAGTCATATTACCAGATATTGGGCTACAACTTCACAAGCAAACTAAACACACAGGTTCAAGCACTGGCACGTGACAGTCCGTGCTGTCCGTGCTGTTTCTTTGCTAGCATGCTAACTGGGCAACACACTGTGGGGGATAGCATGGAGCAGCTACTGTTAGGCAGTGCAGATGAAGACAGACTTCTTCAGCAGGGAAGAGAGTTTCAGCAGTGTATGTGTACACATGTGTATGTTATATAGCTATATTTTGGTTATATGTATGTGTGGGTTACAGCTGCATCAAGAAGTCCTGCTTCGTTAACTGCCATCATTTCAGTGAGGCATCATTGGTGACGTTCATTCTTGCTGCTGCATTTCTGATCTTGGTACATTAAAAAATGTTTTTCATCGTCCATCCTCTTTGATGGCACGTCATGTAGTGACATTCTCCATACAAACGGTGCTGTGTCGCTTGGCCTTGTATGTGGACTAAAATTGGCACTGGCCCATTTCAATTAGTTGAGTGACGTAGTCTCAGAGGCTAACAAGCAGACTTTAAAGCATTTAAACTCCGATACCACAACATTTTATATCTAAATTTCGTACTCAAAGATGACCACTGGAGCAGAGACGAACAGGGAAAGTGCCAAAAAGAGAGTTTCAAATGCTCTTTGTTCAGGGAATGCTGTGAAATAAGCTTTTTAAAGGGTAGATAAATAGCAAGAGGCCAGAGTATGCATGAGAGCAGACAAAAGCCTCGTAATCTGCTATTTTTCACTTGGACTTTGTCTTCATTTGCTAGCTAACCCCAAACAGACCTTCCCTTTTTCTGCCTATCAGCGACGTGTAAATAAATCTCTCCGTGCGTTCTATAAATAGTCCCAATTCCTTCATTACAAATGACCTTTCTACTCTCTGCTTGGTTACAGGGAACTTGAACCGTGTCCAGGTGGAAGTCTTAGGATGCAGCATCTAGTGACCGTACATCTAAGCACGGATGCAGCACAAAGTGAGTGCTCATGAATTGCAGCGTTGCAGCAGGTTGCCCTCAGACATCAGGTATGCACAACCGGCTGTGATTTTACAGGAGTCTGGCAGTGTTATGGCTGATATAAGGCCAGTTTGAGCATGCCCGTGAGTCCGCACGGTCAGGAGCTCTTTCTGTGCATGCCACTTCCCCATCGGCTGTCACGCTCTTGTGCTAAAGGCACAGACGTGCTCTCCTCTCTCCAGAGTCAAAGGCAAAAAAGGTAGCTGCTGTTGGGAGGTTTGTGGAGATCCTTCTGAGTCATGCAAATGAGAAATGGTGTCAACACTCAGATTTCAACATTTTCCTGGCTTATGTTGGACTTAAGGCTGTTGTGGGAGGTACTGCTTCATTAACCTCGATTTTGTCTACAGTGCAGCATTTACTCACGGCACTGTCAGTAATGTCCTGGGGAAACAGGTTGAGGGGCTTATTTTTATTGCCCATCTTCCATGAGAACACAGCTCCTGTTACAACCCCAAAGGTTAATTTCTTTTGAAAGTCTGAAATACAGAGTATTTCTTTCAGAACACTCCATTTTCTGAAGCAGTTTCAGGACCAGACAATTTTATTTGTGGTTGTGCTCCCAGCATGCTGACTAATGGGCATACCTGAGGAGCCAGGCTACGACATAAATGGGTGGTGTAGCCCTATTGCCCACCAGATCAGTGTACCCAGTAAGCTACTTTGGGTGCCGAGGAGTTAGTTTCATTCCTCTGTCTACCCTTTTCTGGGAAGTCCACCTCTGACAATGAAGCTGTAATCTTCAGTCCCGAAGAATGGAATTGACCCTATGGTCTGCAGCTGGATTGTGTGCTTGGACTGCCAGAATTTCCTTCAACGTTTGGTTATGGTGTTCACCAAGACCATCTATCTGGCCATGGCACCACGGTATGCTGACATTTTTAGTGATTTCATTAACAGGTCCTTGGAGACTTTTTTTGCGTTGTAAGAGCTATGAAATTAGAACTATATTTTGATTTGGTTACATAAGCTGGCCTGGGAACAGAGGTTTTGAGATTGTTTTCTTGTGCTAATGGGCTTTGGAAATTTAACTTTTGGTAGCAGGGGATATAACCTAATGAGATCCCACAGTGTAGTGATCATAACAAGGATATAAGAATATCCCACCTAATTTCTCCTGATGGAACCAACTAACATAACTTCTGAAAAAGATCATGGAAATAGTGGTGCCTGGGATGCCTTCTAAACATACTGAGGACAGGATAGACACTGAACATCTTAGTGGACCGTCTGCAGGCTTACAATTATTGAGGTAAATATTTATAACAAGTCCAATATTCAGTATCATTCTGTGCGGAAAGCATAATATTCTTCCTTTTCACAGTCTTTCATCAGTCAGTTCCCATGCAAACTGTGTCTCGTATAGTCTGTGTAGGTGTGGGACAAGGTCTCTTGCGTGTACGTGGAAAAGGAGGTATCTTTTTATTCTATGAAGATGACAGTGATTAATGGTGGAATTTCTCCAGAAATGTGGCCACAAAATCTGGCTTAATGGAAGTTCAAAGACTGTAATGTGCTCAACATTGGCATAGAGAAGTGAGGATTTTGTTCTTCCAAACCCTAAGAAAATTTTTTCCTCTGGTTTATGGATGCATTTTTTTCCATTTGGCTACTTTATATTTCATCCATATAAACATTGTCTACTAATTTAATGCAAAAGAGGCACAGTTTCAGTAACAAATTTGTGTATGCTTGTTCACAAAACCAGGTAGGATAACATTCTTCTGGAGAAGGTATAAAAGAAACAATAAAATATACATAACATGATTTCATCAGTCAAGTACGCACAATTATTTAACTGTTCAAATGAACTCATCTTGTGTATTTATGTTTTTATTCTTAAAGAAAACAAAAAACTCAAACATTATTTTTATGCAAAAGAGATACATTCATTCTCATCCTTTTAAATTAATGTTCACCATCTTTAAATATAAACTAATGATTTACACCTGTGTAGTTACATTCAAATCACTGAGGGAAGGGAGGTGATACCTCTCTTTTTCTTCCAGTTCTTTTTAATGGAATATGTGGCTGTTACAGTCATGGCACGTTACAGTGCATATCACTGTTGTTCTGATATTCCTGCCTAAATTTACAGAAAACTTGAAACAGAAACAATGGGGTATGAATTTCCCCATTCATTTCAGTTAGGCACTGAGAGAAATGCTGCTTTAAAAATAGCTTTAAAAATGAGTACTGATAATAATGGGAAGGACATATCTTACTGTGAAAAGTAGTCCAGTTTCTTACGAAGCTGCAGGTCTATGCAGATAAAGAACTGTGCTGAGCACATAGAAGAATTACAAGTTCAGGCCATCAGGAATGTATAGCAGGAACTGTTGGGAAGATCATAACTGGTTTTATCACATCCATTCAGCTTGAAGACAGGCCCACCTTTCATCCATTTAGGAAATGCTATGTGAGGTAGCGTGTTTAGGAGAAGCAAAGACTACAAGATCGTGAACCAGTGACAAAATATGGTTTTCACATTTGTAAGGTAGCTAAGATCTTTATTGGAAGCTTTAAATGGAGGCAGAGATGCATTGAACTGTACACAGAAACAAATAAAGTTCTCCTCTGCCTCTATATGCAAACATTTTCTTCTGCCTTTAAAGCAGTGCTGTAGTCCCAGGCTTAATTAAGACAGTGATTAAAATACCTGTAACTGCATACTCACGCATAAGCTGTAGCACACTCCTTAGCAGCAGAAACGCATGTCTGACATATTTTTGTAAACCTATTGTTTTGCTTTAGAGCCAGACAAGCCAGTGTTTCATCTTAACGACGAACGTGGACTGTACCTGGGAAGCGTCATTTCCCAGGCCCAAGGAGAGCATGAGTGGGTACTTCTAAAAGCTGTGCATGTGTTCTCCTTGCCAGGAGTGCAGTATTATTGTCTCACTCTCAGACACAGGGCTATGGGCGTCTAAAAACGGGCTGGAATTTTTAGTACTGTGCAACGTTGAACGTGCTCTGTGCCTCTGTTTGGTTTTTACAACGCCTTTTTTTTTTTTTTTTTTTTTTAGGTTCATATAGGTGTGCTAATGTTTCTTTTCAAGCTACAGCATTTGGGTAATTGAGTAATTGGGTAATTCCGTCAGGGGAACCCTATTTCAGAGGAAAGGGAACTGAAACCTATAGAACGATTGAAGCTGTACTGAATTCTAAATAAATATTCCTCAACAAGGCAAAATAACTCTTCTCTTACTTTCTTTTGTTGCTTTTCTCTTTTCTTTGCCTTTGGCCCTGGCTTTTATCCTCTTATTTTCATAATCACAAGAAGCCAAAGTAATCTCAGGTATAAGACTGCCAAACCAGCTTTGAATTTCTGTGACTGTTCTGACTCTTTATACTTCGAGTGCAGAAGCAAGGGCCAGGCTAGCTAGATCTTACCAGCCAAGAGGCTGAACAGTTCACTGATTTGGCAGATCCATCTCCCATATAGCCTCGGCTGTCCCCATGTAAAGACACGTCTGCTTGTGTCGTGGCAGGTATCTGTTCACTCTTGAGTCACTTTATTTTCTTTTGGTATTTGTCATTCCACAGGTCGCACTCTTTGCTTCCAATAAAAATGAGCAGTGCAAGAATCGCTCCGTAAGTAACTGCATAATCAAATCCTGAGAGAGTAGGAGGAAAGGGACCCAAAGGAAGAAGATAAAAAGCAATCATCCACTTGAAGAAGCAAAGAATAAAAATAAGGTGCATGGCTGGCAACATTATGGAAAGAAAAGGAGAGAAAGATATAAAATAATAGCCTCCACAATATAAGTCTACAGTTGAGGAATGCAAGTAATTTCAAGGTGGCTGAACAAAAGGGAGAAAGAAGTTAAAATAACGACATGGTAAATCCACAAGGGCAAACTAGAAAACCACAGCCGGGATCAGTGAAAACAAATGATAAGCAGAAAAAGCAAAACACACCAAACATTCCTTTATGGAAGCCAGAACAAATGGTCAGGATAACAACTTGACACGCTTTTTAAACATTTAAAGGAAGGAGAATGACAACAGGAATAGCGAGGGAAACATTTTTAGAAGATGATAGTGGCAATGAAAGGCTTCCATGGAACAGTTTCACTTTCTGCCTAATAATCTAAAAGTCATGCCATTCCAAGCATAGATCAGGCTACATAAATTAATCTTCAAATGAGAGCAAGCATCATTTATTTTAATATACATTTATTTGCATTGTATATGTGGTATATGATGGTTTTATTTTAAATAATTATGTCTCTGTGTTATCTTTTTATTCTTCAGTAGCCCAGGAACTTGTTCCTTTCTGAACCTATTTTAGTACTTTCCTCCAGACCAGTTTTTAGCATTTACCATAAATTTACCAGAAATTTTGCCTGAAAATGAAGCTGCTGACTTTGGCTTCTAAGCAGTGGTTTGCAGGAAAAAAAAAAATGAGAGCACTTCATGTTACCCTTACTGATAACACAGCTAGCCAGGTAGATTGCAATGCACTGCCTTGACAGAGAGGTGGCAACTCCATGCACAGCCGCTCGTCTGAGATGGAATGAAGGCCGAGGAGTCCCAGTCCTGTACTGACAGCAGGGCATAAATATTCTCCTTTACCTCAATGAGAACTTGTATTTTGGAGCAGTGCTATCTGGTTCACACCCTTGCTGTCTCCAGAATACTTTCTGTGCCTGTGGTAGCAGCAAAACATAGGATCACAACATCTGGATCACTCACCTGTCCTCATCTGTGGAGCAGGAAGCTCTCTGTGTGCTGGAAAGCTGCAAAAACATCCAGATAGCATTCAGCTTCAAACTCAGCTGCTGGAATGTGGGAGTCTTTAATGCAGGGTATGCCTAAGACCCTGTTACATTCAGCAAAGCCTGCTCAGTGATTCAGCTCACTGTGTGTGTTTTTGTCAGGAAAAGGTTAACAGCTCTCTAGACTAAGCCCAGACTCTGAGCTTGGCTGTCTAAGATCGTGATCAACACTGACAGGAGCAGGGACACCTCCCTGATGCGTGGACACCTGGGTCTGCAAGCTAGCATCCTGCTCTGTGGGTGCTGTAGTGCTGGCAGAGTTGGAGGAACCCTCTGGGAGCAGGTGATGGGTGCATGGTGTGTTGGGGAGTGTGGGCACCAGCCCCAGCCCTGCTGCCTGCCTCCCTGCAAGGCTCTTTTTTCTGCCAAGAGAGGCTGAAACCACTGAGTTCTGTGACCCCTGCACACACAGCACGCCACTGTCATTCATCCAGCTGTAATAATTTCTGCTAAAAAAATAAATAGCTGTATGAAAAAAAAAAATAAAAGGTCATTTGTTCTTATAAGAACTAATTATAAAATCCATGACTGTGTGATGTAGCATCCAGTTCACTTCAACAATGCTGGCAATGCTCCCTCCTGTTTTTTCCTGAACGTGTTTCTACAAACACAGGTTCTGCAGGGGTTGGGGCTGACACAGGACATTTGAATGTGTCTGAGAGGGGAGAGTTAATTTTTGTATTTATGATTGTGAGTATATGCTGCTGTGTCCAACAGGACTAAAGGATATTGTCTAGCTTATAAAGTGAAAACAAACATTGCAGGTCAAATTCCTGTTTCCATATTAAACCCATTCCAAAAAAAAAAAAAAAGAAAGAAAAGAAAAATATTCTTGAGGAATCAAAAGTCCTGGAATTTTCCACATCAAACTGACCTAACACAAACAGCACAGACTGTGCTTGTGAGCTTGTGATTTAAATGCGATGAGGTTAATATGGCTTCCTAAATGTAATCTCTTTCTACAGGGGTAGGATGTATTGCTTCTAAATTTAATTACGGAGGTGGGTGGGTTGGATCCCTAAAATTTAAATTTGGGTTAGGGTGTGGATTTATAGCCCTGCTCCTCCCTGCAAAAGCTGGGGACTGCTTGTGTCTGGGCCCATCTTTTCAATTAATTTTCGGTAATTAAAGTGTGATGTGTGGGATGGGGCTAAAATGAAATACAATTAAAATGTAATGCCTCCCCTTTGGTATCTCCATCCTTACTCATTTTAAACCATCTCCAGTGCTCTGATGAGTTTAAGTCTTCCTGTATCACGTACTGTGCAAGCAGAAATGTTTGAGTGAACTCCTGCCAATGGCTCTGAGCAAGCATGGGGCATGTTTCAGATTACACCGTGTTTTGTTGTTCTGATCTGATCTCCTTGCTAGGAGAGGCTGAGAAAGGCCGCTCTAGGGGATTTACTTCCAGCAGCAGCAGCACATGATCCCTCAATCGCGTGATTCTCACCACCGAGGACTAATGGGGAGGGTGAAGAAAAAGCACACGCTGCCTTGGGGAAGCAACAGCAGCTCCTGCTCGTGGGCCCCCTCCACCAGCCGGACGCTTCATGGCTTCTCCCCGCTTAGAAACCTACTGCTGCCCGAACCGGGATGCAGCCACGCAGCTCGTGATGAGCTTCCAGCCCGAGGTCTTCTGCGGGGTCTGCATTGGCAGCGCCTCCGTCAGCGTGCTGCTGACCGTCCTGCAGCTCCTGCCAAAGAAGGGACAGATCCTGCGGAAGATGCCCAAAGCCTCCTCCTCCTCCACCATCCTTCTCCTTATCTCTGTTTGTGACATCCTCGGTGGTTTAGGTAAGCGCCAGCTTGATGTCCCCTGCCCTTGCTGTAGCAGGCTCTGGTTGCTCTGAGGTACCCAAGCCAAAGGAGCCGGTTAGCAGGCAGACGAGAGGGAAACGTCTGAGGGAAACGTCCTGCCTGTATTCCTGGGAAGATCTGGGCTGAGTGAGATCAGAAAAGGACGGGCCTTTGGGGGGGAGAAGGTCTTGCTTAATTGTCACATTTTAAAATAAAAGCTCTTGGCATATCTACACCAAAATCTCTACTTCAAAACAAATTACAATCCGGAACCAGCTGGTTCTTAGAGGAAGGCGTGGAAGCGGAGGTGAGGGAGCACAATTAAAACTAGAGCTGACTTCCAAAACTTAGCTGATCCTTTGGACTGTATTTAGAGAACACTTGCCACGTCCGTAAATCCTCTCAGACCAAGTCTGTGCCGCTCTTCACATGCCAGCCACTCCTCCGGGCACAGCAAGCTGGCTGGAAGCGCAGCCATGCAGCTCGCGCCGAGTGCCAGCTTTTGGGGAGTGAGAAAAGCTCCCTTACCGGGGACACCCTGCTGCCTGGTGTGCATGAGACAAGGTGTAAAAATAATGCATCCAGATCTGCCTGGCATTTACTGCCGAAGTCGGTACGAATCACAGCACCACACGCTGTGGAAACGCAGGATGAGTTGTTTCTACAATAACTTTTTTTTTTTTCCCCTCACATTAGATAACAGAATTATTACTGTTTTGTAAGTGTCTCTGGCTGCCTCTGAAAGAAGTAGGATTTTACATCTTTTTCCCCTTCATACCTAGCCAGCTTCTCTCAAAGTACATAAAATTAACGATATCAAAGCAAATGATGAATAGGAAAATTTAGAGAGATGTGGAAAGAGCATTATGTGCTTTCACCTGGAAAAGGTCCTTTCAGTCAGATGAGGCCAGCAGTAAAGTTACTTTTCTCCCTTTCTCTTTCACGGGCAAACTTTATCTGTCATTGTCTCTGAATTAGGCTCACTTCAGTGGGTGGGAAACCCTTCGCATGTGGTGGGGAGCATGGTGGGCTGGTTACAATGAATGTGGGTGCTTTGATGCCTATTTTGAGCAAACCCATAACATCTCACTAACAAAGTTCATTTAAAAAGTCAATATTCTCAGCTAGTTGTGAAGCTCTGCTTTGTTCAGTCCCTGGGCAGAGAGGAAAAGAGCTTCTTGTAAAAATGAAGACTGCGAAAAGTGTGAAATTACACTTTCCTGAAACAAGGGATTGTAGAGAAATGAGCGTTAGGATATGAATATATGGGGGTAAAATTATCAATAGTTAATGGTTCATGTCAATCTGCCCAATTCACTTTAGGGGAGCATGTGGCGGTATCTGTAGGTAAGTGAGATTTTAATCCACGTGGCATAACACTGTGAGACCCCCGGACCTGAGGGTTGCTCTCAGCGAGCCGTCCCAGCGGCACTCCCACTGCGCTCCCCTGCAGCCGCAGCCTTGTTGTGAGCACACAAAATCCAGGCTGCAATGCAAAACATGCAGCCGGCATCCTCATGTGACTCCGGTCACGCTGACAGGAGGAAAGCACTCACGTGTTTCTCTTTAGGTGTGATCTTCAGATCCAGCGTCTGGTTGGGCTTTCCAGGCTTCATCGCCAACATCTCGGTGGCGAACGTGACCGACATGTGGCCCTCTGCCTTCTGCGTGGGGAGCGCGGTAGGTACCAAGCCCGTCCTCTCATGTCTGCTTTGCTCATGGGGGATCTGAAAGGCAAACCATGGTGTCCCAAAGGAGGTTAGACCCTGAGCCGGTGTCTGGTCAGATGGAGCTCAACCTGTGCCCCGCTGTGCAAGCATTGTTGTGCCTCCCACCAAAAGCCCCGCTGAGGGCGGCAGGGAGAGGGGTACCACAAGGCTCGGCCTGTCCTGCAGCTGGCTCGTCACAGAAATGCTGTGGTCACAGAGGGCAGAGCTGTGCCCTGGTGAGGGACACAAAATGGTGAGGGGACAATGTGAAAGGGATGCCGGATTTTGGCAGGCACAGAGACAGCCAGCACTGACTGCGCCCACAGCAGCGCGGGGGGCTTGGGCCAGTGGCAGTGGCATGAGTACGCTTGATGAGGCAAAGCCGCTGGCAGAAGCAACGTCCTTGCTGCGTGGGATTACAGCTCAGATTGCTCTTTACATGGGCACCTGGCCAAACATAACCCAGAGTCTTCTGGATTCAAGCACATGGAATAAGAAAATGTAAAGGCATTCCAAAAGCGCAAATTGAAACTTGGTTGCAAATGCTACAGTCACAGTACTGCCTGAGGCATACGCTCTGAGTTTACTGTACAAGAAAAAAGGCCACTTTTTTTTTTTTAACCAAAACATGGAGAATGACAAATAATATCATAAATTTACCCCAGTTCAGTAGGAATGTAGGCTAGCCAAAGAATTCACACATGAACTAAAACAGCAGTAGCTTAACAATTCAAAGTTTACAATATAGTAAAGGAGATGCTGCATATAAACAGAATTATTCAGCTCCACTAGTTTTTAAATAAAACAAGATGTGCCAAAATGCAACTCACTGTACTTCATGTGCCTAATGACAATTTCAGACATTATAGCAGAAGCTATATCAGTTGCACACATCTATCAGTTCTCAATTTTCTCTCATGTTTCATTTTTGCTTATTAGATGCAAAAGTTGATCTTTTTTCTTTGAAGGAAAGTGAAACCACCAACATCAATATCTTACAAGAAGAATGCCCAATTTGAAAAACATGTTTCCATATGTCTTAAGTTTCACTTTCTTGCCCTTACCACAGAAAGTAATATTTTTAAACAGTGACAAAGACACCGTATGCAGACTGTTTGTTTTTCATTTTGATCTCAGGTTAGATGGTGAGCAGCACAGTGGTCTACCACAATTTTTATTTTCCCTTTCTTGGGCTCCAGGAAAGTGCTGCAGTTTGAGTCACTTGCTAAATTTAAATTTAATTATATTGGAATGAAAAATGACCCTCCTTCTACTCACTTCCCCTAACATATTCTCATGTGAGTTAATAAAATGGTTCTGATTCTATTTTAAGTTTCTTCTACTGCTATTGTTTTATTTCATTTACCCACAAACCAATGAAATCTGAACAGCGAGGCCCTGAAGCTTCTCCTTTGAATAACACCCTCTGATTTGTAGATGGATACACTTTCAGGCACTTTTTTCTTTGGAAAAAAAAAAAAAAAAAAAAAAAAAAAAACCAAGCATATGAAAATTTGGGGTTTTAGGTACATCTGATTTTCATTATTTTTGGTGACAGTCTTGTCTATGTTGGAATTCGCAGGTGGAAAGACCACACGGTTTATTTGTGTATATGTGTCTGTATATATATAGTCAATTCTGCATTTCTGAACTGTAGCAAATATTTAATAGTGCAGATGAAGTTACATGCTGAGGGCTATGGATAAAGTGTATTAACAGGAAGACTGGAATTTTATTTTCTGACTTCTGTGCACTAGCAAAATGTCATGGCATTTGAATTAAATGCTGAATAATTCATGTCACACATGATGAGATGTAGGGTCTATACCCATGGTGAAAGGAAATATTTCCCAGCTTGATTTATCTTTGGAAGAAGGAATAGTAGATCTCTAGCCACTGATGTTTGGCTCAGTAACAAGTATGTTGGTCTCCAGCTGTAAAAGGATGCTACCGTGGAGCTGTGGCAAAGGATATTCAGATAAGAGCTGAAAGTAGGGAGCAGAGGGAAGGTAATCTGAATATTAAAATAGTTCCAGACCCTTACAGAGAGCCAGCTCCTATGGGGAAGAGATTTGGAATTTATAAACAGAGGCAAAGAAAGGTCAGTTATCTTCTATAGGCTCATGGGAAAAAATGTATAGGGTCAGCTCACAAATGTAGCGGAATTTAACTTGACTTGAACTTGTCTCACTTGGACTTTTATTGAAGAAATTAGTTAAGGAGTTAAGTATGGAGAATTTTTCCGGAGGGTGGGTTGCTGGGTATTTTTGTTGTGTATCATCTTTATTCGTAGTAACTGTTCCCTGACTTATGGAGTCATAGAGTCATAAGTTCCTGAACATGGAGAAAATACCCATCACACACAGAACCCACCAAGCAAAGGCACACTGGTAACAGCTGTCTTCAGTTGTATTTTCATGCCTCAGCTACCGAGCAACTAAATTTTACTAAAATGCAGTACAAAAAAAAAAAAATGTATTGATGAAATTTGAATTTAAAATTAAAACATCCTCACTCTAAATTTGTTATTTAAGAATTTATTTTGGACTTCATTCATGACATTAAAGGCTAAGGTTGGAGAGGGAAATAACAGGTTTTGTGAAAAAATAGACTCAGCTGCAAAGGCAAATGCTTCTCAGTTTACCTATGACTTGATGCCTTGGCTACAACAATGCTGTTCCTGGGATTTTGAGTAAGATTTTATACTTCACAAAACTCATTTGGAAAATACACACCTTTAAAGTACAAGGGAGAAAGGTTTGAGTCTGCCTACCCCCCACCTGCAGTGACACTTGATAAGCAGCTGTGACATTTGCCATTTTTTTCCCTGCAGATGTGGATCCAGCTGTTATATAGTGCGGGCTTCTGGTGGTTGTTTTGCTATGCTGTCGATTCTTACTTGGTGGTAAGAAGATCAGCAGGACTGAGGTACCACAGTTAAAGCTCTGAATTTGTTATTTAACTTCCAACAAGGTCCGTGTTTGCATGCAGCTATCTAAGGGTATAAATGAAACCTGTACAAACATCTGATGTTCACATGGTTACCAGATAATGATATGGGTGGGTGGTGTGCTAAGTGCTTAAATTGTCAGGGCAATGCTCAGATATTGATTTGTTTATGCCCAACTGGCATTTAAAAGTAACTGACTTCATTTAACCTTCAGAAAAATAAGGTGCAGATCAGGCTTTATAACATGTATTGCAGCAAGATGCTATTTTTGTCCCTTCTCTATACCTGAAATTGATCCTCGTGGGAAAAGTTTTAACTTGAATAAAAATAGTGGGAGAGGGGACATGCTGAATTTCATACAGTTCATTTTCCAGTTTGTTTTTCTTTTCTCAGATTTTCTCTCTCTCTATTTTTTTTTTTTCCCTCTATTGTCATTATTACACTTCTGATCACATTTGCAAAGTTTTAAGGAAGAAAAATATGTGCTTACTACACATTTTTCTGCAATGCCTTTATCAGAAGAACCTATACACTTCAGAAATTTCCATACTGTAACGCCAGACAGAAAATATAAGGTGTTTCTAATTTGGTTATGAGAAGGGCAAAATGACCTTCAGTTGCCACTGCTAAATGGGGAATTCTGTGACATTATATCCAGATGATACTGAGTAAGAAGGTACTGCAGGCATGGTTCATCTGGTGCATGTTATCAAAATGTTTTTTTTTGGGTTAACTTTGGCCTGCAGAGGACAAACCTGGTTTTGTAAAGCCCCATACTTGTAGTTTGAAACAGCTGGGACCTACCTCCTTCCCCCATGCCCATTAACCAAAGAAATGAAATAAAATGTGTATTTGGGCCTGATGCTAAGATCAGAGTAAAAGATGAAAGACGCTTATGCACAGAAATCTGCACTTCTGTAGGATGGGAGCAGTGTCGGACTCTCATCAGAGTTATACAAAATGCTCTGCAACCTTCAGAAGAGTGGCTTAGTTGGCTCTTTGGCTCCCTTCCTCAATTTTTTATCCCCTAAAGTGCTTTCCTCAGGAGCAACAAAGGGTGCAGGGGATCCTTCTGGAGGTGTGGGGATGGGGGAGACGCTTCCCACCCCACAGCCTGGAGGATGTGGTACTGCTGTGACTTTCCTCCTGTCAGGAGGGCCTCCTGCTCTTTTAGGTGTGAGGTACTGCCAGTGCTGTTCATCTCGTGCCTGTAAGAGTCCCATCTCCACGTTGCCATGTGGGAAGGGTGAGGTTTGGTGTCTTTAAAGATGACGAATGTCCTGCTTGATCCTCCAGTACGATCGTGCTGTACCACATGATGGCCTGGGGCCTGGCGGTCCTGCTCTGCGTGGAGGGAGTGGCGCTGCTTTACTACCCGTCCCTGTCCAGGTGAGCGGGCCCCCAGGGGCAGGCTCCAAAGCCACAGTGACCTGTGGGCACTTGGGTGTCTTTTGGTCAGCACTGGAGACAGAGTTCCAACCACAGGGCTTTTTTTTGATCTTGGAGAACTGTCTCTTGCTGAGTCGGTGCAATCCTAGAAAATTTTAACATCTGTTCATTTCATTCCTTTTATCTTTTTTTAAGCTAAAGGTGACATAGATGAAATAGCCTAAACTGTCAGATGTGGGAAGAAAATAATGAATAACCTGTTAATGATTTCTTCTCAGTTGTGAAAAAGGCCTGGAGCATGCAATTCCCCATTACATCACAACCTACGCCCCACTCCTGCTGGTGCTGGTGGTCAACCCGATCCTGTTTAGAAGGACAGTATCTGCAGGTATGTTCCTAATGGCCAGTGTGAATCAGTGTGTTATTTAGCCAAATAGTAATAATGTAAAAAGTCACGCTTGTATGACTTTTGCATATGATGTGGGATAGCTCCTTTTTACAGTGATGTGGGATAGCTCCTCATTAAATCACAAAAAGTACGGCCAAGGGTGGGAAGGAATTGCCTACTAAAATGAAGATACCATCTCAGTGGGAAATTTGCCCTAGAGACACACTCTGATCACATACTGAAGCTATGCTGTTAGTTACCTCTGCTATTGCAGATTGGCAAAGGTACTGCTATGTTACTGCAATACTCTTTATTTTAAGTATTCTGGTAATGTATTGTGGATGTTTAATGCTACTGTAGTATTGGTACCAACCTAGATTTTGGAATACAATTTATTCTTTTTTAAAGGTAATGTTCAGATTCAGTGACTTATATTCATGTAATGTGATCTGCGCTAGATGTTTTCAGTACCTGAATTCATCATCTATGCATTTAATATATAAAAACAGCAATAGAGACTTACTATTCCGAGTTAAGTCTTCATCCCATCTACCCTGTATTCCCCTGTAATGCTTATTATCAAAGGAAAAGTTGACAGAATCTGTGGAACACTTTATTTAAATATTACACATATAGTGCATCTGTCTCTTTTTGCTGACATAACACTTTAAATTTTTGTAGGTGTAGACAATGCTGTATCAGTTGCACAACAGAAATACATCTAATTACCTGTATCAAGGAGCCTCCTGTACTCCTCACTTATCTGAAAGACCCAGAGTGCTGTACATTTGGTACCAAAGACAATCCATATATGCATCATTGTATTATCTCATTCTTGTGAACAGTGAGTGATAAATAAAAATCATGAAAGTATGCACATTTTTGCCATAAATGCATACATTTCTTGAAGGTGTGTATTTCAGTGACCAAACCTGCATTTTATCTTACTGGAAGCTTAAAATACATACATCTTGTTTTTAAGCTATTTAAGATTATTAGATAATTTAGATCTACGTTTAGATCTACATTTAGATGTAGAGCTTAGGGATATGGTTTAGTGGAGAACTGTTAGTGTTAGGTCAGAGGTTGGACTCGATGATCTTGAGGTCTCTTCCAACCTAGAAATTCTGTGATTCTGTGATTCTGTGAAGAATTGAATTTCTGAGATAGCACTCATAAATTGACACCTATGTGCTGCATTAACTGCTATATTTGTGTGGTTTGAAGGCACAGATTTTTTTTTTTTTTTTTTTTTTTGATTGTATTGAAATCATCTGTTTGGTAAATGATAAACTTCCCTTCCATAGCATATCCTATGGAAGAGAGGGGAATACATTTTCTACAGTCAGCAGCAAAGGTCTTTGATGAGAACACAATAATGGATCATTATGCTTGTATGTGATATGCATCTGTGTGAGTGCATCCATGTGTGCTTTATGTAGGTATGTATGTGTGTGTGCTCATACACCTGTGACAAATTCTATGGCTAAAGTATCTAGTTGTACAGATACTTTAATATCTGTGCCTGTATTACCTCTGCTACCTGTACGTAGAGTTCTGTAGGCACTAAGGCTCAACTTTTGCTTCTTACCTTCAGAAATATATGTTGCTAAAGATGATGCCTTGTGTTTCCTTGCTCTGAAGTGAACAAAAATTTATACTAACAATCTGTAGTTTCTCTGTTGTCTAACAGAAGTAATACAGAAAGATAACAAGGAAAAAAACAAACACATGAAAGTCTGCATAATGAGATCTGTAGACTGTAATCAAGTGAGAATTTAATTGTTCCTAAAAACAGAATTTCTCCTTGACTGTAGAGGATAGTAAAAGAGCATTGAGCTTGATCTTAAAGAAAAGGTTGTGTAAGTAGGAAGTCAGGCAATAAATTATTATGGTAAAGACAAATGAAGCACTGGAATAACTTGGCTGAAGTGGTCTTTGAGTGTTCCTGATTTTTCATCAAGCTTGCAGAGTCAGCTAACAGCCACACCTAGATGTAACTGTAATGCTCAGGGGCAGGGAATGAATTGAATAATCTCTCAAAGTCTATTCTTTTTATGGGAAAATATACAATGAGTATCTTTATGCACATGTATATTCCTTGTGATATCTGAACAGTATGTTGCATAAATATTTTTGTTGCATTACAGCTTCAAGTGTTAAAGGTGTATGCCATATTAATTGCACAATTAAATAAAAAGTGTATAATAGGGTAGAATGTATTCTGTTTTGGTCCAAACATCATGTAACAAATACATTAGATCACACACATCATATAGAAGTTGTAAACACCACCGTTTTATTATAAAAGAAGAGTATGCTGACCATGCTATTTTCTTCAATGGTATTGAGAGAAGAAAGAACAGCTAGTGGAATGCCACCTATTTTAGGAATCCTTAATGCATGTGCTTCTCTTCCTTTAGTATTAGGCTGTGTGTGAGATTACCTGATGGTGGTCTTTCTAGCATCCGAACTGCTGCTGGAGACAAATCCATCAGTTCCTTTGTTCCCTCTTTACAGACATCTGTCTTCTGAATCTTTGTGTTCAAATAATGAGATGCACATATTTTAATGAACACAATTTTATACTTTCCAGTTGCCTCTTTACTGAAAGGCAGACAAGGGATTTACACGGAGAATGAGAGACGTCTGGGGACAGAGATCCAGATGCGCTTTTTCAAAATTATGCTGGTATTCATTGTTTGGTAAGAGGTGCATTATTTTGTTTTAAACTGCTTTTTTTTTTTTTTTTTTTTTCCTGGCTGGAGAGTGATGGGGACAAGAATAGAGACTGATGTGTTGCTTCATTTGTTTGCCTTTATGGTTGGAAGGGAAGGTTTCTAAGGAAGACGTAGTTCTAAACTAGTTCACAGACAAGCTGAATCACTCACACAGCATCACAAGGCTGCAAGGAAATGATAAAAATGTTTAATCTAGAGGAAAACAATGACACTAAGAAACAATAGCAACAACACTAAAAAAAAAAAAAAGTGGCTGGGTACAACCTAAAGCTGTCTAAAACAGCAGAAATATTCCTCAGAGCCCAGTCTTCTCTCTTGTCATCAAACATGCCATTGAAAGCCTACAATAAACATGCTTCTACCACTGGCTTCATGCCCTGGTTAGGATGATATAACGCATCATCTCTACGGTCTGCAGATCTCAAATGTGTGAAACAGGTATTGTGTGTTAGCTAGAAATACAGGGTTACATGCCCAAATTAGAAATCTTCTGATTATCTAATCTTGTTTCTAATATTCCTCTATGCAAATAGAAGTTTGGGGTAGGACAGGGAGGGGGCAGGGCAGGAGGGGAAGGAGGGAGGGTACACACCTCATCCCCAAATCTCCTGCACCTCTGCTCCAGCAGTGCCATCCAGTGTGAAAGATGCTGAATGGTGGCTGGGACTGAAGGTATTGGATGCACGCAACAAATCTAGGATGAAAGAAGGCCTGCTTTAGGAGGAGACAGTTTTTACTGCAGTCTCACAATTGTCACACACCACTAAAGGCACCAGAAGAGGGGGTGATCCATACAGAGGTCTGTGCAGTGACCTAGCAAGACGTGGTCACTACTGGGAAGCGTTCACCACCTGTGTGGGTAACAACACAAGAGGGAGGAAGTAGTCTAGGAGTAGTGAAGAGACTTGGCCAAAGTTAATGGTCTGTACAAATACTTATATATATATATATATATATATATATATTAAAATAAACAAACAAAACAAAAAAAAACCACAAAACACAAAAAACGGGTAATTAATTCATATTATATTGCCTTAAAAGTCTGAGCAGGGAGGAAGGCTGCCTTTTTATCTCACCCTAGCTGCTGTATACTGGAGTGCTCTGGAGGGAAACTATTGTCTTTTCTTTGGGAATAGCAGAGCCTGCTTGGCTCAGTAGAGAGGTTTCTAGTGCAAAGGGTGGTTTAGGCAGCAGGAGAGGGGGAGAGAGGCAGCAGATTGCAGCATGGCTTCTTGGAAATCGCTGGAAATACCAAGGATTTAGCCAGGCTTCTAGGGTTATGGAAAGAAAGAGCCTTATTCTGGAGCCTGGAGGCACCAGAGAAGTTTATTACAACCTAAGGGATTGTGGCCAGCTTGATGGTATGGGAACAAGCATGAAAGAAGGGAGCAAATCCACAAGGACACAGTGGGGACATCTGTTTATTTGTCTTTGTCTCATTATGAGTTTTGCTATTAAAAAAAAATGGTTCTCGTTTTGGATTTTCTTCTGATAAAACATAAGCTTTAGAGTGTAAAAACTCTAAAAACTTTCAGTAGTATAAAAGAGTGTAAAAACTTTTTCAGTCCCATCTCAGAAGCTTAGGGGAGATGCTGTTCTATCCCAGAGGTCAAAAAGGAGATAAGTCTGTCAAGGAAAACAAATTGTAGCAGCATGGGGTAGAAGAGATGCCTGCAGATTTGGAAGGCATGAGCAGAAGGTTCTACACTGAGAAAAAATATAGTTGCAAGAAGGATGCTTATAAACCTCTATAGAAATTATGACGTGGACATTGGTGGTTTCCTTTCTGAAGCTGCAGTAGAAATACAAAGAAAGGCTGTTCTGACTGCTTAGAAGTCATACAAAGTTGCAACTATTTACTATAACCTTTATTTAGTGTATAACGTTCTCAGTTCCTTTCACAGGATGTGGCTTAGTTATGCTCATCCTTCTTTATAAACAGAAATTGCCTTTATTCCAAAAATGTGATGGCATTTTCAAGGATTTGAAAGTCAAGCTTAGTTTTGATTTGTAGATTTTTTACAAACATTTTGAAAATCTGCTCAAATCTAACCATGAAAATTTAGGGAGGCTGGAGTTTCTGCAGCCTTTTACAGCATATATGAATATATTTGGGTTCCCTATCTGTGAGTATTGTGCTTTTAAGATGCAAGCAAAAGAAGGCGCCATTTGTGATGTTCCCATTATGGTTCACAGTTGTTTATAATCTCAGTTTTATCCTGCAGCAAGCTCAAATCTTCAGGTTTAATTTTGTCTGGGTATATTGATTTCTTTGTCTAGGCCTGGGTTAGATGTCTGTAGATGTCTGTTTTTTGATTATGTGCTCAGAAGGCTATGGGCCCCTTCATATGGAGACATTTTAAAAAACTCACTCTCCTTATTGGTGTTCCTAATCTCTATAATTTGAAATAAATCATATTTTACATATGCATACATATACATATATATCTGTCTTGTTCTCTTCCTCTTCTTTATTTCCGCAATAGCTGGTCATCTAATATCGTCAATGAGAGCCTTTTGTTCTATCTTGAGATGCAGCCAGATATCAATGAAATGCCTCTGAAAAACATCAGAAGCGCCACACTGATCACATGGATTATCATGGTAGGTCATGGCATTTCTTAGAGTTAGAAATTGCTTGTGTAAGACTGGTGGAGCAGCAACAGTGTGATGGGTAGGTTATGACTAAGGGGAATGTAAGCACTCCAGAAATCAAGGAAGAAAAGCCAAAGGTAAGAGCAGCCCCTGGGAGTGCTCCTCACATGTAAACTTTACCAAAACGGTACTAAAGACCAACATTTTCTCCCATTTACTAGCGTATGCAGTCTCTTTGTGAGTGATTCCTACTCATTTTTAAGATCCAGAGCAGACTGCAAAGTTTTGATCCAGAGCAAGCTGCAAAGTTTTAGCTCACGATTCCTGAAGGTTACCCTCTAAAACAGATATTTTCTTCTAATTGTGTGTGTGTAACTAGAGCTTTCTTTATTAGTGGCTTATAAAGAATAATTACATCTTATATCATAACATTTGGATAGCTATAAGAGGAAAAATACATGATAGTTCTTAAAAGCAAAGCACAAGAAGATAGCTATAAGATACTGGGCTCTTATGGTACCCCACTCTTTTTTATCCTTCTACTGGAATATTTGACAAGGGATTTTACAGAGGTGTTACTGATGGTTCCTTTTTCAAGAAAGTTTATTCTGAAGCTGTTAAATACCTGTGAGTTGTAAGCATGCTTTGTGCAGTTAAGCCCTTGAGCTGCTTGGTGTTGAAGAGCTAAGCAATGCAACTGATTTGATGCAACCTCCTCCTCTGACAAGGACGGACACTTTTGTATGACAAGGACCTTTCTCTCGCTCACCTGGAGGGCACAAGGTCAGGTCTAGCAACTGAGCTGTATTTAAACTGTCCGTAAACTAAGTTTGCAATTTTCCCGTGAGAAGAACGGAAATCGCTAAAACCATTTATTTGTCAACCATCCCAAGGCAATGGGAACAGACAAGTTTTTGGAAATCACTGGGGATTTTCTTTTTCAGTGTCTCTCCCTGTTTTTCCATTCCACTTTGATGGACATTTTCACTGGCTCAGAAATCTGCAGCCATTCCAGACAGATCAACTGCTGCTATTTTAAAAATCTTGCCTGTATGTGCTAATGTCTACTCATATATTTGACTTGGCTTCTAGCGAAAAATGCAATATTTGCTTTTGTGAATTAAAAAGTGTAGAGCTTGTGAGGAATGTTAAAAACACACTGGGGGACTGACCAGCTAAAATTCATGCTAGAAACCCATTTGGCTCTTACTGTTCACTGGGATGGCCTCAGCATACTGAAACAACAGGTTGTGGTGTCTCACCCTGCTTTGTGTCTGGAGTGGGAACAACGTGCACTTATTTGCATGCAAATAGCATCTTTTAAAGACAGCAGTTGTTCAGAGTAAGGGAAGTCATTAACGTGTGCCTAATGTTTTGCTGGAGTTCAAAATGAAGCCTTGCTGATGTACCTCCTGCATGGCTGTCTCCTAGGGGATTCTTAATCCCATGCAAGGCTTCCTCTTCACATTGGCTTTCTATGGTTGGACGGGATGCAGAGTGGACCTGAAATGGCAGAAGAGAGAAATACCCTGGGAATCCATGTCCTCGTCAACCGTGGGTGAAAATGCCTATCCCTCACCTGTGAACTACCAAACCAACCTCCACGATCCAAAGAAGTTATCGACAACTGACAGCCAGCAGACTGACGAGGCTATAAGCATGTTGTCTGAAGGTAACACCAGTGGTGATGACAGGATAACCAGGAGCTCTCCCATCTACCAGGGCTGGTAGTTCATAGGTGCAGAGCTGAATCTCACTTCTCCCACTGTCAAGACTCGTAAAACCACATCACTGTGTGGACCATTGCTGACTCTGGAATTTGGTTTGTGCCTAATGGCTCCATGTCGTTTCCTTTAACTTTTGTATGTCTGGGAGAGAGTGTGTGAGACGCAGAGAAATTATGGTTTATGTCTTCATTTGCCTTACAGGAGATGTGTAGAAAGGTATAAAGGCCCGATAAGATTTCAGCAGGAGTATATCTCTGCAAGGATCTGTGTTACTTATGTTTCATCTGTTTTCTTTTAATCTTTCTTGTAACCTGCATACGGTAGAAGAGTCTTTTCTTTAATAAACAGACTATTAATATGTTGGATTTTTAAATGTGTTCCCTTGCTTGCCTTGTTTAACATAAAATTCCTCACCCAGATTACAGTTCTAAGAGTTCTGAGATGCGATTTCCAGCCTTGACGCTCTCGTAAAACATGAGTGACAGAAAACTTTGACATAAGTACGGATTTTCCCTGTTTGTGTAGAATCTCACTGTCAGTCTTCTTTTCGTTTGTTTATATTAATTTACAGTTTGCTTTTATCTAGGGAGTTGAAAGTCTTATAAAACAAATTCAGACACGGCCTAGGCTCCATAAACACTTCAGAATAATGGCTCCAGTTCTCTACTGCTCCAAGCAAAAACAACCCTTCAAAAACTATTTTTTTTTTAAATTTGAATTCAGTTTGATCCTTCTATGTCTACTTGTCTAACAGGATTATGACTGATAGTTGCATTAAGAGATAATATTTGCAAAAAACATTGAGGTGATCTGAGCAGTCATCAAAATAGAATAAATAGAACCAACAGTTCTTTCTCTGATGTGTCCTCTATTTAATGTCTTCAGCTGCTGAATGGAGAGATATTAAATCTGTTCTCCATATCTTCTCAGATACAAATCTATTTTGGTGCAGTGCACTAAGTACCTATACACATAAAGTTCCCCAAATGGGTTGAAAATTAAGAAAAAATGATGATGATGCCTACCTCTGGCTTTTAACTCCATATCAAAGTAGAAATGGTACAATTTAAGCCTGGTTGCACTTGAAGCTGTTTACAATACAATTTGACAGACAGTTTGGAGAAAGCTCCCTGTCCTCAGCTAACCTCTCTCCCTTCTTTCAGTACGTGGCCAGGTATGGTCGGAAAACAAACTCTCCTTTTTCAAGCCTGTTCATATCCACTTTGGCTGAACTTTCCTGGCTGTTCACACCTTCTTTTCAAACCCAGTTCAGCCCCAGCTATTGTAAAAAGCATATACATTATTAAAGACAGCTGAAAGGTTACTGCAAGCATAGCATGAAGTTCAAGCTGCTGTGTTACTTAGGAGAGTCCCAGGATGGTTAGACAAGTTGGCTTGGCAGAAACTATACAGTAAAATATTGATTTGCTACTTTAAAGAAATGTCGTACTGAATTAATCATTTGATGGGAAGGTGTTAAACAATGAACTGGCAATTATTTAGGCAGGTCATTACAGAGCTGTGTTGGTCTTTAGCAAATCTTTTAAATTGTGCCCTGTGGAAACCTTTGTGGTTTTATAGATTTACATTCCTATTCTGGTTGTTGGAAAGACTGGCAGATAACCAAAGCTTTATTATTAAGAATCAGTATTTTCCCTAGAAATTCTGGTCCTCTGCCTTTACAATGATTTATTTTCTGGCTAAATATGAAGAGAAAGCACGGGGACTTGGGGAACAGATCATGTTGAACCTTAAGAAACAGAGACACGTTTTCTGTGCACTACTCATCACAGAATGGTTCAAAAGAGCAGGAAAAAGGCGGAGGTGGAATTGTTGGTAAGCCTTTTCAGATGCAAGGGTGTGGGCCAAGCTACCAAACCCTAAAACCAAACAAACGGCCTCTGGCTTCATGGGAATAATCCTGTGGCACAGAAGCACTTGGGAGGTGATGGGCTGTAGCAAGAGGCTCTGCCAGAGGACTGGACAGCTAAGCTTGCTCATTCATCTCCCTCCTTTTACTGCTGCAGGGTGTATGTGGGACACAGAGAGACAGGCACCCACCCATGTGGCAGCCCCCAAGCAGCGCTTTGCTCCCTGCTGTTTCTCAGCCTTTCAAGGCTGTCCTTGAGATGTGTGCAGTATTTTTATGTATCAGCAAACCAGTAGGGTGTCATTGTGAAAGACTGGGGCTCATTCCAGCACTGAAGCCAGACAAGTAAGCTAAGTCTGGTGCACTGAGATCTTGATATGGAGCACAGCAGAGCAAACCCATGGCATTTTTTAACTCACAAAAGAAGTGGGTGTTGAGTTTTTCTACCTGCTGCTCCCAGCCTCTGGTGGATGTACATGAGGTGCGCATTCCTCCACAGCTTAACACAGGGTGATAAACACTTCTGCTCGTTTACCACCATGACCACATGTGATTTCAGCCTGCACAGATCTTATTGTTGCCTTACCATATAACAACTCGAGAAAAGTATTGCCTTCTCCAAGTCTTACAGGTGTGTCTGGCTCTTTCCGTCCAGAGTCTGCTTTCGAGGTAAACCCCCAGCAGTGCTTGCTTCATGCATATCGTGGACCAGCCTCCCAGGTTTGCTTTTGGGTAAAACAAAGTGCCTGCTCCAAGGGTCAGCGAGGGCACACTATAGACACCATGTCCTGTACAGGGTAGCTGGAACAGCACCCCAGACACTACCTTCTGAAATGTAACCTCTGCTGATAGGAGCCTTGTGGTTAACCACATCTATGCACATAAAGTTCCCCAAATGGGTTGAAAATTAAGAAAAAATGATGATGATGTCTGCCTCTGGCTTTTAACTCCATATCAGAGTGGAAATGGTACAATTTAAGCAGAAAAATATCCTGGTTCTCCTTCAGATGATGATCTGTATCTGCATAGTCATCATATTGTGTTAACTCTGCATCTGAACTTCAAGCCTATCATGGTACAAAGGGCTGTTTCAAAGATGCTTATTTTATGAGCATACAGGCAGGCTGCTTCTAGTGCCTGTGGGAAGTGCTTGTCTCTGGCATGAATATTTGCCTTCTAAGGTACGATTCAAACGTGACTTGGATTAAGGGGGAATGATCTTGTCAAGACAGAAGTCAATAGGTGCAGACAGGGTCTATGGTCTTCATTGGATACTGACTGTGGGAGTAGTTCCCTTAGCACAGGACATCACTTCATGAGCAGGAATATTGAGAAGTCTCCCTGGAGCAGCAAAGGGTGACTCAGAGGAGAAGTAAATGGGGAATAAGATAAGATACCATCTAATAAAATGTGTGTAGCTGAAGTACTATGTTTTGGGAGCACAGCAATGGTCAATTTTAGTTTTATTATATTTTGGACACATTTGAGCACAACAAAGCCTCCTGAATTTATTGAAGGGAGAAAAAATAAAATAATAATAATAAAAAAGTTGAATCTGTGAACTGAAATAAAATTGATGTACTGGAATCTCATAAAGAAGATATCTGTGCCTACAGGGCAGTCGGGACAGCTGAATTCCCTCTATTTAACACTCTCCTCACCTTCCAACTATCTTATCAAATCCAACCATTCTCTGTATTGACCAAAAGTTACCTCAAAGGTAAGATGCAAGCTTCCAGGAAAAGTGTCCTCTCGTATCCTGCAATACTCTCTTAAACACTCCTAGATTTCCTCTGTTGGTGGAAGGGGACGCATGGGCCTATATGTGACCTGCCAGTCTCATACACTTACTCACAGAAAGGACCAACAGGCACTAGGATGTTTTCTTGTGTGCTGTGTAATTGGAAGCCCTGAGAAGATGTTTTGCAGTTGATGGCATTTCTGGGGAGAGGGTTGAAAGGCAGAAGGGATGGGTGACCTCACTGGAGTTCACCCCAGCCCATGGGACCATCTCAATTCGGTCAAGCACAAAACAACTGAAATGTCCATGAGACCCGAAGGCAGCAGCCACACATAGAAAAGCACGTGTTTCTAATTGACATAGAAAGATTTATGTCTTGGAGGTAGCAAAAACAGCTATAATTCTCAATTTGAATGTCTCCAGAATTAGGGAGTGTTTAGAGCCCTGGGAATTAGTTCAGGCTTCTCCGTATTTTGCAAGAGTGTTTTTTTTTTTTTTTTTTTTTTTTTTTTTTTTTGTGGTTAGTTGATGACAAAACTAAACAGATCTGATGGGCTCTTTCAATACCTCATATATCATGTCTGTTTTCACAAGTTATTATGGGATAAGGCATGTTCAGGCCAATCATATTTATTGGGGCAATAATTAATGTGATCACTTGGTGACTCTAGTATGTCGTTAGCTATATTTGCTTCTCCAGGACTGCATGGCTGACCCTACATTTATCTCATTTTTTCTATCAAGTACCTTTTACAAGCAGAATGAGAGGTAAAAATGCAAAATTATGTTAAAGATATCCTAGAAAAAGGTATTTGTTAGTTAACAATATTACAGTAGGGGCCTTATGCCCAAATGACTATCACAATCTTAGTTGTAGAAAAAGCTAGCATGTGTCTGGAAAATTGGAGAAACATAAAACCAGTCCATGGTGTTGTAGCTGGAGTTTGGCTTGGTGAAAGCCAGGAACTGTACTGAGTGATGCACTGAGAGTAGCATAAATGTGGAGCAAATAGGAACACTGGTTTGTGTGGGCGTTTACACAGAGCATGTTTTTTGAAGTAAATATGGACTGAGGATAATGAGGGAGAATTCCTAGGCAGGGAGTTACCTGTGCATGGTGAGGAAACAAGCACTTCAGAGTGAAAGTGTCCTAACTTTCCCTTTCCTCCCTCCAGAGTGAGTTAGCATCTGATTAAGGTGAAATGAGCAGTCCTACTGAAATGAAAATACCCTATGATGTTGAATAAGTGATGCGTTCTGGGTAACATCCAGACAAGATTAGGGTTTTGCAGACAGAAAGTCTCAGCCACAAAATGCCGTGAGGGTTCCTTTAGTCGGAATGTTCACTAAAAGTTATTTCAGTCGCTGTCAAGCATGATGTGATCTACTGCTGCTAAAGACCTTGGCTGATAGTATTTTTTGCAGCTACTCAGCAGACATTGAGTAATAAAGTGATAGCTTTTCTCTCCCAGCAGGTACTAGTAGCTCTCCACGCAGCTGTGGGTTTCTCCTTATACTTACTCATGAAAAACCTTCTGAGGAAAGAATGCAGCTTTTACACAGGGAACTGTACAGGGCTGTTTTGAATTCACATTTCCATTTTGTTTAACAGGTTAAAATTCTGGTGACTAGGCCAGGGAAATGCTCCAATGTTTTAAAAGTCAGTTGTGGGTTAGGAAGAGATTCAGTCCTTGTCATTCTGGCATGAATCTAGTGTTACTTTAGTGGGGGTCTGAAAGCCCTTGTCATCAGGTAACACTGCTTTGGCTTCCTGGCAGACAGCCTGCAGTCTTCACCCAGCTCCCAGAGCACAGGCAGGAGCTGCCCTGGGGCCACCTTTCCTGGTCCTTTCCTCAGAGGCAAGAAGTGGATCTCCAGATCACACACCACTGTCCTGGGCTGGAGCAGAGGCTCACTAGATGATCTCCAGAAGTCCCCTCCAACCTCAGCCAGTCTTGTGATTCAAAGCCACCTGTGATATGGGCTCTCACCCCGTTAGGTCTCTGAATTCACTTAGGAAAACAGGAGAGCAGGTTGTTTTGTGCCTCACGTGATGGCTGTCATCTCAGGAAAGGAAGGGAATCCCTGCTGGAAATGTGGGTCTGCTCTGGTTAGAAACTATTATTTGTAACAAGTGTGCGTGTTAGCACGTCTCTCTCTGTAAGGCCTCTGAATGAAAAACATCCTGTTATTTATATTTATGAATATAAGTATGGTATGATCTTAACCTGAATGAAAACTGACAACAGGAAAATTTGCCCTTTGAAGCCTGAATAGAAAAAAAATTGATATTCTTTTCTTCCTTTAAGGTAAAAATAATATTTACATAAACATAACTGTCAATTTGTGAAATGATAACCAGTCAGTTGAAAATGTCAATAAGCCAAAAAAGTCTACCAAGTAAGCTGTGTCGCCTGAATACAGTAGGAAGACATCAGTGAAATCTACCTACATGTTCCCTGGAAAAGAGGCATGCTGTATGAAAGGACTCTTTATCATCCGCTAATGAATGAGAAGATCTGCAGCTAAGATAAACCTGAGAGAGCTTTCAGGACACTGCTTCTCCCTATAGCAGCAGAAGTGGGGGTCCTGCCACACACTTCTCATCAGGCCGTGTTACTTTGCCAGGGTTCACCAGCCTCAGTGCTGCATTCCCAGCCCTGGTGGCAGGGGAGAGAGAGAGTACGGGCACATGGTGGAAACTATCCAGTGATATGAAGGGTTTCTGCTGCTCCTCCGTCTCTTGGATGCTGGGGCTGGCCATGTTTTGGGGTGCCAGGAAGCCTTTTTAACTTTCAGGCTTCTCCACAGGGGAAATCTGTATCTTTTCAAGGTCAGGGCCATGGCCTGGGGAGGCTGGCATGCCAGTGGCTCACACGGCCTGTGGCTTGGCCTGCTGTGGTGACCCACACTGAGCAGCAGTCCCCCTTGTGCTCTGCCACCCTGTTGGGATGAGGTTCAGTTTGCCGCTGCCATTGCTTCTGTGGTGAGGACACTGGGGCCTAAGGGCAGGGAAAGAGTTGTGGTAGCTTGAAATGGGTTCCCTCTGTCTGGAGAGCAGGATTGCGGTGTGTCAGTAAATACAGACAACCTTGGCTGGCCAAGCCTTGCCCTAATCTGGCTTTTTACCAGCTTTCCTCTGCCTGCCGTGAACCACTGAGCACTTTTATGTGGCGCAGATCCTGCTGCTCCTGAGAGGTGCATGCCCAGTCATGCAGCTGAGACCCTCCTCAAAAACCTTAGCAATGGGTAAGACCAAATGAGGTCTTTTCCTAAGTGTTTACTAAGAAAGCTAGTTTTTAGACACATGGGTTTATAACAGTGAAGTGTGTGTTTTTGTGCAACACAAGGAACCAGCTGTGTTGGTTGGGCTGTCCTTGCAGTGTCCTGTCACCTCAGAGGATCTGCTTGGGTTTTGCCACAACAGAAGGTCCCAAGTGAATTTCCTTGAGGAAAAAAAAAAAAAAAAAAAAAAAAGCAAAAATGAAAAAAAATCCCACATCTCTCTCCTTAGGCTAAAGCACTTGAGGATATACCGCATTTTATGGGGCAATGAGGCAATGAAAGAGCTCTCTCCCAGCCTGCCCCAGTCACGCGCCTCCATGTGACGGCTGGTGTGGCCTCCTCCTCAAAGCCGCTTGCTCGAGGCACCAGACACGGCATGCCAGTGAGCAGGGACATTCCCACAGCCCTGCTGCACGACCCCATCAACAGCCCCGTGCTGCCCACCGGGTGTGCAAGGCTGTCGGTGCCCCTGTGAACGCAGTCACACTGAGAGCAGCAGGACAGAGGCCGAATGAGGAGGCGTTCTACAGGGATTTTATAGTCTAAGAGCTGGTATCACCAGATTCTTTCATATAATGCTTTAATTTTAAAAGAAATTATGCCCACGTTGGCAAAATACTTTTTGATAGAGACAAGAGACTGTAATAAGAACCTTTAAATGTAATAGAGCCCTTTCTCTTTTGTTTGATAGGTTCTGATGCCAGCACAGTTGAGATCTACCTCTCAAGTAAGCTATATGGCTTAAATGGTAACAAGGCTGATGTTAACTGGAAAGCTGTGGAAGGCATGAGCAGGTGAGCTGAAGAAAAAGAGAGTCGCAAGGATGTGAGAATTGCTTCCCTGTTCTAGAGGCACTTATCTTCCAGCAGGGCCAGGATGCACGAACAAAACTGCTGTGCCTGCTGCCAAGCCAGTTCCTCTCCCTCTTGGTGTGCCTCTGTTGCACTCAGAATTAAATCTTCACTGGGCCAAAAGGAGGGAGGAAAAAGCAATACTGACCTTACAGGCTGTTGGTAGTAGACCCTTTACTCCAGCTGGGCACCGTTGTTTTTTATGGAGGAAGCCTGGGGAGTGCTTGGCCACCCAGCACAGGGGGGGCCCTATGCTTAGGGCTCCTGCCTGGGCTGCAAGAGACATCCCGGGTGCTGCCTGAAAGTAAGGCTGTTGGCTGTGTGGCTGTAAAACCTGATTTATTTATTTATTTATTTATTTATTTATTTATTAGTTTTGACACCCATGAGAAGTATTAGTTTTATTGGTACAGAATGGGGAAAAAAAAGTTGAAATTGCAAAATATTTCATTTCCCCCCCCCACAGCCTGTCTGACCTCCTTGCTATGTGAAGCTGTTGTGTAGCTTCTTCCAGAATCAACTATACTAAATATAGACTTCAGTCTTCATGATGTAAGCAAATAGACAACCCTTATATTGCAAGGAGACCAGAAATACCTGAGCTGTAAGTAACCCAGGATGATCTAGGCGTGACCCTGACTGTCTGAAAAAGTACAGTATATACACATTGGCTTGTGGCCCCTGCACTCCTTTTCACCTGTGACCTTGATCCAGCCTAACCCCAAGGATATTTCACAGCCATACAACACTACCTAAATGCAACAAGGCATAGGTGAAAGAATATTTATTCATGGTGGAGCAAAAGGGTTTCATTCAAAGTGCTGCTTCAGTGTAGCAGGGTCATCATAGTTACATTTCACTATGCCCTCTAGTTTGCTGTTGTTGTTCTGGTATTTTAGCTAAAGAAAAGGAGCTATTTTTGATTTTGTACATCTTGTTGCAATACCAGGTGACAAAAATGCTATGCATTGCTTTAGTTTATTTTATTAGGATATCACAAAATAGATACACATTTACTGCATTCATTGTATTCCAGGTGAGATGCCAGTCATACCTCTACAATTGTGGGATTGCCCGTTGTCCCGGTCCTGTAGAGACTTGCGAAAGAAAATGAGAAATATTCAGGCACGTTACACAAACAACACATATTTCTGCAACACTCTCTCACACACACATACACACATCCCTAAATACTCCTTAATTTTTAGCACTATAACATCGTAATTTCTGATGTTGGGTGAACTATAAGTTACATTTGTTGGTAGAACTTTTCTGAGGTTCTCACCCAAATATTAATAACTTTTACTGAAAAAAGAACAAGCAGAAGGCACTAGTGAAATGATAAGAAAAGTTTCTGTTTACCATAACTTAAATTTTTATTAAAATGCATTTTTCTAACACTCCCCCAAATACCCTTCAAAAACTCCATAAAAAATCCAGCAACGTTTTCTCATTAAATTGACATTGCTTTGTCTCCTCTGCATTTTTTCAGGGCTGTTATCCAATGACAACTGTGGTGGTTTTTTTTTTTTTTTTTTGTTGTTGTTGTTCATTTTTGTGTGTGTGGTGGTTTCAGCCAACTCAGGCAGTAATTCTTAGTTGGACCTTCAAGAGGCTACTGTAGGAAATTTGGTCAGGCGAAGCAAGTCCAAAGGAGAAGTCCATCTTAGAAAAGAATCCAGGCAAACTCTTCTTTCTGTACAATAGTATCTTCCCCAGCCCAAGGCATAAAAGGGCATAGCAAGGAGAATGACAGTGTTAACAAATACAGTCAAATTATTTTAAAATGTTAAAATGTTTTAATTTTAAATATAATTTTAAATTTAATTTTAGTTTGGGAACTGGTCAGCTCATCTTTCCACTGAAGGCCACCCTCAGGAGCAATGAGCCTCAAGCCTTCTGTGGTTCAGAGAGTGGAAAGGAGTGGTGCAGTGGCGGTATGTAATGAGACAATGAGACGATTTTTTTTTTTTTCTGTTCTTCTGGAGATGCTGCTGTGAATTCTGTTCCTACTGGAATGGATTTGGCTCTAGAAATAGATCTGGGTGTTTTTTTTTTTTGTTTTTTTTTTTTTTCCTTTAAAGTAAATGTTATGTAAATACGTGCTGTCTCCTGGGAAAGCTGTGGGACAAGCTCTCCATCACTCGAGGCTGCACATAAGCTGGCTCCTCTCTCCCCACCTGAGCTGTGATCATTTCTGCTCACTTCATTAGCGCTATGGAAAGAAATAGCAGGCAGCAAGTTGCTGTTTTGTTTTGATAAGTATAGCTTTTATTGGTAAGGGGTCTTCAGTGATGTATGTTGTTAAGCTTCACTAGCCTCAGGAAGGCTCTTGGAGCTTCTGCAGAGATGAGAAATGGTGGCTATTCCCATACCAACACTTCCATTTTCTTGGAAAAATACAACTGAATCTGTAGAAATTTTGCAAGCACAGAGTCCCTTTATTTGTACCAGGACAATTTAATTTTTTTTTCTTTATGAGATCTTGGATTTTCTGTGTCACAGGCTGATCTTTCCTGTCTGTGAGAAGATTTCCATAGATCTTGCCCTAATCTGGGAATGTCTCTGTGCTGAAACAGGCCCAAGTAGGATTGCCATTTGAAAAGCTGGTGGATTAGGAAGGTTTGATTATTAATTGCTTTGATCTGTATTCCCTGACCAAGTCATGAGGCCCAGACCTTTAATGTGGCTATAAAACACAGCGGGTGTCTGTGTGGGTGTGGGCTGACCGAGCCTCGGGCTGTCTGCTCGTGTCCTCCTCCATGGAGGAGGGTGAGCGGGCGGACGATCAGACACGGCCGTGTTACCAGACTGCAACTGCTCAAGCTTCTCCCCAGACCAGCCTCTGGGAAAGAAGCTGACAAGCAGCTGTTGTCCAGGACTTAAAAGAGTGGTAGTGGCATCACTCTACAGACTTTTTCCATCAGATTTCTCTTATTCTCAGGAGCCTGAGATCCCACCACTGTAAGGGTCGTAAGTAACTGGAGGTGTTCTCTGCACTGGACACCTCTGTCAGTCCCTCCAGCAGGACACCGCAACTGCAGGGATTGCAGGAAGTCTCAGAAACCCTTCCAAGGGTTCGACCTTTCTGCCTTTACCTCTAAGAAACTCCTGAGAGATTTTCAGCAACTGCAGCGGTGTGTAGGGGTGCAGTTCTCTCCTGACTCCACTGACTTTTAGAGGCCTGGAGAAGTAAGCCTGAGTTTTTGAAGTGCAGCACATCAGTGCTCAGCTGAAGCCTTCCTTGTTGCACATTTCTTACTGTGATGAATCACTCCCATGAAGGACTGGGGTGCCAATTTTGTCCTGGTTTGTAATGGAAAGGATTTGGAAAGAGATGAGCAGAATCTTTCCTTGACCTATTGTATTGCGATAGATACCAGTGATTCACACAGTGGAGTCAGGGCTGCTTCTTTGAAGGTAGAAGTTGGACGTTGCAGCAGGAAAAGAGGCTGTAACTGTTTTCCTGCAGTTATTAGGTTCTGTATTCTTTCAGTTTTGTGGATACATTCAAAAGGAAGTAGAAAAAAACCTATCTCTAAGGAAGCAAAGATCTTCCTTCCTGTTGGAGAGTCAGCAAGGATGATACGTTTCTTGCCAAGTGAGTCATTTCTTCACTTGAGAGACTTCAGTGCTTTAAAAATTGCTTTCCAGGGCATGGAGCTTAGATATGAATTTGTGTGGGCTTTTAACGGATGACATTGATCTTTCCCTTTATGGGAAATGATACAGAAAGATGGCAGGGAAATAAGTGGTTTCGAGTGCCGTGCTGCGGTATTACAACTTCCCTGAACAGGTTTAACAAATACCCTTTTATTGTGTTGCTCCCTGACAAGAGCGAGAAGCAGGTGCTTAGGACTGCTCAATGCTTCAAGTGTTACTTGCCAAACAGTTTACAGGCTAAGTAAATATTTGTAGGATAAATAAAGGAAAAACAGCTTTAGTTTTAGTTTTACTTTGACAGCAGTGCATTTTCTTGAAACACGCCTGGAAATGATGTGACTAAAAGTAGGACTATAACATAGCATTTATTAAGAAGCAGGTGAAGTGACAGCTTTTATGTAGCGCTGTGTGTTAAAGCTCTAGACCCGCAGTGGCTCACTCTTCTCCGTAGCTCTCTTGCTCTTTGAGAAACTTATGAAGACTGCAGGTGGTTTTGTGGTTGCATGAGAGCTGAACTTATTTGCCCTATTGCATTCAACTCAGACAGTTACAGGGAATTAATTGTATATTAATGCTGTACAAATCTCAGGGCATGAACTGAGACAAAAACAGCATTATTTTCTCTTTGTCGAGTATTTGATAATGTGGTAACATGATGATCATGCCTAGAGAAGAGAAGGCTCCGGGGAGACCTTTTAGCAGCCTTCCTGAACCTAAGGGGGGCCTGCAGGAAAGCTGGGGAGGGACTCCGTGTCAGGGGGTATAGGGATAGGACAAGGGGTAATGGCTTTAAACTAAAACAGGGTAGACTTATATTAGATATAAGGAGGAAATTCTTCACTCAGAGGGTGGTGAGGCACTGGCACAGGTTGCCCAGAGAAGCTGTGGGTGCCCCATCCCTGGAGGTGTTCGAGGCCAGGCTGGATGGGGCTTTGGGCAACCTGGCCTGGTGGAAAGTGTCCCTGCCCATGGCACGGGGTTGGAACTGGGAGGTCTTTAAGGTCCCTTCCAACCAAAACCATTCTGTCTCTTAGGATCAGCAGCATACTGTTTTTCCTAACACTTGACTCTTCCCAAATACTGCATATCAATTCTAACTTAAGGCTTTAGGTCCTTAAATACCCAAATATTAGATGATGTGACACATAAGACTGTTTGATCTGAGCATTAATTCCCTTTGCTGACTCTTGGCAATCTTTAAGCCTTAGCTTAGGCAAATGGTCAGCATGGTACATGGTCACAAAGCAAAAAATCCACATGTACTGTGGGTCCCATTTCTGTGGAATAAAAGTCACGCAACACTCGTCCTGTTGAAGCTAAGAAACCCCACCGTGTCCGTGAGCCATTGGCGCTGTGAGCCCCGGGCAGACAGCGCTGTCGGAGGGGCCGGCTGCAGGAATCCCGCAGTCCTGGGGCTGGTGCCTGTCGGAGGACAAGGGGCCCTCTTCGAGACTCCTCTGATTATGGCTGAGCAGAGGGACCGAAGCCCCACTGCATGAACTGGAGTATGCCGGAGTCCTTCAAGAACCTCCAGCTGCCCAAGCAAGGTTGAATTTAAGGCCTTGACAGAGCGAAGAAAAAATTAACAATTCGTTCAGCTCCACCATAAGTCCCATTTATTTTATCTGGAGAAATTTCCTTGTGAGGAAACTTTTCTTCCAAGTGCCATAATTCACACAGAATCACAGAATTTCTAGGCTGGAAGAGACCTCAAGATCATCAAGTCCAACCTCTGACCTAACACTACCAGTCCCCCCCCGAAAATTCAGTCTTACTTAGATCAGTTCCTTACCATTTACGCTGCTCAATGCCTCGTACTGCACTTTTTTTTTGCTCCTTTTAAAAGAAGGGACTTCCAAAAGTGCATAATTGGGGTAAAATGCAATTGAACAATGACCATGTTACCGTTTACTCACCCGACCCCAGCTCTTAAACACAGGATGCAAACCAGCAGAAAGAATAAGGAACAACACGCACAGAATTCTCTAATATCAAAATATAGCAATTTATTCAAGACACTGAATATGATCTGTTGATTCTCTCCTTAAAACAAATGAGCTACAATACACAAGGTGAATTTGAAGAAAGTGTGGGTGGGGGAGAAACAAAATAAGGGTTGATGTTGTTTCAACAGAACCTGGGAAATGCTGAAATGAGAACCAAGTCTGGCTGCAAGTCTGACACAGACAATAAAAACTGCAGAAGCCAGAATTCAGAATTTCAGTGAGTGGCTGAAAGAACATTTCTGCAATTGACAAAGAACCACATCTTTTAAAAAGGCAAAAGGAGGAAAAAAGGAGGAAAAATTAAAAAGGGAAAAAGAAAAAAGAAACCCAAAAACAAAGCAGACCCTTACATTTGACAAAGTGCACTTCACTTGGCTCTAAAATTAGCTATTTTCTCTTTTTTTAACAAATTAAAAGGAAATTTCTAAGATGTAGCATGGGGTTAATGTGTGTATAACCCTGTAAGTCAGGCCCGTTAGTGCCCCATAAGGGACCCAGTGTTTGCTACATAAAAGATCCAGTATCCTTCTAGCCCACAGAGTTGAGTGGTTTTTCAGAAACTTTTTTTTTTTTCACTTCAAGGCCAGTTCCAGGCAGCCAGCAACGACAAAAATCCAGTAAGCCTCTTGATGTTTCACAATCCTGTTCGGTCACTTCGTTGTTTTGTTTTTCAGTTTCTCTTCCATTATAAAGAGCCATGAACAAAATGATCAAAAAGCGCTGGGTGAAGCCCTGCTGAAGCCCACCCGCCTGCTGCCTCTTGCCGCTCTGTCCGGGGGCGGTGTTGGCCTGGAGATGCCGCTGCATCCAGGAGGAAAGTGAGAGCTCCCCGAGGGCAGCTCCAGGTTTCGAGGTTCACCTGAAGCCTGGTGAAGCTTTGCTCTCCCCACTGCCCACGTCCCAAAGAAACCAGCCCACTAGGCTAGGATTAGACTTCACAACGTCTTCAGGCTTCCTTAATCTCAATAGCTGCCCTCGTTGCGCCTGAAGACTGTCTACTACTACATCTTTGATGGTCTTCCTGGTCTTTAGAGTCTTGTGGACGAGATGAGAGGTGAATTTTGTTTTTCCAGTATGCTGCTTTCCTATCCGATGGTCCGCCCAGAGACCTCCCAGGAGGGCAGCCTCCCTCACGACCAGGCTTTGCAAATCGACTGATCTTGAAACCTGGCTGCTCTTGGCTCACCTCCATGTGGACTGGCAGGGGAAAGATGATGCTCTCACCGACAGCGTGGGAGAAGGACAAAGAAAGAAGAACCACGCACGCTGACACCCCTTGCGTTACCTGCAGCAGCTGCTTGTGGCATGAGACACAACGGGGGCCGTGCACGGAGGCGGCCATGGGGCAGAGCCGAGCTGGGGCTGAGCTCGGATCTCCTTGATCCCCAAGGCCTGGCCTCTTCAGGCGCAGCACAAGGCAGAGCCCAGCCCCGAGCCCCGTCCATGCCACCCATTCAAGCCTCTCTCCTAGTGAGCACTCCTTTTATAAGTAGTGACTTTAAATTAGCAGGTGTGCTGGTTGTTACAAACCAGTGCAAAACTGTGCCGTGGTCATCTACAGCCACGCTCTTGGAGCAGAAGGCTGAAAATAACACAGACACATTTAACACCAAATATAATCCCTGGTACCTTCCAGTGTCCAATTCTTTGATATAAATTACAAACAAGCCTACTGTAACTAAGAACCAGAATCCCGTGTGACTGTTTTCCCCTCAGGACTAAGTAACCCTGCTAGCTGTTACTTGTTTTCATTATTTTCTCCTTCCCCAATGTGTATCTCTAGGAAAAGCAGCTGAAGCTGGCAGTGGCAAGTTCCACTGAAAGGACTAAGAAGCTGTAAAGATATGAAGTGTAAAGAGAGGAAAACACAGGAGAAAAAATGGACATACAACTTCCCTGATGCTGTGATGCCTGGCGGGTCTCGCACCACCAGTTCTGCATTGGGGCTCTGGCTTTGGTCTTGCTCAGATCAAATCACCACTTCGGCAGCTGTGGTCAGATCAAAGGGAAGATTCTGTGAGAGAAGTGGCGACTGGGTGGGAATGTGCTGTGATTCCAAGGGGGCTCTCTTGCTTCCTTTTCTCCATCCTACAAATCCTAGCCTGCAGGCTAGAGGAGACACCAGTCTGAGGATTTGTCTAAATAATGGCCACCACCACCCTGAGGCTGCCTTGGAGTTTCCACCAACTTCAGTTAACTCTGCCTTTGGCTTTCCTGTGGCTTCTCTGGATCCATCTCTTGCAGTACAGAAACCTTCGGCAGGCGTCACTGCGGATGTCAAGCTCGCAGCAAGGAAATCGCGTCCCAGCCGACAGGCGGTGCTTTGGAAGTCTTTGTTGCCATTCTGATTGTTGCACCCACTGTAAGTTCACAGTGGTTTATGTGTTGAGAAATAGGTTATAAATCACGTCCTCGCCTAGTGGAGAGCTCTACGACATCTTCTGAGCACCCCACTGAGGACATGCTCGAAGCCAAGCCTACCTCCAGAGGCAGGCCCAGAGCTTTCCTCGCCAGGCGGGGAGCAGGCAGGGCTGAGGCTGGCAGCAGCACCACGTACCGCCAGCCGCGATGGCAGAGCCCAGCTGTAGGCGTGCGCTGATCAGAGCTGGCCGGGAGCTTGGCACGAGTCCACGCGTAACAGCGACAGGCACAGCCAGCATGTTTGGTCCGACTGGTCCCATCCAGTCACTGGTGAAACCCCACGGGCTTACTGGAACAGAGACAGCTGCGTGGGTGAGTAGAGGAGGACAGCACTGCCCGCCAAACGCATCTTCTGCGTGAAACCTGAACCGTCTCCGGAGGGAAGAAGATGCACGATAGTGTTCCCCTGGTCACCATGGATAAACACAAATATGCACTCGAGAAAATGAATGCTGTATTTATGGTCTCAAACTTACGGATTCCTTTTAGTAATTGTACAGCATCAAATAGCCACAGAAATGGAATGAGACCATATAAACGTCTGGCTGCTGGAAGAGGTCTCAGTAAATGACGGGCGTTTATTGTATCAAATAGCGTTTCGTCCTACAGCACTTTCTGAGAGAGAAGAGGAAAAGGATACTGCATCTTTCATGCTCCTTGGACTCTGTGTCATTCTTTCTGCTTGAATTACACAACTGGTCTACATTTGGTGGCCATTTTCGGCTTTTAAAACTGTGTTTAACATAAAAAATATTTTTTTTCCAAAAATACACTGGGTTCTTTCTGTTAAAAGTCATCTTTCTCCTGTAAAAAATCTTCCCCAGCACTGCATTCTTATATAAAGCACTTATTACACAATTTGCTGAAAGTGCCCTTGAGACGCTAAGATCTGAAGCATGGAGGATTTTTTTTTCTTTTAAACGGAGAGAAAGAAAGGAAAAGAAAGAGAGGAGAGGAGAAGCAGTCTGTCAAAAATTTTCATTGTCATGTCCACCTGGCTGCATCTACTATGGGCATACAGGGAAAAAAGAAAAAAAAAGGGCAAGAAGAAAGAGGAGAAAAAAAGGAAGGAGAAGTCGGGAGTGGAAGGGAGAAATAAAAGGAAAACAAAAGTTTCATCCTAAGCCTGGGATCCTCCAGGCTGTAATATTCCAGCTGATAGAAAAAACACTGAACAAAAAAAGTAGTCTAGAAAATAGAAAGTGTTGTGATTACAAAGTTGAGCATTTCATCAGTACAAACTGGTCTTTGAACGTCCTTTGGGAGAGCAACTGTAGTGTCCAAATTGGAAGGAAAAAATACGACACCGCATGGAGGAGGATTTTTTTTCCCTTTTGGTTTATCACAGCATTTTTCTTTTTTTTATTAATTATTTTTTGGCACAGCTTTTTTTTCCCAGCCATCAGAGCAAGTTCTCAGACGCAAACCAAACAGTGCAATGCCTAGCTGGTGGCTTCATGCTTCCAAGGCTGAATGTTCCAGGTGGAAACCATTCCCTCCCCCTCTGAAGTGACTGTGTTTTTACTCCTTGATGAAGGTTACGGACAAAATACTAGACACCTGTGGCCAGGGAGAGTTGGTTTCACAGTACACTCTAACTTTGTTCAAGTTCGTACAGTTCTGGAGCTGTTAAGAATAGTTTTGAAGAGTGCTTCTCCCCACACATTCACTGCTGGTCCATTTGAAATTTCTTCTAAAACATTTCACTTTTACTTCCGCAGATCTAGAACACAAACCTAGAGAGAAAAGACTCAGGATTAAGAACCATTTCAGCAGGTTAGTTGGAATTCCTATTTATGTACAGCCCAGTCCACCAGCTGATACAGTCAGCTGTATGCTAAGCTACCCCAAGCTCCACATGAGTCTGTCTCAGTGTCTATTTACATGCACACAAGCAAGAGAACAAGCCAACATGGGAGAAATCAGAGATGAAAACCACCTATCTGGGCTTTCTTTAGATTACAAACAAGCATTCTGGTGGCGCATCCCTGACAGGACCATGGGCTTTATTTAGTTGCCTAAACACTTCAGTTTTTGAAGTATTTCCAAAATACATGCCCAGGCCTGGCAGGTGTGACCCAGGACCTACGGCAGGCACGTGCCCATTTGGAGCAGCTGTTGGGAGCCAGGCATGGCACCATTTCAGATGGCACAACTCAAGCAACTGGATGATGTTGTAGGTGTACCCTTCATTAAAAACAGCTGAAAAATATTGCTCTAGAGTTATGCCAGCCAGACACATAGAAGAGTTATTTTGAAAGATGTATAGTGTGTTATAACGTGTGTCCTTCACAAGCTGATCATGCTATAACTGAAATATCACAGAATCACAGAATCACAGAATTTCTAGGTTGGAAGAGACCTCAAGATCATCGAGTCCAACCTCTGAAATATTTATCAAGTAACTAACAGAAAAAAATAGTATGTAATAATCAGTGTCTTTACAGCAATACTTCTTTACCACAGGATGAAATCTTTGGACATCATGCTGCAAACTTCCTCCTTCAGGTACTATTCAAGGGTGTATTTCTTCTGTGGGGTAGGACTAGAAAGCCCCAAGACAACTTTTATTTGAAAGTTGCCTGCTGTGATCTTCAGTACAAACAGACCGATGAGAAAAGTAATGATAGAAACAACACTATTGTTGTTCTTATCAAATATGTATTTAAATTTATTCCCATCTTCAGCAATATTCACCAATTCCAGAAGCACTCTTCATTTCCAATGAAAGTACCACCTCCCAGTATTCAAAGCCTTTCAAAGCAGGAGCATTTTTAATATACTCCTATGAACTACTCATTTATTGAGCTGTCTACACCTTGAGCACTGTCCAGAGAAGGCAATGTGGTATCTGCTTTTTTTTGGACACTCTCCAAAAGAGCAACCTTCACCCAACATTTACAGCGTATAAAGCTTCTTACCGATCCATCTGATGCGCTTGCTCCCACTTTGTCTCCTCTAGCATTCCAGCAGACTTCAAAGATGCCTCCGGTGCCTCGGTAGCTATGTACTAGAGTTCCACTCTACAAAGCAAAACAGCGTGCAAACATTCAGCATGGAAGTTCCCCTTTTCTCTGTAGTGTGGCACTATATCAAAGAAATGACAGTGGTGGCATGTGCGAGCTACTCATATCACCTAACTACCTAACTACAGTCACCTTGGTAAGATGCTCAAATTAGGAAACTGGTCTTTGATACTGGAGAGAAACAGGCTCTTCCAGAAAGCAATTTACAATATGGCTCTCAAAAACACCTGTTTTTGTCAACTCTGTAGCAATAAAGCTGAGAGTGTTAGCTGTGGGAGTTAAGCTGAGGTGTTCTTCTCTAAAGTTTATTGCTTAATCCAGCTGTTAGGCATTGATATCCTAAATTAAGTCTGTGGAAGCATAAGGCAGTTCTGGCAACGCTGTGAGAGACTGGGGCTTCCCTAAGTTCTTCATGCAATCTCTATCTCTATCTCCATCTCCATGCATAAGATCAACCTAACAGGAGAGCTTCCAGTTTCTAAGTATATGCAGATCACGTACAGAGCACATTCAGGAGAAAACAACTGTGTGCAGGAAAGCAGAGCTCAGTTCTTTTAGCTTGCTCCCAGTGCTTACCACCTACTACATAAGAACTTCCTGGGACTAGGAAGAAAAAACACCAACTGCCCCACTCTCCTCCAGAATATCCCCAGTGCCCGGGCTGTATGTCCTTTACCTCACTGCCACAAGGCATAAGCCAGGTGCATCACACTCACATCTGAACTCAGCTTGTTACTAAATGTAAGAATCACGTATTTGTACATATCAACCCTGATCTATGCTCCACAAAACTGGCAGCACGGCGTGATGTGGTTATTTGCATGCATGCTATTGCTTTGGCATACAAAGAACCTTCAGCAGAATGTTCTGCGCAGTCACCTCACCCCACCTGAGTGACTCAGCTGTGCTGCAATTGTTATCGGTCAGTACAATCAGGTTCACCCAGGCTAGCAGGTCACGCACTGCCGAGGTACATGTATTTTCCATTTGGGATTTTGCTATTAATGTGTCAGCTAAAACAGATGTGCTTCGTGTGACTCAAAACAGTACCTGAGTATTCCATATATGGACACATTTGTCAAAGGACCCACTGGCTAGATATTTTCCATCGGGACTAAAAGCTACACTGTAGACAGGCTCTTGATGTTTTGTTAGCGTATGGATGCAGACTCCTCGGTCAACGTCCCACAGCCGAACAGTGGAATCAAATGAAGCACTGCAAGAAGCATTGAACACAAAACATGTTTTAATTTGGATGTTAATCCATTTGCAGTTTGATGCTGTAAACATCTGAAGAGAATACAAGATTTTTTTGGCTAAGCAGAAAATGTTTCAAGCAGAAAAGCAGAACACTGTAGACTTTCCATTCTGAATGACAAGAACTGTTATCTACAGGACTGAATGCTTACACGTGAACCCTTTAACTAGGGGTATTTATTGTACAGGGGATCAGATCACAAGCCCAAAGAGGGTCACACTCCTCTTTCTGAGATTCTATCTGCTATTATTCAGGAGGGTAAAACAGATATTGTCATTAATAGGATAAACTGTTCTACAGAAATTTCAGTCCTTAATGACTTTACTATTTAATAAATTATCATTCCACAATTTTCTAGAACTGTGGTTCTTTTCATTTTGTTTCAGTGCATTTTTTTTCCCCAACAATCTATTTAAATCCCCAACTGTGGGCCTAGAGAAAAGCTAGGGAAATAATTGGTATTAAAAATGATATTAGAAGAACAACTTCAAGAAATTCAAGTTCTTCCCTGTCTACTCTCAGACCGAGGAGTAAAATACATAAAAATCAACACAATTCTTAATTCATAAACCCATGGTACTACCATCAATTGGCATTCTATGAGTAAACATATTTCCTAAACTCAAAGAGTTATGAACAGATTTTAAAGTGGAATTTTAAAGATTATCCACGCATTTCTTGATTAGTTAACAAGACTGTAAAAATTGTCAGTATCTGCTCAGGTGATTTGCATGACCCTTGTTGGAACATACTCCAACTGGCTTAGTGGGCTGCCATCTGTCTCATTAAACACAGTCATTCATAACAACCGGATGCTGGATGTGAAGGTATGATGCTACATTTACAATCTCTTTTATCAAGACAGCTAAAAAATTAAGTATTATATGACTCAGTTCTCCCCTTTTTCGTCTTTTTCAAATACGATTTTTCTCCCTTTGTAACCTCCCTGATTTACAAACATTTTTAATGTTATCAGCAGATGGCTTACTAGAATTGTAGACAGGAAGACTGACAAGCAAGGCAATGGTGGAGTTACACGTCAAAAAGACAATTCTTTTAGGTAAGAAACAGGGTAAGATTTATTTTTACCTTGCTAACATGATGTTGGAGTTTGGGTTGCTGGTGCCTGGTCCTGTAGGACTCCATTTGATAGTATAAATTTCTTTGCTGTGAGCCTGAAGGTCATGTACACAGGTATCTTGCTTCATACTCCAAATCTAAGTCAGGGTAATTATGAAGGGGGAAAAAGGGCAGTGTTAATCTCAGCTGAACTATTTCAGTTCAATCCATGTTTTTCTTGCCATTTTTAAATGTAATATCTTGACACACACATATACACATAAACATAACCTACTCTGAATTTATTAATACAGCAGCTTGGCACCTACAATGCAAACATTAGAATAACCCCATTTGGGGCAAGTGCTACGCATGTAATAGTACTTATTCAATAGATCAGAACTGAATAGCCACTGTACTGTCCATAGCCTATACCGGTATTTTCATACAGAAGCTGAAGATTTTCTATTTAGAAAGGCTTAACTTGCAATTTAAGTCACCGATTACAATAGCATTCACCTTAAAGAATGAGAATAAAGCGGTTTGTAACTGCTTAGAACCTCACAATTTTCTCTTATGTCAGTCAGCAGCCAGGGCAGATTTTCCTATTCCTCCCGAACTCTGTTTGTTTTCCTGGTGTTTTTAACAGCTTGGATGATGGAACAAGATCAGCTACGTATGCAGTATTACATGGCCAAATACTTTGCAAAATGGTATGAGACAAAGAATATGCCCAATAGAGAAGACAGGTAATTTAGTAAATCTTAGAAAACTGAGGAAACAAGAATAAGTGAATTCACAGCAGGCAAAATAACTCAAAATTGGTCAGGCAGTTTCAGAAACATACCGAGAATGTAGGAAAAATTTAACTCACTTGTTATAAATCTGCACTATGAGGGAAACGATGTGCTCTAATGCTGAATTTTCGGCAGCATACCTGTCTGCTTTTGGAAATGTTACACAACGCTTAAGCATATTCTATGGCTAACAGGCAGTATGTCCCAAGAAGTTGTAGAAAAGTATCAAATACTCCAAAAAAGAGAAAAGAAAGAAGCCAGAGAAGACTAATTTACAGAGGAAACAGAAGAATTGCCTGAAGACTTGCAGTGCCCATTACTGCAAGGTGACAGAGGCCTTCAGCGAGGCCAGTGACAGCAAACCATTAACTCTGGTGCCAAATTCAGTGGCCAGAAATTTGAACAGGTACCAACTCACAATGTTTTTTGAAACACATCCTGTGTGGAAATGGGCACCAAAATATGTGCTACCACTGGGTCAGAATGTTTTAGCAGGATATTATCGGTCACTACAAGAATGCTTTGTGGTAGAATAACAAATGAGGCGCTCTCTTTATGTCCCTAGCCCTACTGTCTGTAAATTTCCAGTTCTCTGAATAGTCTGGAATAACATATCTAGAAACTGGAGGGATTAAGATCCCAGAGAGTATGTGGCAAAGGCAGAGAATGGAGCAGAATGTACCACGTGGCTACATATTAAGAGAAAACATTCCTAACTGCAGTGTTGACCTAGCTCTTATCTACATTTGCAAGTTTTGCTGTTCTGTTTCCACTCTTACACACAAGCTGTGTGTGTACTAGAAATGTCTCTTGCTTTACCTGTTCCAATCAGCAGTGGAAAGAGATATGAGCCTTAATTAACACAACCATGCTATGAGAAATCTGTATTACAGAACTCTATTCGCAGAACTGTATCTTGCCTGGGATGTTTGCTTTGCTCAGAGGGAACAGCATACATCAACAGCAGTGGTGGCCTAGCTCTGAAGTCCAGCCGAAGGGCTTTGCTGCTACGATATAGAGCTATTCCTATACACAGACTTCATCTAATGCAGCTGGGGAGGGAACGAGACTGAGAGGGGTTTGGGCTTTAGAGCTCTAGAGTGAAAAGCATTTCGGCAAGCCCAGACTCTCCCTGCGTTAGCAATACTTTGCTGGCACAGTGCAATGGCCCAGTTGTGCTGGTAGAGCAGCCTGTGCTATCTCCCAGCCAGATGGATCCCTCTACCTTCAGGCACCTAACAGAGGCACGTAAATCAGCAGTGTAGCTGCCTTAGGCTTCCTGTACAGGTAATGGATAGGGATAGGTGCCTTCAGAGAGCACTTCAGATTTTTGCTGGGCTCTGAATATGTATGCCCCACTGATTAGTCCAAGGCTTTACAAAAAACAACAACAACAACAACAACAACAAAAATCAGATGGCTCCAAAAAAATTACTTTCAGACAAAAAGACTCTAAAGAGAAAAGTGTTTATTTTTATATTCTTTTCAAAGATTAACCAACAGACTGCTTTTTGGTGTAGGGAGTAAGCTTCTGCTGACAGGCAAGTAGCTGTATATATCTATATATATGCATAGATATGTATGTATATATCTATATCTATGTGTATATTTAAGCTGTGAATATTCTGTGACAGTGACATATCAGTCACTTGACACTTATCTGGATAGGATATTTCAGTTTTCCCAGTGACTGCTTCTCTATGTTTAATCTTTTACATTGGCTTTAAGAAATACAGGATAAAGTAAAATTATTGTTCACAAAGAGTTTTAAATCATACAGTATATCATTCCAGAAAAGGTAAAAAATAGAAATAACCTTTTTCTTTACTTTTTCAACATCAGGAATGGAAATTATATTACCTTTAATGTCATATCATCGGAGCAAGATGCTAGTAGCATGCCAGATGGGTCCCACTTGATAGCATTAACCTCGTTCTGAAATAAAGAGCGATTTTATTAAGTGAATATTCAGGTTACCTGCATGGTACTGGGCACCCAGCAGAGGGCACTCGTGGTTTATGTCTACAGCAAGTTAAACCGCAAACTACAGCCCCCATTGCTCTGGGAGTGAACAAAGAAGTGCTGCTTCCATAACATGCTATTTAAACATCATCTAGGAATTGTAACCACTTTGTGTTTGTGGACAATACATACAAACAGTCTTCTCACATGTGTTCTAGTACAAAGTCTTTCATGCTTCTCAAATGCTATGATTTAAATAAACCCTCAAACCAGAGAGATTGATGACAGTATTAACCTATTTTTAAACTGAGGTATGTCTTAGGTTAATATTCTGTAGATCTAAGAGATACAAATCTATAATAAAAAAATTGGGGGGGGCATAAAGTTTTACTGAGTTGATTATTCTTAGTATTGCAGCTATACAACAATACAGGTCTCTATAAAAAGAGCTGTATGTGTAAATGAAATCCAGCAGGGAATACTGAATATTTTATGACTCTTTCCAGATCAATTTTTCTAGCACTTCATAATTAAGTAAGCCTAATGTGTCCCCTTGATAATCAGGAAGTTTTCTTTGCCTTTTTTTCAGGGTCATATATACGTAGTAACACTGGGAAAGAAACATTCCACAAAGAGGGAAAATACTGTTTTTTAAAAAGCATAAATTGGCTCACTGAAAACAAACCTGGAAGATATGTTAATTTTATTTGATCCACTTTACTTGTTTCAATTATCATTAAAAGGAACTGTACAGATATTTGAAGTCAAATTTTGGTCCACGTGCAAAACGCTGCGTTTCATATAATCATAAAAACCATCATTCTGTTGGTAGGAACATACAACCTGTCACAAAGTATCAGTGCATTATTATTTTAACCACAGACAAGCTAAAGGTCTCAGGATGCACAATTTTTCCTCTGTGGGGAGACAGCAAGGTCTGGACATTAGTATCTAAATTGCAGGTCAGTATCTGATCGCAGTTTTCGCATGAATGAAAGAAAGAAAAAATAGCCTTTGACAGCCATTAAATACTAAAGAAAAGAGGCACAAAATACAGCTTAAACAGATATTAGATGTAATAGATTCTAAAACTGAACAACGACTGGAGGTAAACTGCTCTCTCATTATTCATAGTTCTCATTTACTAAGGAAAATACACCAGTGGAAAACAAAACCTTATTTATTTATGTGCCTTCAGTCTGCAGCTCATGCTACATATAAATAGTCTCATTGTTTAAGCTGCAGGTTTTGCCTCCTACGATGATTTAGAACAGTTTATCCCTTCTCACAGGCAGTGACTCACTCCTGAAGAATACGCTTTTAGGAAAGCAATGGGATATAACACCTCTAGTGCTAGAATGCACCCTGCAAACACATCAGCTGCCATCATTGTTACATGCAGCTATGACTTAACCACTAACAGTTTGGACTTCTTAAACTTACTGTGTGTCCTTGAAAGGTTTTAACGGGGCGATCACAGCTAAGTCTGCATACGTGAATGCACATGTCAGTGCTGCAGGAGGCAAAAGTAGTGTTGTTCTGCCAGTCTACATCCAGAGCAGGAGCTGTGAAGTACAAACAACAGAAGGAACATTAGGGAACACAGCAAAGAAACAGTAAGCCCAAATAATTTTCCTTCTGTCACCCATCTGGATCACAGGGACTAAAAACTAGTTCTTGGCCTGTTACCTGTAACTAGTTACAGGGATGACAGGGAGTGCCTGAAAGGCACCATGTTTTCTCTTGCAGTTGGATAATCTGGTTGATTTGTAGATCTATTTGTGAATCTTTTGGGTAAGAGTGGGCAATACCATCCTGTGTCTACTTCCACCCTTCTTGCATTCCTCTGTAAGCCAGTTCTACAAAGCAGCTGGAAGAAAACTAATTCTGAAAAAAAGGGGATGATTTCAGCTGGGGCTGGGTTGAATCAGCACATAAAATGGTCCTACGAATTCCAGACACAGCATACAGGAGGGAGAAGCAGCACGTGGCCATCTTCCTTTATACAGTATTTATGCACCAGCCGGTGCAAACCTGTTGTTCTGTGAAGACACACATGGATCAGTAACATCTGTGTTCAGTTTCATTTGTCTGGGAATTGATTTAAAATAGGTACATTGGTCAAGACCATCTGAAATCAGAGGTTGTTTCCATAGTGGGTTTGGCATTAATGAAGATTGAACTAATGAAACTTTGTACACAGGTAGCACCTGAACATGTAACCAGCACCTGCGTGCAACACACACACTTTGCAAAAGTGTAAAAAACCCACAAACTTTTACAGCACTTCACTGCAGACTGAAAGCATGCACAGGAGCTGGTGGGGACTCCTCACACACAGTTTGTTTGTGCTTTCCCCCTCCCACCCCAGAAGAAAGAGTTTAGCTGCCCTCCAGAGGATAACATAAGACATGCTGAAATACAGAAATCTTCATTTTCTGCACACTCTGGTGAAAAGCAGATGCATCAGAACGAGACCACCATTTAGATAGCAAAGTTGAATCTCTTCCTGGCAACAGCATAATGGAAGTTTATCATTAAAATGAAATCAAGAAATGCCTTACTCAAAGACGTTTAGAGAAACACTTTTATAATACAGAAGTAAAAAGATACCTGTTCTGCCAAGCCTATTATACTTAAATGCTTTTTCCTGTTCTGATTTTCATGAACTGCAAAGTGAGATAGAACCACATCGCCTTCTGAATCATCAGATAGCTCTTTAAATGAGAACTGAGGGCTGAAACTGTATCATATACTAATATTTTCTAGAATACTAATGAAAAAGCCCAATACATCTCCATGACAGTTAAGGAATTTCTGCATTGCAGAACTACAAAGGAAATTTGTGTGAGGAAGGCAGATTACTTCTGAGATTTCCTATGAACATGAATGAGCATCAGGAACAGCAAAGGATTTTGTTTCTCCTGCTGCAAGCTTTGTATTACTGTTTCAGAGCAAACAAAAAGTCTGTCTTCATTGATAGCTGTATGCCTTCAGGGCTAATATCTAGTATGATACATATGAGTTGAAAAGTAATTTTCTGAGAGCCACTGGCAACTAAAGGAATGGATTTTCATTACAGAATAATTTGAATCATATAGTGTTGGTAATTAATACTGATTCATTTATTGGTGTATTTAATCATATATTTACTGGATTAATAACTACATAAAATGGTGTGGAAAAAACCACCAAATGTAGCTTCTGACGTAAGTAATTTAATTGTCAAAGTGTCTCCAAAAACACAGGATACTGGCCAAGTGCTTAAAAACATCTAGAATGTCATCCAGTAAAAGTAAGGGCAAGAGGCCATTAAGAAACTTTGAGGTTATAAACAAGGTTTTCAGATGCCAAATACAGTGAGTAACTTGCTGTTAAGTTTGTTCTGGTGAACAGGTGATACAAGAGATCAAGATGAAGTCTTTGTGTCTTTAAAATCATGTAGGAATGAAGACTCCTGCTGATTTTACAGGGTTTATTTTTGGTCATATGCTTTTTGCCTATCAACAATTGTCTTGATAACTAGCTGCTTTACTTTCCTATGAAAACATATTTGAAATAAGAGAAAAAACAATAGCCTCTCCACATCCCCACTTCAGTTGTGTCTCATGGTCCAAAGATAAACAACACATGTAGTAACAATTTTTCTTGAAGTCTGTTAATGTAGGTGTACGTCAACAGATTGCACTGTGAGATGGAGGCACGTTTTCAACTTGCTAAGAGGAGACGGGAGCAATGTGTCCCTGATGCACATCATTGCTAAGATAGCCACACTTCAATGAACATGATTCTGAAGGGGAAACCCAGCTCTGAGTCCGCAACCACTTACATCAATAGTTAGGAAGCAGTAGGCCTAGGAATTTCATTACCTACGTCACTACACAGTGCAAAGTTTGCTGTAGTGGAACAGTTTTGATAGATACATCAACGAGAAGATGAGTGACAAAAATGCCCAGTATGGATATGCTGTGTGCACAGACATATGTTTTGTTTTCTGTCGAATAACCATTTCTATTGCTACTGCATATTAATAACATCTGTGAAAATTTGAGAATGAGACCAACTAGAAACTGAGCTGAAAAATGTGCCAATTAACTTCTTAAAATCACAAGATAAATACGTTTTTAAACACCATTAAGCACCTTGTAAGTCTGCTGTATGAAAAATGGATTTGTTACAGCGAACACACAGGGTGTTGAACATTTCTAGCATCAGAATCTGGAATGTTTTTGATGGCTTTAAGCTCAGTTTGACTATGCCCATCAAAAATATTTAATTGCGACAACTTATCAGGTTTGGATCATGAATTCAGTCATCCTCTTAAAAGTCTGGTCTCAGGTGAATTTAAGATTACATCAATGACTGCCTGTTACTCCAAATTACTCAGTATCTGTGACATCTCCCGTCTTCTTGAAAAGAAGATGCACAAGATGCACAAATGACTGTCCAAGTAAGGTTTAGGAACTCAGTGTTGGCAGTTGACTTCTGATAATTAGACAAAGCAATACAGAAGAACTTCAAGTCAAAATTAAAAGTTGAGAAATTCCTGAGGACGTTCATGCTTGCAGTGGTGAAAGCAAGCTGCTGAGAGATCCACATTTGCTTCTTTATGAAGTCTCCATATTAACCTTGATGCTATTTAAGCACATAGATAATGGTACAAACATTCAGCTGAGCAGGCACAGCTGATATATAAATCCTCTCGTAGAGTTCACTTTGACTTTCAAAACTGATTCTCACAGAAACCCATCCTTCTGAAAAAGGGACAAACCCACAAAAGTCAGGATAGCTAGGGCACAAAAATCCTGGTTCAAAATTTGCTTTCCTCTGGCAGACAGGTTCTTACAGAAGGATGAGTTAGACTGGCAAAATTAAAATGTGTATTTAGTTTTACTAATTTGAATTCTGCAGGAATTACCTGAATGGAAAGGAAACTGTTGTTTAGCTTCTCCTGTGTGAGCATCCCAAATTATTGTTGTCTGCATTGGGAAGAAGGGAAAAAAAGGGTTAGTGACTGTTCAGCTCAGAGAAAACAAAGAGAGAGAGCACTCACTAAGGAGCAATTGTAAAAGATGGACTGATAAAATTATTGACTGCAGAGAGGCTTGTGTGCTGCACAGCTGAATCAACAGAAATAACTTCCAAATATTACAGAATAATTATATAAGTGTAGATATAGAAGTATCACCCCTACAGAGGAAGTAATGTAACGGCTAAGAAAGGACATTTTCTTCTTGAATAATGCTAGAGAACAGTACCACAAGATTTTAATAAGCATTTTGTTACAGCTGTCTCAATTATCTTCTGCAAGTAAGACTTTTCCTTTTTAGCAAGATCCAAGTTGAATTCTATTGAAAACTGAAGCGATACTACATTTCTAATAATTAAATCGCCAAGCAAAATGTTTAACAGCAGAGTACAAATCACTTATTGCCACTGTGGTAGGGTGGGACAGACAGAAGTGTAATTTGCCTACTACAGGTTTAAACCATACCTGCAGCACACATAAGCAATTCCCCAACTCAGTACTACCTTCTGGGTGAACCATCAATTTACTGGGAGTACATACTTTCAGAAAATAAATTCAGGGTTCCTCCCCTTGGTGTTGATGATCATCTTAAGAATCACTGCTGTTATGGGGAACTACTACTGGGAGATAAACGTAGCTGGATATGAGCTAGTATTAAAAGGCATAAAACTCCATTTTCACAAGTATGGGATTCATCTATCCTACAAATCAAATGTACAGGTGTGAGCGAATTTCCCTAGACTGCCTCTGTCAAATGCAGAAGAGGAGAGCTGTCTGTGCATCTAACTGTAACACAGGCCATGCAACTCATCACTTGGAAGTGCCATTTTTCTCTTCATATTTTAAAAGGAAGCCAAGGATGCATCTAATTTTTCAGACATCAAAAGTTAGGTAAGATGAACGCTGTGTTTATTTTTCAGTTTCATTTTTAATGGGTTTCTGCTCATCATCAGCAATCATCTGTCATTTCAATCTCTAATATGCACTCAGCTGAAACTACCATGTTTGGCATGATTTTGAGTTCAGAACCACCATATTTTGCATGTTTGCATAGGAAACCATATATATTTTATTCAAATACAAATTTCAATAATTAGATGAGCTAAAAACTGCAGTACCTGTAAGATAACTTCCATCCTTGAAATAGTTACAGTTGATAAAACTATAAACATAAGCAGTGGAAGCAGTTATTTCTTCAACAGAAACATTTAAGATGCAATTTTACACAGGGGGCAAATGGAGTTTGTTTTTTAAAAAACTTTTACACTTAAAATGTACACATAGCCTCAAAAATGTAATCAATCACTTGATCCAAGGATTAAGTGATTAATCCAACACTCACTAGAACAAATTAAAGAAAGGTACACTCCCCAGGACTCCTGGAGCAGAAGAAAATAACCTTATGGAATTCAACAGCACTCTCTGAGTCAGCGCATTTAAATGTTAGAATTATGTATTTTTAAAACTCACTTTATCAACACCAGCACTTAAAATATAATTCCCCTTTTTGTTCCACTTCAGGGCAAATATCGGACCTTTATGTTGACCTAAGGTGCTTGCAAGGTTACCTGGAATAAAGAAAAGGTTAACATTACAATTTGTTTACACATTGCCCAACTTATAGTTGACTGCTGTTAATTGCTTAAGAATGATAACTGTTGTTTGACTTACCGTCTTCTGTCCATATTCTTGCAAAACCATCGTATGAGCCTGTAGCCAATAGTGTTCCATCACTCTGTTGGGATATACATCAGTGGCAAAGGTCAATACCAGATGAAATCTGTTTCAGCTAAACTTTAAGGTTTGTGCGTTACGATTTATGGGAAATCTGAGGCCACATACTGAGAATAGATAGTATCGTTATTATATCAACTAAAGTAAAGGTTAGTACTGCAAATACAAAGAGGAAATAAAACCCTCGAACATCCTCTGAAAAACTGGGCTACACCATCAGATAATATTCAAAAGGATTAGACAAGGAAAACAAGGTATAACAAATTCTTTGGGATTGTTCCAGATAACAAACAGATACTACTACATCTTAGACATATAGAGCCTATAAATCATCAACAAATCATGTAAATCCTTACTAAATCCCAGTTAAGTGAATTTCAGGCATCTATACTTGAAAGTAGGACCTAAAAACCTAAGCCACCTACACTTCACCATTAACACCTTGAATGCTACCTAACACAAAGAAACTGCTTCCAAGTTGTCTAAACAAAGACTCCCACACATGCCCAGAGGCACAGTGCCATCATGGGCAGCCTCAGAAAAGTTGAACTCATGGGTCCTAATTATGAGGAAAGAAGCCCAGCAATCATAATCGGCAAATTGTATGTATTCTGCTGGAGAGAGGCCTTCATTGAAGGATAACTCCTGTGTGGCAAACAGTGGAAGATTTAGTGGGCCAGAATGAGAGTAATCGAAAAGGAACTTGGCTCTGTAACCTGGTGAGATAGGTACTGTTAGCACTGAGCATTTAGTCTTTAAGCATTTTAGCATCTGGATTAGGAGTGAGATTCACCCCGTTTACCTCCACAATTTCACAAATCAGGAGTTAGTCTAAGGGAGTAGCCTAGTCTCCCTCCACAAATAATAGCACCACCTCTGGAGCTATGTGAGCTAACTCGTGATGCCATTTGCTTTAGACTCGGCCCAGACCACTGTGAATGCACGTGTCCCTTAGAAGGAACCGAGATGACTGCCTTAGATGGCTAAATCTAAGAAAGATGAATCCTATCCTTGGTACCAAAGCACATCATCTGAATATGAACTCTAGAAATAACCTTTCCTGTTATAACGTAAATCACATAAAACAGAGAAGAACTGATGCAATATATTAAGCACTATGTTAATTTCACAGTGGACTATGATTAATATTGTGGTTCTAAATAAACAATAAATGCAGATGGCATTTCTAGCATCATGAGTAGAACACTAGGAAAAAGCATACAATAATCCTTTAAAACGTTATGTGCACTTCAACCCTCCATAGACAGTGAGTCAGCACAACTGTAGATTTAAGTCAAAGGTATAATGATGTAGGGGGAAGAACATCAAAACCCAAGCCAACTTCACTGTGCTATACGCTTATGTGGACCACTGATAAGGACAAAGGTGACAGCAAAAGGGAAAAGGGCAGGAAAGCTCAGCAAAGAGTCATACTGTTTATCCAAAGTCCTTGGTGGTAATTCACTTTTTTTTCTTTTGAAAACGCAAAGCAAGTTGGAAGCAGTTTAATGGTTTAAACTAGGAACATTTCCCTACATTAAGTACTAGCACAATAGCAGTACTGTATCAGTGATCACTGAAGATTGATAAGGCATAGAACTACTAGAAAAAGTATGCCTTTTTGACTTTTCTCGTAACTGCTCTGCACCTTTGCTTGTCTTTGTCTTTCATCTTCCCTCTACCTAGTCAATTCATTTTTTCCTGACAATTTTTCTTCACCATGATGTATACAGGAAACAAGTAATAAACATTCTCGGGCCTTATTTTTATTTGCTTTGTTAACTTACCCGTGTTTTCTGTACTATTCATCAACTTGTTTCATCGTGTCACATAAACAATATATATGGGAAGCTGATTTGTGCAGTGGCCTTATCTTTAACTTTTGTGAAGCACCTAGCTCACCTGAAGGACAATGATATTGCAGTAAAGATTAATCAAATCTTGGTCTCTGTCCAGCAACTGAAACAGATGAGAATCCTTTCTGGTACTTAATTTTTAATCTGCTTTCCTAAGAAACCACAATAATGTGATCACTCTTGCCTGTGCTGATATCAACAAAAGGGACAGAATGAAAGTGATCTCAAAATTAATTAAGGTTCCTGCAAGATTTTTTTAAGTTCCTTTTATGCTGTTCAGTGACAGAATGGAGACATTAAGCAGTCTTAATGCTGCCCAAAGACACTGCCCAGACATTGAGGATTAACAGTATTTGTCTCCTCTGCTCACTTCAGTCATCCCTGTGCAAGACTGTATTATCTAAGATAGATGAAAGATTTTGCAGGATGAAAGTTAGCAAAGGATCAGGCAAGAGAGTTCCACCTGGAAAGCGGACAGGTAAAAGAGAATGACTACATACGCTCCATTCAAGACAGACTATAATGTGAGCACATTTTGTTATGCACAACATTAATTCAAATGGGTGAAGATCTTGACAGTCCAATCTCAGAAAAAGCTTCACTGGTGCTTTTATGTCCTTGCATGCCAAAATAAAGTAGTTATGAGATGCAAATACGTTATTAATCAGCTTTCATTACTACATAGATTGCTTATTTAATCTTCATTCTTAAAGTCAGCTAAGTTTATTTTTACCCATGCTCCTAAAAATAGATTATATAAATACATCATCGTTAGGCTTGAAGATGCCAGCAGTACTGGAAAATGACAGCATGTAGGGGAAAGTTCAGACTATTATGGGTATCTGAAACAAGAGGTCAGTAGGTTAGAACAGAGGTTCCGGTCACCTCAGATATAAAAGATACAGAGCAGCAGCTGTAATTGCCTCTGAATTAAATTTAGACAGTTAAAAAACATGCACAGTCTTAGAAGCTAGCTTACATTCCAGTCCAATGAAGTCACGTCCTTATTGCTGGGGACATCGTGTCCTCCTTCTCTTATGCAGTGCCTCAAAACTAGTTGAGTGGAACCACTGTTGCTGTTCTCATTGAGATTCCATATTCTGGCCGTTGAGTCTCCAGATCTATAAAAGCAATCACGCAGAGATGAAAACTTCTCTTGGTGGTGACCCAGCAAACAAAATAAAAACCTCTGTTTCTGCTTTTATTTGAGATAATGTCACAGAATTTCAAATGCAACTTTCCTCTCCATTTCTGACCTTCCTGCACTCCCCATACCTGCAAGAAGAAATTTTAAAGGCTAAAACATGATTAAGTTACACCTATCATCCGAACCCACAACATAACATTATTTGCTTTATTCAAAAAGTTGTACGTTTGCCTGCTCCCTGCATTTTGCACTTCAGACACATTGCTGTGACTGAGATGGTCTCGGGGAACTTAATGAACATTAAGACAGAAACACACAGGCTGTGTCCACATGCCTCCCACAAAAGGGGTGCACAGACACATTAACTCCTAATGGCTCGCAGAGTCCCTGGTGTTCCCCAGGGTGGCAGAAAACTCTGAGGAGGACAGGACCTGCAGCATTACCATCCACAGAGGAGCAGTGTCACCTGGTAGCTGCCGTGGGGAAAAGGACCACTAGCAGTGTGACAGAGGTGCTGCAGTGCCTGTTCCCTGGTCCTAACGGAGGATTTTAACCTCCTTTATAGTCAGACTATTTTCTAGGAAGACAGAAACCTTGATTTTGTCTAGAAAATGTGAAGAGGAAGTGAGAAACTTCTTATTATTTCCTTATGAATTATATATTTGTTTTCACTTTGCATAAATCTTCCTTCCAATGAAAAATGTCTCTGAGGTCAGAAATCAATTTACAGCAAGGTGGAAGATATTACATTTTCTAGTTTACTGGGATTTGTCTCTTGCTTCTCCCTGCCCCTCTCTTTTTAAATAATCGATAACAACAACAACAACAACCAAAACAATCAAGTAAGATAGATTGCTTGTTTTGTCCAGAATGTAATTTTCATTTACATTCGGTACGCAGAAGCTTGGAGCAGCATTGCGATCTCTCTTCTATTTCCTACAATTCATACAGTCAACATTACGTTTTATTGTTGATACATCTGATGTGTTAGCTTTTCCTTTTTTTCAAGTAACGACTAAAACTTCCTTTCCCATAGAGGAGCAAAGATAAAAGTATTTCCTTGAAAACTAAAAACATGAGATCCACTTTTGCTTTGATAACTCGTGTTTTACTGAAAAAGAGATCTATTGCAAGAGAATTTTAAATTTTCTTCTGGTCCACTAAAAAAACATTTTAATTATTTATACTAAAAGTACCAAGCAAATTTTAAACACTTCATACTTTTCAAGTGCAAATACTGACCAACAGAGCATCCAACTGGACTGATCTTTGTGTATGATTGTATCAATAATTTAGCCAGATTTTACATGATTAGTAGTTCAACCATAAAGGAAAAAACTTCTCTGCCTGTATCGGTGGCTCTGAGGCCTGTTGGGTCATGGCACACCTGGGGAATGCGCCCCTCTCTCCTCTGAACCCTCCATGTCAGGCTGGCCAGGGCTTTGGCAGGCTACCCAGGAGCTACTGCTAGCCAGCCATTCTTTAATTGTTGGCACACATCTTTCACATTAGTGATTAAGAAACAATTTGAATCAGGGTAATTTTTGTCATCATACACAGCTAGGGTTGTAACACAACTTCTTCAAAGGTTTAGAAAACTGAACACCAATTTTGCACTTATTGGCTAAAAAAATCAATGAAGTTAATCATAAGGCTCAGAAGATGAGGAACATTTTTAGTTGTGGTAATTCACAATAGTGGGAACATAAGTCTTTCATAGGCTGGGGTTACTGGTTAACATGCTAAGTAGGAAATTGCTTCAGTGCTGGCTTCTCCACTACTGAGACTCCGGGCCAGTTCTGCCCTTACTGTAATAATCCAGTTTGTTATTGGACCCTCTGAATAAAACACTCAGCCACTTGGCTATCAAACACAATATCCTATTGCTAGTTCTAAAAGGGTTATGCTTTGTTTTTCAACAGTTTTATTTAGTCAGTTTTCTGGCTATGCTTGGGCAATCTTATTTTCCAGTATTTTAATTTTGTTTTTCCATTTTCTTCTTCCTAAGGCTACATAAGCTATTATGTGTCCCTGCAGAGAGGCTTTATAAGCCTACCAGTGTGTGGCAGGGGTATTTGTGTGTCTTCCCCTTTGTTGCTGGGGAAAAAAAAAAGAAAAGAAGAGTATTCTCTATTCTGGAAAGTATTCTGATTTCTGTTGAATGATTCAGTGAACCCTGCCTTATTAGAGAACCATAGTTCAAGCACAATTCAGAAAGATATTTAATCTCCTTAGCTCGCAGAAGCATTTCTATCTGCATGATAAAGCAGCTCATTCCTACATGCGAGTCATGAACACTTGAGTAATAGGTATACTGTTCTGCACTACGGAAGAGTACTGCCAAATTTTAGGAAGGCTTACTTCTGAAGGAATTTTATTTCATGCTCTTCAGCCCTTGTATAATCATGAATCAAGGTGGAAGAACGCTTGCAGAATTTTATTTGTGGCATATAAATCCCTATTCCATAATAGCTATCAGAGAGGTTAAAACAACTGCAGTCTGTAAAGAAATTTTCAAGATGATTGTTGAAGCTTGGTATTTCAAAGCTTCAGGTGCAGTCTGATAATTATGATTTTTTTGATAGCCAGTATTGCTAACATGTATTTAAGACTTTTGGCTTAGACAGGTTGGATTTTTTATTTTGTTTTAAAAGAGATTATTAAAAGCATAAAGGGAAGGAAGCTCCTCTCATTTACACACCTAACTTTTCCTTAATGAAACAGGTCTCGTAAAATAAGTGCTTACGTCTCCTAAAGACTCTGTAGAGGGAAGTGCCTCAGAGGTACCCAGAGGGAGAAGTTAGGTGCCTAAGCTTTATCGGAAGACGTACTGCCTGTCCCGCTGATTCTGTGGTATTGCTCCCTGCAACAGGTTGTTCAAACAGAGCTCACCTCATGGCTGACCCAAATGCATTAACAGATTTGATACAACAAAGAAATTGGCCCCAGTAAAGTCACCTGCTAATGAAGAAGCACTTACGGTTAGCAGAATTAACACCTGGCACTGTCTAGGGGGGGTTGAAATAAACTCCTTCAAACGGTAATGCAAAAGGATTATTCAGGAGGTAGTTCACAACAGGTCCTATACAGCTGAAGTGAGGAATATAGTAACTCAAAGCATTATGCAAAACCCCTGAGATAAAGGCAGAAAACATCCCAGCAACATCTTTTCCTGCCTCTGCCATATACAGCCTTACTCAAAAGATCTTATGGACAACAGCTTTTATGGCTAATTCTTATGCTGACTAAGGAGAGCAAAGATGCACGCAGAGCTCTGCAAGATACAAAGTTCCCCTGTGTGAAAGAGGCCAGTGTAGGTCAGCAAAGATAAGCCAAGAAACCTACTGCTGGGTTTTGGGAATGAGGCCAAGTTCTTCTGCTTCACAGCCACGAGAATTACTGCAAGGGCATGGCTGGATGTAAGAGAACAGAGAGTGATCTTGGAAACCGCCTTGATGTCCAGACAGAAGTATCTTAAATTCAACCAGAAAAGCTTTTGAAATTCAAGGCTCCAGCAACCTTGACATTCACAGTCTGCTTCAATACTGGGAAATTCAAACATGTTCAGGAACATTCTGGGTCACTGGACCATGATCACCTATGCGAGCAAGCTGGCAGATCGCTCCCTGGCCAGCGCGTGGCCTGTTTGAGTTGGCTCTCTGCGCCGGGGCCATTAGGGCGCATCGCTGCGCTCGGGGCCCGGCCCATCCCCGCCTAACTCCTGGCTGTAGGGAGCAGACCAGAGACAGCCCCAGCGTGCGGCCCGTGGGCAGCCGCCCCGTTTGGCAGCCAGGATGGCTTGCTAGCACAGACACTGGCCGCTGCATGCCAGCTGGCCTCCCTGCCTCGGAATATTCCCAGGCATGTTTAGTTTGCTAATGTGGACGTAGCCGTAAGGAGTTTTCTGCACCACCCATCGAACACGGCCATCTGTAACAACTTGTGTGTGTCGTCCAATTACGAAATAGAAATTAAAAGATATTTCGTGGAAGAAATCAGTCTTCGAAGAGGAGGACACCTGGATTGTATGAGCAAAATTGGAATTATGGATGGGACCGGCCAAATCTCAAGATCATTTATATATAATTAAATACTATGTGCAATTATTCATTTCAGAATGTTGATTGCCTTCATAAGGTGTAATGAATCTTTTCAAAAAAACTGCATGTATGTACTTTACTGAGCTATTATAATGCTTCCCTTTGTAACATCCAAGCACTCTTCTCATAAGCACCTGGTGACTGCCATGCCTTTGGTAGCCTTCACTGGTATCTCTGGTCTCCTCCATCTTCCCCTTCAAGGGTTATGGGTATGGTGGAAGATGAAGAGCAGTTGCAGAATACGTTTTTCTAACTGTTTGATTAGAGAAATTCCAGTCTCCACATTTATTTTTTAAATAGCCTTTTGCAAACTCCAGAGAGTATACATTCCTGTGCTACCCTTCACAACCTTAAAAGTCATTGCATAGACTGTGTAGACGGAACATCAAATATACAACTCCCTTTCTGTCAGTGGGGTACTCACTAACTCTGGAAACCAATGCTCTAATTTTGGATAATTTGTTATGCCAACAAATTCCCTTACACAGCTTGCTTCAGATTAGGTCGTGAACCTGCATTATTCTTCTAGTGCTTTGAAGATTGCATCAGGTTGCTTTCTAAACTGGCACGAATTGTTGGATTTATTACTTGAATAACAGGGCTTGAAGAAAATACTTTGCCACAAATTGAGATTCAATTGTGCTCGGCACTATATAAACAGAACAAATGCGTTATTTCACTTATTTAATAGTTAGGGCTTTGTATGTATTCTTTTAAGGAGACAACAGATGGGTACAATCAGGCAGATGGGGAAACATAAGAAAACTAAGGACTGGGCAGCACAATATGGATGCTATAGAATCTAACAATTCATTTTTTGCACATCAGACTAACTGCAGTTTTATTTTTTGAAGCATTACTTCATAAAGGACAAACAGAACTGCAGCATACTGTATACCTTAGGGAATTTCTCTCCCTTTAACCAATGCCATAATACACAGTTTACCTGTAGATGATAACCTGCACTATTATTATGCCAGACATCTCAAATACTTCTTTGTGCAATGGCATCATCAATCCAGTCCCTTCCTTCTGGTTCATTTTTTGCTGTGCAATCTATGCTATTTCAGTCGTGTAAGCTTCATAAGGCACTCACTCATTGCTGCATTATTTGAAGGCTAACTGAATTCACTTTGTTTCTTACGAGCAGGCTAAAATCTGATCAAGATGCACAGGAATCTAAGTCATTTGCATTTTCATTGCACTGACATTAGTCTGCTTGAGATACAGTACCTGGCTGTGCTTTCTACCCATGCATGCACTTATATGCTTCCAATATCAACAGCAAAGCTTATTAATAAAGACCTACTACTCTGAAGGGCAAAGCCTAACTGAAGGAATAGCGAGAGGGCATTCCTCTACCTTAGAAATATAACTAATGGGTCTGATTATTGTCCTCCAGCTTTATGGCAAGCTGTGTAAGACATCACTGCACTGTGCTTGTCTCTTTATCCATCTACTACTACTTAACTCTCTGCAGCAGAATTCATCACCCACTGGTTCCTCAGTCCCAGTTTAAACTTTGCATACAAGGACGATGAACTACAGACCCTATCAACATAGCATGGCAAGCACTGGTAAAGACAGTGAGCTGGATACCAGGAAGTAGTTACCAATGCCAAAGCCAACAGATGAGGTCTGAGCACCTATACTGAGGAGTCTTAACTCCCTACATAATGAGTTGAGAGATGTAGGTACCTGCAGAGGGACAGAGCACTTGAGTAGATGCCTAACTTCAGCTGTGCAGGTATTCTCCAGAATAAAGCAGCATTCTTCACTTCATCTCAGGCGCCACCAGGTGTCCCTAAAGAATAATTCTGTATGGTATTCTTTCTCCCCACGGATTTTTCCTTAGATAATGTGTTTGTGCTAATGGATCACCTGAAGGCTGTTTTCCATAAAATTCAAATAAATACCACAATAGATACGTTTACATATAGATACATTTATAAGGCGTGTTGTTTAGGATGACTCGGCTAAAGGAGATCTATTGTATCAACAAATACAGTGCCTTCATTTGAATGATCCTAAATAAAGTACTAAGGATAACAGCCCTCAAGATGGCCCAGGAAACTTCTAAGTTTGCCCCCGCTACTGAAAAACTCTCCCAGTTTCCATGAAACCTTCCCTAGATTTTCATGTTTAATAAGAATGAACCATGAAAACAATTTAATGGGTTTATGTAAATAACTGCATCTTAATTTTTAAGGTTTCCTTCACTATTAGGTCAAGATTTAGCATTATCTATGGGCAATTAAAGCATTTAGGCATACATGTATTGAAAATAACGTTAGACGATTAAAGAAGCATATTCATTCAGCATCACTTATTATTTACAAGTCATTACATAGGACGTAACATTTCATGACCACATATTCTTTGCCTTCCCCTAATTCATTTTTTTCCCTTGAAAACAACCTCTCAGATTTGGGTCAGGACAATTATGGAATATGCTGCAGTTCTTCCAAATCCATCGATCCTAATTTTTATTTATTTATGACATAAATCTCATTTTATGGCTCATTCAACTATATGCTGGAAAGAGGACAGTCTGTATGAAGAAGCAACTATTTTATGCTGACCTGTTTTAATAGGAGAGTGATCTTAATGATCAGAAGTTCCCTTGTTAACAATAATAATACTTCGGCTTGGATCTTTGCTAGGAATAAGTAATACTGCCTAATAATATTGCTTGAGATACTAGAAGATTGAGTGGGTAGAAGAATAAGGTTAGCAAAAAATACAACAAGTGCATGGCACAGGAGCATGGCTGCTATTACTGCTCTCGTCTGTATTGTGGAATCACCCAAAGACTATCACAGATCAGAAGACCCACTGAGCCAAAAAAAGCCAAAAAAACAAGTAGTTCACCCAAAACCCCTACATACACTTTTTGCAAATTCTGCTTCTGTGTCCACTTAAAATAAATACATGAAGATAGCTAGTATTATAAATGTTAAAAATTATATTAGGCCTGGACATTCCAGAAATAAATTATATTCAGAAAGATTCTGTTTTTGAAAAATCCTGTCTGTCATCTGAAATCATTCTTCGGAAACTCTGTTAGAGACCTTGTGCTACTTCTCCAATATATTTACTTCTGCTAATTCATTACGCTTTTTCTCCTAATTATTTCAAGGCTGGAACACTGATTTAGTTTCATGCATTAAGTTGACGAAGATCTCATAAGAAGACTATTCTGACAATCTTGCAAAAAGGGGAAAAAAATGACTTTTTTTTTTTCCTTGTGAGAAATGTGTTGTGATTCTGTTAGGTAATTTGAATGATGAAGACCCATTCCTTTCCTCTAACTTGTATCAGCTTCCCTACATGTTCCCAGTTAGACTATTTAAATTTTGCCTTCATTTTAAGGTTTTAAGTATGGACAAACACAGGTTCCAACACTGAGCACAGCGCTCAGAGGATGTTTACATTAGCATTTAAGTTTGGATCAAAAGTGTTTTTTCTAAGTCAATCTGCTGATTGTCCTACTTAGCATACTTTCGTTGTCATGGCTGAGCAGCACCAGAGAACACAAATAAGACTATTTTTCAATGAAATTGAGCCAAAATATGCCCTCAAACCATTTCTTAACGATTAGCTTATCAGACATAACCAGGTCCAATCTGAAGCACCCCTCTCCAATACAAACAGTGGTGACATAAGGCCCTCACGCAATAGCCCTGCTTTCCAGACCTACTCTAATTTGTGCTGTACCATGCTAATGCAGACACAGCAAAGGAGAACTCTGCTTTAGTCTCCATACTTTCTAAAAGAGAATTTGGATGGCAAAGGCCTTCTGAGACCCCAATGTGCACCATTAACTAAGAAGAGCAGGAGCAGATTGCATGAACTTCTAATACTCTGAGAATTATCCAGTTGTTTTAAAAAACTTTAGAATTTGTTAATGTGTATTCAGGGCCACAGAGCGCACATCTTAAATGTGCAAATGCTTCATATTCTGCGTCACCTTATAATTACTTAACTCCTACATAGGTACAGTTCTGCTGAAAAAAACAGTTGCAGGCTGAAAAAAAAAGCAGAGAGATTACTGATTAACCTCTACTACATGCTCTCAAGTTCTTGCATCTCTAAATAGACGGTAATTGCAGCAGCTGGTTTCGGTCATGGTCTTACCCAGATGCTAGCAGGTCACTGACAGGGTTCCAGGCACAGATGAACACCTCTGATTCATGGCCCCGAAGGACTGTTGCTTTGTTAGGAGGAATTTCAACATCCCCGTCAATTTCCATTGGCTTTGAATGATTATCTGTAAGGAGATATATCAGAATAAGTAATTTACAAGGGTCTGCATTAAAAACAGCTGTCTACCTGTGGCCTAGAACTTAAAGCAACATATACACTACAAATACTGTTCTGTGTTGTGTCACTGACCCTATTATTCTATTTTCTTCCCTAAGGTGATTCACAGTTATGATATTTCCTCAAAATTTAGAGATTTTGAAAATATTCTGTATAAATGTATGTAGCTTTATATTTCAATAGGTAGCATTTATTTCCGTACAGTTTTTCTTGAAGCTGGCTTCATTAAAATCAGCTGACAGATTTATTAAAGTATGACATTGCTACATTTCAGAAAAGCTTTACGCTGTTCTTCTAAAAAAGCAGCATACAACACATTATTTTTCTTAGACAGTATCCAGTTAGAGTATGTGGGGCTACTCACAGATGAAGGATTTATCAAGTGAGTGTCTAATGCCCTGAGCACAGCAGGGAAATAGTGAGTGATATCCTTAAAAAGGGGATCAAATTTAGGGGACCAGCTGATGTATAGACATACGTAACCTGCGTGCTGTAATTCTGGAGTTGTTTAGACTACAGTATAAGCAACCTTGTTTCTATAAAGCTCTTTTATTTCCTTAAGGAAAAAAAAGAAGTGAATTTTAAATGATGAATTTCTCTTAGCGTCAACATTTCATTCCAATTCGCACCGTAAACAATGTTTTCACTCCAGATTTTCATTGCTTCAGTATAGATGTTCATCATTCAGCTCAAACGACGCCTCCTGGCAGCAACACAAGATTACTGTCCTCGTGAAGGAGACACCAGTCAAGGGCAGATAAGGCAGCGGAACAACGGACAGATGTTACGTACAGCAGTGCAGCCCATTTCACAGAAAGCACATCCAAGAGCAGGCAGCTGGCAGGCTGTCAGGGAGGCAGCCTCGTGTTATCTCATCGATGCCTCGGCCAGCTGATCTGCTCTGATTGATCAAAATCCAAGTTCTCATTCTGGGTTAAGTCTTTTAGTTAGTCATTCTTTAATCACATATGGAGATCCATAGGTTCACAAGTAGAATAATTATGCTCCTTTATTGCCACATGTTTATGGCATTTAGAATCAGCCATCTGTCCTGATACTCATGCTCTGTTGAGCTATTGCCCACTGACTGGCAAAACAGACTGTGATGTTACACAACTGCCATCAGAAGGAAGATCTCCAGATTTCTACCCTTACCCATGCTTTCGAATACCCTGGTTTGCTCTAATTTATGCTGACTTGTATATGTATCACTGTGTATTTGGGTAGGTACCCTATTAACTGTGCCTGTGCCATAGCTATGCCACAGATTCACGACTAACTCAATGAGTTTCATAGCACTGAATGTTAACATTTGAAAACAACTAACTCGTGTCACAGTTCACATTCTGAATTCAACATACCTGTACTCGTAACAACATTTATTACTGATGGGCTTGTTGCATAAAACTAAACATATTACAAATGCCTATTCACAAAACCTACACCTGTGCTGAGTCCCTGCATTAAGCATTGTCCTTGATAACTCCCTGTATTAAAATTAATACTGTCAGGTTATACTAGTACTTGAGATATAGCCTGACTTTTGCAGCTGGAACTCTGATATGATGTTCTGAGTAATCAGGGCACTAAAGAGCAAAGTACTCTTAAAGCCAACCAGAAGATATGAGCCTAGAACTCCTCCTCTGTGTCTCACTGCAATGAAAAATCACCAGGTTTAAAGCACACTTTGATGAGAAAAACAGCAGCATGGTAACTATTATGTATTCATGCGTGTCTTGCTCACAGTGTGAGTTGGAAGCTGAGGCTAAATCAGGAAGTAAGATCTTCCAAGTGTTTTAATTTGAAAAATTTAAATGAGATGCTACTCTTACCACATACGATCCTCCTGTTACCTGCCTGTCTCTAAAGGCAGATCTGCTTTTCACTCTTGAACAAAACCAAATGATGGCTTGGAAGCAGTGTTACTCCAAGGTCCTAGAGTTATGAGGTGCTATCAGAGCAAGGTCGTCTGATACTTAGAAGCATTTTCTGCTTGTACATGGCCAGATGGAGGAACCTACACAGACACTTTGAATATTATTAATTACTGTGAAAAAAAAAAAAAAACACACAAAAAAACAAAGTGCTATGGAAAAGAAACCTCGATCCTTGATCAACTGCTACCTGCATTAGTACACACAAGACTGACTGGCCCTAGAGAGCAATGGTATACCTGCACAATTACTTCATATTATTTTCCACTACTGATTTTGACACCATAGCTTTAATGGTTCAGGAGAATGAAGGAAAGATGATTAGTCTTTCAGTAATTGTTTGTAATTACTTCCTGTTTTCATTGGTATTTAAATACTGATGTTAAGGAACATTTATACTTAAAGGGCTAGTCTTAAGCACAGAATTTAAAATACCACATTGAATAAACAGGATGCTTCTTATTTCTGTGATAACTGCTTTCGGCTCTTTTCAGATTTGTAAGACACTGGCAATACAAAACTGGTATGATGAAGTTGTACCAAGTGCAATGGATCTTCACAGGTGAAAAGCATAGCCTGTGGGTCACATATTGGAGAATGGTGCTTAAATGTTAATACAAACTATTTTCTAAAGGCCAGGGGATCTTTGGCTAAGACTTCATTATATTCTTATGCTTTTCCTCAAACATATTAAAAATATAAAACCACTGGAAATTAAAAGTTATATTCCCCCTCCCCCAAAGTTATGATCTTTTTCTTTTTTAAATATAATTTTAACACACTAATGAGTAATTCCAACTCTCTCTTTTTTTTTCCAGCAAATGAAAAAAATAATATGTATTTTTAAGATCTTACCAGTGCTAACCCTGACTTTTCTCAGGAAATGTTTTTTGACTTAAATCTTTGACAGGCCATTCATTGAAGTTGTTCTTTATGGCTGTAGTTACAATAAAGGAACTGGGTTCAGTCTTTTTTCCAGAGCTTTATTTTTCTTAAACCCAAGCCAATCCTTGCAAATATAATGAAACAAACGACAGTAAAAAATATTTGAGTTGGAAAACAATCCAAAGGTTGGCTCCATTTCTAAATGCCTCTTTTTTTTTAAACTAATTTTTAAAGTGACTCAAAACTGAAAACATTATTCAGGAAGCAGCATGAGAGGGTAGCAATTTTATCTGTTTTTTTTTTTTTTTTTAAATCTGCATCTCAAAGTGTTGTTAGTATAAGATTTTTCCTGTCTCTCCCTTTCTTAAATCAAATGAACCTATCACATTACTTGTAATACATAAAAATATATCATATTATACTATATTAAATATAGTAATGCTTTTTTGGGAAACTTGTAGCGTCAAGGAGAACTCCGTGTCAGAATAAATGCAAAAAATGTAACTTCCAGATAGCTCCTCCACCTGCTCCCCACCCCACCTTTTTATGACAGATTGACATGGGTGACTTCCAGACTATGCCTGAGGACCAGCACACTCCCCAAGCCCATCCCAGTATATACCAGTCCTGTGGAATCCAGCAACAGTGGAAATTAAGGTTTGCTAAGACTCTCACCTCTTTCATATCAGCAGTCTTTCCTACCCAGGTTTCTCAGCTTCCACCTTACCCATCTTATGTCCCATCTTAACCTTCTTCTGAACCTATCCTAAACCTTTTCTCCTAATGTCTTGCCAGATCGTTCTTCTTAGTACATCCCAAACTGAACAGACTTTCTAGACACAGTGATAAGGCAGACGGTAAGGCTGGATATACAGTTTGCCACGTGTAAACAATAAAATGGACGGGCATTGCCTTTTTGTTAAATCATAACATATTTTTTTTTAACTTTACCATAAAGGAAGGAAATGTAAGCATAAGATCACTAACCAGACCTATGCAATAAACAGATCTATGCCAGCTAGATCTGCTATCTGCTAGTCCTTATTTCTAGTGGTTTCTGATCATTACTGAGGAAGATCTCTTGCAGTTTGCACAGGTCTGCTCAAAGGTGAGAATGTTAGTTGTGCAGCTCTGTACGCATCTCACATGCATAATTCTCAGCCTGCAGCTGTGCTACACGACCTTGCCGACATCCTCTGAGTGACTCAGACAGAGAGGTTACGGTCCTCCCAAGGCAAGGGAGACACAGATCAGAGAGTCAGCTGTCCCTGGATTTCTCAGCAGTTTCTCTCCAAAGCCTCCTTCTCCATAAACTGCAGACCTCACCTCTTTGCCCACGATGACCAGGTGGCACAACAGCAGCTGCCAACAAGACGTGCCACCTGGCCAGCTACTCCTCAAGAGCCTTTTGTCTTCCCACTGCCACTGCTCTGTTAACTTGTCTGCCTGGCAGGCTCCATAGCCACATCAGTGCTTTGAAATTTGCAGTCGGGTAGCCTGTCTCATTGTTTGACATAGATACTGCCTCTGTGAAACTGCTGGACAACACCCATGTCCTGCTCTTGCATCCTGCTCCAGACAGAGCTCTTAGATGATACAAAGTCATATGGGACTTTTCCTCCTCGGTACTCCAAGAAAGGTCTGCAAATGTGTGTGAAACTCCTATTAAAAACCACTGTGAGAATGATTATTTCTAATAATAACATGGCAGATCTGAGAGACTGAGGTTTACAGCGCGGTCACACATCTGAACTGATCTGCAAGGCTCTCCTTTTTTTAACACAATACCATGTGTGCTTCTTCAGATCAGAGGAAGTAAGTCTGAGAGGTTCTGCATTTGTGATGATCTGATAATTGGTTTTCTGCCTTCAGAATTTGTTTTCTGTCCTAAGACAGAAGAAGGCAGAAAATTTTTTACCAGTGGGCTGAAGGAAAGGGTCAACAAAAACAAATTTCAGCACTTGATACATTTAAAAGTACTTTCATTTCTGTTTGTACCCCTTTGTATATGAAGTAAGTTCAGTTTCAAAACAAAGGATCAGCTTCAAGTAAAACGTTAACATTTCACGGTCTAAAAACAGGTGGCATTTTGGAATTTTTCAGAACTTAAAAAAATGCTTTCTCAAAAGCAAATGTAATTTAAATCCTTTCAGTGTTATTGAGGAAAACCATCCTGTCTAACTGGAATTCTCTGAAGAAAAACCTGGTTTGAAAGCATTTTTCTCACTGACCCATAGAGGAACCTATTCAGGTCGAAGAGAAGACAGAGACTGATAAAGGCATCTACACTGCAGAACAAAGAAAATCTGTTACGTGACAGCAGTCTTGACCTGTTATTTGTCTAAGCCAAAGAGCTCTTGGGGTTTCCTACAAAACCTGCCAGGCACGTTCCTCTAGCATTTTTTCTGAAGGAAATCATGCATGGAGGTTTCATTTCAGATGTTACCCAGTGCCCTAATATGGCTTGCACACAGAAACCAGAACCATGAATCACATCTGCTCCGCAATGTTAGCACAGCCATCGAGATTTAGCTACACCCACAGCTACGTGCACTCCTTGTTTTATATGCCGAATGTTAGATGTCTAGGACATGAGCTCAGTCTGTCACCAGTAAAACAAAGGTGAATTCAGAGCTTGTGAGGACTGACTGTTCCCATAGACTAAGGAAGCCCAGGGAAGGTAGAACCTTCACTTAGATTCCTGCAGTAGACTGGATGACTAAGCATGTGCTGTGAAATAAAAAGGCAAGGAAGTCTCTCCTCTGTGCCTTAAAAGCAAGTTGACTGCTTCCAAACTGTCTGCTGTGAGTGGTCCTTGGCTCATACAAGCCTCTACCCTGTTTTTGGCCATGCTGTATAAGAAAGGATAGGCCAATCTGTGCCAAAGACCATGACAGCAAGGCTATGGATCATCACAGGGTAGTTAGTGCTCAAGGCTATGCTTTGGCCTTGCTTTATTTACACAAATATGGCTTGTAGGTCCCAGCCTCTCAACCCACCTCTCTCTAGCTCTACTCCATTTGATGACACTGGATTCAACTTGCACTTCTGAAGGTATCTGAGGATTTTGGATTCTGAGAGCACACCAGCAAAACACAGCATTGTGACAGGAAATGTGAGGTTTACTCAGAAGCTTTTCCAGAAATACCCCATCCTCCTGAAGTAATTCCCCTGAGTTCCAGCACCTTACAGACCCCAACTGAGTACAAGACGGTTATTCAAAATCAAATCTACCCCAGCAGAGGAAAGCAGCTGCAGGGGTTGGCTTACTTATTGCATGTGCCCCATTCTCCTCTCCATTCACAGTGGCTTCTCCGTTCTTTGGTGTGTTCTGCTGGGAAACAGCAGTCGTCGTTGCTCCCGCTGTTGCTGCCGTTGCTGCCGCTGCTGCCGCTGCACTGGCTTGTTGCTGAGCTAGTTTCTCTCTGAATGCTTGCTGCCGGGTCTGTACAACATCAGGCATCACCGCGTCTATCAGAGACAGTGATTCTATTGGCCTGCCGTCAAATACTGTACCATCCTGCGGGGAAAACGAGCCAAAGTCAAATTGCAGGTTTAGGATCCCCACCACTGAGGTTGGCAAAGAGGCAATGTTATAAAGGAGCAAAACTAGGCTGGGAGAAGACACTGCGGTTCGACCTAACCAACTGCGCCACACCACTACAGAGCAGCCCTCTCTCAATGCACCATGGTGGTACTCAGAGATCTGCTCTGTGAAGGGATAAGTTATTGGAACTGTACAGAAAGAGTCAGGCATCTGAACTCTTTACAGAAGCAAAAATATTATGCTATGAAAATAAATTGTCTCAGTGACAGAAGGTGTCTCTTTCTTTAGTATTTTGACAAAACCAGCAATGGCTAAAGCCATTACAAAGCCAGACAGAGACAGACCTTGGTTCATGGTTTGTCCTCCTGCACTAGCAGGGACATATGACTGGAAGCAGTAGACGAATAACAAGTCTCAGGCAAAACAAGTGTATGTGCAAATTCACTGGTTTCTTATATCACATTCACCAGCCCAGTACCACCAGTTGTAGCTGACTGTACAGGACTTATTTACCATCGTTTTTCTTGGTTTTCCCCAGTTCCATTAACAGTAGTTACAACTCTCATTTTCATTTCTGTAAATTAGGCTTCAGGTTTAACAACCAACTGAGTTAACCTTTAAGGGTTAAAGATGTAATGCAGGCTTGGGTTAACAACTACTATATCTACTTAGATTTCCTTCGCTTTCACTTTCCTGTCACCATAATTATGGGAAAAATGTTTTAGAAGGCTCTATACTGCGGCATTTTACTGACCTTCTGCAAACTCCATCTAATTGAAATAAACAAGACTCAGCAGTGAAAGATTTGGGTTTTAGGAACAGCACATAAGGTTTGGATATGGACAGATGAGGCAGCTGGGAAACAAAATCATTTTCAAGAGATACCAATAACTAATAAGGAAAAATAACAGTTTGGCTTAGTAGTCTGCTTCTGTTGGACTACTCATTGAATTATCCCTTACAATTACATTGTTAAAATAACACATATTTGTTTCCTTATGGGGAGGAAAAAAGAGGAAAGAGTCATTAGAGAAGACAAATGTAAGTTCTCTTTCTCCTCAACATTTTTTATGCAAATGTCTCTATAGCCATTTATTTGAATCCTGGCTCAAGTCCTTGCTACACTATGAGGAAAAAAATGTTTGCCAATGAATTTTGGCATCTTACATTTTTAACTGTAAAATTGCTCACTGGAGTATTTCCATAACTGTCCTTTCACAAATCACAAACAATACTTTAATTTTGTACACATAATTTATAAACTCACTGATTACTCGCCACTCTTAAGGAATATACACATAGAAGTAGATTTGTAGCCTTAATTGGCATGCAGATTGTAGAAAGAACGGCTTTTGTTTTGCTGTACGGTACTTACAACCATGAATTTGAACAGAATCAAACCCCTACGAAAGCAAAATAAATATAAGTGTGACAACAAATGCATTTTTAGATCTCTCAATGGAGGCCAGTTCTGAAGCTGAATTCACAGGAGTAGGGCCTTATACCTTTTGTACAACCTGAACTAATAGGTGATTTTCCTGGTGAGCCTCTAACTGTGTAGCTCTAATATCAGGCACAGGGCAAAATGTTAAGTAGTAGCAAATTGAGACAGATTCCTCACACTGCTTTGTTATTACAACTGCATCAAAGTGCAGCTTGGCATGAATGTCAAGTGTCACTGCCCCAATTAAAAACAATACATACACAACTCTTAAACATGGTATCGAGTCATAAAGAGAAAACAATATAGAATGTTAGTGATAAAAACAAACGAGTTTCCAAACCACACATTATAAACACAGCCTTTTCGCTATTTTATATTCCTTTGTTCTCACCCGTGTCGTTCATTCTACATTCACCTATAGAGGAAAAAACAATAGCTTTCCACGTATTTTTATGTATTAATATTTATTACAGATATCTGACAAATACAAATACCTGTGGTAAATATTTCCTAAGGCAGCACTTGCTTATCTGTCATGCTCCCCTTCCTCTTGAAGCATTGTGCCTTTAAGGTTGTCAGGGCAAAAATCCTGGCTTCTCCTACATGCTCCCTTTGCTTCCCCTTGCAGTTCAGTGGGAACAGGGACACTTTGTGGCTGCTCACACAATGCATACAACCAACGACCCAGGCAGGGTTAGAATTTGCACACAATTGTTTTGGCATGTCCATTGTGGGATGCTGCCTGGTCTTTGTATGATCTGAGCCAAAGTCACTGAAATCAGAAAGGTCCAGTGACTTCAGTGGATTTTTAGTCAGGCTCCTCACGGCATGCAAGCAGCACTGTCTTCTAATAGCTGTCAGGGACTGAAGTTTTAAGCGGTATTGCACATTTTTCCTGTCAAATTCTGCTGTCACCTTGAAAACAGAAGGCTGTAAATGCAGACACATTTTCCTGTTTGCTGCAGGAATCTGCGCACCCCTGGCTTGCTGACTGAGGTAGCTGAAACACCACAAAACCCATTTAAGCAACGCAACGGGGGCCTCAGTGCCACAGCGGAAAACTGTGCAACGTGTCTCAGAGTCTGCAGGTGGTAGGGCAGAACAGGGTTGAGGTACAAAAGGGCACCAAATGGACAGAAACTGAGGATGGGTGGCTGGTGCATCTGGCTGTCGAGGGGCATCGCTGGGCGAGCTCCAGTGTGCCGGTCGGCCATCTCAGTGGTCCCCATGGGTGTGTGGGGCTGTGGTGGCAGTGGGGGTAGTACTTATACTTACTTCGTTGATGCTGATCTCAGCCTCCACATACTGGAGCCCTTTCTGGAGGATGGAGATGAGTGCAGCAGGTGGCACTAGTGTTCCGTTGATGTTGGACTGACTGATGTGGCTCTCGATACCGAACGTGAAGGCCGAGTGGGAGAAACCTGAGAGCAGGAAAAGGAAGCCATGACATGAAATCTGAACGCACCAGCCAGATACACCTTCACGGTCTAAAAATAATCCTGCCTCAAGATCAGAAAGACGCTGCAGCATAAATGGGGGAAGGCGGGCGGGCTGCAGGCGACCCAGAGGTTAACGAGAGCCATCCTGGCGCCCCCACCACCTCCTGTCCTGTCCTGTCCTGTCCCCCTCCCCGCACGCCTCGTCTCGTGGGCAGGCGGCGTCACATGGAAATGGCAACGCACACAGAGGAGAGGAGAGCCGGCTGACTGAAAACCAAAACACAAACATGAAAAAATATGAGTCACCGCAAGGGCAAGGCCAGCTAATAATAAAAATGACTCGGATCTTCATCTTCCTTTCTACGCTTTCGTATCGGTGCTTCCTGAGGCTACAGACTCAAACCCCTGTCAGCGCGCAGGCTGTACAAAATCAGGGCCCCGATGCAGCTCACACAGGGGAGCCGCTCTCTTGTGCAAGGGAAGAGGTTTCAAATCCTCTGGTCACCACATTTATCGCTAACACGACATGCAGAGAGCTGCCATTAAAACACGCAACAACAGAAAGGCCTCTCCCGCAAACCCGTTTTCTGAAAGTGAACAGTAACAGCAAGCGTAATTAATCGCGATCAGCAATGATCAAAACAGCAGATGATGGCCCAACTCGGTGGCCTTTACTTCAACTATAATTCTTTCTTTTTGACATTTCATTTTTGTTGTTGGCCTAGACGTAACCAGTCTCGAAGTGGATCAGTTTTTGGGAGCTGTGCTGTCATTGCCACGAGGACTGGCTTGAGCGTCCGAAGGCAGGCGCCACAGACGGACCGCGCACAGGCGATGCGGGGGGAAGGGAGCACAGGATGTAGATATAACCGTAGGAACCCATTTATCACCACGCTGTCTCCAGAGCATTAATCTAACATTAAAAGCCTTGGGGAAACCACCCATGCGCTGTCTCGAACAGGAAGAGCCCTAGCAGTCTCCACCGACCAGACAAGAGGAAAAAAAAAAAAAAGAAGAAGAAAAAGAAGGCAGCTCACAAATGAAAATACTTCCGTTAAATATAGCTACGCCGCTTCCCCTTGTCAACAGTGGTTTCATTTATAGTTTTGTCCGTTAAGGGATTTCCCCCGTATCACTGCAGTGTCCGATTGTGTGTGGGCTGGCGGATGGGATTTGGGGCTTGCTCCACAGCACTGCTTTCTCTCCCTCTCTCAAACTGTTTTCAAGGCTCTTTTTGCAACCAGCTCAATTACACTCGCAGGCAGCAAAAACAAAGAAAAAGAACGCCTCCCACGTGTGAAAACTGAGGTACGTATTTCTCCGTGATTCTCTTCCCCTACACATTTTATTTCGACGCTGTTTTTCTTCTCTTCCATGTAACAGCCTCTGTCCTCTTCTTTCCCTACCATGCCTCCCCTTCCTAGTACTTCCCCAGTTTTTTGGGATGTTTGGGGACACCTTTTAGAAAGTGTCAGCAGACTTACAAATGATTACAAGGAACGAAAACAAAGCATAGGAAAAAAAAAAAAGAAAAAAAAACTGAAAAATTGCAGTATCATTCATCTAATCCCTGGACCCCTCTTACTCTGTCTTGCTCTTTATGTCTTGTGGTCTAGTTTATGAGCTGCTGGACCTCCTGCTGCATCCAAAATAGACTGTAAGATCTGCAGGGCAGTGCTTTTGCCTTGTTATTTGTTCTGCAGAACATCTAAGCACATTTCTGGGTACCACAACAAGAAGGAAATCGAGCATTGAGCATACACAGCCTGAGTCAGGGAGACCTAGGGTTTGATGGCTGAACACTGAGATCTCTATGTATGTATAAATATACGGCATGCAACTAATCAGAATTAGGGAAACAGATCCTGCTTAATGTATATTTATGTGTATTTAAATTAAACAACAACAGTAATAATACCTTCTTGAAAAGCAGTGGACTTTAAAAGGCATGACGGATTAATCAGCCAATCTACTTAAAAATGCAGAAGACTCAGATAATTAAGCTGTTGTCCAGAAGCACTGAATTTCACTGCTAAAAGAGACAGTAGCTTATCTGTGAGTTGGTAGCTCAGAATTTTGTAAAATGGTCTCTGATTTGATCAAAAGGCAGGTAGCATTAAAATGGCCAACAACACACATATGGTAAAAAAGTGGAAAGCCATGACTGTGGATCTACAGCAGCCTTAATTTTAGCTATGACTTTGTACCTGTCATTAGTACATTTGGTATCTTGCAGACTTTTAGCTGGCTTCTGTCACATCTCATTTCAAGTCACATCTTTGCCAGCAGACGGGTTAATGTTGCATACAGCTAACCTCTTCGGCCAGTTGCCACATCCCTGAAGAGCAACACCTCTCACCTGACTGCGTGTGGGAAAAGGGACTTCTCAGCACAAAACCTAGAGGTGTTATTGAAATGAATCCTTTCATTTGACTGTTTTTCTCCATGATAAGAAACCGTTACCAAAGCATTCAAGAGATGACAAAACACAAAACTCTTGGCTATGTTCTCACAGAATAGCAATCTCACTCACATCTCCAGCACTTGTGACAAATTTTCCCAAAATCTTATCTGGTAAGATCAAAGTACTGAAAATCAACAGAGTGGAACTGCTTAAGTGGGTGCCGCTGGACACTGTGTTCCTCACTCCCCTTGGAAAAATCCTAACATAGCATGGTCCTAACATGGTATTTAAAAGAAAAGCAAACACCAAGAAATAACTCAAACAAACAACTGATAGCTAATTATCTCCCAATTTCTTGTATCCTGATAAACCACAGAATTTATATAATGCAACATGAAAGTACATGGATTTTAAAAGTCACACACAGTTAAGAAAATCCTGAATGAAGCTGTACCCACGTCAGGTTCCTGATAACACTGAAAAATCACTTGAGCTTCACTTTTATAGTTACCAGATGTCATCAGTTCTCTTTGGGGCTCTGTGTGCGAGTGCACTGAATTATATAGTGATGTTGCAGCTCTTTATAGTTCAGTCATATAAAAAGGTGATTTCTATTAAACGAAGGCAAGTTTCTTTTAAATGCTAGCTATTTAAATGCTTGTGTTACAAATGTTAACTTGGCCCTCCTTCTGAAGTTCATGAAACCACATTAGGAAGCGCAAAGCCAAGAAACCAGCACACCACCCCCTCGGTGACTGTGCAGGCTGTCAAGGCAGTCAGGGAGCGAGAACAGCAGGAGAACGTGCTCAGCAAACGGGAGTCTTAGGGACAGATGTGACAGGGACGATATGCAACAGCAGACCAAAACTCGAAATGCTGCAGTCGCAGGGAAATGAATGAAAGAAGGAAGTTGCAGATCTGTGTCCACCATATGTATCACTTCTCATAAATTCTCTCAGTCCAGTGATTATAACAATCACTCTATAAAACATTGATTTATACCCAAATAGCACCAATAACCGAAGTCTTAACGTCGTATATCCTTTGAGGACATATGCTATGAGACTCTGAGCTTTTAAGATTGAAGATGTGAATACAAAGAGCTGAAAGGGAGAGACCATGGCCACATCCTGAACTGGTTTTGCACCAGTGAGACCAGTGAGTCACTTCTGCAGTGACGGGACTGCTACCCTAAATGTCATCATTCAGCAGACTTGAGAGGATGGCTTCACGGTCTTTCCTGCCTCAATCTAGAGAAAAGATGGGAAAACACAAACTGTCCAAAATACAATGTTTAAAATATTACCATACATGAACAAACATCCGGATGAACAGTGGGTTACCTGCAGGACTTCGTATGATCACCTTAAAGGAAGGTGATGTATCAGCTGCTGGACAGTTGGTCTTGAAAGATTTTACGGAGCATAAAAGCACAGAGGACATAATGAATGCAGAAAAAAAATAACTTTAATGAACCCCACTAAATAAAAAATTGTTATGCAAATGTTTTTGACTTGAAAAGTTAAGTGAAATTCCTCATTTAGAGATTCCTGCACTTCTGTACTGACAGTGATAACAGATCCTGGTTCTGCGCTGTATCTCTTCCCACATCGAGGTGTCTGTATATACTATCAGTGGTACATACACAGTCATTTGGGAATTCTTGCCCCAGGCAGTGCCAAAAAATGCATATGTAGGGCTGTTTTACAAAATTTCACTGATAGATTTTGCTGTAACTGCGAAAATAGAGATGATAGAGCTGTTGTGTGTGTTTTTTTTTTTTAATTTATTTTTTTCTTCCCCTTGGCTGCTCCTTTTTCAGTTAAAAATGGCCTCCTCTTAACACAGCATTTGCCACTGATCATAGAAGGACGTGTTTTTGTTTAATGAACGTAACACTGCTCTTTGTGTGCCGATTTGATCTACAGGCTACATAATTTTGATCATTTACAATATGCCTGGCTCGCAGCAGCGATGCCTACCAAATGCAGGCACAGGAGAGAGAGCTGGGTTACCATGCAGCCCAGAGAAAGCCTTGCCTTCTCCAGAGATGTGCCTCACCTGGTCTGAGGGTTAAGGATTCCTCCTTTTAAGCACACAAATGGGGTGCTGCTGTGTATTCCCCATGCTACTTGATCTGGCTATGATAGATTAAACTGACTGACATTCCCTAAGTGCTCCCTTCATTTTCTGATTCCTTTAGCATCGTAAAAAGCAGCCTTGTTTAAACTGCGACCTTAAAGTGCAATAGCTACAGCACTTACTGCTGCATCTGTGCAGGCAAGCAGAGTGGCAAAAAAGGGTCTGCAGAAGCAACACTTTCCCAAGTATTTCAGTCTTAGCTGCTTACTTGAGAGGCCATAATTGGCAATAGTTAAGCTGTCTACTGAATACTGTGCAATTCTTCTGTTTGTGAACTAAGCAGATTTTTTTCCTTGTAAAATTCACTTAATATACTGTTCATTTTTTTATTTTAAAAAATATTTTCTCTCAAAGGTATTTCCAAATTACGCAGATTAATTATTCATACTATGTGATTCTTCACTGAAACATTTGTTACTGTAGAATGAAACAGAGAATAAGGAATTATGAACGTCAAATTGTCTTTGACACACATCTCAGACATCTGTATGAGGAATGGCCTCTATCCAAACACTGAGTACAAGTAATAACCCGTTATTACAAATCTTTGTACGACTCATGACCGGTGTGGCCTTCTGTCCAGGAAACCAGTGAGATTTCATATGGAGGTCTGTGTCATTTCCTTTAATAAATTTCCTGATTTCTTTCACTCAAGCAGACCAGACTGACATTTTCAAATGCAAGAATCTTAGGTTCAGTTTCCTGAGATCACTAAATTACTGATGTTATTACCTTAAGAGATAGATAGGGAAAAAAAAAAAACATAAACTATCTGTCACCATCTTCTTCTTCTATACGAATTTAACTATCTCCAGGTGCACTGTTAAATAATCAACGTTTCCTATTTTGCTGATTTCTCTAATATTGTGCTATCTTTCTTTATGGAAATTCCCAATACTAACTCTTCCAATTCTCATCTCTGAAGTAACACACTGTTCTCTTATAAAGTATTTGGCAGGTACAGGATATGAAAGTAGGCAAAGCTGTGCACATGATTAAAACTTCTAGCTTGGTGGAACCAACGTGCAACTGCTACAACGTGATCCACTGGCAATCTCAAGTCTTTTGACTGTATGAATGACTGTTTTCTTAAGGTACTCTTGTATCTGGCACTATTGCTGAGACGTCTACTCACGTAAAATACATTCAAGAACAGAATTCATCTAAGAGATGACTACAGCTACACAGGCTGCAGGAAAAGAAAGATGGCTATGAGGAGGTGAAAGAAAGCCATCTTTATCACCATAAATTGGTGTAAATGCAAAACTTGTGGGAGACACTTCAAGCAGAAACATTCCACAGCACAGTGAGTCAAAAGTATATTGCACACAGGAGGAAAAGATGGGATTGCATGGGGATGGCTGTACCATGACACCAAACCCAAGTAACTCCAAAGCTTGCCAAAGAAACCAGATGCAACCAGTGGAAAAAGATCTTCCGAAGTTTGTCATCTGGGTCTCGGGAATGTTATCTAAGAAAGAAGGCAAGAAGGGAAGAATGGTGCAACATGGTGACCTGCAATAAATTACAGCACCACTACTGCAGTTTAAAGAAATTCTACTGAAGAACAGTGAAATAGGACTAATAAGAAAAATATTTCCTCTAAATACTAATTATGCACAAATGGCATAATTAATGCTAAATTAAGACTTCTGAAAATCTAGTTTTGCTAGTGTAGAGAAGCAAAGAGTATGTATCCCTATGCTCTTATCTGACGGTTCACGTAAGAATGCAATTTCTGGCTTCAAAACAAGAAGTAAACAATTTAACATAAAACAATCACATTTTCTTGATCGGGCGCCTAACACATGCTAGTCTACATCTTGAAGTAACTTACATTATTTCTTGCCCATTGCCCCAGAGAAAGAACCCAATGACGTTCTTCACAGTACTTGACTGCACCTGCCATTTTGCAGTCCAGGATTTCCCCTTCCATGGGATGCACTGAGTGCAAATTACAGATGTAGCACAGATCCCTATCCTTGCTACTCCTTACATTTCTGTCTCAATGAAACTATGTAGATTTTGTTTTGGGTTTATGTGGCAATGTTTTGGTACCAGGTGGGTCTGCAGGAGTGGCCCCTGTCAGCAAAGCCCAGCAGCTGCCCCATGTCAGACCAGAGCCAGCTCCAGTTGGCTCCAAAAGGGACCTGCCACTGACCAGAGCCAAGCTAGGGAGTGACACTGGTTGAATCTCTGGTAGAGCAGATTTTAAGAAGAGGAACAAAAACCTGCTGCGTGACAACAGCTGGGAGAGTGAGGAGTGTGAAGCAGCCCTGCAGCCCCCAAGGTCAGTGCAGCAGGAGGGCAGGAGGTGCTCCAGGCACGCAGCAGCAGTTCCCCTGCAGCCCATGGAGGAGCCCCCGGTGGAGCAGGTGGATGTGGCCTGGAGGAGGCTGCGGCCCATGGAGAGCCCCCGCAGGAGCAGGCCCTGGGCCAGAGCTGCTGCTTGTGGCGTACCATTTTAGAGCAGTTTGCTCCTGAGGGATCGACCCTGTGATACGAAGCCATGTGGGAGCAGTGTTTGGAGAGCTGCTGCCTGTGGGCAGCCCCCGCAGGCTCAGACGGGGAAGGACGGCATCCACGTGGAGCAGGGGCAGGGAGTGACCATGAGGGAGCAGTGGAGATAAAGATTTAGAGACTGACCATAGACCCCATTCCCTGTTCCTCTGAATAGCTTGGAGGGAGGTCGTAGAAGAGGGCAGATGGGGGGAAGGCGTTTTGGGTTTGCGTTTAGTTTCTCACTGCTCCAGTATGCTAGTGATAGGCAATAAATTATATTAATCTCCCCATGCTGAGTCTGTTTTGCCCATGATGGTAATTGGTGAGTGATCTCCCTGTCCTTATCTCAACCCCTGAGACCTTTTTCATCATATTTCCTCCCCCTGTGCTTTAGAGGTGGGGGAGTGATAGAGTGGTTGTGGTTGAGCTCAGCTGCCCAGCAGGGTGAAACCACCACAGACATAAAAATATCTCCACATAACCCCAGTGTATGTACGCAGAGCTTTCACAGAAAGGACACTGGTTTCTCTGAAATACCTTCAGCTGCAGTTAGTAACAGTTTGGTGTATACAGCCATTGGTAACACTCTACAAACAGTTAAAAAATGGGTGGGCAAAAATCCCATGCCACATCTTGTTTATTATTCACAGCAGACTGAGATTCTTCTCCTAGCTGAGCTTTTTCTTTCTCAGTAATACATCCTAGAGTGCCTCTCTGGCTTTGGCAGCGTCTGCTTCGTTTTGAAGACTTACCTTCGCAATTACATAAAGGTCTTAACAAGGACACACATTAGCAATTTAAAATAAGAACTGCAGTTGAAATATATTTTTAGAAAAATCAGCTGAACAATAGGGCCTGTACATTTGTTTTAAGATTAGGATTGCTGAATGATTAAAATTATTTCCAGAACCCTGGGAAATGTGTCCTGTATTACAAGCTCTTTCCCAGCCCCTGGGAAATACAAAGAAAGGATCCCTAGCTGTAGTTTATGTCATTCGCCAACATTATAATGTGCCTGGTTACCCTAAGATTTGTAGAAGCGATTATTCACTAATATTAAACGTTACACCCTTTTTTCTTGGATATCTGACCTGCTCACCTTTTGCCAAGAATTCAGAGTAAATGTCGCTACCCAAAATTATTTTATTATGTGCCAAAGAATGTTGTTGGCAGATTTTTTTTTCTTTTTCAAGAAGGAAAATATGTTGGAAAAGATTAATACTACTTGGAAACGATCTTTTGATGAGCAATACTTGGCACTCACTGTTTAAGTCTTTCTGAATGCTGAACATTGACAAAAAGAGAAATACGATACAGACAGAAAACAGAACACGAGCAATGGAAAAGAGGAACTTCAAAAAATCTTTTGAAAACAAGGTCTGAAATAATCCCCCTTTTTCAGTCACTCTGTGTAAGTAGACTGACAACTTCAAATAAATGTCAACATAGACCTAGAATTTTAATACAACTATGGACAAGATTTGAAGTAGGCCACTGCAAGAAAAAAATAATCTTTTTCTTCTAAATTTAAGGGATGCCGTTATCTTTCAGTCCTGTTCATGGAACCAACCATCCAAAGAGATGTGGATCATTGGAAGGATCACATTCATGCATGAGAAGCTTTTAGAGTCTTATATACTTCTTTTTATTTTTTTATTTTTTTTGTAAGCTGTACTCTTTTTATGAGTTGTAATATACACCTGTGAGCAGTGGCAAGTAGGATACCATGGCTGACACTCAGTGGGCAGTCATGAACTTCAGCGCCAGGATTGTTTCTGCTCACTGCCTCTACACACATCCTAATAGAGCTGTGCTGGTTAGAGATGTGAGGAAGTGTGATTTATAACTGCCATAGCTGTGCGGGCAGAAAGTCCCCGTCACACAGCTTATTAGCAAAACTGCGGTGCTGCAGATACAGCTTCTTTCTCTGGGCCTGGACAACCATCAGGAAAAGCAGTACATTGACAAGATGTGTAACACTGCTGGTTTTACTAAGCAAAGCCATCTTGACTTCCCCCCACGGCAAAGTATCTGCCTCCACCCCAATATCCTGTTTTCTTAATAACCCTATACTATACTTTTTGTGCAAGCTTTAAAAACTAGGACATCAGCTGATCAGAACGAAAGCCCGTGCTATGGAATAAATTTACACAGGTTTATGTTCACATAACTTAAAATCACCATGTTTGCTCCATGTCTGAGATCCAGCACTGTATGGCAACTTTCAGGCCAAAGAAAAATTAAAACAGCCAAGTGTATAAAACTGTTGAGTGACCTAGAAGGAAATACCAAGTAAGCAGAGTTTTGCAGATGGCAAAGGAACAAGATATTCAGTGTGTTTTTTTCCCTTACAGGAACTTACAAAATCCTCCACCAAGTATCGCTTTTCTTACATGGCATTTATATTGCTGTCATGCAACAGGGGTAAAAGACACAGAGAAAGAAGTTTTCAAAAGGACCATTTGATCTGTACCACAAAGCATTGAAAATTATTGATTATATGTGTGTTTGTAAAGTAGTTATCTGGTCACATAACTTTTAAGTCTGTGCATATGAACACACACAAAAATAGCCCTCGTACAGCTTACTACGTTCTTTTGAAAATATAACCAGAACAAATTATGACAAAAACAGTAAGGTCCGTAGCTGTAAAAATATTTTTTCCTCTCCATTGTGGAATTTGGATTTTGGGAAGCTGACCGTCAAATACTGCTAGTTTGTATTCGTTGTTCTGTGGAAAAAAGCACACAATGGGGTTTGTATTTGCACATTGTTTCACACGATACAGAGGTGCTGTCAGCTTAGCAACCAATTTGCTTTTCTTTAAAGGAAGCTGGCAAAAATATTTACCTTTAACCTAATAGCTTCACCGTTCTCAAGATCTATAGTTTTGATAAGTTTAAAAAAACATGTTTTTGGAACTGCAACCCAGTAAAGCTGGCTGGCTGTCTTCTAATGCTGATCATCATTTTCTTAAACTCTACTTAGTATTTGCAAAGAGAATAAATGATTACTAGCAGAGTGAGAAACTATGCATAATAATAGAGTTCTTATTCAAGAAATGGATATGTCTCTTCAGCAGCCATCCATCCTCCAACTATGAAATATCATTTCACATTCAGAATCAGTCTCACTGTTTCTGGAATCATACAGTCATTTCCTCCTTAATTTAGAAGAAATACAGAACGTAGAGGAGATTTTTTTTTAAAAAGAGTAGCAGTTTAATGGAAATCTCTATACCCTTTTGACAGTACATTCCTTTTTACATATTATGCTGGGGAGGTTATGTATATTATGTTAGATTTCAAGCAACATCTAGTAACAGACAGTTCCTCAGTAGATAGGAATGTTAATTCTGGGGTGACTTTTAGGAAACACTTTTATTTAAACCAAAACTGCTTTTCTCAAATATCTCAAGAACTGCTATCCATAAAGTCACTGTAATACATATTCCACTCCTAGAATAACACTGTGGCTCTTACTTACCTCAGTAATTCATGAAAGGTCACAAATGTTGGTTCTATAACCAACTTCCAGTTGATCAGAGATTTGGATCATAAGCTTAAGTAATTTTATTCTAATTGAGTAGGCTGGCCCTAAAGAGGATAACACATCATATAAATAGGGCTGAATGCCCACAAATCAGATCTGTGCTAAACCATGAGAATTAAAAATGGATTTTGTACTGCTCCAAAGCCTAGCCATCATACAGCTGAAAAGGTGAAAGAATCCCTGCCCTCAGTCTTAACATCAGTTCCTGAATAGTAACACTCCGTTAGCATCTCGTTCATACTTTATTTATATATATTCACCTACATAAATTTGCCTATAAAGTCAGAAGTAGTATCTTGAAGTAATAGAAAAATACTGTTAAATACTGTATTAGCACACATTTAATAGTCTATCTTCAGAGCATTCTTACTACCTGCTGTGAGGTACCGTACTTAGCATTAACCTCATTTTCAAACAAGAAAATTGAGGCACAAACACTTCAAGGCCATGTTCAAACACACAGTTTTCATGTATTTCCTAAAAAAGTGTATTCCTTAATTTAATCAATGAAACCTGTCCAGTGCCCAGTTGCATTAGCACAAGGGTACCTGTGCAATAGAAGCTAAGCAAATACACAAGCATCTTTATATCATCAATGAAGCTGAGTTTTGTCTCACAGGCAGCATTTTGTACATCACAGGCAGCACACATATGACCCAAGAGTCAGTGACCATACATATGTAGACAAAAATAATACAGCCATGGATGGTTACTAGACCAACATGTATTTTATTTTTGGGTGGCAGGATGTCATTTCAATGATGTGTTTTTCTCTCAGCAAACAAAAGCTCTCCATCCTTACCATTAGAGTACAGCTACATACACAGCTTCAAGAGCCTTCCAGTGACGACCATGTTTAATGGCACCTCTATCTACAGGTGCTCTCAAAGACCTTTGAATCTTCCCACCCTTGAGCAGGAGGCTGGCCTAGCTGAACCTGAACCAGCAATGTGCCCTTGCAACAAAGAAAGCCAACAGCATTCTGAGCTGTGCTACGAGGAGTGTAGCCAGCAGGCTGATGGAGATGTGATCCCTGCCCTCTCCTCAGTGCTGCTGAGACACACCTGAGTGCCGGCCCCAGTACTGGGCTCCTCAGCACAAGAGACAGGGACATGCTGGAGAGAAGATAGCAACAGGGCACAATGGTGACCAGTGAACTGGAGCACGTCACGTATCAGGGAAGGCTGATGCAGCTGGACTTGTTCATCCTAGAGCAGGGAAGGTCAGGGGGATAAATACCTGAGAAGGTGCAAAGAGGATGGAGCTTTCTGTGTTGCCCAGTGACAGGACAAGAAGAAAAGCACACAAATGGAAGCACACATGAAATTCCATTTAAACATAATAAACATGAAGGTGGTCAAATACTGGGACCCTCCATCTTTGGAAATACTCAAAACCCAGCTGGAGACAGCCCTGAAAACCTGCTCTAGCTGACCCTGACGTGAGCAGGGAACTTGGACTAGATGATTTCCAAAGGTCCCTTCCAGCATTAACTGTTCTTTCATTCTGTGACATCCTGTGATGCCATGCAGCCTGAACTCTCCTTCGATCCTAATAATCCAAACTAGAAATGAAAAAAAAATAAAAAAGGAAAAATCATTATCTGCAGACCCTATTAACAGTGCACACTGTGCTTTTTTTAAACGACCATACTGGCCATGAGCCTTTATTGACCAAGTAGCTCATTCTTCTAATGAATTATTCTTCAAGGTGTATATTTTAATAATTTAAGTAAACCCCATGCACTGAACATTTCCCCTTCTACCTAGCAGCAGCCTTCTTATGCAAAGGAAGCAGCTTTGAAGCAAATTTAGCTGACCTATATATGCCAATATTTTATGCTATGCTTAAACTGAATTATTTTCATGCGCTTTTCACATCTGTGACTCAGGAACTCTGTGCTATACACAGTTGTTTAAAATAATGTAAACATACTTCACACACAGGAAAAAACATTGACTTCAGAGAAAAAAATACATAGGCTTATGTGAGTAAAGATCGTTGTGTAAGGCACAAATTTAAAAGAACAGATTAATATTAATCTTCAGGCCCAGTAAGGGGCCTGATGGGATGCACCCCAGAGTACTCATCTGGAGAGGTCCCAGTCGACTGGAAGCTGGCAAATGTGGTCCCAGTTTTCAAGAAGGGCAAGAAAGATCCTGGCAATTACAGGCCTGTCAGTCTCACTTCAGTCTGGTAAAATTATGGAAAAGATTATCCTGGGACTTACTGAAAAACACCTAAAGGACAACAGTCATTGGTCAGAGTCAGCATGGGTTCACTAGGGAAGGTCATGTCTAGCAAACTTAAGTTTCCTTCTACAACAAGATCACCCAGCTAGTTGACCGAAGGAAGCCAGCTGATGTAATTTTCTGGATTTCAGTAAAGCTTTCAATACTGCCTCTCACAGCATCCTTCTGGACAAAATGACTAAAATGCAGTTAGATAAAAGCATAATAAGATGGGTAAACAGCTGGCTGATGGCTCTGGCCCAGAGGATTCTTGTAAATGGGGTTACATCAGGCTGGCTTTAATTTAGTTTACTCATGAGGCCCCATTTGGAGTACTGCATCCAGGTCTGGGCCCCCAGCACAGAAGGACATGGACCTGTTAGAGCAGGTACAGAGGCGGGTCACAAAGATGATCAGAGGGCTAGAGCACCTCGCCTGTGAAGAAAGGCTGAGAGAGCTGGGGCTGATCAGCCAGGAGAAGAGAAGGCCCTGGGGAAACCTCATTGTGGCCTTTTGGTAGTTAAACGGGGCTGTAGTGGGTTTATGTGGCAAGGTTTTGGTAGCAGGGGGCCATAGGGGTGATTTCTGCGAGAAGGATCTAGAAGCTGCCCCATGTTCAGAAAGGGCCCCACTGTTTTCCAGAGCTGAGCCAGTAAGCGATGTTGTTTTGCACCTCTGTGAAAGCGTATTTAAGACAGGGAAAAAAACGCTGCGACACACAGCAGCTGGGAGAGTGAGAGGAGTGAGGAACAGCCTTGCAGGCACCAAGATCAGTGCAGGAGGAGGGGGAGAGGTGCTCCAGGCGCCGGAGCAGAAGTCTCCTGCGGCCTGTGGTGAGGACCATGGTGAAGCAGGATGTCCCCCTGCAGCCCATGGAGTACCACGGTGGAGCAGGGTTCCACGCTGCAGCCCGTGGAGGAGACCACGGTGGAGCAGGTGGCCCTGCACCGACAGCGGCTGCCGCCTGTGGAAGATCCCTGCCCGAGCAGAGGGTCTTCCCTATCTATTCCTGGCCGGACCTGTAGCCCGTGGAGAGGAGCCCACGCAGGAGCAGGTGACCTGGCAGGAGCTGCTGCCCGTAGAGGACCCAGGTTGGAGCAGTTTTCTCCTGAGGGATGGACCCCATGGTACAGACCCATATCTGGAGCAGTTCTGGAAGAGCTGCTGCCTGTGGGAAGCCCACGCCGGATCAGCTCATCAAGGACTGCATCCCGTGGCTGGGACCCCACAGCACAGGGGATGAGAGTGACCGAGAAGGAGCAGCAGAGAAGCGCTGTAGACTGACCATAACCCCCATTCCCCCGTTCCCCTGCGCCACTCGGGGGGAGGAGGTGGAAGAGGGTGGATGGGGGGGGGGAAGGTGCTTTTGGTTTCTTTCCTTTGTTTCTCACTTCTCTAGCTTGTTAGTAATAAGCAATAAGTCTTACTATCTCCTTATGCCGAGTCTGTTTTGCCCGTTACAGTAATTACTGCGTGATTTTCTCGTCCTTATCTCAACCCTTGAGCCCTTTTCACGTATTTTCTCCCCATTCCTCTTTGAGGAGGGGGAGTGAGAGAGCGGCTGTGGTGGAGCTCAGCTACCCACTCGAGCGGAACCACGACAGGAGCTTATTGAGGATGGAAAGTGACTTTTTATATAAGCAGACAGTGATAGGACAAGGTAGAAAATCTGTACTAGGGTAGATTTAGATTAGATGTTAAGAGGAAATTTTTTCCTATGAGGGCGGTGAGGCCCTGGAACAGGTTCCCCAGAGAAGCTGTGGGTGCCCCATCCCTGGAGGTATTTGAGGCCAGGTCAGATGGGGCTTTGTCCAACCTGGTCTGCTGGGAGGTGTCCCTGCCCATGCCAGGGGGTTGGAACTGGGTGGTCTTTAATGTCCCTTCCAACCCAAACCATTCTAAGATACACAGTTTTCTTTCAGATTTTGTTGGTTGCTTTTCAAAGAACTGTAACTGGCACTGGAAAAAATATAATGTAGTGCAGTTCCAACTTTTACTATCTGTCTGGACAATATCACAATGCTGAAATCCCCAAAGCTTCAGAATATCCATGCCACTTGTGATTTCCTAAGGCAGAATGAGAGTAAGATGCACTGGATGTGGCTAACAGGAAAGGCCCTTGTTTACATGTGCTTAACTCTAAAAGGATTTTGTGCTGTGATTCACAGAAACACTTCACATTGTATGTGCCCTTTGGGCCTATCTTATTTTCTAGGAAAACAAGGAAAATCTGTCAAACATGAAACCAATACAGTGCTGTCATCCAGAATCTACGGAAGGAAAACAACTATGTTATTAGCTGCCTTATTTCATATGGTTGGGAAGAAAACAAATGACAATTCTGAAGTATAATGGTAAATTGTCCCAAGTCAGCAGCTACAAATTTCACTGATGTGTTTAGCACAAGCATCCAGCTAGTGTTTTTATTGTCTTGGACATGGTACTGATTGTACGCTGTGGAATAGTTTATCAAGTCTATGTCATACATGGAAAAATTCAAACCAAACAGTGAAAGTTTGAGAGAAAATGGAAACTTATGCAACCTTAACTCTAACAAGGCGTTGCCAGACATACACTACAATAGATGTCCTACGAGAGAGCAGTGGAAGCCACAGACAGATGGGGAGCTGTTTTTCAGATAAAGGTTTTGTACTGCAAAATACATGTAAGTGCTACAAAAGGAACACAATTAAATCAGTCAATCAATACGTCAAAAGTACTAAATTTGAAAAAGCTTTAATAACCGAGTTGGCACATTAGGCTGGATAGGGAAGGTAATTTATTGTAGCATTTGAATCTATGTTAGGATTTGTCACTCACAACAGATGGCAGCACACTGTAGATTAAAGGTACATGAAAGATTTGATGTGACTTGTTTTTGCCATTCTCCTGCTCTTCATTTGTCTTTAAGGTTGTTACTGTGCATTGGTTACTCCCATTGTACTGCTCTGCCCTTTATACCAAAAGACAAGTAACTGCTTCTGTTTCGGGCAGACAAAGCAGAATGGGAATTCTCTGTCTTCTGAGTTCGGTCTGTTTTTGTAGAATCACAATCCTTCATGCTGAAGAAAACCAGCAGAAGGACTATGTCAGCAGTGAAGATGGCTGCTGGCAAGAATATGCTTCTCAGGAGTTTGAAGAGGTGCAAACCTGAACCAACATAATTTGGATGGCAGAACTATGCCTTCATTGGTACAGCTTGTTTCACTTCTGTCAATACACCTGCCTGTTGGTGTAACTATGTCCACCACAGCAGTACTTTGTGTGCTCGCACTTCCACACCGGTAGAACGCTCACAGTGCAGACATCATCCAAGCCTGGTTTTAATAACTGAGGCCAACATTTTCCCTTAGAAGTGGTCTCTGAATCAAAACTCCTACAAATAACCACAACCTGACTTTTAGAAGTCTGACTCCTGACATGAACAAAGCTCGGAAGCACTCAGCACTCTGAAGAACTTGGCTATTTCAAATTGTGTGCCAAAAAGCACACATTCAAAAAGGACTGAACTGAACATTGCAGGACTTGGCTTTTGGATAAGAATTAACAACCTGAAACTGAAACCAAACAGCTTCTTTTTAGCTCAAAAAGGGGGCATGCACGGCCCTACTGCAGAAGTAAAAACACTTTGCCTTCTCAGTGGTAGAATTTTTATTCCATCAACCCAGAGAGTCTACAAGAAAATTATGTCTGATGCACTGCTTCTTTTTCTGGGCACAGATATGCCCTGAGATAGGCACCTATGTGACAAGACATGTATTTATTTATCTATGCATTTATTTTAATACAGCTAAGCAGTTAGAGCCTGAACTTGTCCAAGTCCTGTCTTGTACTGAAGGGATTTAAATCCACTGCCACTAGACCAGTCCTTCTCCAGCCCTGCTTCTCCAGCAGCAGAGGACTCAAAGCACACAGTCTCCCTGGTTGTAATTTTCTCTGTTAAACCCCAGGATCAGTCACTATAACAGTGCCACTATTCACCATTTCATTCCATCTGCAAATGTATTCAAGTATCATTTCATATTTCCTTCCAGGTCACTGATAAAGCTATTGAGAAGCATCATGGCAAGAACAGACTCCTGTGAGTTCCCACTAGAAGCAATCTTTGAGATCAATATTCCTCATCTCCCATCGCCTTTATAAGATGTTTCTGTTAGCCAGTTTTTAATCCACTTGATAACAATGGATTACACAGATTTTACACAGTTTTGTTTTGCTTTTAATGACAGTGTGTCAACAAGTCTAAGTAAATGTCATAAAGCAGTCTAAGTATAATACTGTCAGCACAGTTATCTTTGTCGTTGTAATTTGTGATCTTGGAAACAGCAGTCTTTAGTTTGTTTGAAAAGATCTATTACCCACAAAAACTTGCTGGTTGGTATTCTCCTGTGCAAGTTTTCTAGTCTGACAGAGAATTAAGACGGGAAATGTAATTATTGACTTTCACGTTTAACTTCAGTTTCAGAAGAGCTGAATTTCTATAGGAATGACCAGCAAGTATTTTCATCATGAAGTGTAAAGCACCAATCAGTATCTTTGCTGTGATAATGTTTCAAATAATCTCAAATGCTTCTGTGCCTTGCAGCTGCAAAACACTTGAAATATTATAGGTATAGTTTGGTTTTTACACAGTTTTCCTCCCACATATATTTCCTTTTGTCATTTCTCTCTTCCTCCCACTATTTGCGTACATTTTAGGAGAGAGACAGGAATTTTTACAGGATGAGATTAAAGAACAGATAACTAAGAAGAAAAGCTGAACATTTGTATGGTCTTGTAAGCTAACTTTATGGCTATGCTTAATACAATTTTTGAGAGTTCAGCTAATGTTACCATAATTAATCCAATAACCTTATTTTTGGCAAACTCTTTGAACTGTGGGAGTTTCAACTTAAATTGTATTTAATCACTAGCCCTCTAAATTTATCACTCCTTATTTTGTAAGCTATTGATTCAGAACATCTTTCATCTGCTGCCTCATCCTATGGCATTTGTATTAGCAGGTAGAAAGGCGAGATACTATATAACAATTTCTGTCTTGTTACCCTACTTTATCTGAAAATAAAGATATAAAAATCTCCATGGAAAAACAAGAGGGTATGAAAGAAGATTTAAACAGAACGTGAGAAGCTCTTTAAATAGATTAGAGGATTCATCATTGCTTATAGCTCTTATTTGCCGAATGGAATTACTTCCAAACTGTCAGGTATATCTGTTAAGGCAATACCTAACATCTAGATTTTAATATGCTCGGTTTGAACCACATTCGAATATTCCTTCAAATATTTAACCTCAATTTCTACTCTCTTATATGGGTTAGACACACACACACGCCAAAAAAAAACAACAGCGGAAATACAATGTTTTTGTGAATGCCCTTAGTTTGAGTGTATTCAGTAAGATAAACATTTGGCCCTTTACATACGAAGTTAAGAGCAGTACAAATTGCAATTAAACTGAAGATTTGTGTGAAATTCTCCCTAAAGTGGCAGAAGTTACTGTTCGCTTGTGGGAGAGGCATCACCAAAAAGAACATTTGCCTGACATTTGACTGATACAACCATTCTTGAGTGGCTTTGTAAAGCCTCTTTATGAATCATTACACAACACTGATCCATATACTACCAATCTACCAAGAAGAACAAGAAAGGCTGCTTTTCTTTTTTTTTTTTCCCCATCAGAAAAAAAAATCCAATCAAAATATTCTGGGATTTTGGTCCTCAATCCAAGACATCTCCCAAGGCCGGGGGGCTTATTCCAAAGCTGGCTTCATGTCTTCTGATGTGAAGACATGTATTTTTCATATTTTTCACAAACTTTTTTTTTTTTTCAGCATATGAAACACCAAATGTTTTCAGTCAAGTCTTCAACCAACCCAGAGCACAGGGCCAGTCCTAGGTAAACTGGAGTTCTGCCTATAAATGCTTTGTCAGTGTTTCTCACATTCCCAATCACCTCTGCTTTAACAGAACATTCTCCATTTGTGAATAGAGATACAAAGAGTAGAATCAAGACTATGAAAAAAAAATAGACCCTACATTTAAGTTTCATTTTCCATTTTTTTTGAAGGAAAGATGAAGTGTTCCTTCCAAAAGGAAAGGCTTTCTAAAGTCATTCTTGTTTTTTTGTTTTTTTTTTGGTTTTTTTTTGAGTTGAAGACAGACAGAAGTGGAAGTTACACTAAGACACAGCTACGCTGACAAGAGATATCACCTGCACAGATCATTTTACATATGTAATTATCTTAATGAAATTATAAAACGTCAGACATTTGCATCCAATTTTCCAATTCTGAGCTCAACATCCGACCGATATAAAATTAATGTATACAATCACCGTTTATTAATAAATACCTGACAGGACTATTTCAAGAAGCTAAGAAAAAAGATACAAAATCAATGTGCTTTGTGCCTGTGCTGCCAAGAATGACTTTGGCTCTGATGATATAACTCTACAAACATTTGTTAGCACAATGTTATTTACTTTCTTGTTTTGCCTAACTGCAATGTTTGCTTTGTACCTGCGTATGTTTGCACTTTTCTTATGTTCAGGATCATGATTTCAATGAAGCATAGGTTTGTGCAAGAAATATTTAGTCTGGGTTTATCAGTCTTGAACACTCAACACAACATTCCTAAAGCAACACCGTGCAATAAGCCAGTTTCCCCATTTCATCTATGACCTGGAGTTGTGATGAAAGACAGGAAATTCACCTGATTCCTGGAGATAGCGATACACCAAGAAATTCACTTCGTCACTGGTTATGCTCATCTTAGCCCAACCTCAATATGATGAGGTTTACGAGAAGTGTGATCCACGCTCTGTTCAAAGGGAAAGAAAAGAACAGGTTTTGTTTTATCTTGATTTATGAATAAAGTTGTTAGCAAAATAGAGGTGGGATTTGTTAAGGTATTTTACGGTCTCATTATTAGAGCTGGTATATCCCCATGTGAGGCACCCATTAAATACCGTGAGTCAAGTACTTGAGCTGTACTATACCTTTTATTATAATTAAAGAGGAGTATTTAATATATACAAGAATCTCAGGGAGCATTTTAAGTCTTGAAAGCCTTTGCAAATGTTAACTCTTTTACTTCTGTGGCTTTACTACAGATTCTCTGGACGCTCCTGGTTTACTGTAAGAGTATCGCTGTTTCAGACTGCAATTGCAGTCACATATAACATACCAAATCGTAACCTCTTTGCAGCCCCAAATTTGACATCTAGTTTTCCATCCAGTAGTTCACCCATTTAACAGACAGATTCTTTCCTTACAAAACCAAGTTATGCAGAGGACATAAATAAAGTTCCCATAACATAGAAAAAAAAATCTAATTTTAAGATGAAATTACAAATTTTATTACAGGGGTGTGCACATGAGAGAGAGAGTGGGAGGGAGGAGAGAGAGAATGCAATATACCTCGTGCCAACAAGGAATACAAATATCCTTGCATTATATAAAGTTATAACGTTATAATGTCTCTGCTGATTATGGGTGAGCAAGAATTATTCACTTAAGTAATCATAACCTTTAGGATGACAGTTTTACATTGCTATTTTGGGCACGTACGCTGATAATAAATAAATTTGTTTTGAACATTTTCCATTAAATCTTGATGATTCATTTCTGTTTGGAAATCTGATTTAAGAAGTTTGCTTTCCAAAGCTGTAAGTACTTCTCAGACATAACCCTTGCTGCTCTGTCAGGCACACCATACCTATACCTAACGATGTAAAGATCTGGACATAGAAGCGCATGCCACACGCTGGCTGCGAATTATAAATGAAACACCGTAGGTGTGTGCTGTTTGTTTCAATTTCCCGTATGTCTCTTCTTGGCAAGCAGAAAGGGCTTTGTTCATCGAAAACCTCTTCAGCAGTTCCTGCTGCCTAAAGAAGCACCTGCTACTGAGGGCAATGCTGATCAACTACAAGTTTCCCCGGCTGATCATTTCAACCAGCGGGTCACTCCTGACTGTAACAGATGTCTCTGCATATTTATGGAAATTGAGGTCTTTTGAACCCTGTTAAGCCTTTTATTCTCCTGTGCTGCTAATTTCATCAATTGTTCAGATGCTGTTTTGCCATAAGGAACCACACCTTACTAAATTGGGAGACACCTTCCTCGACAAATCTAGTCTTTATCATCATAGTTTGCATTCCACGGAGAACACGAAGAAAGAAAATACCATAAATCTCACAGGCTCAGCTGGGAAAATTTCCTCTACTTTGGGAACGCTGCTGTTAGGATTCTGGGGAAGACACCACCAGCTGCACCCAGCATCCAGCTCTCTCACAAACGCCACACATCGCCCTGGAAAATTGTTTGGTGTCTTTGCCCCTCGATTCCCCCTCTGTAACAGGGGCTGACGTTTCCCTGCCACGCAGTCAGGAGGCACCTGTAGCTGCAGTGGGGTTAGATACCAAGGTGGCATTGCCTTAGCTCACAGACAGGACGGAAAGACATCTGCACGTGGTGAACACGGTACGTTCACAGGCGTGAAGAGCCAGCAGAGGAAGCACCATGGGAGGGCTGGAGAGCTGGCTCAGCACCCAGCCACAGCCTCCGCTCCATGCCCAGCACGGGGCGGTCAGCCTGCAGCACCTGAGACTCTACATCAGGAATATTCAGATGGGAGAGCACTTCCTTCCAAAACAATAAGCTCCATAAAAAGCGGTGGCTTTTAAATACCACTTCTTCCAGATAAACATCATTGTTCCTGAATAATTAATAATTCTCTGCGCCTCTTTTTGCATAGTCATTGCCATACGATGAAGAACAAAAAGCATGCAGAGCAGCAGTTAACGTCATTTTCATCCCCAACTACACAGAATACATCCGTATCACTGCTGCAGTGATGATAACAACAGATAAAGAAACTTTGATAGCGGTGGGTTTAAAAAGCACCCAACATAACATTTTTAAAAGTATTTTAAAAATAGCGGTTTCAATATTTGGTGGTAGGAAAGTTGGTAAAGTTGAAACCTCTTACAAAAATTCAGTTTCAGCAATGACGTACTTTGTGGTAAAATGAACTTTATTTAAAAAAATCAAGAACCTACAAATGCTGTTTCTGGATGCATCCTGCTAATTCAAGCCATTGACAGTGCATTTCCCACATACAGAGAGTTGCTTTAGGAAAGGGAAGGAAAAGGAAGGATGTCGTTTTTTGTTTGTTTTTCTAAAGAAGACTTTTCTTAAATGAATTAAAACCAGAGAAAATCAGCCTGACTGCAAAATAAATAGTTTGACAGCCACGGAAAAACCTCCACAGCAGCTACCTTTGTAGCAGAATCCCAAACACACTGAGGAGCTGGATTTACAATGCATTTTCCCTGAAGTCAGTCAACAGGAATTACTTTGACATATGTGTCAGATCATATCTTTATACACACTGCTACCATGCCATAAATAACCAGATGATCCCCACTCATACATTTAAGGTTTCTTCCCTCCCAGAGATGCCAGTGGAGCAATCAGACACACAACTGCAATGCTTTTACCCGTCCAAAATGATGCACAGACCTTGGCTTTGACCCAGAGAAATCTATTCATTAGAAATTTGGCTGAGCTTTGAAAGACCATACTCAATTTCATTAACGCTCTTTTTGATTTCCTTCTTCCCCATGGATAAACATCCCAAATAAAAAAGATTACAGAAAATGCGGTGGGGAGGAGAGGAATATAATTCTCCTTTGGGTATCTCTCAGTCTGATTCATAAGCAGCGAACAACTAGCCTCCCCCTCAATACATTTTTTTAATGCAGAAATGCAAACTTCTATAGGAAATGGCAGAAACTCTTAGTTATCATTGTGAAGGAATTATTTCTGTTAACTGACAGTCTTCTTTTGTTACTAGAGACTGCTACTACTGAGATTAATACTATTTTTTTTTAATAAAGTATAGCTTAGAAACAATACTGCAGTGCCTTCGGAGACACTCCGCATTCAAACCAGCAATAACATCTTAATTCTTCACAATCTCAAGTGGAATTACAAAAAGCATTCAAACGCACGCTCGAGCTTTCTTTTCTTGAAACATTTTTTTTCCTGCACCCAGTTACACATGAGGGAAAATTCCACTTACTCCAACCTTGCCTTAAAAACACGAGCTTTGATCCTGCCGATATTTGGGAATGTTCAATCAACGTGAGCAGAGCCTACCGTGACTGTGCACTTCCCAATGCGTTATGGGCCCCAAACACTGAAAACCCCTCAGTCCATGGGTTGTCAAGAGCAGGCGAAATTAAATTCCACCTTTTCTTTAAATACAGGCTCAGCTGTCAGTCCTGCAGGGGCAGGCTGGCGGAGACCCTTGGCTTGCAGCGCTATGGAGCTGGGTTTGGATATGCTACGGGTGTGCTTCTTGGGCTGCTCGGGGTGACCGGGCAAGCTCATTTCCTGGCACTCAGCACTGGAGCTGACCTGGCTCTGCGTGCTGGTGTCCCACTGCTCCCAGATTAGCCCTTCCTGGAGCACCGGGAGCCTTGCTGATGCAGCGGCTGTGCCAGAGGCTGGAGAGGAGGCCTGTGGAGCTCCAGCACCGCGCCAGCCGGGTCCACCAGGAGCGGCGTACTTGCATCATGGTCCCGTACCCACATCGAGTGATTGCTTTTCCTTCTCCAGGAGCACTGTAGCACTGTTCCCATAAATAAGGCAGATCCGGCTGCAGAATCACAGGAAAATAACCTTTTTTATCTTGAAAATAGCACCGAGAGCCACCTAATAGCTCCTCTCCTGCCCTTGTAGGGTGACCACAGGCCCTGCAAGGCCGTTCCTGGCCTGTGGGCTCGCCTGCGACAGGGCAGAGCACGGCCAGGGGACACAGGGGCCAGTTCAGGAAAGGAGCTCACACTTGCCACTCGCAGCAGCACTGCCAGTCAGTCCTCCCCTCGGGAAGACGGAAACAGGCCAGACATTTAGGGAAAACACCTCGACTAAAACCTCGACCTGAAACCGAAATAGGAAACTGGATGCTTCCTATTTCTGCACCCAGCCCTCCTGACAGAAATTCATCAGGCTGCCAGCCAGGTCCTCATGTTACCCCCTGAAAAGCTGCAAGCTTCAATCTGCTTCAACTGAATGCTGAGTAGGCTTCAGCTTCTTGGAGGATTTTTTTTTTTTTCCCATTGTTGTTAAACAGCCCCCACAAACCCGCAAATGTTCATTTATCTCTGCACTGCTGCATGGGAGACGAAGCTCCTGTGCTTGTGCTCCCATTTTCTCGTCCAAGACGGCTCCGGGTGTGAAGCTGCACCCCTCAGGAACCAGCGCAGCCTCGCCATCTCGGAGCAGAGCATGCGAACACGGGAGCTAAGAGAGGCTCTCAGAAGGCAATCTAAGTGCTCAGCTAGAGCAGTAGGTTACTGTTTTGCATATGCTCTGTAGTTTAAATGAAAAACAACATTTCCCAAAGCCAGACACCACTTCTCACAAAGCAACCTACTTACTCAATCTCAGTATTTTCAGTTGAAAACTGTTGAAAATCAGAAAGTTTCGAGCCCCACACTTCTAGGCTGTGTCTTACCATGGAGCCCGAACACAGGCAGCAGGCTGCAGCTCTTCCCCAAAGGATAACAAGCTCTGTTTGGCCCACAGCATTGCCTTCTTCAGTCTTGTCTTTTACTGCAGCTGCCTCTTTTGGAGGAGAAAATCCAGTATGTCTCCTCCCCAAAACGCCAAACCAGAACTTTTGGAGAGCTAAAGCGCACACACTGCTCCCTCTGCCCCAGCACCTCCTGCTGTTTCAACATGCTAAATAGTAAAACATCTTTTCTTTCCAGCATCCTGACATGGGAGTGATACAATTTCATTCCTTCTGATTACAAGGTCCAGAGCACACAGGATGATTCTTTCCAAACTCCACCTATGCTAGTCATCAAAATAATAGGTAGCCCTGGTCACAATGCAGCTTGTGCATGCGTAACTTTCAGACTCTATTACAGATGCTCCCAAATGTCTTTTCATCACTTACATTTAGTATTTTGGGGGTTTCTTCACAAACATTTTTTTTCTCCCAGGGGAATAAAGCCTGATATACTGCCCTACAGGATCATCTCAGGGAACACTTAGTGCCCTGTGCAGTATCTGCTGTTGCACCTACAGCTCTGTTGCTGGCATTTACAGCAGCTCAGTAAGGGCAGAGACCTCAAGAAAAGGCAACAGGCTTGCCAGAAAACATGAACTGCCAAATGTTCAGGCTGGCTTTTTTTTTTTTTTTTTTAAGTCTATTTATTTGCGTTGACCTTCTGTTGATTTTAAAATGGCCACACTAAATCAAAACAAACCCAGGAAGCTCCAGCTCATTCACACTGCTACCTGAAGACCATATCCTTACGAGAAATAACAACAGCGTCTGTCTAAGATCTTCAGGAAAAATGGTACTGATATAAATAAGGTCTAGCTCAGATCCTAACATGTTCTCATCTCATACAATTAATCACTGAATTCAACCGTACCAAAGTTCAAAATCTGGTGCCAATTGAAAAAAAGCGGAGGTAGAAGAAACGACAATTATACACATTTGGCAATGATTAATGAACCTGCAGTTCTGTCTTGAAGAGGTCACTCTTGATGAATCAAGTACTGTGTGGGCAAATCTGACAAAAATAGGATTTTCATTTGAATATAAGGGTCTATCAAAATAAAATAAAAACTTTGTTCAGAAATGTCAGTTTACTATGCTGTACTTAGAAAGATGTGCTTTTGAACAGATGAATCTCTTGTATTAAAGGCTAACTGTGCCTATTGTCTTTATCCTATTAAAAATCTGCAATAAAACAAAAACAAACAAACCAACCAACCAACCAAACAAAACGTTTGTCCTGTCCTGGAAAATAAATAAATTAGTAAAGGAATAATACAGTAAAATATCAAAAAATAAAAATTAAAATCCAACCTAACAGAAAAATACTAGTAAAATAGCTTGGCCAGTTAAACACTTTGATGAACATCATTGCAGAACATTTTATTTCAGCATTAATATAACCTTTCTTTAACTTATAAATTACATTTCAAATTGAAAAGCTATTTGGAATCATACCTGGATCTATTTATTTTTAAAAATGGCACAAGAGATATTCCAGCAATTTCTAAGTGCTATTCAAACATTTTCCAATTAATCAACAATTTCCAGCACAAAATAAATGTCAACTGAAGACAAGCCTTTCATCCCCAAATTCCCAGCAAACTCCATCAAAAGGTGTAGAACAACTGTGCATCAGCTCTTTCATACTTCTAATCTCCTAGTTTGATCAGGTTATTTTTCAGTTCTCGGATGGTTTACTTAATTACATCAGCCTCCAGCATTTCAGTTCTAAGAGTTCAAGTGGATCTTTTCCAACTCCTTTTGCTATAAAGTGAAATGGGTTTTCCTGTATTGATCTCTCCTTTTTGGCACTTCGCTAAGGGGAAAAAAAGCAAACAAAAGCAACCGCTCTTCTTAATTAGTGCAATTGTGTTATACCTCTTTTATAGCTTAGTTCTAAGAGGCAATTTCAATTATTTTTTTTCTCTTTTTAAATAAAATTAATGTTTACAACAGTATATTATATGGAAAGCCCAGGGAAGCCAAAAATATGTCTGAGGGGAGAGTAAAGGTTGATGGTAGCCCTAGAGCTTGCAAATGAAATGAAATGAACTTTTGGTGCTTTTTTATTTTATTTTTATTTTTAAAGAGGGAACTAGGGGATTAAGAAATCAAACCACATGATTGGATTTAGTTTGCGAATCAAGACACTTGATCACTCTTGAACAACTGAAGTTAATTGGGAATGCTGCCAGGAAGCAGAAGTAAGATTTTCTTCCTCACATGAGCACAGAACAATAGTGTGGACAAACTACATGTTCACTCACGTCAAGTCAATTAGACTAAAACACATGATCATCTGATTGTACACCTACTTCTGTGTGCACACGTGTATTCCCCATGTATACAATGCAACCAGAAGTTATAGATCTTACAAGTAGTGCTACACATTCAAAAAAGATAATGAAGACTTATAACATTATGAAGACAGCACAATTACCCTACTGGTATTTACTTTTCTTGATTTTTGGCAAGAGAAGTAGTGTAATAATACTATCTCAAATTTAACTTTTCACCAAAATTATCTGGATTTTTATTAAAATCTTAAAGAAAGAACGAACATTAGCATTTACATTTTTCATCAGTGCTTCATATTCACAGAGCGCTAAGATAAAAGGAGTATGATGGGATGATCTCCTGCCAGAACTGGTTGTACCTGTTTCATTTTCTTTCTGTAACCACAGATCAGAGTAAAATAACATAGATGAATTTTTAGAACGAACATCGCCTCAAATATTTAGAATTAAGCACAGTTTCTTTTTCAGCTGCCAAGAATTTCTCTAATACCTAAAAAGATACACTAAAACTTCAATTTAAGGAATCTGAGTCCCAAGCTTGCCTTTAAGTAAGGATGCAAACAGACACCCAACTGTGATGAGACAGGCCAAGGACCAGTAGATAAAACATTTGCCTTTGAGGTGACACCATGCAGCTGGGACAGATAAAGAAGCCTCCACAAAGGCCCAGAGCCACCTGCTGCATGGGCAGTTGGGATTAGCAGGCATGATGCCTACTTTATTTATCTTTTAAATGAGGCAAAGAACACAAGAGCTATGGGCTGGAAAGGACAGCCATGACTTGCCTGAAAGACAGAATAGCTGAATAAGGCTTTTTCGATTTTTTCTGACTTTTACCCAGCAACTTTACTGGTTGAAATGGTGCAACTCTGGGAGCAGGGACCAATACCCTGATTTTTCCCAATGCATCCAAGCATTTTTACTAGGCTGCAGAATCAGAGTGCATCTTGCTCGATGTCTTTATTTTTGAAGAGAGAGATAACATTAAAAAATCCATGTGTGCTTTTTACAATGCCCCTTATATAAACTGCTTCCTTTAATGCCCTGAAGGCAAATCCTTGTTTTCAAAACCAGACCGCTATCAGCTCATCAGCCGGAACGGTGTTAGTGCCAGCTATAGTGATAGGGACCTTCACTACTCAACACTTGATGGACAGGCATGGTAGGCATGTCACATGAGCACTGCAAGACCAGGGAAGTGACACATAATGATGGCAGCATAAAGGGGTTTGAATTTTTTTCATACACGTGAACTTGGTCTTCCTATTTTGTTTCTTTGTTCCAAATCTCCAGCATGCAGGAAATACTCTCAGGACCACGGGCAGACTGCAGTGGTAACACCAACACTATGCAGAGGTGCTCTTGGTCCAGAAACTTACAGGTTTGGGTCTCTGCCAAAAGGACCAAATATTCAGTCAAACCTGTTTCAATTCCATGTACATTTGAATTTTATGTTGTTTTATTATCTTTTGGGACTGCTTGTCACAAGTACAGTCAGAAAAAGACCAAACAGCATAACCATCAGACCAAGGAAGGTGATTCTTTCCTTCTACTCTGCTCTCATGAGACCCCACCTGGAGCACTGCATTCAGCTCTGGGGCCCTCAGCACAAGGACACGGAACTGCAAAGTAGGTCCAGAGGAGGTCCACGAGGATGGTCAGAGGGCTGGAGCACTCCTCCTATGAAGACAGGCTGAGGGAGTTGGGGTTGTTCAGCCTGGAGAAGAGAAGGCTCTGGGGCCTATACCTAAAGGGGGCCTACAGGAAATCTGGGGAGGGACTCTGTCAGGGAGGGTAGTGACAGGACAAGGAGGAATGGCTTTAAACTAAATGAGGGTAGATTTAGATTGGATATAAGGAAGAATTCCTTTACTCAGAGGATGGTGAGGCACTGGAAGAGGTTGCCCAGAGAAACTGTGGATCCTCCATCCCTGGAGATGCTCAATGCCAGGCTGGATGGGGCCTTGGGCAACCTGGTCTGGTGGGAGGTGTCCCTGCCCATGGCAGGGGGGTTGGAATTACACGGTCTTTGATTTGGTCTTTAGATGTTTTTTAGTTGGTCCCTTCCAACCCAAACCATTCTGTGATTCTATGAAACACAAAAGCCATTCTGGTGCTGTCTCCTGACAATACCTGCAAATTGAATGAAAAAAACAACTCTTGGACTTAACCAAAACTCTAAGTTTAAGTTGACATAAAACAATAGGAGTTTGTGCTGGCCTAAAACAACATGAAGCGTTTTAGCTGTACAAGCTAGCTCCACATGGCTGCGGAGCAGTAGATTAGTGGACTACTGGCCAGTTGTCATCAGCTTTGATCATGACAAGTGCAAAGAGGTGGCCACGTCTATGTTGTGCCACCAGCTCAGGCCACGTGGCTGCCAAGTGAACGAGGTCTGTGGGAGACCTGCAGAGGTCTGGAGATAACGTGAGAGGGGGAACCCCGCTAGTTCACAGCTGGATGGCCTCAGGCGGAGGGAATGTGCAGTGACGTCCTTTGGGGGGTGGGGTTTTATTACTTTCTGCTAATAAGCTTAGCAGATGTTACTGGGAACAGTCTGATGTTATTTTTCCATCATTTATAACTTTATTTTTAATTTTTTCCTCAGAGCAAGCAAAGGCAATAGACCTTACCACATATTTCAACCTTAACTTCTTTTCCCTGTAGTATTGTTAAAAGTATGGCTGAGGATTTTCCTTATTTTTATTATTATTATTATTACACAAAAGGAAAAAGTATTTTTCCCATTCGCCTGTAACTCCAAACTAGCTCAAAGCATTATATTCTGAGTTATAGGGGAAAAAATGTTTTTCAGGCTCACAACATGCAAAATATCACCCACCAAAACAAACATCTTGTAAATTATAGAATACAGGAAAACAAAGAATTACAATGGAAACTGTTTTGCACTTTTATTGTGGAGAACCCTGCTATAAACTATTTATAAACATATTAACTATGGCTATGAATTGTTAATGTTTTCTCTTGAATAATCTTAAGAGAATGCTGTAAGGACAAACATTAGATAGGGTATGCAACAGAACAACAGAAACATAAATACACACATTCAGGGTATTTCACTGCAGTGTATTTATACCTCCAAGGTTTAGGTCTTACTAGAAATCTTTTTTTTTTTTTTTTTTTTTTTTAACAGAAGTTTCACTGGACTTCTGGTTTACACTGGTTTGAGCTCTGTAGACGCGTCATTCAAAGCCTCCACTTCTATGGAACATATAATACTACTTTCCTTGTTGGAAGGGAAAGGGCAAAGGAAGGATGGAGAGACTCAATTAGCTTTAAAAGGATGCCTGCAGACACTTCTAAGCTACCCTTGAAGTAAAAGCTTACTTCTACGTTACTTTTCTGTATTCACATTGCTAGATATTTCATACAGAAACTTCCCATTAAAAAAATCAATACGAAGAATTAAGACTGAGCAATCTCAGTCTTATGAAAACCACCTCAAGCACCAATTTCAGGTAGTTTGTTGTTGTTGTTGTTTTGTTTTCTTGTGTGTGCGTGTGGGGGGTTTGCTTCTAACTTTTCACCTGAATGCTGTATATACAGACTGCAAAGAGAGAAGAAAAAACAGTCACAACGTATCCAGTAGTACAGTCCTGTACAACACTATCACACATAATATCTGCCTTTTCATCCATCCCTCTTTCCTTTATATGCTGTTTTTAAAGATCAGGGTGAGGAAGACTCTTTCTGTCACTTTAAGTTTTCTGGCTTTCTGTCTTAACTGGTAAGACCATAGGTGGAATAGTCAATGCATCTCTTCTTTAGATGGAGGGTGTCCGCCCATTTTTGCAAACACTTTACCAGCCATAAAATCATAGAAGGGTTTCGGTTGGAAGGGACATCAAAACCATCCACATCCAACCCCCCTTGCCATGGGCAGGGACACCTCTCACTAGATCAGGTTGCCCAAGGCCCCATCCAGCCTGGCCTTGAATACCTCCAGGGATGGGGCATCCACAGCTTCTCTGAGCAACCTGTGCCAGGGTCTCACCACTCTCTGAGTGAAGAATTTTCTTCCTTACAGCTAATCTAAACCTACCCTCTTTTAGTTTGAAGACATTACACCCCCCTTGTCCTATAACTACACTCCCTGACAAAGAGTCCCTCCCCAGCTTTCCTGTAGGCTCCCATTAGACACTGTAAGGCTGCTGTAAGGTCTCCCAGGAGCCTTCTCTTCTCCAGGCTGAACACAGAGGTACACACAACATGTAGAAAGGTTTTTTCCTTTCCAAATCTGTAGCAATTTTGGTACATCTCAATATCATATTTGATTGTTTCCTCTGGTCTAGGGACAGCAGAAGACTTAAACAGCAGCACTGTAAGGTTTCTTTTTATCTGCTGAGATTGTATTATAGCAGTGATTTGCCAGTCCTGACTACATTTTATTTTTCATTTTAGATGGATGAAGCTAACTAAATTTCTGGTGAAGTTCTATACAGGCCTAGTATAAACAGCAAAGTCTATAGATTAAAAGGCACCATTAAGAGGGAAGCTTTTTAACCTAATTTTTTTAAAGCTAAACAGCCTAAAAACGAAGATGAACTCAAAAATCCTTGGGGAGTCAGAGACAGACATGACATAATCTAAGTTTTTCATAAAAAAAAAAAAAAAATTAGCTGAATACTTCTCAGGAAGGATTTTAATCTATTATGACACAGTTATTAGTTTGAGCAGATCAAATAAAAAAGCACTCCCGGGCTTAAAAAATCAACACAGAGAACTGAAGCTTTGAATTCATACATACAGAGTTTGAGAAGCTTTTAAAGGTTTTAATGCCTAGAAAAGAATTGTTTCCTCGGAGAAGAAAATAATCCTATGTTGTTGGCCTTCCCTCTCAGAAGGATGCTAGGGAAGCCAGAGGTGATCATAAGGGTTGACATAGCTGTCAGTCTTATGTTTACTATCACAAAAATGTTCAAAAAGCCAGTGAACATCAGTAGGATTTTGGGTGCCTAAAGGCTTGAGGACCAGAGGTTCAAAGAGACCTCTGAAGGTCTGTAGTCCAAACAAGGGCCAGCTCTGGGGTCAGACCATGCTGCTCAGGGCTTGGTCCAGTCAAAGCTTGAAACCCTCCAAGGACAGAGGTGGACCAGCATCTCGGGGTGACCTCTGCTGCTGCCTTGCTGACCTCACAGGGAAACAGCTTTTCCTTGCACCCAGCCTGAAGCTCTCCCGTGTCAACTTGTGCCCCTTCTCCCTCAACCTCCCACTCTGCACTGCTATGAGGAGACCAGGAGACCACTTCCATCTCCTCAGTGACACCCAGTAGGCGCTGTGGGGCTGTTAAGTGCCCTGAAGCTGTCCCTTCTCCCAGCTGACCCAGCCTCTCTTCACAGGGCAGATGCTCCAGCCCCACCACCTTGGGCACCCTCCACACATCTCTACCAGTCTGCCCATGTCTGTCTTTGCTGGGGTCCAAAAGTAGATGCGCTATAATGAATGCCATGTAGAGAGGGATCATTCCTTCCCTTGATTGACTGGCTACACTTACGCTCAGATACCCCAGGGTTATGCGTTTCTTCCTGTTAACACAAAGAGAAATTACAGTAGGGTTATAAAGATATAATATCTACATAGGGCTTTAAAATGAATATCAGCATCCGAGTAATTGAAAGTAGAAGTCTTCTTCCAAATCGGAACAGTCTTACTCATTACCATCTTTACTAATTTATATGGACAAATCATTTTCATCTGGGAAAGATACACAGAGAGGGAGATGGGGTAATGCTCAACACTGATATGCTTACTGGACCTTCTAAGGATGCAATAACCAAGAGAGTATTTTAGCCATCCAGCTCCTGTAATGTAATTCTCACATGCTACTTAGCTATTGAATTCCCTCTACAAGGAGGGGAAAGAAATGTGCCTGTTTCAAAGATTTATGTGCCTTCCTGTAGCCGTGGATTAGACACTTGTCTGAGACTGGGATTCATTGCTTCAGATTTCCCTTTCAAATCTAGGCACCAATTTGTATCTTTGGCTGTAGAGAAACCGACACAGTATCTTTATTTGAAAATAAAAAAAAATATATAGCAGAAAGGTGGCAGGGGAAGTGGTGGAAGAGATTTAAGAGATGAAAGGTTAAAGAATTCATTAAGAATTAGCAGGTTGAAACTTGCATTTTCCAGCTCTCAGGAGAGCACACTTCACACCTGGTTACAGGTTGCTGAAATGAAAACTCTGAGGAGCAAAGAACGTGGGAGTCATGAGCCAAAAGGATGGGGGAAACAGAGATCTGTAACTCCTCTTAATGATTCGTTGCTTATTGCAGATATACTGCAGCTGGATAGTGAACAATCAACATTTCAATTTTTCAGCATTGATGAAAAAATATACATACTATGTATGAGTATTCACATACTGCTTACTCATTTTTTATTAATCTTTTCTCTCCTCACCACTATTGTTTTACATATGTTTTACATTTCCTTATTAAGGAGAGATAATTTTGGTCCCTTTATTTCTACAGAAACTCAAGATTCTTTGTAGTATTATGCAAGGAGCAGACATCAACACCTATATTTAAGTATGACACGTTATAAGCTTATATTATCACTTATAATTTCACTACACTTTAACTGTTTGGACTGTAAAGCTCCACGGTGAGTGTGTGCCTCAGGCTAAATTTTTTTTCTGGAAGGCATAAGCAAAAATAGTTCAGTCATTTCAGAGTGCAATTGGGGAAGATAGCGTTGCTGATATTTTTACAGCTGTTTCAATGAGAATCTCTAGTGCTTCCATACTTTGGAGCAAGGACTTGACATTTGGCAGAGAGGTTGCTCTGATGGCGATGTGCCTTTTCCATTGCAGTGAAAATCCATATAAATTGAATTAAAATAACCCCCCCTGAAAACACTACTTTTATGTGCACTGCACAGGTTTGTTGGAAGCCAATAATTAAATTATCAAAATATTACCATTTCACTAACTTTGCTGCATCCTACGGCGACAGGAGCTTAGAGTCTTTTTACATAAGGGGACACAGATACATCCTGATGCAGAAGCAAAGGTATGGGATGGGACAGCAGGCTGTGAAAGGCAAAGAGAATCAGGGCTACAAGCTGACAGATCACAGAATCACAGAATCACAGAATCTCTAGGTTGGAAGAGACCTCAAGATCATCGAGTCCAGATCACTGAGCTGGTTTCACTCACGCATGCAGTTCTGCTGATGTCCTGTCTCCGGAGAGCAGAAAATACCCTTTCTTCCCAGCAAGTACTTCAGAGGAAAAATAATTATAACCAAGATATAATACTGATTTTGAAACCTCTCTGCTCTCTTTCATATTATATTTTATCATCAGTTTACTCCTGCACATTTTGACTATGTGGCCTTTAATGCCTTTTAGATGTATTTTTTAACAACCTTATTTTTATTGCTTTTATGAATTAAGGATTTTCCTCTCAGGCATTCAGTTACAAGTCTTAGATAGGGAAATTCTTTAAAAGAAAAGAAAACAAAGTTCTTCCCCTTCCCCCAAAACTGCAAATAGATTATTTTTTTCCTCTCCCATTTGTTTTCTGTCAATTTAGAACACACTTAACAAGCATAGCTGTTTGCTTATATGGACTTGTATTTCACCTTGGTCAAATTTAATCTGAATACTGAAGAAATTTTTAGCATTCAGTGAACTGCTAATATTTAGTCAATTCCTCTGAACATCAGAAATGCATATAAACACACACTGTTTAATGCACGGTCATTCCCAGGGATTGGAATTAAATACAGAAAAGCAACAGAACGTTTTCTTGTCATTAGCACATGTTTAAAATGCTGGGTTTTGAAGAAGTGCGTTTTTAAGTCTTTTCAGCTGTCACTGAACAATATTTTGGTACTATAAACTGGATAAAGGCAATCAAATAAAATCATCAGTGAAGAGCCATCACTTCAATTTTTATTCACTGCAAACTTGTAGAGAGCTGATCTGGAGCTTGAGAACAGGGACATGCTAAATCCTACTGCCTACAAAGGAAACAAAGATTTATTCATAAGAATTTCACAGATGTCGCAAAAAATACTTCCTTTCTTTTCTTTATTGACAGACGCCTTAAAATGTAACCTGTTGTTTAGGAATGCTTCCAACCTCACAGGTCTGAAAGACATTTTTCCCCACTCAATACATTGATGTAGATGAGCACCCTTTCCATCAAATATCTTCTGAAAGATTTCGTAAGAGAGGAAAACGTTTTTCCAATTTTATTTTTCTTACTAGTACATTACGTAGTAGCATTTTGTTCTCCTTAAGAAAAGTAGAAAACATGTATAGCCTACCTAAGAAGTGAACAGTACCACCCATTAGTGACTTTTTACTGTTCTGTGTTTTCAAAGCGTTGTTAAAACATGAACTCATACATCTCAGATGTTTCTGTACAGGTTTTGGTGTAACACAGAACTTCTCAGGCGCTTTTTACATGTCACCACTGGTTTAACCATTTTGGTCATAAGTCACATCCATTCTCTTTCCATGTGAAGGAACACAGTGCATCTGTTACCAGGATAAATGCAAAGCAAATGTTTCACAAATTCAAATCTGTAACCTCTGTGATCATTTCAGCTCTTAGTATGGAGCACAAAATCATTTTGACTGATACTCAAAAAAGCGATGTTATCCACAATCTTACTAGTTCCACCTCATACGAATAAGCTATACCACAATATAACCTGCCAATATTACTGCTATGTAAGAATGGCTCTTAGGAGACTTCATCACAACATATTAAAAAAAGGTCAGAAGCATTCACCCATGTGTCAGCTATTTGCTTTCCCCAGCAAGCCTTGTTCTATCCTGGCTTTGAGTTCGTCCTGATTTTCCCTGCCACAATGGCAGCAGAGAAGAGCAGAGAGCAGAGCTCCATCCATCTTCACTGATGAACTTCCACAAGGCACCACCACTGCTGCAAGGGGAGCTGGCATGCTCCGGGCAAGGTGCGAGGGCTCAGCAGTCTCCAGGTGACTGATCTCCGGGCTGAGTTGCGTATTATTGAGTATAAAAAACAAGACGAGGTGGAAGAAGGAAATGCTTGAGGACAAGAAGTCAAATACATTTCTACCAGCATGAAGGAAGAAATAAATAACAGACCAATCACTGACTTAGAAATAATTCCAGTGAGTAAAGAGCCCCTTGAATGGACGCACAGCCTTGTTATTTCATCACTAAATACATGGTCTGGCTCCTTCTATTATCAAAAACTGTAAAATAGTCTGTAAGACATGTAGAGTCACTAGGATGCAATGGATATTAAATGAAACCCTTAAAATTATTTTACTTTATGGGAGCTAACCAGTGAGGGAATAATAGCATGTCTCAATACCTCAGTTGCTATAATTGCTTTTCCAAATAAATCCTTTGTTACAACAGCCTTATTTTTAAATTGGAGCAATTAGTTCATCTACAGTGAAATGCACAACTTCTGCTTACTTGTTTTTCCACAAGGATCTTTTTTGCTTGTAGGGACACTTTAATTTAAATTTTGTGCTCAAACAGTTATTCAAAACCAACTTGCAAGAATGCCTATAAAGTGAAGCTAAGGGGCTTAAGCTTTTACACTCGCTCTCTGCAATCAGTAATCCAAGGGACAGAGGCTTCTTTATGAAAGCAGACAGCTGAACCAGAGGAGAGGCATCACAAATGTTTGCATGTAACAAGCTCTGAGCAGCATTTGAGCTGCAGGGCTTCATCGATTCCTCAGGGGACTGGCAGCAAACTGCAGGGTGAGAGGGCTGCTTGGCAGAAACGTGTGCAAACTTTTGGGGGTGTGGAAGGAAAGCTTCAACGAAATGGCACAGACACAGCGAAGAAGCAGGAAGCTGACAGAGCAACCAGGGCTGGAGGTTGAGGAGGAACAGCCGAGTGAGAGCAGTAACGGGTGGGAGTGCCGGCTGAAGCGAGGCATGATTCTGAGAGCAAAGACAGGGTATCCTATTTAATTCCTGCTGTTTAATTTCACTCTCCAATGGTATTTAGGAAACATCATTTACTTTGATTAAAGGTGAGGTTATAAAACTGAGAAGTTGTACAACTGCCTCTTCCTCCCATCTTTATGCCAAGGATTTCACAATTTCCTGCAACATCCGCATCACTTTCCTGCACTGAAACCACTCAAAGGTGCTCGGAAAATGAGGGGGTGGGGGAACAGGAACCCACTTAATTTCTCACTCCCCTCAAGATTATACATGAAAAAAAAACTTGTACTCATTCGGTTTAATGAACAGGTTTCATTCTAGTGGAATCTGTACCTATATCTTTAACATCAATGAACAAGAAATTTTCCTAATATTCAACCTAAGCCCCCCTTGCACAACTTAAAGCCATTTCCCCTCATCTTATCACTTGGTGCTTGGGAGAGGAGACCAATCCCCACCTCACTATAGCCTCCTTTAAGGTAAATTCAGAGAGCAATGAGGTCTCCCCTGAGCCTCTGCTTCTTAAGACTTAACAACCCCAGTTCCCTCAGCTGCTCCCTATAGGATTTGTGTTCCAGGCCCTTCACCATGTTCATAGCCCTGCTCTTGACATGCTCCTGGCCATCAATGTCCATCTTGTAGTGAGGGGCCCAAAGCTGAAAACAGTACTCGAGCTGTGGCCACACTAGAGCAGAGTACTTGGGGTCAGTCACTTCCCCAGCCCTGCTGGCCACACTGCTTCTTATGCAAGCCAGGATGCTGTTGGCCTTCTTGGCCACCTGAGCACACTGCTGGCTCATATTCAGCCGACTATCAACCAGTACTTCCAGGTCTCTTTCTGCCAGGCAGCCTTCCAACCACTCATCCCTTAGCCTCTATCATTGCATGGGTTTGTTGTGCCCAAAGTGCACTTGGCCTTGTTGAACACCACACAGTTGGGCTCAGCCCATCAGTCCAGCCTACCCGGACCATTCTGCAGAGCCTCCGACCCTTGAGCAGATCAACATTCCTGCCCAACTTGGTGTCATCTGCAAACTTACTGAGGGTGCACTAGATCCTATCATCCAGGTCATCGATAAAGACATGGAAGAGAACTGTCCCCAGTACTGAGCCCTTGGGGACGCCACTAGTGACCAGCCTCCAACTGGGTTTAACTCCATTCACCACAACTCTTTGGGCCTGTCTACCCTGCCAGTTTTTAACCCAATGAAGTGTACACCTGTCCAGGCCTTGAGAAGCCAGCTTCTTCTGGAGGATGCTGTGGGAAACTGTCAAAAAGAATGGACCCTGTGGTACGGAGCTGTGTGGAAGCAGTGCTTGAAGAGCTGCTGCCTGTGGGCAGCCCCCGAAGGCTCAGTTGAGGAAGGACAGCATCCCATGGGAGGGACCCCGTGTGGAGCAGGGGCAGGGAGTGACTGTGAGGGAGCTGTGGAGACGAAGCCTCAGGGACTGACCACAGCTCCCATTCCCTGTTCCCCTGTGCTGCTTGGGTGGAGGAGGTAGAAGAGGGTGGATTTGGCTTGTTTTTAGTTCTCACTGTTCTAGTCTGTTATCAACAGGCAATAAATTATACTAAACTCCTCATCTTGAGTCTGTTACGCCCATGATGGTATTGGTGAGAGATTTCTCTGTCCTTATCTCAGCCCATGAGCTTTTCTTCATTGCCTTTTTCCCCCTGTGCCTTGGAGGAGGGGGAGTGAGAGAGTGGTGTGGTGGAGTTTCATTGCCCATCAGCGTGAAACTCCTACACACAGCAAACACTGTTGTATCTCAGGAAAAATATAAAAATTTCCTCATGGTATGGAATATATATCCCCTACGTATGTAATGCTCAAATCCCCTACGCTGTAACTACATCTCTAATCTCATGTTAATTCAGAAACCTAACTCCTTCTGAAGTCGATTTTCCAGCTGTTCCTATTCCCCCATATATTAGCTTAGATTTTGGCTGAATCTGGAGCAAGCTAACTGGCTGATCAACTGGGGTGGGGTGGGGTAGGGAACAGGCACTGGGGCATGATGGCTTGGGCCTGCTGCATCTCTGATCTCAATCCAAGTTCAAACATAAAGTATGAAAGATAACATAGATATAGTTAGTTTTTACTGAACTAATGTGGCACATAAGACTTATCTGGACACCTGTTTTGGCAGGTAATGTAAGTAAGAAACAGAATGACCCATTAGAGGACTCACAGATTATTTATACAATAGAATCCAGGTCCTTCACACTAATACTTTCTCTTCAGTATGAAATAGCAGTTTTGAAGTTGCAAATGCATTAAGATAATTAATGAACAGTATTAAACAAACAAACAAACAAAAACAACAAACAAAAAAACAGATCAAGGAGGTGGTTTGTGATGGTTCTTTTAATAGCATAGATACTTTTTGACAGCATCTGTAGTTTTCTCCTGCATGGAAAATATGCAATTGAGTTTCACTGTTTATGGCTATTTTTACTAGTTTAGGAACCTTCTGTTTAGACCAGGCTTAAAAAACAGATCAGGTCCATGTTACCAGGATTTAAGTCAGATGTCCTGCACTCCTGTAAGTCAAGCAGAAAAATCCAGTGATGCTTTCTAAGCCATATTCAAACAAGTTCATAACAGTAATCACTTGCAAGATGGCTGAATAAAGCTGACTGGCACGTGGCAGAATGTAGTAACTAATCCAACAAATCTGGTATAACTTCATTTGAAACCTTCTTTCTACAGACGAGTTAAGTTCTGCTATCACTCTCAGCCCGTTCCAGAACCACAAAACCTGAAATGTTAAGGTTCCTGTAAATATTTTAGGATTTCCACTGCCTGCATAGAAATGCTTCAGTTCACACAGTCTCCTTCAGGGCATTCAGAAGCCATGTGGTCCAAAGGCTCCTTGTGGATTTAGTTCCATGAGATACCAGGCCATTCCCAAGGATGAAAAGGAGCCTGGTAATTTCCCAACAAACTCAACGTTGTTTTGCCATTTCCTGAATGAGCATATCAATCCTTGGCCACCACACAAATCATCTAGTCAGGACAGGCTATTTTTATAGTTCCCAGATGGTCTTTATGTACTTTCACGCATGACATGCGCTTCACAGGATACAACCACTCTGGCGACCTTGGTGCATGTGAAACTGTTCTCTCCAAGTAAAGAAAGATAGGAGCTGTGGTGTGCACATGGGTGCATCTATTCATAGCTATGTCATGCACTTTAGCTAGCACTACATTATTTTATTTTCACAATGTACCTTGGCATTTGTCATTGGCATTTGTGTCATGAAAAATACACTGTCTCCAGTTTCAGTTCATTCCAGCTGTCTGCTGCTTCCAAAGGGAAATGTGACAAGCAATTTGCATTCACGAGTTGATTGGTACTTCTGACCTCAGCCCCGTATTTTGACAGAGAACGCTCAGCAATATTACCAATTTCCAAAATTATATCGGAGATACTACTGATATGCAGCCTTGCTATGTTAGAAGAGGTAGCAATGAAGCATGACCTGAACACTTGCAGAAGATTCCCTTGAAGCTGTCTTCACATAGTCTTGGAGCTAACAACAAGTATCTGGATTTTTCAGATTCAAGTACTCTGGCCATTATTAAAACTGTGATTGAAACCTAACCACCAACTACATCTAGGAAACCCAGTGGAAAACATGCCACAACTTACGTTCCTTCTGGGGATAATGGGTTATCCTTACATGTTCCTGCTTAACAAAATGGGTAATTTACAACCTGTACACAAATCACACACAACAGATATAAATGGTGTTAGACCATGCAATAAACCAACAATTTAGATGTGGTCAGGATGCTTACAGCTTTTCACACTACTGAGACCCTGAAGCATAGCAAAGAGCAACTGTTGCTTGGGGGACCAGCATGAGGGTGAAGCCCATTTTGCAAAAGTGAACACGACTGTTTATCTGCACAAGAATATTAGCTACGGGGGAAGAATTTTAAGTGTCCCTGGTGCTTCCATTGCCCTCTTTGGCTCATTACTGTGTAGCTCCAGGCCATAACCAAAACCAAACCACACATCAATGGATGATATTGACATATGACAGAAAAGGCTTCCAGACTTGGACTTGCAATTGAGACAGCATTCAATAGCTTCTTTATGACAACTATTCCAGGCACTTGCTGGACCAATTTTCATACTCTGCTCCAGTTCTGGGCACTACATAAACTTACAACAGCTTAAAGAGAAGTTGTCGATGATGATGATGAATGGCACACAGGTTTCAAATAGGTTTGTATAAACAAGATGAGGAACATTTTAGGGAGCTGTGACTATAAGGAAGAAGTGTCAGTCTGCTAAAGCCACATGACACACAACGTGAAGGATGCAACACGCCTTTTCTCCCTCATATGGAACAACATAGTAATTTTAGTACAGTGTTGTTATAGCAAAATCACCAAGAAATTTTGTTTTTTCTCCTTTAGGGCCGCAAGGGTAATGTCTGGTCTGGGTGCCTGAAGTTCAAATCGCACCTTCCACTATTAAATTCCTTGGTCTACACCCTGACAGACAACTGATGTTTTACTTCCTTGCCATCAAAACTCTAGTTTCAAAAACAAGCCTGGTACTCAATACAGGCACAGATTAATCTCTCTGACATCAAAACTAAGGAAAACAAATGCCCTTGAAGAAATTAAAACAAGAAATGCTAACTTTGGGTATCTGAATCAGGACTGCAAATGGAGCAATATTCTGTTACTGAAAATGTGGACACGTTTTGTTTGGTGTGCTTAGCTACAGAAGCTGTGGCTAAAGGCAGAAAGAAACTCCAAGGTACGTATGTATTTGAGGCAAATCCCGACTTGCATGCCCTTGGCTCTGGCGCTTTGCTCCTTCCCCTGAGCTGCTGCCTGCTGTGGCCAGAAAACTACCGTGGAGGCAGCCCGGGTGTGCGGCACCATCAGGGCCCAGGTGCTAACTGAGGTAGCGGGCTGTGACAGGGCCCTGACGGCCTGGCAGTCGCAACAGGCACTGTGGCCGTCCCTGTGTCCCTACCTCTGGGGACGGGTCAGCCCTCAGCCCCAAAGTCTGAGCTTAGCATTAGATGGCACCCTAATGGGAACGGCAGCAAGTGATAAAAGCAAGGGGATGAAAATCAGGCTCTGAAGCCTGTCTCTGTCACGGATTTGTGTTGGGGTTTACGCCTCAACTGGGGTTTTCTGTCAGCTCCAACCAGCGAGAGGGAACGTGGCTCTGGCAGGTGCCTGATGAGACACAAGTGCCACTGGGCAGCAGCAAACGCCCAGTGATTAATTATAAACTGCTAAAGTCTGTGTTAGCATAAAAATGTTTATTAAAAAGACAGATTTGTTTTCTTATCCTATACAACCCCCCCCTTTCCTTAAGAAGTCAGAACTATTCCAAAATTTAGTAACAGCCACGTGCACCTACAGAGAAAAACAGTATTATCCAGAGAGAAAATCCTTCGCTATGAAGTCTTACGTTTCATCTCCTATAATCCCTAAACGGTCTTTGTGCCAGAGAAGAAAACAAGCCTTTAGTACTGAAAATTACTGCATTTCCTTGGAACCATAACTTACTTGTAAATAAAACCATCATTTGAACACTGAAATTAAGAAAAAATATTTCAAGCTTGCTCCATATTGCCCTGTTGAAGTATGGTTTATAATTCAAAATAATGAGATATACTAGGTCATTTAAGCTGAAGACTAATTCCTGAAGATCATAATTGACTCTCAATTCCAACTCTGCAACCTTGGGAAATATTAACTTCATCTTTTTACTTACAGCCCACTGTAAAGCGCTTTATAGTATTTCATTTAGGAAATCTACCTCACCAGTATTTTGTGGTAATTAACTAGACAAAAATTAAAGAAAAAATGAAATGAAAAACAAAATGGTAGCGCTAAACTTATCAAAGGATATAAACCACCGCATATCTTTGCTTTGAGATACATCATCATCACAATAATAGAAAAATGACCCTGACTTTGAATTCAAGGTTGATTGAATTTCGTCACACTCTCAACCTTTCAGCTTCCTGTTAATTCAAATTATTAATTGGCATATATCCAGAAGGAGCAGAGGAGGGGAAATCTAATTTGTGTATGTACTTACACAAGTAAAAACTCCCTTTACAATGGCTTATCTTCCTATTCCCTCTGTTCATCTTCCAGAAAAAGCAACAGAATGAGAGCAGAAGTAGTTTTTAGTTCAAAATGATGAAGTGCTGAAAGTATAACAATTTTTCAGCAACTGCACAAACACATAGCCTTGCCTTTTTTTCTCCCTTTGTTTTCATCACTTGTATTAGCTATATTTTAAGCACTGCACACCACAGCAAGTCCCTCAGACAGAAGATGTAAAGGCAAGGCTGCCTTCCCATAAAAGTTGCATTTGAAGCTCTAAGCTAAACCCACAGGGGTTATTAAAGTAAAGGCTGAGACGCTACGGCTCTCAATGAAAGCAGGGGCACGACAGCAGTTCCAGTGTACTTACAGGACCTCATCTCTTGCAGGTCTAGCGAAGGCAAGGTTTCAGAGGAAAAAGAGGAGGGATGCAGGAGCTAGCACACAAATAGACAGAAAATTTGATTTCTCCACTTTCTCAGTTCTATCTTTCTTGCATTACCTCCCCTGATTATTTTTGTCTTTTATTGTTTCTTTGTTATTCTTTTAGAATTTCCCTATTTCCCCTCAGGGTTTGGGGTATTCAGAACTGAGGTTAGCTTTATGCTGGAGTGGCTGAAACTTCACAGTTTTCTATTTCCAAGACACAGTTGACTAAATTTGGCAACATTTACAGTATCTGCTGAAATCAACACCTGACTTCCTCTATACCAAGTAGCATTGGCTAGATAACTGACATTAAAAAAAGGAGAAAAAAGAAAAAGAAAAAAAAAATGATCACTGTCATCTGCCTTGTTTTGGTATCAGTCACTTTTTACTGCTACCATTGAAAGAGAAAATGGTTATATGTAAAAAACATACAATTCAGACTCAGTTGTGCCAAGTTATGTCAGCATTTAGAAGGGCTGGAGCTAAAAGTAGTCCACAATTTTATTTATATGCCCTCAATTTCTTTCCTTAATGAAAACCTGATGGTCGAAAGTGGAGAGACTTCGGTGGTTGAGCTGACAGTGGCAAATGATCCTAGGAGGATGCGCACAACTTCTTTAGTGGGAGAACGCTGCGGGGAGCTCGGATACAGTCAAGCAGAATTACTACAGTACCGTGGTGCAGCTGATGAATTTTTCACTCCTTGCTGCATAGCAATATGAGAAATGGCATTATGGACTTTGGATTTCATGTTGCTTTTTGTGATACCGTTCCCATGCAAAATGCACTTGCCTTTTATTGGTCCATCCGGTGAGTGGGAACCAAAAGTCAACCTGCATAGTTTTTCTTCTTGCACACCACTACTAATAAGAAGATGTCTTAAAGTGAATCTTGCTCAGATCTTTGAGTACAACACCTCTTTTGCAGCGTCACTGACACAGATAGGAATGAACACTTACTGAAACTTACTGAAAAAAAACTGACTGAAACTTACTCAACCACTCTACTGTTGAACAGGGAGGAGAAGTCACACCTGGCTGTCTGGGGGCAGTGCTGACTCTGGCTAATAGCCACAAACCCAGGCAACAGCCCCTCGTTACTATGAGCAACAGCACCATTTCCAAGTACATGCTGAAGACAGTCGTAAATCAAAGATATTACAGCTACAAGCTAAACAGTTACTTTGCAGAATCTGCATGCAAATTAGAAGGCGTAATTTAGCTTCTAACATAATCGAATGCCCTTTGAAGACGCAGGGAGTAACAGTTCATTTCAGTAGGTCCAACACCCAATCCTAACATCTAAAAACGGGGGCATCACTAAGCAAGGTACCCAAAAGCTCACTTTGCAGTTGTTCCCCCTTCCCACATCTTTACGGATTCTGAAATAATTCAACCGTTCTGCCTGTCTAAGAGCTAAATAATTTCAATTGTAGTTTAAACTCCCTTGGAAAAAAAGATGCACCCTGTCATCACTTTCCCAAGCCCTGGGGTTCTGCAAAATCTAGTCACATCTGCACTGCATACAATAAGTAACCACATCATGTTTTTAGGTCTTGACCACATCCTTTTACCTCTATTTCAGTTTGGCGGGCCTAATTTAAGTAGTGGTTTACTAATTAGGTGGAAAAGCACTGAAAATGCCAGCAAAACCGAGCAGAATTCAAGTCCCAGTGGCTATTTTGCCTTCAGTGGTTGCTTCCTTAGCTGCCAGATTGAAGGTATCACAGACGACACTCACGCAGACAGCAGAACTCAAGCCTGAGGATTCGACACAATTAGATGCTGCTGATGAGCAAAACAGAACTTGTCATTTTACAAAATGCATGGGAAGTAAGAGCTTCGTAAGAATCCTACTGACAGCATGCTCTGTTTTCACTCCTAAGTTTGTTTTCTTCATGTTTACTATGTGGAGAAGGTAAAATACAAATGGGTGTGTGTGGAGGTGAAGACAGTGTGTCACTGACTGTTCTTATTCTTACACTGGACTGAAAAGCCTCACAATTATGCGAGATTACACACCATCCACAGCAAAATCATTGTTGTTCTCAGCTGCTAAATTGGAATCAATAGAAGGAAAAAGTCGCTGTTTTTTTAAAGCAATGACCAAGTAAGTTTTTATTTACTGTCTATGATCCAGTAGGAAAGAAACAATTTCTAAGGGCAGAATGCTAAGTTTGTGTGTGCTGTATCAATTAGAAACCCTACATGTCACCCAAATCCTATTCTGCTTTATTCTGTATTCAACAAAATTAAATGAAGAGTGGCTAATTAATATAAATATTAACATGACAAGATAAAGTGTAAGGTAAATTGTCGTTGGATTTAGTGTTTTTTTAATGCCCAGTCTTTAGGCTCAGATAATACAAAAACACAACAGTAGGAAAATATGATCACAGATACGTGAATTTATCTGTTGTATCAGCTCAGCTCTAGTTTACAGCAGTTTAAATGAGCTTTGATAATGAAAGGTGACGGAACCAGCTCAAATGGTGCAAGTGATTTGATTAGCTCCATGCTAACCATCATGGGTAGATTTAATTTAGAGCTGAGTGATCACGTCTGACTGTGGTAAACAGCTTAGCATCTGCTTTCCAAGGTAACATCTTCATATGAGAGAAAGAGAGATTGCGATCTGCTACGTTCACAATTTTGTAGCTAAACCCCCATTCTCTGCAAACGTATTTCAAGCTTTTGGTGTCTTCTCAAGACAAGCAACTACAATGAAGAGAACTATGCAAGCTTCTAGAACACCAGGCAATCGTTTAGATGAATATAATCTGCTGTTTAAACTCCCTCTAAATCTACTGAAAAGTATAATTAGAATTATGTAAACAAGCCCTGGGGCTTAGTTCAGTGGTCAACTAGAACAAATGGGACAAAGCCGCAGCAAAAGCCATATAGCTAAAATACTTCATCAACACATCGACTTCAGTAATAATGGACATGCCACAGTACTAGAAATTATATTTCTTCCATCTTTCTAGAAACAAGGCTACCCCTACTTTGCTCCCTCTTTTGAAGCAACACACAATTCTTCCCCTGCATGGAACCAATACTTTGAATCAATACAAATGCAACCTCATCTGTCTCCGATAGACGTGAGAAAATTTTAGTAACAGAAGCATTATGTAATAGCGGTGACACTCACCTAACAATGAATTATTAATGTTCTCTCTACTGTGAAATCCATAAGCAAAAGCGACTTACGAGTCAAGAGGAGAAAATTTGCAAAAAGACTAGATTTCTAAAAACCTCCAGCAAAGTTGCCACCCTCTTTAATCACATCGCTGCAGGCAGACAGTGATTACAGGACTGGCAACACAGCGAGAAGAGAGAGCTCTGAGAGACACGGCACAATGAATGCTTTGGGGAATGACTGAAAAAAGCACCTGCAAGAGAAACCGAAATTCTATGGAAGGAGATTTTGGAAATTTTTGAAATATTGATGGAAAAGTTAATATAAAGGGAGAGAAAGATCATTAGTTTATAGAACAATAGGGAAAACAGTTGGTAAGCTGCTATTTATGTCTACCACAAAATTGGTACTAAGCAAAAACTACAGGCTTAGTCTATCTCAGATAGATACCAAGTTTTCCCTCATTTTTGCATCTTGGCTGCTGTAGCCAATCAAGCATCTATGGACTGGAAAAACTCTTAGGACCTCCTGGCTCCAGCCTCCCAGCTGGGTTTTGGTCAGACCATTTTTTTCTCCCCTTCCACTCAATTGCACTGCTCCAATTGCTTCTACTGATCCTCTTCTTCATCCCTCACAGCACAGTCCTCAGATTGATGTCACTACAGATAGCTTTGTGTCTTTCACTTTTGCTGCTCTGACCTTGAGCTATTTTATTTCAAACTAGTGTTGAATTAGTTACGTGATTTTTTGAATGATATCTGCATAATTTTAGATATGCACTTATGGGGAGATTTTTCATTCTTTGAGCTTACAAAGATTGTATTTATTACCAGATTTTCAAAACATTATCTAATCAGGATGAATTCAAAATATTTGGGTCTACCCTTAAGCAGATAACTTGCAAAGATACGTCAGTATCTAGAGAGAAATCTAATGCATACATATAAAGGGAAGAACAGTTTCTCCTGTTTACTACTAAATACAGATTAATCAAGTTGTTTAAAACAGAACCGTCTTACTATGATTAACAGATTGACATAAAGCTAGAGTTGTTAAAAGTAAAAGGGGGGGGGGAGAGAATATGGGAATAATAATGTATGATCTAGAAAGGTCTGAAGCAGGGTTTTGGCAAAACATGGCTGGAAACAACCTGCTGGCATATCAGATAAAATATGCCTAAGGCTAAACCTGCTATTGCAGCTGAACTTTTGGCTCAAAGAAGAAAGAATTTGGGGAAAAAATCATGAAAGAAAGTGTAAAAAGATGTTACTGTGCTAAAACTTTAGCAAGAAATCAAGAAATTTTAAAACATGGAATTAATATCCATTTGAGGTCAATAAACATCTTGAAGTAAGTAATTAAGCTTTAAATGACCAAAGCTATTTAATATCTGTATTCATGGAACAGAACCAGATAAGTAAAAAGAAGACACTGTTTCCTTTTGAGTCTGAATTGAAATATTTATTCAAAAGGTATGCTACACTTTCGTTTTGTGCCAATAAAAGGGTTATTGTTTTTGCCTGATGATGCTCACTTTTTAATATAGAGCAAAAGCCCCTTTTCAATGTCAAAGCATATTCATGTATTCATGCCAAATCTTTTTTGGAACAAATTTTGTAACTTGGAAGCTCACAGGACAAATAAGCATACTTTCTGCATTTCATTTCTCTACAGACATAAGAAGATATTCTAATATTAAATAAGTATTTAACATTGAGTGTATTATTAATAAGGCAAGATGACAAAATGTTTCAAGTCTACATTGAGTTTATATGGGACACGATTCAATTCCTGTAAAAAAGCCAGCAGCTACACTTGAATTACACCCAGATTTCCCCAAACTAATTTTACTGTGCTATCAGCATTGAGCAGAAGAGGCAGAAACAGCAGCAGCACCTCCAAGCTAAAACATCAGAAGCAGCATTAGACTGCTCAGGATGTATTTACATACCATTTGCAAGCAACTCCTCACTATACCATGATCTGGAAAAGTATTTCTGAACCAGCAGTCCCGACATTGCCATTAACTACCATGGTAGGAATACTTCTTAAGATGGATTGCTGTTTTCCTAATCTTGTCAACTACACTTAATGGGACATATACTGAACACTTTTTTAGATAAACCAGCTAGAACACAAGTTTGCCTTAATGCTGTGGTGATTGCAAGTGGGGGAATTGATTTATGAAGGCAAAAATATACCAAGAAGTTGCAAAATACTACTAGAAACAAACTGCAAGTTGATCTTTTGGATATCACACATTTTTCGCAATAGCGTACCTAGGCAAAGGCTATTAAATAAATAATAAACTATGTAAGTATATAATTAAAATACCACGGACAGTTTATATATATGTAGTTCAGCATAAAAGTAAGAACATGATTGCATTGTCAGGCCAGTTCCTGTTCTGTCCTGTTCCAGCCAGACGTGATGCTGTGCAGTGTGCTCTGGTTGCCCTGCCTGAGCAGGGGGTCGGAGCAGATGACCTCCAGAGCTCCCTGCCAGCCTCAGCCACGCTGTGACTGTAACTCTGTGGGATGTAGCTAGTTCATTAAGGAGGATCTTTCAAATGATGACCTGAAGAGAAGCTTTTAATTGTTTGTTCTTTTTTTTTTTTTCCTAGTACCTTCCTATAAAGTAACATCAGGTTTTGCTTGGCACTTTATACTACATTTCAATGAAGACAGAAAATTTCTAGCCAAAGTCTTGAACTCAGTGGGATCAGTAAGAAAGGCGCCAGTGACTTCAGACAAGCCATTACTGACAAAGATTAGTATAGACCACTAAAATACAAACACTAAAACATGGCATCTTTGCCTTTTTGTTTGTAAAGATTTATCTGAGTTAGACTGGCATCTTTTTTGTGCTGTGGGGAACTGGGAGTACCTTATACTTATAAAATTAGATTTATGACGTTGAATGTAATCACTCTTTAATATATGAATATACAAATAAAGAAAAAAGGGGTGTTCTTATCTTTCTTCTCTATTTTCCATAATGGCACGGAATGGTGATTAAGATAAATCATTAATGCTGAGACCTTGATTATTGGGGGAACCAAAGAGAGACTAGAGAGAAATTATTTTACATTTCCTTGATCAGAGATGCACACGCATGCTATAGAAGAAGGTTCCTGTGATTGATTATTCTGTTTATTAGGACTGGAAGCAGGCTAGATAAATGGGAAATTAATTTGTGCATGCATCACTTGAACTAAGATTATTTAAACTGATTTAAGTTGACCATCAATACAATTCATGCTAGACAGATTTGGGATAGTTGCTAACCTACATTGTAGCTCACAGAGTAGCCAACACGAAAACGTTAACCACCTCATACAGAATAAAAACTATAAAACAGCTTTGTTTTATTACAATGGACACATTGTTTGAAGAAGTCCCTTTCCATTCCTCATACATCTTCTGAATCGGTAAAAAACATAATAAAACCCAATGGCTGGAGCCACATATCAGAAAAAGGTACGATGCTGTACAGTCCTGGGAAGCCATCTCACCTGTGACCATCTGAAGGCAATGTCGATTATTCAAAGGGCTTTGCCCGAACCCACACAAAGCACTGCAGGGCCGGCTGCCCACCGCAACACGGAGCGAGCAGCAGCATTTGCTTCTGTCAGGCAGCTGGAGCTCTGGTCTGGCACAGCAGGACACTGCCTCATCTCCCCCTGCCTGCTCTGGAGCTGCCTCCATCCTACATCCCAGCATGTGGCAGCTGAGATCAGCCGCTGGTGGCTGGGCATCGACTTTGCACCAAATGGTGCGGGACACCTGAGAGCTCTGCTCTTGTGGCTCAGCTGTATCAGTGCAGGCTCTGCTGTATCTTACTCCACCACGGCTTTCTTGGTGATGATATTTCCTCTCCAGCTGTAATGCTACAACTCTACTAAGTCTGTCACATTCCTTGGGCCAAGGTTCCCCGTTACAGAGTCAAGTGTGAACCTGTGACCTCAGTGTGTAAGTAAAAATGTTGTGCCAGCCAAGACACACTTGCAATTCCATTTTGATTAATTATACCTCAAATCTCACAAGTTCATACTGAATAATTATGTCTTAACTCTCACGACTGCAGATAATTAAACTTTTGAGGAAAAATAATAATTTGATTTATTTTCACTTGCAGCACTTGAAGTGAAGACTAGACAGTAAAATATTATGTGAAAATCCTCACAGTCTGACCGAAGACTGAAATTATTCACTACAGCTGATAAAAGGAACTGATGCTAATCCACATACTGGGCGCAAATCTTGAGCACATGCAATCTATACAGAAGCATGATTATCAGTAATTTCTATGAATTCTCCATTAAATCAAAGCAGTTCAGGTAGGAACAGCCCATACAAGTAAGTAAATAGCAACACAGATCCTGTGCATCTCAAAGGCTTCGCTTACAGAGAACTTACTGAAAAAACATGTATACTACGTGTCCTTTTTCTCTGTGGGATGAATCTGGGAGATGTTCAGATATTTAAAAGTACGTTCAACTAGACTGCTCATAATAATTCATTTTCGACAGAAAAATGTGATAAAAAAAAAGAATTTAGTTTAAAGCAAAGGCTTCAAGTAAACAAACATTTGAAAAGCAGAAAATCCTGGTCTTCTTCAGAAGGAAACTGCTCTAACTCTATTTGGGAAGCAGCAGGTTCACTGCTCATACACACTTTCTCATCACCAGTAGTTTGCAGAAGACACTATGCCTCCAGTATGTGCCAGCCATACCAAGTTTTCCAAGAGCGCCACAGCCTGAGCTGAATCCATGTGGACAGTGAATTTCCTCAGTTCTGCCCAGACAAGTCAAGCAGGCTTCAGGTGGAGAAGAAGAGTGGCTTGGCTGCGTGGTCTCCACAAGGCACAGCTCTCCTTCCCCAACATCACTGCGCGGCCGCTCCACACTCCCAACCAGAGTGGTGGCAGATTTCTAAAACAGATTTCATTCATAGCTTGTGGAGGTACACACACAGCACCTTTGACTTAGTCTGGCACTCTGGGTAAACTAAATACAGACTTTATTAGTGATTAGCACATAAATCATCTTTCTCCAGGCTTTCTATCTATTACTAGCACTTTCAGGTGATTGACGTGGTGAACATGGAATCCTAACACGCTCTGCACATCAGGTACAGAGAGTACAGGATGGTCAGACCTCAGTCTTAAAAGATCTGCGTTATGCCTTAAATAATCACAAATTTAGTTTAAAAATCCAAGGATAATACATTTTATCATCTTATTTTGGAATGCATCCTCAAGACTCTCCACTATCATCAAAAACCTTCCGGAGGGAGGAGGGGGCAGGAAGAGTAGCAATTAGTTGAAGTATTGCTATTATGAAAAAGCAAGGCTCAAAACAAGGATCTCAGAAGTTGGCCATGACAGGAACAGTAGCTTCCTTACCTCTTTAGAACAATGTAAAGTCATAGAAATTGTCACCCAAGTATAAGTTCATAGAATCATTAAGGTTGAAAAAGATCTCCAAGATCATCTGGTCCAACCATTCCCCTACCACTGAACCATAACCCTAAATGTTTATGTTCTAGCAAGATATACTTTCTTCTGACTGATCTAGAAGGTCAAACAAACAAACAAAAACCAACAAACTAATCAAATAATATTTTCATGAACAAAGAGTTTAGTAAACTGATGCACCAACTAGCAAGGGCAGTATCAGGAAATATGCAAACATAACACGGTTTTAGACCTGAAATAACCACAAATGATAAAAATAAACATCCTTTACATTTCTATGTTATTTTAAAATATGCTTACTTTTAAAAATATTATGCCAACAGTTCACTATTTTTCAGTGAACAGCGACTTGTAAGAATAACTTCAGAATAAGAAATAATGAACACTGAGCAGTCAAAGCAAGAAGTTCTCGTGTAGGCCCACAGGCTCTGAATTAGTTGGTGGCTCTATCTGAAAAGCAATCTTAGAAATCAAAACCAATATACAGTTTTTTTACAAAAAAAAAAAAAAAAAGAATAACATTATGAAGGATATTATTTGAAAGTAGCTTGAATGTTGTAGTTCGTAAGTCTAAGTGATCTACGAAATGAACTGGTAGGATCTACTGCCAACAGGACCCCTTTTTACCATTGTAACCTTTTTACTAATTATACTTTTCACCTTTTTACTAATATGCTTGAAATATCTTTCACTTATGCCCTATCCATCCAGTTCTTAAATTCAAAGAAACTAATTAATGCAATAAGCATCAATCTAGTAAAGGTTTGTCTCTTTCTTCCTGATATGGTATGCATACTCTTACTGTTTCTAACTGATCTTACCCAATTTTTCATACTCTCACATCTACCATATTCATTCATAGAACACATCACACATGACCTCATTTGCCACTCCCATCATATCAATAATAGAGTGATAACCATAAGAATGCATGTGACAAAATCAACACATTTTTTTTGTTAAAACACTTTTTTCTTTGTTACTCTTGATAATGATTTTAGCCTTGAATTTCAAAAGCCACTACAAACTTCAGGAAATAATTTCAGTGGCTACCTAGTAGAAGATACTAAAGTGGTCTGGCACCCAACATGGAAACTGTGTTTGTGTAACTGCAGTACTAAAGCACAGGACTGAAAAAAATTTTGTAGTCCAATACCAGGCAAAAGGGTAGATCCACTAACAATCGATTACTGACTTTGCAAAATCTTACTGATTTTTTATGCTTAATAGCTAAATAACATTACACCTTTGTAATGAATCAGAGGAATAAATAAGACTGCAACATTTTCTACATAGCCAAAGGAGCCAACGTCAAAATTAGATGCAGGAACAGACCCCGGGGAGGCTGAAAAAGCTGTACAGCGCACAGGCATAGAGTACTACACTAAGGGCAGAACAGGAATAGACTCGAGAAGCTCTTCTCTTTTGTCTCTAAAACTTGACCCCTGAATTAAGAAAGGTTACTTAGATAAGAGAGAGTACAGATCCTCTTCACTGATTGCTTCTGTGAAGCATTATGTATGAAGACAACAAGACACAAAATGCAAAGTTCTTCTTCATTAAAGTAGGGATGAGAATTAGCAAAATAACCTGATTCTACCTAACTTTATGCTTAGTGGCTCTCACAACAGTGGCAAAATTAGTTTTATTTATTTATTTATTGTTTGTTTGTTTCCTTAGACCCTCAGAAATATCTGCTTTACTCATGCAAAACCCTGTAGCTTTTTGGTTTCCTCTTACTGGTTCAAGTAAGAAATTGCTCCAGAACTGTCTAAGCAGATTTGCACCAGCTGCTCCTAGTACCTCTCCAAAATCCAAGAAAGGGTTTCTACAGCACTTGATGTTGTGAATTTGCATGAATTTCTTCTGCAACTTCTTTCTTTGAAGCGTGACATTTTCTACCTATATTGGCTCCATCTTCACTGTAGACTGGCGAGAGCCATTCTCCTCAGGAGATAGTGTTACTATGAGATGGAAAAGTGCTAAAGCACATATCGTCAGTTCAACTTACATCATCTCTGGCTAGAGTAAGAACAGCTGCACATTTCAGAAAGAAAGACGTGAAAGAGGTCCTGGAGATCTGCCTGATCTTCTAAGTGACAGAAAACAAGAAGTAAAAAGACTGAGGATCAATTATTGGCTATGTTTCTGGTGAAGAGTTGACAGACTCTGGTCTTTGGAACTGCAACTCATATCCATGGAGAGAAGGAGCAATATTTACAGAATAAGCTTCATGTCAGTGACATGTGGTTACTGTCTTCGGATAAGGATGAGCTAGGGCAGGCAAAAGGCTTCTAAAGTAAACTGTGAGGTGTTACAGAAACAAATGCAGTATAAACTCAGCCTTACATATGGCAACCTCTGTGGAGGGAAGGATCAGAGGCCTGAGAAGCCAGCAAACAAGGCTGTAAATTTTTATTTTGAAGGAGATACTTTGTATAGTTGCTGTTGCTTCAAACTACTGGGGAGATCTCCACAATTAAAATATTGAAATTGTATTTTTTAACTTTTCAGGAAAACTTGTTATTAAACAAAGCAAGGAAAAAATAAATAGAGGATGATACACCACATTGATGGTACCATTATCTACCCAAATTATTGATAAACCAAAGGCTTAAGATCCTGAATACACATAGATAATAAACTAGGAGATCTCAGGAGAATATATTGTTGGTAAGATGAGATAAAGCAAGCTACCAAACTGTATCAGAAAACTGGGTCATCTATTCCTTATGAATGTATTTGTGAAACATGAAAATAACTACAAAGGATTTCCATCTCAGATGTCATCTAGAAATAACATGCAGTCAGTAGTAAAATATCAGCCACTCCTAAATTTTGTTCCTAAAATACTTTTTCAAACACCAAAAGGATAACTCCATTCTAAACCTGCATATTGAGCATGTAAAGACTGGTTAATCACAATCATGGAAGCTCATTGGCCTTGTGAACCTGAGGAAAACTATACATTTGAGAGAAAGTACAGAGATGAAAATGTGGAAGGACTCTCCCTACCCCACTACCAGCAGGGGCCAAAGCCACTACTAAAACAGACCAAAAAAATGGCAACCTGTGGCAAAAAGCTTACTTTAGTCCTGCATTAAGGCCCTAATTAGATTGAAATACACATTACACTTGCTAAAAAAAGTATTCAAATACAATTAATTTAAATAGGAAATTATCAGCTGATAGTCTCCAACTTCTGACTTATGTTTTAACAGAATATAAACATGTTATGCTTTAAAAAAAAAAAAAAAAAAAATTGTCTCTGAAAGTAGAAAAAAGCATTTTTACAGATGAGGAGGCCATTAGTAACCAAAATGAATGTTAAAAGACAACTTTAAATCAGCACACCCAGATAATTTGTGCTTTAGAGTCTTAAAAGTGTTTGAGAGAGTATCATCTCAATGACGCTAATTTTCAATACATTATGGAACACCAAAGAAATTCAGTAAGACTGCTAGCATTTTCTGCCAATATTTGAAGCTGGTAAACGGTATGGTATCAGTAATTACAGAGCTCTAAGCCACTATTAATCTCAGGCAAAACAACTGACAAAGTGATAAAGTATAAATTCACTGGGAAATGATACAAATAAACAGTCAACACCAGTCAACAACATTTTATAGCAAATTGGTCAATACAGCAGATGGGATTTAATCATCTGATAAAGTTATGAATTTTGGTCAAAAAAAGTTACTTCATAGGTGAAACACAGATACTTTTGAAAGGCATGTAGCTTACAGCCACACATTCAAGATTAAGAAATCTGCTCTCTGTATTATCAGTTGTATCAAAATGTGAGTTAAATGGATTAAGACGGAGACAGATAAAAAATAGTACTTGTTGACAGAAAATAATAACTGAAGAAAAGTGTTCTACACTTCCCCAATAAAATCATCCAGTACTAGCTCAACATTAGCTGAGTCTAATCACTGATACAAAAGTAAGTATAAAATATTCTTGATAGCAGTTATGACACAGAAGGTGGCACAGTGGTTAATAAGGGTAGCAGAGTGTTTACTCAGAGCAGTGTGCATCAATTCATAGGATGGGCAAAGTGTATTATAGCCATGTGGGCTTTCAAGAAAGAAAGTAGGTCATACCCAGAGAATGGTGCATAGAAACTGGGGACTTAAAAAAATAATAATATAATTTTCATGTCACAGAAACAATGTAATACAAATGCTAGTGAAACCTTATGACAAAAAGGGTTAATAAAACCTCCACACATGTAAGAACAGAGATATTATTTTTGTTCACAGCATTAGGGATACTGGAATAGTGAATACAGCTGTATAGTCCCCTGTATTTTCCCCAAATGGGAAGGATCTTGTTTTTTCTTGACATTTTCTCCATCATTCACAAAAAAAAAAAAAAAAAAAAAAAAAGAAAAATTTTGTACCTCCTTACGATGTTAACCAGAACACCCCATATGCTGTAATTAGCATAGCGAGGGATTTAGAAAGCAGCAGTGTGTAAAGAGCAAAACAACACTTTCAAAAGGCTACAGAGTACCAATGAAGGTTACATAAACACCCAAATAGGCTCTACAAATGATTCCAGGAGGTTAAGAGAGCTCAAACCTCCTGTCAGGGAAGGAGCGGTACTGACAGCAGTGTGGGTACAGCAGAAAGACAGATCTTAATGCAGATGTGTTTTGGGGTTATTTCCAACCAAAGCAATTACTTAGCACAGCCGCCACTTAAAGAATCATAAAGCACTTTGTTTTGTTACATCGCAGCTCTTCAGTCTGTAGCTTAGAAGTCGTCTCTGAGTAAATGTAGACTTTTTGTCAAATGTCTCTGTTTGAGAGGGCTGGATTGCTGTACCCTTGAATGATAGCGCTGGTAAAACTTTATCATCAGATACAAGCATAGGAATTAACTTGCTAAGCTTGAGCTGCATGTGTGGTTTCACCATGAAAAAATCTGAAAGGCAGCTGGCCAGGAGACTGTGTTCCCGAGGCAGGCTCATGCCTGGCGCGTACTTTGGCTTACCTGGTCGTGAGACCCTTGAGCTGCTGAATGCTGCTCCTCGCAGGCTGCTGTCAAGAATCTGGGGGTTTGAGTTACCATGGAGATCACCACATCTGACAGCGGAGAGGGCTGCAATAAGAGAGAGAGGTACCGGTCAAGCAGCTTTGCATCGCCTCATCGAAACAAGAGCATTTGACCCATTGCTCTTTTGGCATTCGCCAATGTTCTGTCTCCCAAGTTAGGAGCTTTGGCAGAACCCTAAGAGGAAAAAAAACACCATCTGTGACAGAAAGAGAGAGGGAAAGAGCAAGACCCAGTGACCCAAAGCATTCAAGTGCTTTGCAAAGCTAAGTGCACTTTTCCAGGAACCTAATGCACACTGAACTTGGCTCAACAATCTCCAGCGTCTTTGATCAAACATCAGCAAGAAATTCATCTAGCTGACAGGCTAGGGAACCACAGTTGAACACAGCACTGAAAAGCTGGTTCACTGCCTCACAGCAGCACACAAAAGTTGTCTCTGAGAAAAATGCCAGTGGAAACTGATTTCTGTGCAAAAAGAAGTAAGTAGGCCAAAGAATTCACCTTCCTGTAAGTTTTTGGGGGAAGGTCTAAAAGAAGGTATTTGTGAAAATCAAACATGAAAGATAGTCCGGCATTCTTCTGCAATAATAAACCTATTTACAGACTTTTCCATGCCTGCCATCGAACACGATGAGTAAATCCTTATTTCACATTTCCTCTGTGATTCAACTGCAATGTATCTTAACTATCTTCCTACTCCTGCATCTCAAGCCTTACGTCTTATGCTCAGTTTTTTCTATATAATATAATAATTAAATGCTGTAAAGTGAAATGAGATATTCTTTAGAGACTTCTTAAACTAATTATGCTCTTCCACACAAATGTTTAACAGCTTTTAAAACTATACATTGAGGATCACTTTATAATATAGTCAATTTAATAAATAGCATATTTAAAAACATCATCAGGAGAAGCTTTCATAAATCCAGTTCTAATTCTCAGTCTGCAGTACTACAACATGTTCTCATATACAACACTGTGAGACAAGTATGCCATCTAACCAAATACAACTATTCACATGAGAAAGACACACACCTATTCTAATCCAAGCTGAATGACTATACAAGGGACAAGAAATGACTATTTAAGCATCACAAATTATTCATGATACATCATCAGCCATAAGCCTGTATGTTTTCCGAGTTTGTCTGTTGAACACGTATGAACCTCCATCTGTCTGGCTACCCATACGCTTGCCTATCTAATTCTCAGAAGACACTGGAATTGTTTTCCTTCTAATTTTTCTGTGGAGCATGTCATGTTTATGCAAAATACAATACATTCAAAAAATACAGCTCTGTGTAAATGTGCAATCTGAAAATCCCAGCAACAATTAGAGGATTTTGCTGTTACAACTTCCATGTCTTATGGTAAAATTGTTAAGAGTATTAGTATATTAAAATTAACTCTATTCAATACTCTGACATTATGGGGTGCAACAATAGCTAACGCATAGGGGCTGCTCTGGGGAGAAATACCAGGGAAATAACTGACTCATGTGCTGAAGGCTTCTGCAGGATTCATATAGTTTAGTGGGTATCGTAAAATACCAGATACAGGCTCCTATTACAGCAATGTAAATTGAAGTATTATGTGAGCTATATATTTAATTATTTCTGTCCTAATTATACTCCTAAATTGGCTGGACTATGGTTTCACTTGTCTTGTTCAACAATATTACATACTGGATGACCTTATCACAGCATGGCTGGGGTGGGAAGGGAGCTGTGGAGCTCATCTGGTCCAATCCCCAGCTCAAGCAGGGACACCCAGAGCAGGCTGCCCGGGCCCACGTCCAGGCAGCTTTTGAAGATCTCCAGGGAGGAAGATCCCAGAGCTCAGCCACCCACACAGCACAGAAGTGCTGCCTGATGTTCAGAGGGAGACTCCTGTGTTGCAGCTTGAGCCCATTGCCTCTTGTCCTGGCACTGGGCAGAGCCTGGCTCCATCCTCTCAGCACCCTCCCTTCAGGCATTTATAGACATGGCTCAGCCTCCTCTCCCTGAGCCTCCTCTTCTCCAGGCTGAGCAGCCCCAGCTCTCAGCCTGTCCTCACAGGGGACGTGCTCCAGGCCCCAGCAGTTTTTATCAGTGTTGGAATCCCTTGGAGGCCTGTCATCTACCCATGTTGCCCATGGACAAACAGAAGGTATCAGGTAGCACAGGTCACACAGGCTGGAAAAGTCTCAAATCCTATTCTAAGACTGGTTTTGGTTACCTCGCCAGACAACTTTTTGGTAGAAGCATTTACACTAGCTCTCTACTTGAAAACGCTTTTGTACTAAGACTAGAGTCAAGTAAATTAATGATCTGCAAGAAAGAAGCAAGGGAAAAGAGACAACTTGGAGATAAAAAGAAATTGCATATATATTCAAGTTTTATTATCCACAAGTGTCAGTGACACTTAAAAGTTAAAGATTTCCTTTACAACTGGGTGAGAGCATTCATGGATGGTTGTAATAACCTGTTTTGCTAGCAGATGCCCCTACACATAAGTCTTTACTCAACAAAAAAGGTTTCTTAAAATCAAATTTCATATTGCAGTAAGAGCTAATATAAGCTTTGAAATAAACAGTGTAGAAAGAAGGAAAATTTGTCTTAACATTTTGCTTTTTAGACTTTCATTGGCAATGCTAGTTTACATCTGATAACCAGCTGTGGATTCAGATCTCCACAGTTTAGAAAGAAGTTGCAAAAAAAACAGAAATCACAGAAAACAGCTGCAAAAGTGATTAGAGGGCTGAAGAAAATACTTTAATATGAAATATTTGAAGAGTTCAACCTACGCAGTTTATCAAAAGAAGGAAAAAAAAAAAGACAGATGACCTGATTACAGCATGTAAGTATTTCCATGGGAAGAAAATGCTAAGTACCAACTGGCTTGTTAATCTAGCACAGGAGGGTATCTATAAAACAAAGCACTACCTGGAAGCTGAGGCCAAGTTCAAATGAGAAATAAAGCACATGCTCATCATCACCTGTGATTAACCATTTGCGTAGCTCTCAAAAGGAGAATGCAGAGATTCTCCATTTGTTGATAGCAAGGCCTGTCTGGAGAGACTTCTGGAAGGCAAACTGATGTGAAAACACAAGCTACCCTGCAGCCAAACGCACAAGTTCCTGGGTTTCATACAGAGACGGCTGGGCAAAGTCTGTAATACAGAGGAGGGAAGTCAGGTGATGTAATTGTGCTTTGCTGCTCATAAATTAAGTATCTTATGATCTGCAGCCATGGTCTGGCTCGGTAACCGCAGCGCAGGGGGAGACGGGCGGTGAGCAGGCAGTGCCGCTGGTTGCAGTGAGGGAGTGCGTGCTACATGGGCTATATGCAGGGCCCCAGAATGGCAAGCAGCCCTTCGGAGACAGGTGGACTAAACTCTGCTATGAATAATACTCTGGCTCCTAATTTAGGACAGCAGTGCTCTCCTCCTGGAGCTGAAAGGGCTCTGCCAAAGCCGAGTGGTGTCGGGCGCTCCCCTGCCCAGGCCATGCAGCTCGGTGGTGAGATGGCCGCAGGCAGCGGCTCCCTGAACCCGCGCCTCGGCCCCAGGTGCCAGCAGACACGGCCGAGCTGACTGCTGCCTCAGGGAGCTTGCTGGGCTCCCAACACTTCCAACTCGCATGTCTCCATGAGGAACTGCTCACCAGTGACACCGGAGTCAGCAACCTTAAAAAAATTTCGTCTCTTTCACAAAGGTGAGGATAGATACTGCAAGTCTCAAGGTAGCTATCTTTGTCGCGATGCACTGGGCAGCTAAATGGCCCGACAAATTAACCATGTTCAATTACCAACCAAAAATAAGTCTTACGAAATCTCCTTCTTGTTCACTGACTTCGAATCTCATACATGTGGCTTGACTTTGGATGTTGTACTACTATAACCACAAAATTTGACCAAACAATGCAGAGATGTCCACCAACCCCCTTTTCTTGCAGGTACTTCATAGGATACAACCTCAGTGAAGCAATCCCACAGCCAATATGGGCTTCAGCTCTCGTACACCCAACCAAGAGGAAAATCCCTGCTTGTATGGAAGGTGCCCACCGAAATCCAGAACACGGACGTTTACAGGAGGCACTGGAAAATACCTGCTGCACAGGTGTCCAGGAGTCACACACCTGACTGGTATAGCAGATTTACTCTTGACTTACAGTATTTAGTCACATTCTTTAGGAAGACTATTTTGTAAAACCTATTGAATTCCTCTAAATAGATTTAGGTACATAAATATGTTTCTAAAATGACTCATGTTTAAATGCAATTTCTACGTAGCTTCACCTAAATAATTCTATTTACTTCTACCAGACAACAAAGATAAGGAGAAACCAAACCAGTGACGTTATTCTTTCAGCACACTTCTCTAACATTGTTCTGTAATAAAAAGCATTAATTGGGTGGGTAATTTATTATCCCCCCTCCTTTCCAAATTTTAAAGGCACAGAAGAATTTAAATGATAAATAGGCCATCTTCAGCAGATACTGAACTACAAAAGCATTTTTGAGAGATTTCGCTATCAATCTCTGTAAAAGAAGTACAGGATACCTAGTGCGCAACATGAATATTTTGCTTTCTTTCAACTTGACAAACAGCTTTAATATTTTCAAACAATCCCTGGGGGATTCGACTCGCAGGAAAACAGGAATATATGGAAGATTCCAGCAGGACATCAATAATTATGCCACCTCCAGCAAAAAATAAACTGAGTTGTCCTTTCTGAAGATGTTCAAAACAGATAAAGCAATGCCTGAAAAGTGCACAAATCAGTGAAGAAAACACTCCAACATTTGCAAAACTTCTACTGTTGTGCTGGGTTTTCAGTTTCTTTAAGGATTAACATTATACATAAACATGATCACACCAGGACAGTGCACATGGCCATCTCTGGGACATGACCAGCAATTCACCTGTCCAAGGATCATGGACAAAACCCTGCAGTCATGTGGAGCCAAAAACAGGTCCATCATTTTCAACACAACGTGCTGGCTTTCTCTAATGTATTTCCACAGAATATGGATGCACTGGAACTTCAGCCTCTGTTCAGAAACACCCACACAATGCCTGCATATTAATGTATTTGCCCTGAGGTCTTATAGAGTAAATAAACACTATTTAATGGCTTGCTATGATAAAAATTCTTTTCTACCTCGATACTTATCAATCTTTTCCCCACAGCCACCTCCTCTAAAGGAAGTTAGAAGAGGGTTGTGATTTTTTTTTTTTTTTATATTTTAAATCTACCATAAATGAATGGTAAAGGGAGATTAGATGAAGGAAGTCAAGTCATGAGTCAGTCAGAAATCAGAGAGTCAACTTTGAAATAAATATTCATTATAATACTTGTGCAAAAAGTTTTCCCAGGGTAAAGTTTGAGACAAAGCAACAAAGAAACCTCAGAAATAACCCCCGTCCTTCCAGAAAATCTTAAAATACTTAAGACTCAAGAGCCGCTCCCCAGAACATTTTACTCATTCAGGTGTAGTTCAGAGTTTGGGCTGAAACACTGAAGCAAGAGTCTCTAGGGAACATAAAACTTCCACTTACAGCCTTCACTGTGAGGGGAAATTCTTTTCATGTTTCTTCTCAACTAATTCAGTCAAAGCTAGTGGACATCATGAAACGAAGAATTGCAGAAACGTGGCATCGTTAATTTGGCTCCATCCTGCCATGTTTTGTGTGCAGGCTCTTTATCCAGAGGTAAATTCACTATTAGCATCCTGAACAGAAACTCAGGACAAGCAATGTCAGAGCCAGATTCGAAGCCACAGTTAAGAGCACTGATTCTCAGCATTATTTACCACAGTCAATACTTTGCCTGCACAGATGCTTTGCCAGCCTCAGTCTTTGTCTGCTTCAGCTGTGTGTATTCTACTATCACTGCATAATAGTTTTCGAGACAGGAAATAGGTGAGCTATCTGTCTTTATTTGGAAGACCAGCACTTTCTGCACTATTAATGAATTTATGGAAAGCTCCTCTGTCTGTCAGTAACCAAGGCAGGTACTGATAGTGACCGTGCTTAGTATTGTAAGAGTATTTTTTACAGTATGTGGATTCATGGGTACTGCAGCCTACAACACTACCCCATGGTCTTCTGACAAGAATTTTTTATCAGAGAGATGAATTATATATTATTATTATTGTATATCAGACAGATATAAACGTACAAATTAGCACAACATTTATCTTGGCAACTCTCAAGCAAAAAAATATTTTCTGACAAAGAAGCCCAGATTAAAAAAAAATCCCACAACAACAACAACAAAACAACCCACTTGCTTCTTGATAGTAAGTCATGAGATTTCTGCTTAACTTTATGAAATATGAAACACAACGCACAGCATGACTAGGATTGTTGTGATGGAGAAATAAATAAAAGCTTTTAATTATTAAAGGTGGGAAAGAATTATCCCTTTAAGAAGCACTCAGCTGTAATCTTCTATTTTGTCTATTTAGCTCTACCTCAGGCAAAAGTGGAGAAGTAGAAGAAACAGAAAAGATGAATTTAGTCTCCTCAGCATTACCCTTACAATCTCCATTAACTGATTAATAACTGAGTGCTTAAAAAGAAAAATACACTATATATAGGCCTCTGTTTGTGCAAATACTGCACTACTTTTAGTGTGCACCGCTTGCGTGTACCCAATACATGAGCAGCACGTGGTAAGAATTATTGTTTTCCACATTTGGATGATGCAGAGTGTGTACAGTTTTCTAGAGGTGCATCAGTAACGGGAACTGCAGCCTGCAGCAAAGACAGAGCTAGCACAATTTTCCTAAAAGGGCTTTAATATGCGTAGGCAATATCATTGGCTTTGTTTCGGATTAGCTGTAGTTTCCAAGAAATTGCGAGGAGGGGGCATGACGGACACTGCAGTAATGCAATCTTGCTGTTGTGGAGGCAAAAATAACCACCACGAGAGGAATGATCGCAGTCACCGCCCTAGGGGCAGGCAGGGCAGGCGCTCTGGGCATGCCACAGGGCACCTGAGAGGGGCCTGTCCCCAAAGGGCCTTTTGCAGCTTCATCTAGGGAGGACCTTCCGCTGCATATTGTCGTAACCAGATGCGTACATATGATAATTAATATATTTAAGTCCCTTTTTATATTATGGCAACTGTATGAAACACTCGAGGCTGGAAGCTGCTGAATCAGGAAATGGATCAGAAGCTAACTAAAATGTCTTTTCAGTTATTGATTCCTGCTCTCTGTTTCATGTCAGCTTCCTAGAATCCATCCAACACAAGCACGAAAGGGTAATGAGTTTCTGAACACACACTCTAATAGTGCACACTGCATCAAAGCTTTCAGTAATTGCCTGGATGCTGCTTCCCAGCAGTACTAAACAACTTAAATATAATTAGCTGGAAGCCCTATGGGCTGCATTTCCCCACTGGAACACCTCTTACGCTAATCCATTTATCAGGCTGACAGATGACTGAATCACCAGTACTATGGACCCTTCGACTAATAACATTTCTCAAGCCAACGTTTTGGTTCATTCCTTATCTGGTAAATTTCTGCAATGGAAAATCTGCATTATTCAGAGCGGGAAGAAAAAAACAGACAGACAGCTCGCTCATCTCTTCACAGTGCTGAACAATGTTATTTGTTTGATTAGCTCACTAAGTGTGATGCTGGAGCTATTGGGCAGAAAATAGGAAAGAAACGTACATATTGTGGAACCGTACAGTGCCAAAAATAATAGGGAAATGCACAAATACTGGAAGAACTATTGGCAGCTTTCCAGCCATTCAAAAGTTTTCAGAAGTTGGACCAGAGGATAGTTTTCGGGGTGTCCCTCCTGCAGATGGCCTGACGATAGCTGCCCAGCCAATACTTCTGCATGTTATTTACTTCTTCCACATCCTCATCAATTATAGGTGACAAAAGAAATTTTAAAAGTGCTTGAATTATATGCAAATGGACACGAAATGCTACAGAGCATGCTGACATAGAACTATTCATTTTGCAAGCTGCTAAACAAGTCTCACAAAAACAGAAAAAAAAAATACATTTCTTGGGCAGTTTCTCAATGTTGTTACATGAACTATCTTATCATTGTATCCCTGTGGCTTTTATTTCCAGACAGGGACCTCTGCAGGGGCTGTAATTCTGGGGGAGTGCAGGTGTCTTCTACCATGCTGTTGAAAAATATCATTGTAAAAATGTGAAATTCTCATCAAATTCCTTAAAGCATTTAAAAAATACTCTAGGGTGTTACACTCATGTTTCCTTTAAAAGATGTTGTGGGACAGCACATAATAAGAGTGTAATTGAAGGAAAACACATATATACCCCAGTGTAAGGGAAACAGAAGAAGAAATAATTTCTCGTATTTCTTCTACATGGGCCCACGCAGTATGTTTGTTGTAAAGCTGACAGTCAACATCATGAACTCTCTTAAAACTAGTAATGTGGGTTGAAGTTAAGAGGAACAATGGGTCATGGGTTATTCAAATAAGGACAAGCTTTCTAGAAGAAAGAAAAAGGTTTATAAAAGAAGATCTCACATGCAATAGGGAGAGAGAGAAAGAAGTCTCTCCTTGGTTTGGATTTTGCACCACCTAAGACGATGCAGATTCTAAACTCAGAGCTAAGCACTAAGATAAGCACTCCCCCACCCCCACTACCGTTGCTTGTATTTTAAATTTTACCTAATTCAGGTTACCACCAGCCGAATTTCTTGGGAAATCCTAGCCTACTGAGAATATGCAAAAACCACAGCCTCACTCTGAAACAACACACTGAACGTGGCAAAAAGCTCAAGTTTACACATCCTTCCATCCTGTCTTCTTCTACCTACCTACACATGGTCTCATCCTTTTGCTTGGAAAGACGGATATGAGTATGAATTCAATTCCAAAGAGTGACTGCAAAAGCTGTTCTTAAATTTGTAAGAAGGAAAGATACAGCTGAAATATAGTTAGTTATTCAGGGATCAGAAACAAGCTTATTTAGCTTGTGAGTCAGGAAGCTGAAAGATGAGACCCAGGCAGCTCTTCCTGGGATCACAGACTGACCATCAGTCTCTGGCTGTGGCTAACAAATGGCAGCTGCTTGGACATTGCCACACTTGAGCTTTGAAAATACAGTCGCAGGTGCTTACACTGTCTGGTAAAGTACCTAGCAGGTTATTAAATGCTAAACTGTTGGAGAGTTGGAGATTTCATGTGTATCATCCAGCAGCATCAATCTCAATTTCCCAGGCACTCTCCACCCACTCCTTCCCTCCGGCTTGAAACTGGGAAACTCATTCCAGCGATACTGACACTTCAGGAGCCAGCCGACTTCCCCACAGCCATAGCCAGTCCCTTTCTTCTGAGCACTATCTCCTCTGCTTGCCGTGTTTTCTACTTCTACACAAGAGCAGAGAGTTTCCTGAGCAAGGTGTGCCCCAACTGTACTAACCTCAATACTCGTCACTTCATGAGAAATGCGTGATTTCACAATTTCACGCTCCCATTTCCAAAGACTCCTTCAAAAGGCAGCAGCACTAAACAACACAAACAACAGATCTGATCTAAGGAACATTCCCTAAGCAAAAAATGTTGAAAAATCTCCTCCTTTTAATCATTCCTAATAAAATAGATCATGGTCACGAACTTAGTCAAGGCAGGGGATGTAATATTACCTTCATTTCGATGCTCTAAGACAAACTCTGCTGTATTGTCAGTGGAGCTTCATTTCCAGGGTACTATTTCTCATTTGAAACAATTCTTTAATTCTTGAGGTAACTAATATCTTTTTAAAGCACTTTGCAAAACTATTACATAAATAGATTCTTCCCTTTATTTTAAGCCAGGTCAAATATGCAGAAGCTTTATAGTTAAATGGTTGCACTATTACTTAGTTATTTATTTGCTTAGAATCAGAAAAAGAGTTTGAGGAGAGGAACCATCTAAGAATAAAACTTACAGCTGGAGTCATACTTCAGTTCGCGTACACTTGGAAAAGCATGGCATGCTAAGCAGTTCGACACTGCAAAAATGCAGCCGGTATTAGGAGTGCAAATAAATAGCTGTTCTAAAAAGCGTGGCAGAAGTGACCTAATCTCCAAAGAGAACACTGATTAGTAAAAGCTATTTGAAAATTAGATTTTTATACGGAGTAATTGGTACATTCAGCATTAGAAAAACTGAATTTTCCTGCAAGAAGACTTCTGTGCAGTCTCTACCTCTGGATGTTAGAAGCCCCGAGTGGACCAGGCCCTGAGCAGCCCAGTCTGACCCCAAGCTGGCCCTGCTTTGAGTCAGGTGCTGGGCCAGGCACCTCCCAACGTCCCTTCCCATCTGAATTATCTTATGATCTGGCGATAATAATTGATTCATATTAAATTACATACGCCTGTTTTGCTATTTACATAGAAAAGAAGGAGTGTTAAGAAGAAAACTAGGGGCACAAACTTACATATTTTATTTAGTAAGACCAAAGGTCTTAGAAACATCAAACAGATGCTCATTCTGCTCATATAAAGTTTATGCTGGTTAAGCAACTGTAACTATGGTAAAGACTAAAGACTGAAGATGCTGAAACTTTTTCTTATGCTGCAAATTACGTTCCAACTTTACCTTTTCCCTTTACTTAAATCATTTGTAGAGCTACAGTGGTTAGAACTATTTAAATTAAATTACTCACAGTTTAACTATGTGAATTATAATCCTCCCCCAATTAAAATGCATGACATACAGTGAGAGGTTATACTGTCTGGGTATTAAAAACGCAGCCCAGAATACTGGCTAGAGAAATACACTGAATTAAATAAAGAGCAGGAACATGAGTTTATCTGCAGAGAACAGGGCAGGGAAAAACCTGTCCATTTCCAAATGTGCAGACAAAAACCCAACCAACCAACCAAAAAAAAAAAAGCAACAAAAAACCACACATAAATATCGTGTAGACTCTGTAGTACAGAAAACTGGTCTGGCAGCTTCTTGGTCTAAGGAAGCCAAACCTCTGAGCTGGCCGGTAGCCTAAATATTTCACCATATTGGAACTTTTTAATAAAATACTGTAGGAGTCTGTAAGAGAAGTGAAATTCCAGGAAAAAAAAAAGATACCAAAATTATCATCTGCATGTTACAGGACATATTGCTCTAAGTTGTGGTCCTGTTGATCGGGCAGCCTGAGTAACCTGATGGTTGACATGAGCTGCCTCTTAGTCACATTCCTTACAGGAATTAATGGGTAACTATTCCTCTTCACTAATGACAAGTTCACCTCTTTTGACTAGCATATATATGAAAGGTTTGTTTGTATAACAAGATAGGGAGAAATCCACACAATGAATTTGAGTAAAGTACTGCCTCTTAATATATGTGATCTTCTATGTTTCAGTGCAATTCTGATACCATAAACAGATGATCCAATCATCTTTGGTGTGTTTTCTTTCATTTCTCCATCTACTTCAAGAAGTATTTCAGCAAACATAGCTCTTAGATTTTTAACAACTCTCTAGTCTGTACTTTATTGAAGGACACCACATATAAAGAATGGTCAGGATCTTAGTATTATTAATTGGCTATCATATTTTATATTCTCTATCTTATGCTATGTTCAGACAGAGAGAAGTTTGTAAAGTATGTTCCAAAGCCATTATAAAAAATCTTAATCAAATATCAGAACTTAAGGAAAAATAAAAGGCAGACAAAACCACACAACCCAAAGCTTGAAAATGCAACTAATTAGCTAAACTCACTGAGGACAGAGAAAGACTTTTGAAACGTGGAAAACTGCAAAGTTAGGCTGCCTTTCTGAAGCTTCCTTGGCCTTGCTACTCCAGCAGGAAAACACAAAGGTTCTGATTCTGTTACTCTAAACATAATTTCTTTAAAGACCAAGGACCAAAGAGCTTAAGATTGGAAAGGGGAAAATGATGATTATTACGCTCAGCACCACTGAGTGTCTCATGGTGCTTAATGCTTATCTGTACACCAACTTTAATGTATTCTGCCAGCTCTGTTCAATAAACATCAGGTCTGTTTTTTCAAATGCTTAAGTGAGAAATTAAGAACCTTTGAAATTCATACAGATCAGGGCAATAATCTGAATGACAATCCAGATTGCCTAAATTCTTATATATATGTGTATGACCTAACATAACACCATGCCTTCATGTAAATTTTATAGCACTAACTTTTCTGCAGCCAGTAGGTGATATTATGTATAGTCAGCATTAAAAAGTTATTTTTCCCAGGGTCTGAGAAGTGCAAGTGCCATTGACTTCAAAACAAAAGCTAAACAACCTGCAGCTCTGGAAACCATGTCAGCCTTTTCATCTTGGAAACTAAACTCTCCTTCTGCAAATTGAGAAAACTCTGAAAAGTGAGAACAACTATTTGCACAGAAAGATATCTGCTTTTATCATGCTAGATTAGATGAAACAGAACCTTTTTATTTCATGATGGAACATGTCAGGGATGCCACTTAACTTTGATTCCAATTTAAGTATGTGGATGTGGATGCTGATGCCTAAAGCTGGATTGCATGAATATTCAGTCTTCATTATAATGAGTAGCTTTCTTGTATTACATTAGCAGGAGAAGAAGAACCTAATAGTAAAAACGATTCACGAAAGCCAAAGAGGAATTTCAACAAAGATAGCAACAACAAAGAAGGATCGTTAATAATTTTTTTGCATGTCATTTTACAGATTTTGTTTGCTTTGCATATAAGCGCTTTAGTGAGATGCAAGGTGTTGCAGTCACTTTTTGCTCTAGCCTTTGAAATTATTTAGGGAAATGCTGAGGCATAGCCTCTAGGTTGAGAAGCTCTACTAAGAATTTTGGACGACAGGTATTAGAAGTTAAATTTTACCAGGGCAGCAGTAAGCCTAGCCATATTTCCCATTCTGTCCACTGCGGTTTGTAATTTCAGGCTGCAGTTACGCTTCTTGTTCTGGCTGAAGCTTCACTGGGACAGACTTATTCCCTTGCTTCTCGTAATCACTCTTCCCTTACATTCCTGCCCCTCAGTATCTGTGGAATAACTGCTGATGTCAGAATGATTCTGATTAAAAGAGTTCAGAGACTTGGTGTTAAAAAGTGTTTGAACTAACCCACACTATAGCGAACAAATCAGGTTAGGGAGTGACTACATGATCAATTAAACCTCGGGGGAGCAGTAATGAAACCTTGTGAACAGTTGGGGACCAGAGCCTACTCAGCCAATTCGGCTGCTGCCAGAACAAAATGTGGGAAACAGGACTGCCCTTGTTCTGATACTTGTTCATTTTTGCCAGTATTTAATATCCAGCATTCTTAGTCCTGGCTCAGGCTTCCAAGTTTCCTCAAAACAATGACCTCGCCAATACCAGTGTTAAAACTTTTGTAAAGTCAAGGTACATGGCTATGGTAGCTTAAAAAAACAAAACAAGCACCCACACCCACACCCAACACCACCTCAGTAAAACAGCAGCCAGTTTAAAGACAGTCATCCCGGTGTCCTCGCTTCACCTTGATCTTGCACCTTGAGTTACTGTGGCACACACGGGATGTGGCAGCTCCCTGTTTGGAGGAGACTCCTCCTAAAGGTGAGCTGTATGTTTTGCAATACCCAAACACAGCAGGGTAAGATAAGGAAATCTCTGCAGCCTTAAGGCACAGTTGCTTTGATTTCATTATTCTGTGTCCTGTACTTATTTTCTTTCTTTCTTTTATTTATTTATTTATTAAGTGAAAGATTTTGCAATTTAATTTATCTGGGTTAAGCCTACGGAAAAAACAAATAAAAAAAAAATATATATATATATATATAAATACTGTGTGTGTGTGTGTGTGTGTAAGTAATGCCTAGGAAATCTCCTGTGTTATCTGTCTGTCTAGCATTACCTTCCACTAGACAAATATATTTTTAAACAGGCTGGAATCAAAACAACATTCCCAGCATTCAAGACATTCTGTCATCGCTGCCCATTTGTTGCCCTCTAGGTTTCTCTCAAGCTGGCAAGCTTCCCATTTAAGGAATTATCAGATTCATCTGCTTAGACAAGGCAGCAAAATAAAATGAAAAGCTGGATTATTCTAGAGAACTCATATTTTTTTGTTTCGGTGTACCAAATTCAGTGCATAAGAGCTGAACGTAACAGCAAATGGAACAAATCTTGCAGACTTCATGACTCTACCTCGTCATACTCCACAAAATCTGATTTTAACTGAAACACAACAACAGTTCTTTTACATTTATCTATTGCTGCTTTAAACATGCTTATATCCACATATTATGTTAGCCAATTTTCAGCCCTAAATAAGCTCATATAAAATGTGTTGTTTTTTTTTTTTCCAACTGCACTTCTATTAACTGCACTTCTATCTGCACTTCCACTATTGCTTGTGCACAGTGCTGCTACATAACTTTACCGATTGCTGTGCTGCCATTTTCCCTACATCATATTTTTTCACAGAGGAAACCAAAAACAAAGAAAGAAAACATGGAAAAAGAAACATATTACCAGTTTTCCATACCAAGATAGCTCAGGATTTACTTGAATGAGTAACTTGAATGTCAGAAGCTGTACTGCAGAACCATGCATGGGTTTGTGGGCCCACTGGTTCCAGCACCAGGATTTCAGGAGGTGCATACCGTGGTTCTTGGTAATTTAATACACTAAAACTCCAACAAACCCTTTCATATCAAACTGGGAACACTACTTTCACCCCTATGTAGAAAGAAAATTGTGGGAAAGCCTGGAAAAATGTCTCACACCAATTTTCCTTACTGAATAGCTGAAACAGGTATCATTTTCTTGCCATAGGTAAGCAAATTAAAAAAAAAAACAAAAAAAAAACACTTCAAATTCCTGTTAGGGCTTCATGTGGCTTAGTATGTACGCACAGACATTGCACCAAATTTAGCACAGGATGACTATAAAAGCAATCTTAAATGATCCTAAAATGATTAAAGCACAGCAAACCCTGTTACTGAGCCAGAACTGATTGAGGAGAATACTGCCTTCCAATATTGATACTAAACCACTATCTTAGACTTTTCGGCAAAGTAGAAGTCTAATTTAAGGTGTTATATTGTTATAACACAGTGATTAATCAATCTATTTTTAGAGCCTCCTCTTATAGCTTAAAATTCAATGATTCACATGGTTAAAATTCTGCACAGCTTTCCATGGTTTTGAATGGTATGATGAAATTAATTTGTGGTTGCTAATGGCCACAATATGGAAAATGGGGCTTTGAGCAACCTGGTCTGGTGGGAGGTGTCCCTGCCCGTGGCAGGGGGGGATGGAACCAGATGGTCTTTACAGGTCCTTTTCAACCCAAACCATTCTATGAATAAGGAAACCAAACCAACTGTTTTAGTAAGATTGAATCAACTATCCATAGTAATTACCAGAGATACAAACCTAAAAATACATTTCAGTTTTATTGAATGTAGCAAGATACAATAGCATGAAATCTCATTAAAGACTCAACTGATAAATAATTTTGTGCCATCAGAAACAATAGCTCATTCTACAACCTAGAGTCACGTACCAAAGAATAGCAAGATATACTGTAATGCAACAAAAAACAATGTAAGAACAATGTATAAAGGTATCTATCATTAAGTAACATGATTACAACACAAACCAAGGCTGACACTTGAATGATTTCTTTGTTGTGTACACTGCAACCTGTACTCTGGAAGAACAAAGTTTATAATGCAGAAGTTCTTGTTTCTCCTTTATTTTTTCTTGAGCTGCTGATCTATTCAAAATTATGTAACTGAAGGGTGTTTTTAGATGGAAAAAACACCTTGGTTCCAAAAGAGGTACTAGCGTGACTTTCTTAGAAATATCACATTAAAAACAAGCCATCAAATTGTATTGTACTGACTGTATGACTCTAAAAACGCACCCTAGCCTGTCATTACCGTTGAAGGTGATGAATATGTTCTAATTCGCTTGAATATTCTAATTCACTGGTGATCTTTTGGGTGCAGACACCTCTCCAAGGAACTTCACTTCTTCCTTCCCAGGAAAATGGCGAAGCAAATATTAAAACTGGATGGTACACACGCCCATCACAGGGATAGTAAAGGGTAGTACCTCATTAGCAGCCTGCTGCGATATAAAAACAGTCTGCACAATTCTTTAATGCGGATGTGTGCCATTAATGTTGCCACTTCTTGCTTTCTACGAAAAGCAAGTGACTCAACTTTGGGAAGACTTTTACAAGGCTACTGTTTTGTCCCTGTCTAATGCTTTTTTGCTTCATAATGTGCCTGCCTATTATGAGACTAAACTTATTTCAAAGAATAAATTAAGCAATAAGACATGACAAGCAGCGCATTTGTAGGCAATTTACTTACCACCTGAGGCATGCTACAACAGCTCAAGGCAAAAGGCTGAGTAACTTTAACCATTCAATAAATGCAAGAATAATCGAACTGAAATGCACAGCTTGAGAGACTCATGTCTATCACGACAAGGAATTCATAGACAGAAAAAAAGATTTCCTGTGCATTTAGTGAACATTACTAAATAAATGATATTGTTGAGAACCTATAGTTCTGAAAATGACATACAATAAAAATTAAACACAGAAATTTATATACTTCATTGTATGACCAGACAGTACTTGTGGAATACCATAACCACCCCAAAGACTGGAGGTCCAGGATCTGTTTAAAAAAAACCTGTGCTCACACATGTACAAGTATTAAAGGACTGGCCAGACACCAGTCACATTAGGATTCACCAACTGGCCTGTATCCTGATCACATACCAGTTAATTAAGGTCTACTTGTAGAAGCAACAAAGAACTAATTTAAAATAATTTGCTTTTTCTAACAGCAGTAACTCATTTCCTTCTGAAAAGACGGTGCACAGAGGCTGAGCTGTGCACGTTATGTTTACTTCTCGGCTTCAGGTTTAATGAGTAAAACAACTCTATTATATAGGTTCATGATCTGTTCTCCACTCACGGCAAAGTTCACCTCTTAAACAAACAGTGTGACAAGCCAGCTTTAATCCGTACTCTGCACCCTAACATTTGATTTTTCCCATGCACTCAGCCTCTTTCTGCTGGGCCTTGTGACCGGGCGGCCTCCCCCGAGAGGCCCGCATGGCCGCCCCCCGCATGGCCGCCCCCACGGCGCAGGCCCGGCCGTGCCTCATGGTGGAGGGTTGTGCGAGGGCTGCCCCACACAACCTCACACCAAACCACGCACAAGCTTCATGTGTTATTTCACATGCACTGAACGGTTTTAGATTTATCTCATGCAGAAAAAGATATCTACAGGGTGGAAAAAAGCAGCTGTGTGACACGAGTCTCAGAGGTTTACCTCAAAACTGTACAGTCACTGGCTGTCACAGGTAGTGCAAAACACCAGCTAGAGGATCACGACTTGTTCTACCCTGGTGCACGAAGCTGCCTTCCAACTGATATTCCTAAAAACTCAGCTTATCATGAAAACGAGCATGGCCGAGAATAAAAGATGTGAAGCTCTCCTCATTAGGTGGAAAGACAAGGCAGGGAACTATTTCACCAACGCCTATCAATTCTGTCTTACACCTCTCTGATGAGCCCTGATGCATAAGAAGTGTTGACTAAAACGCATCTCGGCCTTAGACGAGGTAGCGGTAATTTGGAAAGGCCACACCACCCACCGCAGCAGGAGGGAGTCCACTTGGCTCAATAATTTGAAGAACAGAAACTGCTGTGGTCTTGTTTTACTTCAATAGGTAACACAACCTTTTAAAAGTTTTTCACAGGAAACCCACTTTTTTTTTTTCTTCTATTTTTTTTTTCCGAGAGTTCCCCCTTCCCCCTCCCAAAAACATACATACATGAGGATTTTACAGATACTATACAGGCTGCATGAAACACGGAGAACTGTCTGTTTTTGGGGTGTTTTAAAAGACCAAGATAAAAATAATGATTCCAAAAACTGATAACAAGCTACTGGATTCCCTTGTCCTTTCTTTTCTACCCCACCCCCTACAAACAAGGAAAGGAAAAAATACAGCTGAAGACTGAATAACAACATGTGTAAATTGAATCATGCCCATTTAAACATCAGAAGACTGGAGTTTTCTTTTCCCATAAGTAAATTAATGGCATCACATCCAAACACTCGGGATGCTAAGGACAGAAATACATGTCTCTGCTATGGACTGCCACTGCTCCTAACACTGAACTAAAACGTGCTAGCAAGAAAACCAAAAACTACCAAACATTAACACTGGTATTTTCTGATTTAAGAAATCCTTTTCTATAAAACTGTTTCTTACAGTTTAATCCAGATAAATGTAACCATCTCACACTAAAAGAAATTAATTTATTTCCAATTCACCCAAGTTATTCTTTTCAAGCATTTTACATTTTTTATGTAAACACTATCCACAAAGCACAGTTCTGCATAATATTTGTAACACATATTTTTTAAATTCAAATTTAAAATTAAAAGATCATAAAAACCAAACTTACAACATCATGTCAAACATCCACTTTAGCCAGTGTCGTCTTTAACAATGGCAAAAGTAGTTATCTAATGAAGAACGTACATGTATGAACAAAGCAAGGACGCAGTGGTGCTCTCCCAACCCCCAGCAGCCTACAGCTCTGGGACCTCCTGATGGTTCCAGCATCAAGACACACCAGGACATATTTTAGTGGAACATTAATGCATGCTACTTGCTACTTATGACAGAAAAAAAAAAATCCTTCTGCAGATTTGTAGCAGGTATCATTTTAATCACTAAATACCTGATTCTGGCGTTAGCTATCTTAACTCTATTTGTTGAGCGTAACTCTGTCCTTCATTTTGGTATGTCATATTCCAAGTTTCAAAAATATCCTAGCATTCAGTTCCTTCCTTGGAACCTGCAATATAGCCCAAATTCAAAACCATGCAAATAAGTGAATGCTTCTACAATTTATCTTCACGTGAAAGCTATGCTAGAGAACTGGAGATTTTCACAAACTTCTATTCATCCAGCATCAAATGTTAATGTACATGTGCAAAATACAATCTGTAGAAGTGACAGACCTACCTGGATATTAGCCAGAGAAACGTTCTTACAGAAGTCTTCCCATTTGAAAATCTCCCTTTAAGAATACTGTATCTCTGGTAAATTGCTGTTCTTTTCATGTGATTAGGCACTGTGCCTAAAGAACATACCCAAAGTAGGGAGAGCTCATGAGGACAAGCCTTGTATTTAGTCTTCAGCATTTTATAAATTTCCTTCAAACCAGGGGGACAGAACTGCAGGATTGTTACTGAACAGTTCTTACATTTTAGAGATGAAGTGCCCATGTCTTATGTTACAGCTGCTGCACTGCCTTCTACTTTATTCTAGTTGAATAATTAAATACACTTTAGTCCTTCTGACAGTCCTACACAGCATGGCTGTTAATCAATATCACATAAAAGGGAATTAGGCTTAGGCAACTGTTGCACACAGCAAAATGGATAAGGCAAGAGAGAAAAGAATAGAAGACTATTTTTATTATTATTTTTTTGCATTTTACGTGTCCTACCAAATGTGCACACACACTTGTGAACACACAATGCACACAACGATGCACAGTGGAATTCAGATTAAGCTCAGAGATCTGTTACACTACAACAGCAACCAACAGATACTTCTCGTTCTTTTCTTCTGAATTCCCTATCTTCGCAGGTTTGGGAAATCACAGAAAACTCTCAGTGGAAAAATACTTAAAGTATTCATTTTACAGGAAAAAAATGAATTAAACTATTACTTAGACAAAGCTGTTTCTTACTGCATTAAACTATTTCTGAACCTTCTACCATGTGATTGCAATAGGGAAAGACAAACAAAAGGCCACATACAATAAATACTATCTGAAGTCTGCTCAATGCAAATTTAGGAAAACTTAAGTTTCCAAGAATTTTAGGAGACTTTCTAGTAACTCTAAAGAAGTTATGTGTTTGTTGTTTTTTTTTGTTGTTGTTCTCTTGTCCTGCAGTGAATCAATAGGGCATTATTAAAAGCAGTCCTAGGCTGAGACTCCCAACAAATGAAAGATGCTTGTGAAGGAGTCTGAATTTTCCCCACGCTGCCCTGCTATCACATTTACACTCAGATTTACAGAGAAATGGAGACAGTTTCCAAGTCTCTTCAAACTATCGTCCTTTCTGATGTAATTCTCTAATGAATTTAGAAACACTTAAAACCAGGCCAAGAAATGAACTTGCAAGTCAAACAGTAGCAATTTTAGATGACTAAATAAATAAATTAACAGTGATAACAACACCATCAAGCCACCAACATGGAGGCGAAGACTCTGCATACTCTATACCCTTCAATTCTGAGTTGCTTCTTGTATTTCACATTTAAAGATATGGGATTTATAAAACATCGTAATTCAACTTTAACCCATGCACAGTGTAAAATTAACAACTCTTGACTACTGAAGAATAGATAGCATTTCAAATGGAAAACAACTATTAAGTAGTTGATGACTCTTGATACTATACTTTCTGAAGCATTACTTTCCGAAGTTGAAATTCAATTTTGCAAGAGAACATTATTTTTTCCCCAGACCTATTGGTAATGGGAACAGAAACTGTATGCTTGGTATCTATTTTACAACAGATCTCATTTTTTTTTGTCTCAACAAGATTTACTTCAAGCTCTATGAAGTGTGTTTCAGCTAGCACCTCCCTCAAAAGGATCCAGAAAACATATGCCATGCAGCACATAGTCTACATTTGTCCTTACAAATTGCAGGAAGAACAGTAAAACAACTTCAAACACACCTGGGCTTTTCTAGTTTCTTCACTCCCTCTCAACTACAGGTGGCCAGCTCTGGGCTCCTATGCCATGGCTTCTGTCCCAGCACGGGGCCATGGCACTGTCCCAGCACAGGGAATGTTGCACCTCTGGATGGGAGGGGATGAGAGGTGGGAGAGAGTTGGCCAGAAGTGCCATGGCTTCACCCCTGTGCCTGGAGATGCAGCTATGTGCCCAGACGAGCCTCATCCTGGAAGGGTGCAAAAGTTGCATTGCTACCTCCCACTCCACTTCAACCTAACTACACTGTGTGTGGTTACTGGATTATGGCCAAAAAGATTCTGGTGTTGTGAAGCCATTTAAAACAGTGATATTTTAGTGGTTTTTTTTTGTTTGTTTCTGTTTTTTTTCTCCCAGATTTTTTTCAGTATACACTGATTAATGTATAATGAAATACAATCTTTACTCCAACTTGATACGTGGTTTGCTTGCTATGAAGCTGTGCTACATGCATACCTAAGGAATAATGTGTGCTAAGCCCCACATTTACTATTTTTGCACGCTATTTGACTGTAAAGTAATGAATGACCCTTTCTTGTATACAAGGTCATTTTTTAAAACAGAAATTAAACTTCAATGCAAATATAAAAAAATCCATCTTTTAACCATAATAGGAAACAATTTAGAAACAATGTTTTACCAGTTAGCACAAGCTTATGTAAAACACGCATGACATTTAATAAAACAGTTCTTTCTGCATTTTGAACCAATTCAATACATACAAGAAGAATCTATAACTAGTGAAATGAAGTGAGTATTTCTGGTCTCCATATCCTCCAAGACTGTAAAACCAATGCATCCCAGCCCCTCTGTCTTGGTTTTCTAATTAACTTACTAACTGGAAGAAAGGAGGGGCTTTCCTACCAGTAACCTGCCAGGCAGTTTCTCGTCTTTAAGCCACTCACTAAACTGATACACAGAAATGAAGAAAAGCCCTTCACCTGCTGGAAAAGCTACAGCTACCAGTTACAGGTTTACTGCTTAGAAAGCGGTATAATTTGAGTCGTCACAGCTAAGTAGATGACTTTCTCTGAAACTGCAGCAGCAAATACTGTCTGAATACAATTTTGCTCAGATCAATCAAAATAATAAAATAAATTCAGGATTTAATGATAGCTCGTGATTTTGCATTTCATATGTAAAGAAAATCTGTTCCATTTCTAGTAAAAAGTAAAGTATTTTATTTTTAATAGATTCATATTGACTTATGATTCAGCAGACTCTCACACTTCAGCAACAGGCCACAGTGGATGCGGCGTGTCGGGGAATACTGCTAGACTTGCAGAACGCTGATTTAAAAAGCATGTCTGAAAAAATGGAAGTGGTTAAATGCAACTTTAATGCAAACATCCAGAGAAATCCAAGCAACAGAGTAAAGACAAAGATGCATAAATAAATGCAAGGCTCAGTTCCTAAAATAGTTTACATTACCAAACTAATTTCTCCATCTGTAGGGTCACAGCCAAGCGCCAATGTATTTGTAATCTAAACTGAAGCCAAAAATAAATACAAGGGAAATAATATATAAAGGGCACAAATATTCCACCTTCAAGCTTTAATTTCCTAGGAATACTTTAGAAGATGTCTAAATGCAAAAGAATCTTTAAAAAAAAAAAAAAAAAAAAAGACATTTGACAGAAATACTAATTCTTGCTTAAAATTGGATCGCCCCTAGATGTCTTTATTCATCCAATCCACCCCAATTTCTAACAAGGTGGTTTGGTGTGCAAAGACCTTATTGCTTCTTTCCATCAAAATGGGCTGTCACACAGACCAGCCTGTTAGAGGGGCATCTTTGCTTTCCTTTGACACCTTTCCCTGTTCTGTATTACAGTGGCTATGACTGGGATAGGAAACTGCACAAGACAGCCTTCCTTTAATTAGTGTAGATTGCTGTGCCATGAATCAACAAATACATGGCACCAGTACTACCACTACCATTTTGTCTTTGTCTCTAAGGCCTATTTGTTTGCCTCCAGTTTCCGCTAGAACTCAGCTGCCTTAATCCCCATATGCCACTCACCTTCTTGTTTTGCCATGTGCCAATTCTGCATGCTAAAAGGCAGTCTGTACATGTATGGATTTTTTTTAATTATGTCTCCAACCTACCAGCTGTCAAACTCTACTTGACATTTATAACAGTGTCTGTATCTATTTCAGTTTCTTCCCTGTGAACTACTCTTGCTCTTACTTTATGAACACACTTTCATTGTATATTCCTCATATAAAGCTTATTGTTTTTGGTATACATTTATATTATAGTTGAGTACAAAATTTAAAATAGAGTAACTGTATGTTCCTCATGACAAGATGAGGATGAATTGAATAACAGGTATCGAACATCTCGTCTTCAACTTGGTAGGCAGAAAGCATACTCTTCTTTCTCTGGTCAAGCATTCAACCATCCCCTTGGACTTTGGGGAAAAGCAAACAAACAAAAATCCAACCAACCAACCAAACAAAAAGCTAAATTAAGCTTTCAATGAAGCCTTTCTATAGACCTCTTCTATAAAGTAAAAGCTACACAGGCAACCAAGAGTCTGCTTAAATTCCAAATGTTTTGCATTTAAGGCTGGATGATAACTTCGCTCTTTTCTTTTACTGCAGCTCTCAACAACAATGAGCAGTCTCAAGAGATGAAAATAGTTTCTTAGCCTGAAAATCATATGGAAAAAATCAACTGCCCTTTTAAAAAGTTATAAATGTCTGGACAAACTTTTCCCAGATTTCCCTTCTTCAGTTATTTAATGAACATATGGTTATTTATAATGTGAGCTACACTTGTAGTATTTCAAAAATTAGTTATAAACATGCCTGGAGCTACCCAGCTCCTCCCAAGACTATGCTGACCTCACCGAATACCCTTCCAGTACCGTCTGCTGAGGGATCTCTTTGACAGCGCACTCATGTTCTTACCTCAGTGTCTTCTCTGCCTTGAAACTTACCTCAATTTCTTCTCTAAGCAAGTACCTTATAACACGTTACTTTCATTTCAGAAAGGTCGTAACACCAAATATCAATTAGGATAAATAAAATCCTTGGCCGGAGGACACAGCTGATTAAAACTACAGACAAACCAAACACAAGCTCGGCTCTCTAAGTAGTTCAGGAGCACTAAGGAGTCCCGCGTTCAGGTCACGGGAATGCAGCAGACGCTGGTACCTGCACTGATGTCTTTGTGAGAGGTGCAGCACAGACATCTGTGTCTGAACGAGGCTCCTCTCCAAGTCAGGAGACGAGCACTTCTGGAGCGTGATGTGCCTTGTGGGCTAGACTCTGCCCCAGAAGGAGAGAGGTTGGGTGGTGGGAGCACCCATTTTTTACTCCCTGATGATGAAGGAAGACACCTCTGTTACTTGATGTCTCTGTTACCTGAGAAGTTAGGTGAGATGATCCCAACCCAAAAGACCCTATGCTAATAAGTAACAGGGATACAGCCAAGAGGCTAGAAATACTGCCTTCTACTTTTCTTTCTCATGTATGTATGTAAATGCATGTCTGTATCTGCACTTTTTTTAAACAAAAAGTCAGATAGCATCACCCTGAAAATCTAAATGAATCTGCCCTCATGTTCCTCTTGTCCGCTTGGATACAACATTATACAGTTTATTTTACTCGCTGTTATTGTCTATGGGGTTTAATGGAACCTCTCATGTAAATAAACTGGTTTCCTCAATATTCCTTCCTGTTTAATGGAGATTTAATTCAATCTAGTGTATTATTTAACTCAATAAACTGTAAAACAACATCTTTTTCCTTTGCAACCAACATAAACTGCAGATGTAAAATGTGTATCAGAAGATGGTAGGTTTTCTTCCTCCGGCTTCTAGCATATCCTAAAATACTCTTGCATACTCTTGATTTTTCCTACTTTTGAAATCTGATCCTACTGCCAAAAAATAAAATGAAAATAAATACCATCAACTGAAACATGAATGCTGCATATAAACACGCTCTCAATTGAAAAAGAAACTGCTCATTTTTAAAATTTCTTCTTAAATAAGCTATTCAGAATATGTAACACGTCTTTGTTTTAAACATTCCTTATCACTGTTAATTGTATTTTATACTTCATTTGGGGATTCCACAGAACTCTGCCCTTGACTCCCTTCTCCTCTGCTCATCAGGGAATCTCATGCAAAAGTGATTTTAATTATCACTTATTCATGGATACTCTGTGCTCCAGATTTGCCTCGTTTTCATCACAGACCTGAACCTCCAGCCTCTTCTGATACAATCAGGACTTTTGGCTGTCAACTCCAGAACCACTCTGAACACTCAATACTCTTTTTCCCCTTGGTTTGCAACCCCTCTTGCTGAACTGCTATTTTTGTCAAGACTGTCAACATGACATTCACCTTATTTGTCATGCAGACTCGTGACCCTTGATAACATTATCTTTAACCCACAAATTTTTCTAGATCTCCATCTCTGGTTCATATAAATAACTTTATCGTTGTTTTAATATATACATAATACACATGTGCAACTCTTACTAATTACAAAATTTGTGTGTAACATTTCTAATGAGCTTACCAATGAATCATACTCAGCTCAAATGTAAGCAATTTTAATCTTTTTAAGGCCCTTCATCATCCTTCTCTAACCTCCTTTTTTTTTTTATTTGCATCCTAGTCTACTTACGCTTTCAAACTGTAGTCTTTATGTTTCTCTTCATGCTGCTAATTCTATCTGGAAAATGTTTCGTATAAACATCCCTTGAGCTACTCCACTAAGGTCCTTTGCAATCTTTAGATCCTTAGAAAAGATGATCATTTTCCATGAAAAACATAGCTTTGGTAAGAAAACCAAAAAGTACTATTCTCGTGAGGAAAAAAGCCACTTCTTAAAGTCAAGAGAATTTTAAGCCATTTTATTCCTTCAGATATATTTTCAAAAAAGAATGGGAAGAATGGCTCTCGTTAAGGGACTCCAACGACTTGTCACTAAATCTGTTCAGCTTACTGGGGTTATTCCAGATTCACATCCTACAATTTCATTCTGGACTCGAAAGTCAAACAGATTTTCTCTGTTATGGCTAACCAAAGCAATCAAGATTTTCATTGTAAAATTCTTTTGCCACCACACCTGTTGTAATTCCATTATCGTTATGGAGGCAGCCAGGATAAGGTTTGGCTCAACTCTTAGACTTTAGCTAATGATGTAGCTGATGTCTGAGCCAGAAAGGAATCTAATTTACAATTCCATAAGCATTTCACATGAATAAAAAAGTGGTATGCAGGAGCTCAGCACACTCAAATATAAAGAAGGTGAGGATCTGATCCACAGAATAAAAAGAGCCGAACAAATTAATCTACACAGTTTTGAAAATAAAGTTTTAAATGTTAAACTTTTAGTACCGTATGCTATCCTGAACACAACATGCTTCCTTGCTTTTGCGTGTTCTTATTGTGTCTGGTTTTAATGCCTGTTGTGGAAAAAAGGCAAAAACTGCAATTACCTCAGAGTGTATCGAGACGATGTTTTACAGCACAATGAAATACTCTGAAAGCCCCGTCTCTTTAACACCTCCACAAACGCCTCAGATGCTGAACCCAGGTGACATAACCGCTGGTTATTTCATGTTTACCACACAAAACCACGATCACCAAGGAAGGAAATTCCAAGGTGTGCTTCAAGAAGCCTTCCAAACAAAGAACTCTTCTGACAGATGTTTTATGTTTTAACATGTTTTCCTAAGAAAAGCTACATAGTCTTGAAAGCTTTTTAACTCAAGCAGCTATGACCCCTCGGTGGAATTTTTGCAAAACCATGCCTGGCTTTGTGAGAAAGGCTTTTGATCATAGACATCGGAAATCCCAGGGCAAAGACAATAGTCTGCTAACTTTTGCTTGTCTGCTGTTCCACAATAGCTAGGAAAATTGGAATTAGTTCACGCCCCATCCTCCCCCACCCAAAAAAAAAAAAGAAAGAAAAAAAAAAGGAAGTGAGAAGGATGATAGGCTGAGAGGTTCATTTAGGTAAACCTTTGTAATGATGTTGTTAGCTTACAAGGAAAACATCAAAGCACACTCCTAAAAACTCTTGTCTCAATCTGAAATGTAGAGTTTATCTAAGAGAAAATGGAGAAAATACCCAGGAGCAAGACTGGAATAACACATCGAGCTGATAAAACACAATAAACATGAAATATCCCTGGAAATCACGAGTGAAGCAAACTTTCCTAATGCGGTTTAATTTTCTGTTTCGAAGTATAGAGCTTTTTCTCCCTCTGTTTGTGAACTTCCCCAATTTCAGGCAGAACTGATTAAGCATTACAAAGGTGTATCACTTCTTTTACTCTTTTCCATCCATTTACACTGATATTTTATTTGTAAGGAAAACTGGCTTATTTCCTTCTAAAATGCAGTGACTGAGAGGGAGAAATAAATCTTTTGAGAAGACTGACGATGAATTGAGTATCTAATAATCATTGTGGATGTTAGTAAACAGAGGAGCATACAATGAGATTATCAGGTTCTCACGACTGTAACATTAACTTCACTTGCTACAGGTTATCAGATGTGCAAGAGGGCAAGAGAAGCTGGACTGGAGGGAGATTTTGTCTTACAGGGTATCAGTTATGGGAGATTACACAGGGAAGAGAAGGGTTGGGATCAAAATTTTTACTAGAATTGCCCCATGCACGCCCCTGAATACCAGGGATGTGTTGGGATGTGTTTTGTGTTTTAAGCAGATTTTAACTCAGGAGCAATAAAATAATTTCATGTTGGAAATTCTGCTTTAATTTAACTTAGCTCTTTGTTATTTTAGAGAAGATTATTTCTAACATGTGAGTTTAAACTTTTCTTATAACCAAGCTGTTTCTCGTTTTCATTTGAAACAAATTACTTTATCCTGCAAATTTACTTAAGAGTCCTTTTCTTTCTCATTCTAAAATAGCCTGTGCCATATTTTCAGTTCATTCATGAGACTTTGGTTAACCGAGCTTTTAACAAATGAAAACTGAAGATTTTTTTTATGTGTTACAGTGTATTTCATGATATATAACATACACTGAGAAAATAATAATAATAATAAAAAGATATTATACCCTAGATTGTCATCTCATGGTTTCCTAAGGGCATTAAGAGAAAAAAGGAAAAAAAATGGAAGATCTTAACTAATGTTAAACTCCTCATCAGAAACAGGGAACCACTGCCACATTGGCCATTTGGAAAAGCTGGGACCCCTCAGAGCTGATAATGCTCTCTGTTTTCCTCCCTTCTGCCTCCAGCCCCCAGTGAGATCCACAGAAGCACGTCAGATTCTTTCAATCTGGAGAGACAACAGCAGAAACAGAATGGGATCTCCTGTGCACATGCTATGGATCATCTAAACTGGGCAGCCACACGTGGTCACAATCAGGTTCTTTTTTGGAAAACTGGGGTAAAAGTGTTTTTCCAGAACACAGCCATGTTCTAGATATTCATTTTTCTAGGTTCAAATGAGGCTGGTACCTTGTGCTGCTAATTCCTCACTAGCAACTAACACTGTCCCCAGTTGAGACGAGCACAGTCTAGGAACAAGCTTCTAAACAACGTAATGCAATCACGGTGCTAACAGACACGGCTGCAAGAGCTGTGCTGGTCAACACCTCAAAGCACTTTGGGGCCACACCGTTTTGTTTATGCTGATACACCCAAGTACAGGCGCACACAACTTTCTGGGACCAGCACAACTCCAAAACAAAACAAACAACAAGAAAAAACAGACACTACAGAAAGTCAAACACTGTAACAAAGTACCAATCAGTCTTATCCTTTGACAAAACAAAACCTTAATCAAATAATAAATACGTAACCTAATATCTCCTTCTGCCTTAAATCCTTCCCCATTCCTTCCCGACCCCCACTTCCCTTGAAAACCAGATGGCCCAGCAATATGCCCTGAAGGTCAACAGATGCACCATGACTTTGGATAAAGAAAAGGTATATAATATCTTTAATAATATTTCCAGATGACAGAATAGGAAAACACACAGTGAAAAAAAGCACTAAAGCATCTACAGCAAGGAATCAAACCAAGCACAGATACTGTATTAAAACATCCGAGACACCAATTATTATGAAAATAAAAGCCAAGAAGCGAACTCATTAATGCTATGAATAATAAATAACAAGTGAAAAGAAGATTGATTAAAAATACAATAAGAAACTATATAAAGAAAGGATACTAGATAACTCTAGTTAATTTGTCTGGACTGGCAATGGATAAGGCTGCTTACTTTTCATGGCTGTCAGAAGTCATGAATTTCAAGATTACTCAAATTTTTGAGTTTTTATCAAATATGTGCATGTCTTTTGGCTTTATAGGAAATGTGTGTTAGTGGGTATGTATATGAATGAGCGCATCGGTGATTAAACAGGTGAATGATTTAGTTTGGACTGTGTTGGCTGGGTCTGAACTCAGTTACAGCAAAGTATGTCTGGAGGGAATCAAACAAATTACAGAGTAAACTGCTCCAGATTTTCACTGGTGAATCTGAGGTCCAAACCCAGGTCTGCGAATCTTAATGTGAAGGCTGATTCTAGTGACAACATTATTGAGCTCCATGCTTTTTGTGTTCTGCTACTTCCAGACCAAATTTGTCCGATTTACAGATAAGAACAGCTTTCAAACTGCTGACGCTCTCAATTTAGGCTACAATCAAAAAGTCCAGTGGATACCTTTCCTCAGAACAACCACAATGAAATATTTTACTCTGCTCTTTGTTGCAACTAGGGAATTGTGTAGTCTTTACCTTTTGTGCATGGCTACCTTTGTGACTATCACTGACCCCAGTGTCCCTCCCTAAATTTAATCCCAGGAGAGCACAGCATTTAGGGCTTAGTAACTGGTCCTGTAGACATCCTATAACTTACTACTGTTATGAACAGAGTGCTGTATCTGTGCAGACATTTCAGACACACAAGAAGTAGTGCAAATAACTTAGTGTTCTTCCCTAGACATGAAGTAACTTGTTAGCCCACAATAACTTCCTCACCTGTCCTTGGCTTAAACTCTATGCTCCAGAAAAAATACAGTTTCAATTTTATTTCCTCATGGTTTCAGGGCTAACAGAAGTAACAACAAACAAAGAAAGCCTCCCTCAAGAGTACACATTAAAAAAGTACCTTGCAATGTTACAATGTAAGTGGCAGCCTTTTCCTTAGAATAGATTTGCCATCTTTCAAAATCAACTTTTTTGTACATGTCACAAACAATATAATTATGCCTAACTCTCTCAAACCACAGCCATCCAAGCCAAAAAGCCTTTGCTACCTGCAGTTAATGGGACATTGCTCATGTGGATATGCTCTGGGGGCCAAAAGGCATTAAGAAACAACCTTTAGCCTCAGATTGCTATCAGCAGTGCAAAGTAGCTTCCACCAAAGCAAAGGATGGAAGCCAAACAGTACTTCGCTGCCAAAATGGGCAGGCAGGGAAGAATAATATATCCACCTTAGCTTAAGTTCTGGTGGCCAGACTTTCTAAAGTAGGACAGATTTTAAGATCTGAGGACCTGTGTCCATTAGAAAGCTGCTTCTGGCCCAGCAGAGATACCATGCTTATGCATAGAAAGTGTATCTGCATCATTAAGGGCCCCATCTTCCCAAATGGCACTGGCTTTGATGACAGAAGCTCCCAGAGTCTGGCAGATAGAGCCTCTGCTAGCATTTTTCTGGCTCAGAGGAGGCCCATTTACCCTTTTCCCTTTGCAGTCCTCCTCAGCAGAGGCACCTGGAGCTGACCACTGCAGAAAGGGCAACCCCGCTCTCAGGGGACAGCAAACAGCTAAACAGGGCAGCAACACGCTGCTGGGGATGGGCTGCCGGCCTCGAAACCTAGGCTGAGAAATGCAACATTAAGTGAAGAGCAACTGAAAAGCCCATGACTGAAAGAGAGAAAACAAATAAACAAAACCACACGTGCTTTGTTATTTTGTTGTTGTTTCCATCTGCTTAAAGACAGGAGAGCTCAAGCCTGAAAGCAAGCTCTGTCTCTGGGGTTCTCCATCTAGAACCGCTTTCTGCAATAGAAGAAAATCCATTTGCAGACTGTTTAGGCCTCATGTATCACTGTGAATCCAAGGGCTGATATGGAATTTACTTGGTAATGTCAGCAACAAAATCTATTTGTGTGGAAAGTTCTGTTCGGCATTGGAGCTGTCAGCATCCTTGTGACTTTCGGTCCTCTGAGAACTCTTTGGACTCTCTCATTTAAACACCCACTGCTGATCCCCAGAAGCTGTGCCAAATGCTACAGAAAGGAGAGAGGACATAGACATTTCCTCCCTGATGGGAGGCTGCAACACTGTGCTTACAGGCTCGCTTTTCAACAAATCCTTGTATATTGAATATACTTGTTTTGTATCTGGGTGGGCATGCAAACGGATCCTGACTGTGAAGACACAGACATAGCATATTCTTTAAGAGGGTTAAAAAGTCCCGAAGAAAAGTTTTATTTTTCTCTTGTCCCCACTCTGTGGAAACCAGAATGTGCACAGCATCCTGTCGCTTCAAAGCCCAGCTAAGTCAGAAGCCAAATGGGTGTATAGCAGACAGGGAGGCTCAATGCATCCTGAAGCAGTGCTGTAAATAAATATTCTACTTCAAGAAAACCTACAATAAAAAGCTGAGAAATTAAAGCTATTAATATAAATCATTTTACTCATTTACATAACCCCACTAGAATCAGTGGAGAGACTTTACCAGATTTTTTGGTGTGAATAAGAACTAACTTCATTATGTTAACGGAGCACCATTACAATTTGGGAAAAGCCTCTTATTGATGAAATTGAAAAATAAAGCATCAAGCACGTCAGCCCTGCAAAGCAAAAGGCTGGTTTCTGGTTTCACTGTGTCAAAAAGGAGAACTTCTACAAGAACAAGAGACTATGGATGCTGCTCCACTTTTAGAACACAGAAAACACAAAATTGTAAACATTTTACAGGAGGTCAGGTTGAGGGCCTAACATCCACAGCCTAACATCCACACAGTGTAACAAAAATAACAGCAAAGATCTTTCCAAATCAGCTCCACATTATTAACCCACTGAAAAATTTATTTATGTGGCAGGATAGAACATCAATATAATTCTCTCATAAGTTTTCTATTTTTTGTTTACCTATTTGGAATTCACTTAGATGAGCCTAATTCTCAAACCGTATTTCGGCAACAATTTTTTAAAAGACAAATAAAAGCTCCTAGCCTGACCTTAATTATCTATTCTTCTCTGTAGAATTATACACTGGTGAATTGTTAGTGAGAACTACCAGTTAAGAGAAACTCAGAAACATCCAATCCAGACAGTTGTTTACATGATATAACAAAGGACAGGAAGCCTTGATGAATAATAATGTAGAGTTATTTGTATTATGCTGCTGCCTGTATCTTGTATGTAAGACTGTAAGTTAAAAATACTAAATTATTAAAATCCAGAAAAAATAAAAATAAAAAAGAGACATGATAATCCTTGCCTCACAAGTTATAATCCAAGAATAAAATCAACACAGGATAGATGTATTCTGGGAGATGGAAATAAAACAGTGGGTGTATCTCCAGGCCATGCTGCACAGGAGATGTTCCCATTAGCCAGAGTACTGCAGGACACAGCACGTCCCACATTGTTTAATTTTTCCTGTATTAAAATATAGTTGGCCCAGGTAAAGCATAGCCCTGAAGAAGCTGCACTGCTTTGCTAACCACACTAACTTGTGCTTCTGTACATCACCCCACACAGTGCAGTGCTGTTACGGCCAGTGAACAAACATCAATCATCATTTTCAATACAATAATTTGTTCTTTGTTTTGAAGCGGGTATCTCTAAGAGTTGACAACACCTGATGAGACTGTCGCTCTCTGCCTGAATTCATATTGTCACATACCTACCCAAAGCCAGGGCTGTAATGAAAGCAGGCAGTGGCACAGCCAGTCTACTCCACAAAGCACTGCGGTGGAGCCTTGCTCAGAGGGAAGAAGCCGCGCTGCCAGCTTCCATGCTGGCACAGCAGTATGAAACAGGTATTCCTTCCAAAGGGTTTTTCAGAACAAAAACTGCAGTTTACTTTCCAGTTTCATTTTTACCTCCTCTGCTCCAGGTGTTCCTCTCCCCTTTTCCAAAGGCAACAATTAGAAAAAAGAAATGACAGTGATAGAAAAATACATAAAAAAACAACAACAACACAATATCTCTTCCAAATTAGTTTACCTCCTATTCCTTTGATATACACACAAAGTGAATGTATAGTTCCTTGATAAAGCACTTTTTTCCCAATACAAGAAAGGTTATCTACACATCTCTAGAAAATATAAAGTAGGTGTTTGATTCACAGAAACACATCTTATCTTTGATACCAGCACAGCTGCAGTGATCTCTCTAAAGAGTTTTCCAAACTGGTCCCTGGGCTTGCAGTGACACTGAAGCAGCACAGCCAGTCTTTGGGAATCAGCTACATTCGCACTCTAGTGCTTCCTAGTGCTTTCTAGTGCACTGATGTGCAGTGTAGCATTCACAGAATTGGAGGTGCTCTAGCAGAGATTTTGCAGTGCTGTCAATTTAAGAAAAAGGGGGGCAAAACCTCTCTCCCTCTCTACAGCTCTCCATTGCAAAATGAAGGGGTATGCTACCCTTCTGCTTTCAACTGATGAGGACTGCACAGGACGTGATTATGCTCAAAAGCAACACCGGTTCTGCAGAAAAGGCTTATTGTGCTATTGTGTTAAAGAGATGACAGGAAGGAGAGGAAAAGCCTACTCAAGGGAAGAAACGAGTCTGCAGAAATCTACATACATCAGTGCCACAATATTGATATTGCTATTAGTAACCTGAAATCAACACTTTTAAAAGCACCACTTGGAAGTTGGTAGGGAAGCCCACATTTAAAGGCTACATACCCGACTCGTTTTTTTTCCCCTTTTCTTTTTTTCCTCTCCCCTATTACACTCTAAAGAGATGAGGATAGTCACGAGCCTGGCTGCTGAACCGTTCTGGCATTTTCAGGCCCAAGAGCCCCACCACACCGCCTACGAGGCAGAGGGGCTACACGAGCACAGGGCCCCAGTGCTCCCACTCCAGCCCACAGGCCAGCTCACATTTGCCAGAGCAGTCGATGAAGGATTAAGCCCTGCAGATGGGTACAGCAGATAATTGTCACATCTCAAACCACCACAGCTAAATCTACCAGACTGTGAGACAGTCACTTACATTAAAGGTCCAAATGTCAGATAACCTACTCACTCTTTTCGAAAGGCTTCCCATGATATTTCAACTAAGTTATTTTCCAGCTCTCCTAGAATTTAGAAGTCTGTATAACATTTCTGCCTTTCTCAAAAGGATGCTGAGAGCATTAATTCACTAAAGCATTTTGGAATCCTTTGAAGAATGGAAGGTAACCACCTACCGCTGCAAAACAGTAGCACAATTTGGTTAAAAAAAATATTATCGTACCTAAAAAATGCCACAATGCACTTAAACAGACGACAATTCTGTAGCAGGTTATTCAGAGGGAATTGTTTGTGCAGATCATTTCTGCATTAATATTAAAAACTTCTTGGCCTAGAGATGCTGCAATGTAACGGTTATATGCATTTCTATTTCCCGTCACATAATGTCTGCTTATAATGCCGTGTTACTCAAAAGGTGAGAAAATAAGAAAGCCATTTTTAGGGAGAAAAGCACTGTATACTTTAGAAAACAACACTTCATTAATATAACCAGTCAGAAGTGAGTGAGTACAGAACCAACACCTTGGATGACAAATTTCAAGCCTAAAATCTCACCTCCTATATATATGCATGTATGTATGCGTATCTACACACACATGCACACACGCACGCAGGCACATGCATCAAGCAGGCTCCCAAGGAGTATTTATGACAGTTTGGAGCAGCTCCTTTGCTGCCTGTAAGCAGAGCCAGCCATCCTTCAGGCAGACCAGCCCGAAGCACCGTGCTGAATGGTAAATCTTAAAGGACTGAAGTCATGCAGCTACCTGGAAAGAAAAAGGATCCTTCATCGTGTATTTAGAAATGCTAAATGGCCCGGGAAACTACTTAGAGATTTCTCATGCTCAGATCCTCATTTTCTCTTGCGTGGTCATCCCTAGGACAGCTCTGGAAAACAAGGCAGCCATTTTCTCTTAAGCTGTTACACTCGGCAAACCAGATTGAAGTGCTTGATACGCTGCTGCTCTCTTCCGTGCCTGCAGCACTCGGAGGGGAAAAACAGCCAATCACCCACAAACAGGTAGCGACCACAGCCATTTTTGCACTTGCCTGATATGAGTCACGCCGCGGCAGCAGATGGGGCCGGGGGGAGGCTGGGGAGGCCTGGATGCAGACAAATCGATATGCTGTAGCTCTCTGCCTTACCCTCTCGGCTGGCTTCACCCTGCGGCCCTGCAAAACCGTGGAGATCCCTGAAATAATGCTGCTTCCTTATGTGCGTGCATTACCCAAATTAACTACCATTAGGAAAAAAAAAAAATAAAAAAATTTGCTTTTACAGAGCCATTGGGTCTCAGGCATTGCCTCAGACTTGTTTTTAAAAACAACTCAATCTCAGTGTGAGAAGTGGAAGAAAACAATCTTAATGTGCAGTTGGCAGAAACACACACGTACGTGCACCTGTATGCACATACATACCTGATGTAATTTCTGTGAGTGACACAGCTGCAAGTAACCTCTCTCCAATAATTTGCTAGGGGACCAGACTGCCAAAACTGCTGAGCACTCTTTAAGGTGCACAGCTCCGGATATTCAAAATGGCTAATCACTTGAAAATACAAAGGGCTGGCCCCACATGTAGGGCAAGAAGCCATGCCCCTATAGTTCAGTTCACTTCTGTTTTCCATTGTAATCCCCTTTCTTGTCATTCTTGGAAACCTCACTATTTTGCAGCAGTGTTGTGAAATTTGGCAGCGAAAAGCCCCAGGCTCAGGGAGATGCCTTTCCTGTCCCATGCAAAATGTGTTCAGACTCAGCCACGCTCAAGGCTGCTGGGGAAAAAAAAAAAAGTTCCCACTTTGGGTTTGTCAGCAGAGGCAGCTAAAACCAAGCTGCTAAAATCCCTCTGCTTCCACTCTTGCCGCCCACTGAGCCCTGGCTTGTTTCACCACCCGAAATGCAAAATGTGCCTTCAGGCAGCGCCCAGCCAGCATGTGGCTCTGCTGCTCGGGCCCCAAGGCCCAAAGGCTGCCCACATGGTGGGGGACTTGTGCCCACACGGCCACCTCTGGGACACACCAGGGCCCTCGCCCACACGGAGGCAAAGCAGGCACAAGGCGACTGCCAAGGCCAGGTGCCCCGCTGTGCACAGACGACAACATGGGTGGTTCTTGTGTGGAGTGCCTGCTCCAGCTCTTGAGCACAAGAACAGAGTTTGGCCATGCAACCTTTACATCTGTGCTTCCAGCCATGCTTCCCAAGGCTGTTTTTAAACCAGGAGAGACTGGTTGGATACCCTCTTAACACCACGAACTGCAGAACTGTTCCCCAAAGTTACAGCATCACTTTGTGCCTTGCTTTACAGCGAGGTGGCTGTAAGGGATGGCACCGTACCAAAGGTGGCTTCCCAGTTTTGCAGAAGCCCAGTAAGTCAGAATAAACACAAGCAGAGCACCCATATTTCAGACATGCGATTCCATCATCAATTATGAAAATTACTGAAACACAGCCAAGTTCAACATCATTGGCTGGTGAAGAACATTTTGGTTCCGTGGCCATTGATTTTTGCTAGACAAAGTAATAAGTCATTGTTCCTGTGCCAAGTATACATGCATCACAGCATTTTTAATATCTTTTATTTTGGAATGCAGGATATCATAAGTTTAAGAGTAGAAAGTCCACTCACTCCACTAAAATTCAAAGTATGCAAAACCACAGCTCTCTCAATCATGCCATCTGTGCTAGAAATGCCTTTTTTTTTTTTTTTTGCCACAGGACTATTACATTGTGTACAGGTGGTAATATCTAAAAAAATATCATGGAAGACATATGTAAAATTAGACTACTCCTTTTTTGTTGTAAACTCTAAGTACGAATGAACCCACATTGATCTAGCTTGTACCTTTTGGCACCAGAGTTTTTCTCATTAGGCCTGCAGCCCTTGTGCTGAAATACAGTTTCCAGAAAGAAAACGTACAGTTCCTCGCACCTGTTTCATACATCACCCTAGATAGAATGGCTTGATCTCTTCCAGGAAGGAGTTCAATGGTGTAGCAAGGAGTCAGACAAGCACCATATGGGCAGAAGTGAGGGAAGACAAAAGCGAAGGTCGGACCAGTGTTCTCAGCAGCAGCAAGAGTTGCACTGGCTCAGCTGTGTTGTCTAATCAGGTATTCTAAATCAATTAAGACTGAAGCTAATTTGTACACATGAATCTTTGTATTTCTAAATGAACCTAAATATTCCACAGGAATATTCCATACGGTTTAATTCCTGTAGTACACGGACAGAAACCGAGGACTGGCTGAGCTCATTTGTCATGAAAGCATGGAGTTTTAGCAGGGAAGCCTTTATCTAGCAATATAAAACGTGAGTAGGGAATGACTGAATACCTTCCTATCCTATAAAACAATGCTACCTAACATTAGAGGAATTTTCAGTTAACAATAATGATGTTATTACAGTTGTTTGGAACTGTCATCAGATCTGAGCTCCAGCGTGTTAAAATATTTCAGTAAAAACAACAACAAAAAAACATTTATTGACATCAGTCATCTTTGTTAAAAGAACACAAACGTTCATATGTACGCCTCATAGATTTGCTACGAATCCTATATTTCTTACAGGTTTTACAGAAAACTGAAAACCGCTTTCTCTGACTGGACTGAATTTCCACCAATTTCTGTTTGGGCGGTGATATTCAAGCAGTGACAGCTTAGCTGCAGACACCCACCAAAGTATTTCTCCCGTCTGCCTACCTTGCCTCTCGGCACCAGCGGCTGAGCCACTCACCACTAGATTGCCCAAAACTGCAATTTATAGCACATTCTGCTCAGGCTGGAATTAGCAGCAGTCTGCTTTGAAAAGGTGCACAGTAAACTAAAGTGTTTCAGCAGTGACTCAGCATTGTGTATTAATAGCCAGCCTAGGCTTATTTAAGACTCTACCATTGCCATGTGGCTGGGATACGAGTTGGATCAGGCTGTTGATCGGACTGAAAGCTCATCTTGCAAACAAAATCATTTTTTCAGCGTTGTGCACCAGCACAATTATAGAGCCAATATTGGGAGCAGAGGGTCAAGGATAAGGGGAGGGCAGGACAGTCCATTTTGCAGCAGCCTGCATTTATGTTGGCAGAGGTCAACCATGGAAGGAGTCGGCTCCCCTTTGCCCACAGAAGAAAGCGAAGGGCACAAGGACAGATAGCCAGGGGCAGCAGCAGCCTGCCCCTGCTGTGCCATCCCTCCTCCATGAACAGATGCTGCAGTTGTGAAGAACGAGACCCCCAAGTAAATCTTTATACCTACCACATAAAATGAGCTGAACAGAAAACAGTGCTTAAAAGAACCACGTGCACTCATTCAGCATGCATATGAATACCTGAGTGTAGAAATGAAGAGAATAGCCTCCAGATACACAAAACCAAAACCAAACAACAACAAAAGCAGTTCTGTAGTATGGTTTTGGTCTAATTGGAAAGTACAAGGTGCTGAGAAATAGAAAAAGTCACCATAATCTGATTAGCTGTGTAATTACGACTAAACTGGGAGATCAATGAGGGAAACTATAAGGAGTTTTTTTCAGCATGGTACGCTGGAGAGAAAATGGGAAATCTGGTGGAAATCTAATGGGATAAAGTAACAGATGGTAGGTAGACACCATGGGGACATGGAATATGTTTAAAGATGATACTGGCTAACAGAATGATTAAGAGGATGCGCAATATTACAATGTGCTGAGTTGAACAATAACGTAAGTAGTAAGGCCATGAGAATCTTAATATACTAAGTTTCACTTACATTTACAGACTAGGTTAGACTTACTTTTATAAACATATATCGGAAAAACACTCAAGAAAAAGACCAAGCTCTAGGTAATTCAAGTAACTAGGATACTAAAAGTAATGGCTCTTGTCCTCCTCTTCACAAACGTGGCAAACAACAGTCCATAAATATGACTACAAAAAAGACGAGCAATTGAATTAATTATCAAAGATATAACGATAAATAATGAACTCAATGTACAGGGGAGAAAAAAAAAAACAACCACAAAACACCTTGAGCTCTGTTTCTGGAAACAACTTAGCAGAAGAAGCTTCGAGTGGAACAGTGCAAACCACCAAACCACCTTCACATGGGTTACCCAAAGCCTACCTGACAGGACATCACTCTACCTGCCCTGTAAGGACTCCAGGCAAAACAACAGTACAACCCCCAACAATTTCTTCAGCCATAAATACATTAGTAACTTCCAGCACAATCTCCCACATAACCCGCTTCTCTTCCAGTTGGTACACGGGCAGGAGCACAGCTTACGATCTATAAACTGAACACACGAGCAGGCCAACTCAAGGCGGCCTCGTGAGCTCAGGCAACGCTTTCAATTTTCTCTTGGGTATACTGTCAAAGATTGTTATACCAGTCTCACGAAACTGTGGTGGTCCTGTGCCTTCCAAATATTTGCTAACAATTAAATAATACCTATAAACGATACAGTCCAGCTGTAGAACTGCTTATGTCTCAGTAAAATAAATAACTGTATATATAAACTCCAAATATATACAGATGGATACATACATACATACAATACAGAGAGAGAGTGTTAAATGGAGTAGATATAAACAAATGATAGAAAAAGATATAAACCAATGCTGCATTATTATAAGCCAGTTATTTATGTAGATTTATTTTAAAATATGTCTGATTGCATCCATAGCACTGATGAAGAGAACAGTAACGCACTGAACATCATTAAACACTTAAACTGAAATTCCCCCTTGATCATCCCTCACGACCACTTTGATTCTGTTTTACCACCCAGGAAAAGAATAACCACACGACCTGAAGGTCAGAAAATTCTTACTCTGCTATGAGAACCAACTAAATAATTTCTAAAAGCAGGGGCCTCTCTCAGGCACAATCCTGCTTTCAGTCCTCCCATCTCAAATTGGCACTAATTTAAATTAGAGACTGGTAGCTTTAGCACTTCAGCTGATATCAATTACCATTATATCACGTAAAGCACTCCCTGAAGTAATCAGGAACCAAGCTGCTTATGGAAATAGTACAAAAACCACATCAGGAATGAAATAGAAGCCAGTACACAGCAGAGATATAACCAGACCCTCTGCAAGAAAGCAAAAAAAAAAAAAAAAAGATTTAAATGGGCAGCTGTGTTCTGCATCAGCAGAATTACAGCCATTTCTGTGAATGGCTTTAAGGTGCATAGAGAGGTCACTGTCTTCTCCAGATTGGATTACTGCAAAGCCAGTGGATAACAACTACAGCAAGGAAACAACTGGGTGCTGGACTGCCTTAAAACAGCTGAGGAGAAACAGAGAAAGCCAAATGATCATGGTTCTGACACAGCTTCTGAGAGGGCACAGTCCCCCCTACTTTACTCACAGCTGGCTCATGAAAACTTCTCAGGGTACTTAAGATCATTAAAGCCCAGTAAACCAACCCCTCAAACACAGATATATATATTTTTTATCTTAGTGCAGGCAAATGGTGAGAAGCAAAGAGCTTGGGCCTGCTTAAGGGAGATGTAAGAACCAAGAACATGTGCTCAGGAAGCCTAAATTGTACCAGCAATCTTGCTTTGTTGATAAAGCCTTGTGTCTCTTCTCGGCACCCCACCTAAATAGCTTTTGCTCAGGTACAAAATATTTTATCTTAAGGATGCTTAAAGCAGTTTCCATAATTCATCATTTACAGCAAGCTTACTCAACTGAGGAACCAGCCAAAGTCATTCAGGGACCACCTTACACTTACTGCAGGGGTAGATATAGATAGGCTTCCTGGCATCCTTCCATCCTACAATTTCCTACAGCTATTACACTGATGATTCAAATCTAATTTTAACAAGCAAGCAAGCCTTCTGCTGTCAGCAACCATTGTTCCAAGACAGAAGGAAAATACTTTAAACACATTTTCGTGCCTTTCAACATCTGCATTTTTGTATTGCTTTTGTTCCTGGAGAGGGGCATAGAAAAGAAAAATAAGGGAAGCACTTCCCCAGGTAGGGAGGGTAATATATTAGTGCTGTCACTTATCATTTCCTAAACAAGCCTGATTTTTTTCTAAACAATCCATGGGCAGGAGAAAGGTTTTGTTCCTTTAACAACTAACTAATGCTTTAAAAGTCTAAAACTCCCACTACAGTAACAAAGCAAGTTTCAAAAACATATCCCCCTAGGATAACATGTTTTTGTTTCAAGAACAAACAAACAAACAAACATTTTCTATATCTTTGGTAAAATTGAGTCCCAGGCAGCCATCCTATCTATGTTTTTAAGTAACAAGTTGTATGCATCTCTTTACAGCTAAGTTTGTGCATAAATGAAATTCCTCCACCAGTTTAGAAAGAAACTAAGAATGTACACCATTCTACATGACCTCACATGAGGAGATCATTTGCCATGTTTCTAAATATTCACTTAAGAGATCAGAAAAAGCAAAAGAATTTGCATATGCGTTTGCATATTTTCAGGTAGCTTTCAAAGCAAGGTCAACATGAAGTAATGAAGAGCTGGGTTCATTAGTTGTACAGAAAAAGACAAAGTCCCATCTCACGTGCATTGGCAGTGAAAAGTTTGAAGATATAACTTGAGTAAGATATTCATGGAACATAATTAATTCTGAAGACAATGGTAGAAGCTTTCTTCTAATATAAACTAAGCATGGTTCCAATAACCAAGCATAAGATAAAATGCACAGAAAAGCCTTCATGATAAGGAAGAAACTGCCTGATTTGCTCTGAGTTACAGTACTATCAATTAGGTATGTGGCACATCCTGATGTTTGTATCATTTTATTTTAAACACTTAAAATACAGAATTAAAGCTGTCTGCAAGTCTCTTGACAAAACAAACACCATACTGGGTTGCTGAAGGTGCTTCCTTTACTCAAATTCATACCATAGAAGGATATTGATACATTGGAAAGGGAAATACTGAATAGCATTTCACACTTTTAACAGGTATAGAAAACATTACCTGTGTAACGCACTGCCTTGTTATCACAGCCAGTGTAAAGTACAATTCACTGAACGGTGGTAATCAAAATATGGGTGATCAAATGTGTCAGTCCTCTTCGACATTATGGAACCTGTGCAAGGTATTTCATTTGGTCTCTTTGCTCAAGTCAGTCACATTTGCATTCATTCACATTCAGCACGTTATCAATCTGAAAAAGCCAAGATACATCATTCCCTGTTTTCTTCCAATTCTCTGTGGGATTTATTCTTCTACAGAATTATTGCCATAAATAAAATGTTGTTTAGAGAGTCTGTAATACTGCCAGCCCATTCCACTGTAGATAAAGGTTGAGGGAAAAATTATAAAAACCACAACAGTTTTTCGAATTCTTTATGTGAAACATCAGTGCCGAACAAGTGCCAAACATTCAAGTAAACTTTGGACATCAGTGCTTACAGAGGTAATTTTAGGAGCAGGACTATTGAATTATTTCTTCATTTTTTTTTGTGCAGTGACGACTGTGTGGTGACTTTCCACAGAAACATATGGCCGTCACCTCAGCTAAATAATCTGCATATATATGGAGACAACCTCTAACTGAAAGACCCTCAGAAGCACAAAGACCAAAAGAGACCAGTATTATATAACTGGGTTTCCTCAGTAATGCGAGTTTTTTGTTTGTTTGTTTTGTTTTGTTTTGTTTTCTAACTCAAAGATGCAATTTTTGCATTAAAAATAACTTTGAAAGAAATCTGTATTTAAGAAATTAATCTGAATGGGATGCAAAAATGTCAGCTAATGATGAATTCCTCATCTCAATTTCAACAATTTACCAACTTAAATAGCTACAAATTTTGGGGGAATAGCAGAATCTGTTTCCTGTTTGAACTCTACCGTTAGTTTATTTCCAATGCGTCTTTTTATTTCCGTATCTTCCAAACAAGAGACCCTTCTCATGTCATACATCTTCACATGCTCATTACCAGATGATGATTACTTCTCAATTTCAGTCTCTACTTGACAAAACAGATTGGATTACACCATTTTCCTACTAGGAAGATGAGCTCCTCCAGAGCTCCCAAACTCTTTCCCCAAATGGCCTGAATTCCAGCTGTCAAGTACAAGTGCTGCTCCTACACATTGCACCTTTGCTGCACCTCCACAGTATTTACACATCATTCATTCCATATGGATAGCACAAATACACCGTTTATTTGTTATCTTGCAATCATATACCAAAACTCTGTATTTACTTTTGGCCAAATCACTGAATGGTGGCGTTAGATGCAAGTTGTACAATATGATGCAGTACACCTTGAGGTACACAAGTGAAAACTTTTGAAGGAGCTTTAGATATTATGGGTTGCAGATCAGGAAGAAAAGATCACTTTGCTGTTCCTCATTATTGTCTTTAATTATAACTGAGTAGCCTAATGTGAAAGAATGAACTGAGGAGCATAGTAAGAAAACTAACTTTTAAAACTGCTTGGAGACCTGGAGCAGGGGACCAGACAGAGAAAAAATGCTGGCATTTAGTTCCAAACAAGGATGCTCAGAAACTGCTCACCACAGCATTTTTCCAGTGATTAAAACCCAAGGTAAGAACTGCTGAATTTTGCTTGCAAATCCAGCTACTGTTTTCAGGACACGACACAGGACAGCTTTCTGCAAAAGTGGGCAAATACTCAAGCATGTGTTATTATCATATAGGATTGGCAGAGACAGATCTGGACACCTGGTTTCAAAGCAAAGGATCTGAGTCCGCTGCTTTCCTTGTCACTGATGAGCACAGAAACTACTAGGCTATTTCGGACCTGTACTCAATATTTACTAGACTGTTGCATTGACTAGGTGTTGCAAAGAGCTATTTGTGCAGGTGAAAAATGACAAAATAAGAAAAAGGGGGGGGGGTAATAGTTTACAAATACCCGATGGAGGAATCTGCATAGCAGAAAAAGGAGGGCATTTTCTATCAGATATGGAAACTCGGGAATAAAGGGAAGGATGTCTTTTTTAAAAGGGAAAATGGCGAGTGACTTAGCGAGAAGATGTTGTTCTGGAGAAGAACAACTGTTGGCCCGTGGAAAAATTGCTAGAGGGCATACTGCAAAGCTACTGCTGGACAAAATAATGGCAAATGTACTGATGGAAACAATCATGAATCCACAAGGCATAATGACTCAGGTGATGTATAAGAATGGTTCCCAGCTTGCCTATCTCTGTACAGTACCTCTCTGGTACTGTAACTGAGATATATTGCCCCAAAAATTTAGCTGCCTTTTAATATAATCCTAATGTACTTTATTACTGATTTTAACAGGCTTTAATGGGAGGAAGCATATATTCAATTATTTTATTACATGCTTTGAATATAAATGGTGAGCATCTGCACTCTAGTTTACATCTTCCGTCCTCACCCTCTCATAAAAAAAGCACAGGCACGTTTTAGAATCGAAAGTGGCTCTCCCCACCCCTCGCCGCTTTCTTGGCTGGTTTGCAGGGATCTATATATCCAATCTAATTATTTTGATTCCCATTTCCAACCCTATCAGTGGTGCAGTGGTGCAAGAAATCAAAATGCCAGTCTCCTGAATGCGTTAGAACCCAAAAGCTAACAGCTCCTCATTTGCAGAGGCATCACTGTGCGGCCCAAAGCCCCTGTCATCATACAATTTATGTTCAGCGTTCTGGATGTGACTTGAGAGGGTTTTCCCAGTGTACTGCTACTGAGCATTTCATATAACATTTCAGATATGCTACAGCATGTTGCATCATCTTGTTCTGTCACAACATAACCGATTCTAACAAACACCCGCAATGCTTCAGTTTAGATTTTGTCTCTTTTTGAACACTTAATTCCTTCTTCTTTGTTATTTTCCCCTTTGTCTTCTTAAAAGGGGAAAAAATAGGATGACATAAGCTTGTCTTCTCTTAAGTGATCAGAAATAAGAGTCAGCAATACTCCTGCCAAAACACCCACTATCCTCGCAAATCAGGGGGATCATATGTTGCTCACTAGCTGAAGTCCCCTGGGGGTCTTTTCCCTGACTATAAGCTTTTCCCCTCTTGAATTACAATCTTACTTAAATTACTAATGCCTCAGCGCCACCAAAATATTCCCATTCATTTCCACAGCTTTTACAAATATGATAATATGATTTGTGTTTAAATATAAGCGTCACCGTTTTACTTTTTATTATGAATATCATATGTTTGGCAAGCTGTCTGACCTTCCTTATGATGATGAATGCTGCAGCAAACAATTTGCTGTATCTTTAAAGAAATGGCCAATTCAATTACATTATGCCAGAAGCTTTCAAATCCCTCTCTGCCAAACGTCTTTGCTATATCCTGCCACAGACAGCCCATTTGTATTCCAGCACAGTAGGACACTTGTTTTATTGAAGCATACAGTTCTAGTTAGGTACTATCAACAGAGCGCTATTTCAGTTCTCCAGCTCTGTGTTCCTTTCTGCCCCCTCCAGCCTCGGTTATTAGGATTTTCAATTTTACTGACCAAACGTGTATGCATTACTAATTACATGCCTGAAATCTAGTAGTTATCGACTGCTACAACAAAATACATTAGTGACCAATTACAGGAGTTCTTGGCAGCAATGGTTATCATTTTAGTGGATTTAATCATTGCACTTAAAGTGAAGCTTGAGATTCCCTTTGAGATTACACCACTAATTGCTTCTGTTTTGCCAGTTACTGCATGAGCTGGTTTGCAAAAAGGATCACTAAAGATGCTTTCATAATATCAAAAAGCAGCAAACACATCAAGCATCCTGTAATGAGCCCCCCTTCCCCATAAAGCCACAGAGTAAATTTGTTCATACCACAATGCCAATCTCCTGAACATATCTCCCTTGTCATCCTCCTTTTCCTTCTCATTTCTTGTTATTTGGGCAAACAGCATCAGTACAGCTGCACTGCTGTTCATGTGAAGTGTGTGTTACCGTAGACACACCATCATTTATTTGAACAGGCAGTGAGAACATTTCACCTATTTAAGAAAAAAATAAATCGTTTTTTCCCTCCCCTCCTGTGCTTGAAGAGACAATAGTACTTGTTATTGTTATTATGACAGAAGATTTGAATGCTCTCAGACTTTTAGGAAAACAAAACAGAGAAACAAACCAAACAGGTAAATATATGGTTTATTAGGTGCACAACATCTTCATAATTGGCACCCATTCTCCAGAAATCCCTAAAAAAACCCCACTCCCCCTCCAAAGGAATTTGTAATATAACATATTGTTCTTTAAAAGCCCACGGCTACCTCCAGATCCCCACTAGTGATGAATTATCTGGTTTACAGCCTCATAAAGCAGAAGTGTCTATATATTTTAATGCTGAGGCCAACCACAGGACTTTTGTACCTTTCAAATTCAGTGATATACAACTTTCCAAACACCACTGAAAAGCTGTGACACTTGGCTTCAGGCAACTAACACAAGGAGATATAATTTCATTAACATTTTAGGTCAGATCAAAATAAGTTGTCTTTCAAAGACAAAAAGCATGGGGGAAGGCTGCAAGTACAATTCTATTAGCTGTCTGAGAACATATTATTTAATAAATAAAATTGTTTAAATAAATTTGGTTTCCTTTTAATAGCATTTCAGCTGTTGAAACTTTCCATTACTCAAACACCACTTTCCAACCAAAGAAGCCCTCTGAAAACTATATATATTTAAAAAACTCAACCAAAAATTGCTCATAAGATTAAACAACCTTCTAGAATTGTCTCACCATACATCAGCCTTTTTAAATTTCAGTGGATTCGAAGTTGATACATCTCTAATTAGAAACTTAATCAATCTCCGTGAGAAAGATATTGTAGAAAAAGCATTTTAAACCCCCTGAGACTTCTTGACTATTTTTCATGCTAATGGAACAGCAGAGCATATGATATCTTTAAAAACTGTCAGAAACATACAATACGATCTACAAAAATAATAACAATCTCCCTGAGGTTAACTGCTAAATAAGCTGAAGAGCTTTATCCTACAGCATCAACGGGCTCTATCAGTCAGCTTCACTTCAGCCCACAAACTAAGGTACAGAACATTACCTAACAACCCCTGAAAAATAACACAATACAGTACACAGAGACTTGCGTCATTGACACGTTTTATGCTGTTTCACACCAAGATGCAGATTTCCACAAAGCCAAAGATCTTTTCAGAACACCAGGCACAAGGGCTGCTACATGGAAATGCTTTCAAAAGCATGGCCAGTTCATTTCCATGCTCAACTGAGAAAATCTTGCCTCGGGGCACTCAATTTCTACTCTTTATGAGGACAAATGTAAGTGATGCAGTAACTACAAATAACTGGCAAATAATAAACTGGATAAAACACCTGAATTAGAGTAGGGATCAACCTCATATTCATAAAGGCACAGACCATACAGTTTAGCTAGATTATCTCCATCTGTTGGTCCAACAGTTCTTGACTTCTGCCTTCCTCAAACAACAATTAAGGACAATTCTGCCTTCTTCAAACAACAATTATGGACAATTTCCAAGTAAAAAGTGACAGAAAATTGACAAGATCTCTTTTTCATCCAAGAGCTACTACCCTTACAAATACTCAAGCCCAGCAGCAGAATGTCCACCTTTCTTTTGTATGGCCAAGTTCCTTTTTCACATACACAACCACAAGACTTAAATTGCTATTCCAAAAGGACTGCAATTGCACCTGGAATTTCTAGCGCTACCTTCAAAATGACAAAACAGGAACAAGACAGAAGAAGAAAATATTCTTGAAATGAACAGCTGAACTCATGTAGCACCCGAAATACAAAAGGTCAGGAAATACCTGCCTTTCATCACTGTCAAAAGCAATAGGCTAAAATATGCAGAGTAGGACTGATAACACAGGAAATAAATGAAAACATTTGCTGTGCGTTAGTGCAAAAGTTAAAAGAAGCAAGGCAAAAAGCTCTCTCAAAGGTCCCTGCTGGATTTAAAACAGAGCTGTTGAGCCAATTTCAATTTAAAAACATGCCATTATCATTTAAGAACACTGAGTTTCTCTCCTTTAATAAACCTTACACCTGTTCACTAGAGTTCATGGTCCCAGCTCCTACAACTGTGCACAATGAGTGCGAGTTTGACGATGCACATTTTCGCAGGAACCAGAACTTCGGTGACAACAACAAATGCACCAGAGAGCAACCAGTTACTTATAATAATGTCTCAGGCATTAGCATTATTTGTGATTCAATATCTAACTTAAAAATCAAAGAATGATCATGCAGAATGCAGGCATGAAATGTTTCCAAGTTGTAAATTAATTATAAGTCTTATGTGTGTACAGCTTACAAAGCCTAGCATATTTTAAGGTACATATTTATTTCTCTTTAATATTAAAACCAATGAAGAATACTTTTTCTTTTTTTTTTGTCTTCTATTGTATTGCAAAGAGAGAAACATGGTGAATACTATGGCAAAATGTAATATACTTTTTTATGCAGTGACATGACAGATACTAGTCTCTAAGTTCAGCACAAGAACATGATTAAACCACAGAACAGATTTAGAATCAAATGCACTGATAACGAGATCAGATTAAATTGAGTGACTCTCAGCTGAGACATAGAGTTTGTAAAATTTAATACCAGTAAGAATATTCAACTTACTGAAGTCTTACAAAACTAAAACTAATTCTTTTAACGTGATAAATGCCAGCAGGAAGAAAAGCTTCAGCTCTGGCAATTGTTTCAGAAAACTCAATTAACTTGCCCATTATTAAAAATATGTTACCAGTAGAAAGAAGTTTTGTGCTATACTGTATTTATCCACTCATTAAATTATATGTATTTCATATAATAATACATATGAATAAATAAACACATTAAATAATACAACAAAGTACCTTTTTGACATGTAGAATAATTTATTGTAACCAAAATAATGCTTGGGTTGACAGGAAAGGAAGCGAGGCAGATAACTGCTATAGCTGAAACTGCTACAACTCTTTTTCTCCTGCCTTTTGAGAAACCTGTGTTGGTTGGGTTTGGAACTGTTGGCCACCTTCCAACGCCTCAGAAGGTCTGTCACATGCCCCTTCAAAACTGATGAAGAAAATCTCTCCTTGTCCTATTTTAATGGTAGCTAATTCACCCCTTGCAAGACAACCATATTAAGCCACTGCGAGGTCCTCTTCTTAGAATTCACCCTCTGATGGCCTCATACTTAACCTGGCCTCTTGTTAGGACTTCGATCCTGCTGAACCTCAGTGCCCCATAATGATTGCAACTCACAAGTCTGAGTTTAAGAAACAGAGAGGTCACTCAAAAACTCAGCAATCAGTCTCCAGATAAATAGCCGAAAAGGCAAAATACCTGAATCTTGCATATAATCTACATTTAATTTTATGGAGGCTTTAAGGGTAGTAATAAAAAGCACTGAAGGTTATATGCTGCATTCCATTTAGCTAGCCCTATTACTTCTAGTATTTTTCAATCCAAAAGCTAAGGTACTCTCTCAATTTACACTTCGCAAGTAGGCGAGAAGATGCTGAAAAACAGTCAACAGTTTCAACATTTTGCAAAGCTGATTTCCGGCTAAATGTTCACTTACTCACGTGCAAGTACAGTCAAGCTCCCCAGTTTCCCCCAGATTTTCCCTTCACGCCAGTTTTATCCTTAGGTAACTAGGGAAAAAAAAGCAAAACAAAACAATTTACGTAACTCCTCTTAGGTTCATCTATTGATTGTATCAACTCCTACGACCCAACATTATCAGCAATCAAGAAATTTTCTAACAGGATTATTTCCCATCAGTTGGTTTAACCAGGAGGAAACTCAGAGCTTTTTTCTCTGCAGAAAGACCGTTTTTTACTTGACCATTTTTTTTAAGACTTAGCACAGCCTTAAATGAAAGAGTTTTCTGTGAGAAACCTTATGTAAATTCAACCTCGTAGAAGGTGGGATTGCATGATTTAGGTATGTTTCATCACTTGTTTTTAGGAGTACAAACAGAAAGCAACACAGTTAAGGCTTTGTTAGCCACAGATTTAAGCTACCTTAAAGCTGTTAACATGTGACAAGAAAACCCTACATATTCAATTGCCACTTTAAAAACTGAAAGAAGGTTTGTGTACAGGTGTGCTGTCACTCAGTTAAGGAGGAGCTCAAAAAATAAAGTTATTCTACTTTCTCCTGGCACTAGTATGGATTAAAGAACCATTCCAAAATGTGCTATTCAACCATATGGAATCAATTTCTGCAGACATATGGAGTTCCAATTAAATAAGCGTGGCTTTACTAACACAAAAGTCCACCTGCACATATTCAAATTTTCCAGAATTAGACCATCTAATTTAGACCAGCCCATCTAACAATAACAGAGGAGAAAAGCAATGCATTTGATATAACACAACAACCGAAGCTATTCTCTCTAAATAGTAATCACTACCTAACTTTTTACCATGGTCAGAATATAACCAAATTAAAAAGAAAACAAATGTGGAACTAGTTTCCCTAAAGCACAATTCAAATTACATCAGGTCAAAAGAAAATTATTTTTAATTTTCTCCATCATGCAAATAGGTATATCACCCTAAAAGTAAGCAAAGTACTCTCTTTCAAAGAAGAATTTACTAGAAGTCATTGGAAATTTCAAAACCGACTATAACTATGCTTCCTAGTTTTTAAGTTTTGTTTGCATATCGTGCATCCAGATTTTCCCAGGAAAGCATACATTAAATAAATAAATAAAGTCAGCAAGCTATATATACGTGCTAACATCCTCAAAAACGTAAGTCTCAAAACAAGAAAGGTATCTGATGAGGTGGAAACTAACATTTTTAAGGCAAACACTATGTAAGTCCAAATTTTTATTTTTATTTTTTAAGTATTCCTAGTTAATTGGTTCATATCCAGTCATTTTATTAGGAGATGAGGTGCAATTTCCTTCCACAGTACCCCCCACCTCACTCAGTGAACACAGCAGGTAGAAGAAAACAGAGTACTGAAAATCTTGACGTTAACTGAATTACATATGGTCACGGCACAGCTCTATAATTTATCTGCTCTGGGTTCCCACAGATCTCCTCTTTGCTACTGCCATGATACAGATCGCACTGCAGTCCCCTGTGAGGTACCATGTATGATCACCACAGACAGGGAACTTAAAGAATTAAACTTTTGAGTTGAGAGTATTACAAACCTTAGCATTCAACCAAATATTTCTAAAAGACATTTATTAGAGCACCTAGCATTACAGATTTTTTAATTTTCTGCAGAAGTTGTAGTGATCTACCTTAACTAGGTGATGCATCTTTCATTTCGTGTAGCGCATTGTCCCATTCACTACCCATCCCAAAGCTTCTACAACAAATTAAAGCAATTTTCCAAGGACCTGTCTCCTTTGCTGCACAGTCTTCGTACAGTTGTGCTCCTGCAAAAAGACGATATAATTCTGAGATCATATAACTTCTAACTACAGTATAACATCCAAGGGTGCACAGTTACCAAGGTCTAGACAACCTTAATTCTTCACTTTCCCACCTCTGCAATGCTCGCTCTTCATAGCTCTAACAATGTTCTTCAAGACAGCTTTCTGAGCTTGGTTTAACTCCCAGCTCTGCTGGGAAAGCAGCCACGGAGCAGGAGAAATTCCATTTTGCTCCCCCAGCTTCTCCTCCAGAACTTGCCCACCTCTCCTCACCCAAGCTGTACCAGCGCCAACCCACGGGGCAATCACCACCACTCACCCGCATCACACTCCCTGTGATCAGGCCCAGCCTTGCGTATCTGATCTCAGTCCTGTCTCCCTGCCTCTTTAGAAGAGATGAAGAGAGCTTTGCTCTCATCTGCTTCATTACACGATATGTTGCTCCCTACCCTCCCCCCAATGAGAATCCCATTCCCATTAGTTTCCAGCTCTCAAGCACTACCTTTCCTTTTAATCTCAGCATCATCTCTCAGCTTTCTGTCCCCTCCACCGATCTCAGTGCTCTTTCGCACTGCTTTTTACTTTCCAGTAGTTTTCCCACTGTTTTACTCTCCCTCTCACCCTTCTGCACGTCCCTCTTGTCCTACCTTACTTTCAGATTTATTCTCAACACAACAGCTGACTAGCTTTCCTGTATTTCCTTTCCTGGCTCCCACACAGTCCTTGTGATTCGCATGCCATAGCTATGGCTGCTGTGCTCCATGCTGAACTCGCTTCCAGTGATGGGTGTTAAATAGATCTGCACCAGAGCTGCTTATGTGCAGGAACACTTAATTTGAGGATCCCAGGAGACAAGCCAAAGCAGCAGTGCTATCTGTGAAGAGGTAGAATTTTCGGCATTAAAATCCTTTACTACAGAAAAATACAGACAACTATACTTATTTAGATGTCGGGGCAGCTATATGACGGTTTCGTGGATTGCACGTACTTCAGTCTTGATGTTAAATTAACACCATCTCGACTTTAAAATTAAAAAAACAGTAATTCATCTCCTTATCCTCCATTTGTACAGTGACCCCGTCACAAAAAAAAAACAATTAGATTGAGTGTAAATCTTAACCTAAACTCTTTCTACATTTCAGTTAATATGGTAGCACTTCTTGAAGTCATTCTTTCTGAACTCAGAACAGCCCTTGATTCAGTCACGTATATTAACTACTGGGGGGAAGGTAGTTTTTAATTAACAGTGGATGTTCTCAGCTCTGTTTACCAAGGATAAGTGCACTTATCTTTATTCCACTGGAAGAAAACAGATGATAGCATACATTCATCTCTTTTTCCAGAAAGCGCAAACCAACCAAAGATATCTTCCCATCTTGTCTCAAACAGCTCCCCCTTTTCTGGGAAGAGGCTTAAAGGGGTTAAGTCTGAATTTACGATGATTTCATACAGTTGTGAGAGGCTATTTCCTCCAAAATGTAAAATAATAAAACAAATTAAAAGACATTTGATTTACTGCAGAAGTCCTATTTTTAGAATAGTTTAAATAATTGGGTTGGTAACAATAGGGTTTGTAACAACAGAATTAAGAGTAAATCAACACAAACAAGTCGCAGTTATATAATAAATTCAAATCTGATGAGAATTTCATTAAGAACATTATTCCCACCTTTGAACACACAAAAATAGCTCTTTGGATTACCCCATGACATCACCACTATTTGTAACAAGCATCTTTAAAAACGAAGAGGTAACACAGACTTTTATGTAGAGTAGGATAGGTGATATCTCTTCGTATAAATGAAACCTAACATGCTGTAGGATTCTTCCTAACATGAATTTACATATATATATCCTAAACCTGTCAGTTCTCTCACTAATCTGCCCTGCTATCTTATTTTTTCTTTTCTCATAAACATTTTCTTGTCTCATGAAACTCCTCCTCTTCCATTCATCTCCCTATGTTTGTTTCTTCCTCTTCCCCATCATTTCTTCACTGAAATACAACCCAGGTTTCAGTTTGTATTGCCTTTCTGCATAGTATAATCACAATTACACTATGTGTAATAGTATATATGTATATACTAGTATAATCACAATTATACTACTACACAATTGCCTTTCTGCATAGTATAATCAGTACTTTACGAGTCACAACCTACATGTGCTGCAAGTACTGAAGGAGCTTTTCCTTAGCTTTAATACAATTTAGGACTGGTATATTAGAAAGGTGAATAAGGTAAATAGAAATACTAAATTGGAGTAAGTGAAAAATTGATACTAAACTTTCATAATACCTTTGCGAGTAACTTCCTAAGGTTTATAATCTTGTTTGCTGTAACCTGCATGTTGACTGTCCAGAATACAGAAGTTCTGGAAAAAGACAAATCTAGAAGGATGGCATTGCATTTAAAAGCAGCTCTGTTGCTAATTGCTACCCAGAGCTTAAAATTCTTACTATTTGTTCTACCCCTACTTCATTCTAATACACAGGGTCACATTTTCACGGCACACTGCACAGGCCATTTTGCTTCACGTGCTGGCAAACTGCTCTGCGCCTAAGCCCTGGGTTTCTTTCCTGAGGATTCATTTAAAATAATGCAAAAGACATATGGCTTTTCTTCACTGCTTCCTGTGAGCCAGTAGACTTTCCCATCTCATTAGGACAGTACCACAGTCAGTCACATTGCTCCTCTGCCTTTCTCTGCCCCAGTAACAGGTCCGGGTTCCTCTTCACTCAAATGCAATCCCACCCCTCCAGGATAACAACCGCACAGTTGCTCATCTACCCTTGTGCTCCTCTGCACTACCAAATCCTATACCTCCCAAACAACAAATGGGGTCAGCTCCCGAATCCTCTGGCCTGCCATGAAATACCCAGGAGGCTAAGCAGGGATTTTGTGTGTGTGTATGTGCCTGCATGCATAAGAGCGAGTGCTTGCTCAGGAGGGGCAGCGATGGACAGCCTTTCTCTTAGGGGTGAACTTTATGAATGCAGCCAGGAGGTTTAAGCTCAAGGATTCTCACAGCCTGTAATAAAACCTATGTGACTGAACTGCCTTCATTTAAGAATCTCACCCTCAGCTGAAATGTAGGTTCAGTGAAAAAAATACCTATCCCTGCTATACTGCTACTGCATTGCTGGGAGGTGAGTTAGTAACAGCATACTTAAGAGTACAGCTAAATGATTCGATGCCAGAAGGTGACTACTAAAGAGACACATCTCCATGTTTTCAACACTGAAACAAAAGAAAAGTAACTCTGATTTATCTGAAATAAAGACAGTACACTGATGTATCACTGATATATATTTAAAAAACAAATGACGGGTAATATTTATGTATGCTACAAGACAGCCTTCCAGCAAACGTTCTGGGTATTTGAGACACAAAAATTAAGATGCAGTACTATTAATGAATGCAATAATTACAAATAAATCACTCATTCCTTTGCTCAGCCACTGCATTACGTACACCTTAACGCTCAAAGTAATATCTAGTTATCCTCATTTGACCCCTAAATGCAGGGAGACAAAACTGCTCAAAACACTTGAATCTTGCTGATAAGCACTGAATGTTAAAAGGTATGTGTCAGGATAACGTAAGATGATATTCACCCTTATTTCTTCTGAAGAGGACTCAAACAGTGACACCAATATATTTAATGCTGTGCCACCTCCTGTTCTCTAGCTTGGCATACCACTGGCTGATGGTGATAAATCGAGACCCAGTCATCCCAGCTCCCGCCACCGGCTTGGCCCGACCCTGCAAATCCACCACTTGCACATCCCGTGGAGGAAGCAGGACTGTTACTGTGAGTCATGACCTTGGAACTAGGCTTCAAAACCTAAATAATCCAATGGCTATAACTCATACTGAAGCCAATTATCACTCGTAATCCTAAACATTTATCAAAAGTTGGCACTCTAAGTCTCTCCTATTCACCAGCACGTTCCCGTTTGTTTGCTATTTAGGTTAACGGGTACATAAACATCTGTAACTACTATAGATTGATGCTGAATTATTTTTTTTAAGACACAAGAAGAGCTTCAGTGTTTGTCCCTGCACACTTTCTGAAACCATCCTCCTCAGTCTATTTTACTTCTCCCGGCTGACACTCCCAGGCCTGAGACGGGCAGAGGCATGGTGTTTACATGCCGGTTCCTGCCAGATGACTTGGAAGGACACCGTGTTCAGCCCCGCGTTGCTCCTCGCCAGGAAGGCCAGGACAGTCACGCAGAGAGGCAGGTTCGCCTCATCTCCTGCAAATCCCCCCTCACGGTGACACGGCCCTTCGGCCGCAGGACGAGCGGGACGCAGGCACTGATGGCTGCCGGGTGTGGACAATGCACCACTGCGAACCTTCAGGAGGTATCTTCTGGTTTTGGTAATAAACAGGTTGTCAGCTTAACAACCTTCAGCCAAAATCAGCACAGCTAACCGAGAAAAGTCTCTCTTACTAGAATAAGAGGACTTTAACGTTACGGCTATAGCAATTTTAGTCTGGTTTATGGTAGTTACCTTGCTCACGCAGGCAAGCACTAGAACTTTTCAGCAAACATTTCAGCACAAGTGATACGGGTTTATATTTGTACAGCCTGAAGCCAATATCGTTAGCATTGCTTTGATCCTTAGGCTTCACAGTTCACGGAGAGTTGTGGGAGAGAGGAAGTGCCGGAGGCCTGGTAGTTTCAGGAACCATTAATTATAGCGACTCATCGTGAAGGGCATTGCTGGAAGTCCGTTTCAGACCATCTGAAAGTATTCGAGATAATCCCATCGTTTAAATATAAACAGCGCAGTTGCTGTCACACAGTTGTCAATGAAAGACAAGTTCTTGGTGCATTTTTGTTCAGATTGACAATCTATAAACTGTTGGACGGGGGGAAAGAAATCTGCCAAAGTATGTCTGTTCAATTAAAACTTATTCCCTAGCGTGTTTTTCTTGTTTTATCTCAAAGTAAATTATAAATCATGTTAACTGTCTACTATACTATAAATATTATGGCTAAAATTTTCAAGAGACTGGCTATTAAGTTTAGTCAGCAAAGCTAAAGTACACTCTTCTGAATTCAACTCATTTATTGAAAGAGAATTCATCCTAAAGTGGAGCTCCAGTCTTTTTATGGGGAAAATAAAAGCGATGTTCAACTGGCCCCAATTAGAAAAATTAATGAGCTGTTCAAAATTATTTGACTCCTTTTCAAATAATTTGTACAAAACCACATGGCAAGCTATTGGTAAAAGCAGCTATAGTCTCTTGCTTACCTCATTTACTTTGCTAAGAGTTCTCCACTGACTAACAAGGTATTTTATTCATATTCAGTATTATAGCTGCTCCCTTCAAGAATTTTTTTTTTTTTCAGCTGAACATTTGGTGGCACGATATGGCCTGGGTCTAAAAAAGCAGTAACTTAAGAACTTAGATTTAATTTGTAATCTGGCCCCCCACTGAAACACTGAAGGGAAACTTTCTCTTTAAATCCTGTCCAGAATAAAATCTAGAAAGCTGTACTCCATCTTTTACCAGCTGCTTTCTCTGTGACCTTAACTTACTAATTTAAGAACACCACTTCTTCCTGTTGCACACTTAGCAGGAAGCAGCTATGCCATGAATGTGTTATAAACACTACGCGACTCTCTGGTTGTATGGCTTAGTGAAAAACAAGACAACCTAATGGAAGTGCTGCTCTTTATCATCTGCTACTTCCTGCCCACATTCTGATGACTTAATTCAATACCAAAGTTAGACCCTGTGAAAAAATTTCACATCTCATTCTCCTTCCTTATTTCCCCTTTCAATCTGAGGTCTCTGACGATATGCTGATTTCCCTGGAAGTTCACTTTCTCACGGATGCGGCTAAAGCAATGGCAGAGGATGACCAAACACCAAGGTATCGCTTACTAACAACATTCCTCCTGGGTACACGACAACCCAAACACATATATCCTTCAGACATCAAGACAGAAAAACTTATCCGGAGAAAACAGCAAAGTTTTAGTAGCAGAAAGACCACAACATCGTGCCTGGATCACCAGCACAACATTTCAGCGTGCACCTCAACATAGTTTGGAGGCACAGGATGGGCACTCCGGGATGGGTGTGCAACTGTAGGCAACCATGCAATGAGTGCTTGGTCTTGAAGCTTCCACAGATATCTGTTCTTCGTGCTCTAAACACCACAGAAACCTTCTTAATACCCTACAAAAAGCATAGTAGGTATATGAAAGAATAGACTTACAGAATATGATAGAGGGAGAAATGGAGATCAAGGTCACTGGCCATATCCTATGTCTTAATAATAACAGTGATATATTTTTTTAATTGCAAAGTAACAACTTCTCCTAAATTATCACAAGAAGAGGGCCATGCATCACACAACAAAAGAGGATAAAAATATCTACCATTGTGTGCCTATTTCCCCACAGGGAGTCATTCATCCCTGATCCCAGATCTTGTAATCAGCAATGGTCAATGTGAGAAGATGGGGGGTAGAAGTGAGGACAAGTAAAATAAGTTATTAAAGGGTTCATGAGGAGAAGAGCAGAAAAAACATACTTCTTATCCACAGGCAACCACTGGAAACCCTGAGGTATGCTGTTAGTGCCAAAAAAGTGTAATGAAAATAAACAGTTTCAGTCTCCCTTCAGACCTCTTGGAGACCTCAATATTTCAAATACTTTAAATCCAAGTCTCAAAAAAATAATGTCTAGGAACCTTCTTATAATTTCTTGTCTAAATTCATTCAAGGGCAATTGATAATATCAATACCAGACAAAATGGTTATACATTAGGTGAAACAGTTCTTTAGTCCTGATGTTTATCCGTAAATTTATTTACAAAGAACAGCTTTATCCATTCTCAGCCTTCATTTGACCAAGCTAAACAACAGAAGCTTTCTAATTTGCACTTTGAAAGATAAGTACTCCATTACTCTGATCAGCCTTGTAGTCTGTCTTTGCACCTGTTCCAATTTAAGGCCATCTTTCCTGACTGTAAGTGACCAGCATCAGACACAATATTCCAAATGAGGTCTCAGGAAGGCTTTGTAATATGCTATTAGCATTTCTCCCTCTCTCTACAAAAATATTGTATCTAATGCATTGTAGGAGCACATTAGCCTTTCTCACAGCTGCATCATACTGGTGGCTTAGAGCCATATTAATGGCATTATCACAGCACTTTACCTAATTCAGACTGCTACAACCATTAAATCATCTACACAGCATCCTATGATGTTAACAGATGTTCTTCTCATTTTAAATATTTGCATATCGAGATAAAGACCAGAACGACCTGTCTGAGACCAGACACTGGGGGCCTACAGATCTGAATTAGCAACTGGGACTTTCTGATCCGTAATCCTAAATATACACCTCCAAACAGTAGCAGCAAACAGATGAACTGACAGAGCACCGTAACAAGGGTACTCCTGTTACTTCATGCCAAATGCTTGTGCCTGCACTCAACAGCCATTTCTAAACGGACAGTTATAGATGGCCACTTCTCTCCTCCACCATGTAATTGCATTAGGCTGCCGAGGAACCACACAGAACATACTCGGGAAGGCCAGACCTCACGGCTCATCACTGCTCGCTCTCATCTTCATGTCCTCAGCTGGCACTGCAAGTGCCCTTTTGTGGTGTTCCCATCCAGACAAGCCTCTAGGCTTTAGGTCACCACCTCCTACACATACTTGCTCTTAGTTGTTGGAGCAAAAGCTGCTCCGTTATAACCACTTCTCCCAAAGCTCGTGTTTACACATGTACGTTCTCCTGAAAAAAATGTTTTCAGGACTCTGAATCTTTAATTTCAATGCTCTTCTTACTCTGAAATTTAGATCACACTGTAAGTCACAGGTCAAAATAAAACTAGGAAAAAAAAATCAGCAGCACAAATTTACAGAATGATGGACAAATGAGCTGACCTGGTAACCAAGGAAAGAGCTTGATGGTTCCTACACAAAGCAGTGTATTGTAGCTGCTCACATCATAGTGTTAATTTCATAATAATACTCAAAAACTCCTAATGCCAACTTATTCCCACTAACAAACCCTATCTTTGTGAAAAATTTGCCTGGAACATGACCATTACTAGGACTAGACAGAACACGAATAAATTTTCTGTAAAGCTTGGAATCTCTTAATTGCCTCAGAAATGCCACACATGTTTTGCAGTTACATTCCAAAATATACTTTTTCTTCCAAGCAACTGCAGCAGAGCCAGCACTGCTCCCTGAGCTAACACACGGGAGTCTTTTTCTTTAAATAAGGCAGGCATTCTAGTCAAACAGCACACAACCGCTTCCTCTAAGAAAATAAATATCCCAGTTATATTTGAACTCGGCTTCTCTCTTTTTGCCCATTATCACAAGTGTACCTTAAACATTTCACAGTAAGGCTGTACTATGAGCTGTCTTCCACACACGAACATAGCACTGGCATTTAAAAAATGCTCACAGATACTTAAGTCAGATGGGATGGCTCCTACTAGTACCTAGTGGTGTAAAAGTTGCTGTTCAGAACAGTGCTGCATGAGGATGAAGGAGTGGAGCTGCGCAAAGCCGTGAGCATTGCCTCTCAGCAGCTGTAGGCTTACATACTCACTACACCACTCCTGCGTATGAAATACAAATACCTTAGTAGTTATGTTTTCAGAGAGCTTTCATGCATACTGAAGGAACGGACCAGAAACAACTGAGCTCACATGACCTAGCACATTTCTGATGGTCAGCGGGGCTGAGCTGGTAAACTGCAGGGGATGTGTTCCTCTCAGGCAGCAGTGAGCCAACTGCCCAGCAACGGGAAAAAGTAACTCCAAGGTGGCTTAGGTGCCTGTCTTTTATTTTACAACTGAAGTGATGAAAAAACTATCCTATAGACGGTTAGGATAACTCTGCTGCTGCCCTGTCTCATACGATGCTGCAGCAACTCCCAGCATTTTATTAATCTGCAGAAGTGCCATTTGCCCCAGGCTGAAGATGGTTTTCTGTCCTCTGTGCCACATGGGCTCATTAACTAGATGTGAATGTATCACCTCGGCCCTTTTCTTCTGGATGATGGAAAAGGTTATGCTTCACTGAAATTGTAGGAAGGTATCAGGCACAATTCTGGTTAGGCCTCTGATATATGATACATGGAATATAAAATACACACACTTTTGATTGAGTATACACTTGACTTATTCTGACAAAAAGCGAGTAATTTGAAAACCAGGACAATTATCTCCTGATATTTGTAGTTGGTATCTAGGCTGACAATGTTTATATACCAGAGTCCATAAATCTTGTAAAACAGAAGTGTATTTCCTCTTTCTAATATGGAATCTGCACGTTGAAAACCAGCATGACTTCAGGAAGACTTGAAAAATGACTTTTACTTGAATCCGATTGCAAGTACCTCTTGCAAAAGTCCTGCCAGCAGAAGCCACCCACATTCCTGATTGGAAAGTGCATGTGCCGGACAGTTTTGCAAATAGGACAAATAGTTTGCGTGTATACAAATACATATGAAAATCTTTGTACGTATAAATGGTAAAAGAAACGCTGCAGATTGCAAGCAAAAATGAGCAGGCAGTGTTTCAAGTTGACACTGTAGTACCAGTGTTATCTGGTTAACTTTGAGAATTAAAGTGATTTACAGTAAATTACCCCTACTGGCCAGGGATGATACGCAGTTACGAGACTCAATTAAGGAAGTTTGTGTTGCTGCCTTGTGGTGCTTGATCTTTCAATTAATTTCTCAAGAATACTAAATTATCTATATCTGAGCACTGTTTATTTTTGATTTTAGCATGAAAGAAACAGGCTTTTAAATCACAACACACTTGAACAGATATCGTTATCATAAAAACTTCCACTCCTAGTCACTAAGTCCCACTCACTCTTTCCGACTGACCTCATAATTTCACCTTTAAATTTTTGGAATCTTCTATTTATAAAAACCACCAGAGTAAGAAAAAAAATAAAAGCATTGGCACAAGACAGAGCCTATGCCTATGCTGAAGGGCCTAGCTCCTAATTCCTTTCCAATGCAGGGAGTCTATAGTTCCTAAATGTACATTTACCTACAGCACACTCTGTTCTACCCAACAATGAAGAGGATCTTCCAGTGAATGTGTTTTGTGCGGCATGTATGTATTAGTGTGGTGTGAGAGAAGTTATAGGTACGACTCAGCATTAAGACTCAGCATATGCAAATTTCAGGTGGATAATAACCTGCAAACCAGAACTAATACCGTATAGTTAATGGCCATACAAAGGACTCAAGAGACTACAGAAGGACCACTCAAAAAGTTTTACAAGTGGAGTTTTACCAGGCTTGCTGGGGGCGTCATTTCAGTGATACTTTTTGCTTCCGTTTCTGAACTTTGATCAATTTACAGTAAATTTAAACTTGTTCAGATCAAAAGCAAAACACACAAGACCAGAACTACTTCCTTCAGTTTATTGTCTTGATTTTGCATCAAAGCAACAGCGTAGGTAATTAAGATTTCCTGAAACTGCTCGTGCTGCATAGGCCCACGGGAGTTCTAGACACGGAGTAACCAGTTGGACACCCAGACTCTGAGCGGCAGACAACAAATTAGGTCACACATCTTTTTTAGTACTTTTGTGACACCCTAGTGTTTAAAATACTCAGCATAACTGATTAAATTAATATCACAGACGACGTCTGGAAAAGGTTGCCCACAACCTGACACTGAAACCAAACCATGAGGAATCTCCACACCATGCCGATGTAGCATTCAGGGACACGGTACAGCTGGTGATAGGGAAATATACTGAAAGCACTGGGAAGTTTCCACAGACTAAAGCACCTGATATTTAACACACCATGTTGGATGCTGAGATAAAAAGTTATGGCTTTGCTGAAAGATCAGCAGAAATATTTGCATTACTTAGAAACTGAATGAAACTCCGCGTATGAATTGGCTGGACCTAAATACATGCTGATGTAGTTCCAGCCAAGTGGTGCAAGAATTTTTGGTTAGTGCATGAGAGCCAAAGTATTAAACTAGGCAAATCTAGTGAAAAGCAGAAAGCATTAGTGTGGAAGAGCGAGCAATTTTAAATATAATTTCGTATTATTCATCTAGGACCTACCGATGAAGAAACAAAATAAAAACAAATGTAATTTCACAGGAATTTTAATCTACATATATTTTATTTAACACACTCCTACAGTGCATGTCAGACTAAACGGCACAGTCAAGACCTCTTTGACGTATGTGAAGAGACATACTCTGCATATTAAGAAAGACTTCTGAAAGGCTTTGTTTCAAATAAGTCACAGAGGAGTGCTTTCTCCTACAGCAATTCTTTATGCTAAGATAAAACAGGTTTTAAAGTCTAACTGTAGGGCACCTTTACGCTTCTGAGAGATCACGATTCCATTTCTGGATTTCTTACTACATGCAAGTAAGTCACTATTCACCTCAGCAATCTCCATGTCAGTAAAAAACGCTTATTTGAGCAAGTTTCACACTTGCTTTGGTGTTTGCAGGATTAGGCTTTTGGTTTGTGGTTAGATGAAATATGGGTCAAACATCTATTCAAAAAAATGGTGGCCTCTAAGGGTGACGGTGTCTAGTTACAGCAACAGAAAAAGGACACCAGATACTACTTTTTTACCTCAATATCTCTATGCCTTTAAGACCAAGTTTGCTCATGGCAGTCTACATCATAATTATCCCAGACACGAATATAACGATAAAAGACTCGATGCCATCTGCAAGAGTTATGCTTCAGTGCAAATGACAGTAAAGCATCTTTCACACATATTAGGTTCCCTTAAAACAAGAGTGAATATAAGATGCTTACATGCAGAAGAGCTGAAAAAAGGAGCAATTTCAAATTTTCCTGAAATGTCACTTGCAGTTGTGACCCCTGGCTAGGTGTTGCACTAAGTCACTTACACCCAATGTCAGATATTAAGCCAAAGTTACATTGCTAACAAAGTCAATGGGTTGTTTTCTGATAAATCCTGTTAAGATTGGGAGAGGCAGATGTGAAAAAAGAACAGAAATATTCCACTCCAAAATACTTCTCTGCAGGATATGCACACTCCTTTCCACATATGGAGAACACTGACATTTTTCAAGGGAAACTTACTGAAGTAAAAGCAATTACCAATGAAATGGTGGGTTTTCCATTAAAATTAGTTCATTTAAAACATTTAAATATTTTGGTGTTTTAATTTTTATAATCTTTTTTTTCCATTTTGCATTCCCATCTTCTAAGTTCTCTCCTCTCAAAGAAACAGAAAAAAGGGATAGCAAGCGAAATGCTTAAAAACAGATTTTTAAGGGCTTAAAAATTTCTATTCTATTTATTCCCAAGGAAATTAGATTTTTTCCTATATTCAGCTCTTTTATCTTTTGCAGGCAGTATTTCTGCATGTTGTGAAAACAGCCCGTACCAAAATATTTGCCATCTACCAGTCATGTTGACCCTGTCCAGTTTGCAGGAAAGAACGGGTGGGTTTACTCGTGTAACACGCAAGCCATCCCTGCTAAAAAACAAACCAAAAAAGAAATCCTCTTGTCAAAGTGATGGCATTACCCTGTGACACTATAGTTGCACCTAGAGCTTGAAAATAACAAGGGGATCTTCTTCACCTCAAAGACTACACGTATTGTGGTTAAGATTTCAGAGGGCAAACAGAAATGGAGAATTCCCCGCGGTCTCTGCTGCTCAGCACTGCACACATTTTTATCAGTATTGCATCACAGTCTGCGTCAGCTAAATCACTCTCAAGAGCTGCTGCAGAACTGACTGCAGGTTTCACCTTTTCCTCCCGTGGCCCAGATTTATACGGGACGCTCCCACAAACAGCCACGGTTTCTCCAGTGACCTACTCTGGCAGCAGGGAGCTGAGCCCTTCAGCACAGACGTACAGCCGGGGAACGTGTTTGAAAAGAAAATGCAGAATCTGTCAGTGGCCATGAACCAACATTTTCCCAAAAAGGCAACCTCCCAGGAAAAGGAGTGACATTTTGAATGTTATACATGAAGTGTGCACTGCTCCACATATTTCAGAACCGCTGTTTATCAGACGCAGTAGGTGTTTTCATGGGACCAGTTTAATCCCAAATGGAAATATGATGTATTTGTAAATATTGTTAACACTAGGGGCTGCAGAAATATGATTACAGACTTTAAAAAACAATAGCAATCCTCAACAACAGTGCTATCCTGACACAAAAGGTTTTATTTTCAGATCAGGCTGAGTTGAGAGCATAATGCTTTCTCACAGCAACATAAATATTGCATGTGCCTTCCTCTATTTAGCCATCCTGTGTACTAGGCATTAAATGAAGTGGCTAGATGTTAAGTCTGTAAAACAGTAATTTTCTTGACCTTAAAATAAAAACTAGAGCAAAACTAGCCCTGGTGGGGGAGGGGAGAAGTTTTCCTCTAACAGTCATTTAATCCTTTGTTTCCTCTTTGCCTCACGTAAGCCTTGATGAAGTAGTATAATATTATATCCCACTTTAAGTGTGGGTTCTCAGTTGTTTGGGTAATGAATTATATGCCAAGAGGTCAGGGAATCTTGGAAATTACAATATGCACGTGAGGTTCTCCACAGATCTTCTCTAACTGGCAACTCTTGATGGCCCAGCAGCACACCACTCAGAATGGTGGCAGCCCTCAGTATACACACGATATGCTGCCATGAAGCAGGGATACCGAAGTTGCCAGCCCTCCAGGGCAGAACAAGAACATGACCTGATCCCAGCACGCAGTTCCTGTAACAGGTACCAGGCAGATTCCTACAGCAAGGAGGCAGCTGAAACCTCTCCAAGCTGTGAGACAGCCGTGCTGAAGCCCAGATCCACTCATCCCACACAGAACTGGCAAAGCAATCCTTCCCCTTCCCAGCCTGGCCATTCACCAGCAGTAGACGGGGGTATGTGGAAGCCAGGGCAGAGATCTCCTGCACCACGAACCTTTCACTGCATTGCACTAGCTAAGAAACGTGTCCTAGGGGTATAAATTAGAGTAAACCTTAGCATGCTGTGAGTTACGATTCCTAAGGAAACTGCACAACGGGAGTTTGCTGACTGCAGTCATGCCTCTCCATGAAGTGCATCTGCTCCCCTATCCAAGCAGACATCAACTGCAGGGAAGAAGCTTAGGCAAACCACACTTACTTTAAAGAGGAAATAAGACACAAAAAAATACTTAAAGAATGCTGCTTATTAGGGACTACTATTTGTTTGAAGATCTGTATTGAAAACACAGAAATTTACATTAAAAATAAAGGTAATAAGTATTTAAAAATAAAAAAACCCGCCACATTTCTTTTTAGGAAGCTCAACAAGTGAAGAAATAGGACGCCTCCCGGTTTTAAACTCCAGTTTCACTACATTACCCTTGGAAGTTCTGACGGAGTTGTAAAAAATGCTGCTGTCAAGTCTGTTTTCAGTAACTGCTGGAAGCTTGCTTGTATACAGAGGGCAGCCTATCTTAGATCCCTCAGCAGAACAGAAATAATTCTTCATTTCATTGCTTCTCTGTACTTCTCCGAATTTCGCTTTGCTAGCACTTGCCGGTCCGGGGACGTTCTGCTCACGCTGGCTCTCACCGCCGGCAGCCCCGAGCCTCAGGGCCCACAGCAGCAGCGCGCTGCCCACCGCCTGGGGCAGGGCTAAGAGCTGCCAGACCCCTGCCAGCGAGCAGCAGAAGGTGGGCTCTTGCCATGGCGCTGACACCAGGGGCCAACCACGCTCCCGAAAGCCCCAGAACACTCACCAGCCTCCCTGCTGTGGAAGCCGAGGTGAAAGAGCTGGGGCAGGTTTGGTTCCCCTCACATTCGGGTCAGGAGGCAGCTGGTAGATGACCCCGGTGCCACCTCCAGGCTGGGAAACACTCCTGGATCCACCTACCTACTGCAGGAATTTCTTTCCCTCGCAGTCAGTGCTCGCATGATCTGCTTGCTTCTATTTTCAGTTCTGTTTTCTACCTAAATACACACCTTTTTTGTGTCTTACTTCTAAGCCATCTTAGTTAATCCTCTGGATTTCCTTGCCAGCAAGAATCGTTCTTGCTGCTCAGCACTTTTAGCCCCCCATCACAATCCTGATTTTGGTGTAAGTGTTACTGAAATACACTTGATTTGCTGAAGAAATACTCTCCCTGCTTCCTTTTCGGTCACCAAGTTCAAGTTCTGCTGTCAGAGGCAACCACATCATATATTTACTTTCATGAACTGATTATTCATTTACATCATTATCAATCATAAGAAATCAAAATCTGAAACTCGTGGGGGATTTTTTAATTAAAAAAACAACACTTTTATTTTCAAGATTTTCATCTAGAGATGACTGAAAATGCATTGTGTCCAAAGGAACCTGGTATTATGAGCTCTCCACACTTTCCATTTCAGTGTCTCACTGTCAGCAGCAACAAGAATTTCACCAGAGAAAAATACAGAGAAACGTGAAATACCTCAAAACTGCAACCATCCAAAGAGCTCTTTATTAATGAAGGTTGCCCACATGAATGAAGCTAGAAGGTATCCAGAAGCCAGGACAGAAGCAGAAAACACACGTACATACTCTGAACACCTCTCAGTCAGAAACACCAATTAAAATTATTTCATGAATGGAAATGGATCTGTATCGTAAACTCTCAGAAGCAAGCTGTTACTGGCAAAACTCCAATCCAATTATCAGCAATACCAAAATATACATTTATGTTGCACATTTTCAATGCATCAGACACAAAAGTGAATTTTATAGCCCACTGAGTAATAAAAAAAAACAAGTATCGGCCATGTAGTTGATAGACATGGCTTTGAACTTGTCTACAGAAGTCTTTCCCCTGCTTTTTCACAACAGTTTGTTTTTTTTGAGAGGTGATAAATATTTAAATATCATTAGTAAAAAGTCATTTAGCTGACAGTTATGAAATCATACTCTGAACATACAGTCTTTGAGACAAAGTAATTCTGTCCTAGCATGGCAAATGCTTAGTTGCTAGCACACGTGGAGAGCAACAGCAGAACACTTTACACACAGCACAGTTTGGAATAATGTAATTCTGCTTCAGTAAGAACCTAGAAGTAAAAAAAGTGGGATATTTAACAAGCTGCGTAGGATTTATTACCTTTGAGATGTTACTCTGCTTTGCAAGATATAATCAGGTTTCCAAGGAACGATGCTAAAATGCAATAAAGGATCCAGATCTGATTCCTTAGCAACTCCTTCCATTTAATCATAAAAACAAGATAAATCCATTTCACAAAAAAAATGAAAAGATGGACTAGGCAGATAGGAAACAAATCAGTTAAGTACAGACATTAGAAACTGAAGCATGAGATGGCACACAAATACTATGGCTGACAGAGATAAATCTGACAGATAAATTCAGAAGAATTAGAACTGACACTACAACTACAGCTTGAGCAGAAGCTGGCACCAGAGCACAACAGGAAGACTGAAGGAGAGATGTTTCAGACTTGTCTCCACTTAGAAAATCCCCTAGCTTTATTGATTTGTGTCATCACTTCATCATCATTTTTAGAATAGCGTATTTCAGAAAATACTATGTTCCTATAACCTGGGATTTTGAGAACTGATATTATTTGCATTGCCTGACAGTGCATTCTGAAAAATAGCAATATTCCCATGTTCCTGTGAAATATCACACATAACAAGTTCAAAGGAGACTTTATGTAACATGCAATAAGCAAACGCAGTGCTTGCTGTGAACACAAGCTTACTTTCTAGCAAGGGTTGACAATACAGCTTTCCTGTAGCTCAAAATAAGGTACGCCTTCCTCGTCAAATAAGGGCAGTATTTTCTGTAGTAGACATGCCAAGCAAACCAGGAGTATGATATACATTTACTATTAATGAAATTATTTGTGAGCCTGTTGCACTTTCTTTCTTTCCTTTTGGGAGAGCAACAAGGGCAGAGAGTCTTAGATGAAGTTGCTGCTGCTAACGGCTGCCAAAGGTGCCTGTCCTTCATCTGAGGACCCCTGAAACAAACCATCCTCTGGCCACCCCTTCTCCCATGGCGCCTTCAGTAGCTCATGCGCCAGCCACTCTTCACTCCCTGTCAAATGTGAAGTGTAACAAACTATTCCTCTGTGACTGGAAGGGCAAAATTTGACAAGACAAGCAAGTTACCAATAAATTGCGCAGATTCAGAGGTCTTTCTTTCAGTATGCTTAGCCATCACAAGAATAGCACATAGTGGCTATCACATTTACTAACTCACTTTGTCATTCAGTAACACCCTCTAATGCTTAAGGATGAAGAAGTCAAAGATTAAGCATCTGAAACACAGTTTCTCTCGATGATGAACATAGTCTGATGATCAAAGGCAATGAAAGGAAGGGAATTTGAGAAAGACACAGTAAAAATGAGTCAGCAAAAGGGGAAAACCATCAATTCATACCAAAAAAAGAGGGAAAAAGCTAGAAATGCATGGTGATAAACCTGGCACAACTACAAATGAATATTTACATTCAGTATTTTCTACCTTATTCTACACCACCACAACTTCGTCAGAAGCAACGAGGTAGTACAAACTCAGTACTACCATGCAATCTGTGTGATTTGCCAGACCAAAGCAGGTATCTCTATATTGGACAGCTGCTTCAACTGTCCTTCAGGTGGAGGACCCATTCAGGAGTTCCCTGCACATCGCCAGCTGCAATATGATCTGGTGACTTAAAGTGACACTGAACATAAATATTATTTACCAAGTATGTAAGAGGCAAAATAGCTGCACACATTACTGCATATACAAAAATCCAAATGCATTACATTAATTAATGCACTCCTCAAATTTTTGTTTGGAGCATCAGACTTCTGATTATTGCAATATTTATCAGTCACAAAAGAAAAAACAAAACACATGCTAAGATTTTTACATGGTGAAATTCCTCTCTTTATCAGAGATGATCATCAATTCTTTTTGACAAACTATTTTCAGTATAATAAGCTGCAAAAAATTATTTCCAGCATAATTGTAGCAAGTAAGGATTACATCAAGCATTACTCTCAGCTGAAGGCCTAACCCTTCTTTAAGCTGTGCCATGACTTTCACCAAATACCTGGAGATATATGTCCCAATATAAATGCTGACACTTTATATTAAAAAAGAGAACCACACTGGAAATATGGTGATAAAGAGACATGGATAAACAGTGACTTGGCAAAGGTTTAAGACTGCTGCACATTTTTCTGGTATCAAACACAGAATAGTGCTGTAAGGGTCAAGAATACTTCTGTGAAGAATTAGGCCAGACTTCGGGACAATGTTGTGTTGGATGAGAAGGCAGAAAATGAATACACTTGGGTTAAAACCTTTGATGCAATTACTTTTTAGAAAGTGAAGCAGGGTGAGAACACAATTTATAAAAGAGTTTAGTCCAGAGTCTTTATATATCCTTGTTTACATATACGTGTCTGTATGCATGTATGCACATACATGTGTCCACACATTCATCTGTGTGTGTGTGTACAGAAAACACCACTGGCTAATCAGTTAAAATAGCCCACAAAAAAAAAATAAAATCCTTCTGCTCTAAAAAATACATACTTTGAAGATCAAGAAAGAGAAGAGCTGCTCAAAAATACTGTGTAGAAGCATAGCCTGCATGCTCCCGCTCTCCCTAACACACTAAAAAGGGCAGAAGGAACAAGCAAAGATCAAGTATTCACAGTACATTTGCAAAAAATACATAATAAACTTCCCTAGTAGGCAACATTCAGGCTGACACAGTATACCAAGTACAGTAGACTTTGCTTTAGAGACCACAGAAAAATAAATATCCGAAACGTCACCATGTGCAAGGGGTGCTGGACATGCGGCCCAGTCTTCCAGCAGGGAGGCTTGGGGGGAACTGGGGGGCCCCGCGCTGCCAGTCCCATAGCTTTCTGCAGGAGGGTGGCTGCAGCTGTGGGGTTCGAGGAGCTGCCCCGGGGAGCTGGGGGTGACCCCTCTGCCCTACAGTCCCTGGGGAAAGCCCTTGGCCTAGGATGGAGATGAAGGCCGAGGAGCAAGGATGGAGTAAGGCTGCCTCACCTAACGTAACTCACTCGGGTGAGAAGACTGGAAATGTAACATGGAGTATATTTCCAGGAGCAGACGAAACACAAACTACTATGGGGTTTAAGGACTGGTAAGCAGATGATATTCGTTCTGCATCTGAACGAGCTGGGGCCTGCCACTGCTGAGGCCATTGCAATGCTCCCCTGGTTACTGGGCTGTTCCTCGCTGGCAGGGGACCTCCTGATCCCACAGCTGCAGCCGAGAGCAAAGAGAGGAGGCGAGGAGAAGCATGGGGCAGATCAACCCAGCGACCTGAAAGCCACCCCTGCCACAAGCATGCTGTGTTCCCTTCTGTTGTAAGTCCTCTAACCAGGCTCTCCACTGTCTCCACGACTTGCATGCTAAAGCTATCGAGATGGCAGCTTTAAGGTAGGGGTTAGGCGTAATGTGCAGTGGCAAAGCAAGTACACACCACCTCTCGTCACTCTCCAACAGCCAAGCCAAAGCACTATGGGCTTTGGAGCCGGCTGAGGATTAGCACGTGCAGAACGGACTCGAGTAATTCCCCTCCTGACCCGGAAAGGATGGCAATTCCCTCGAAGCCCCAAAGGAGGGAGGCACTTGCACTCGACTTCCCAGCCTCTTAGGGTAATCAGTCATGTTTCTACTACGTGCAAGCACCTCAAAGCCTACCAGCCCCTGGTGATGCGCAGCGAAGGGCAGGGCTGGCGGAAGGAAGACGTGGTGATCGCTATCGCTGTTTGCTCCATTCACCTCCCCAGGCCAGCCAGCGTTAGGTTGCCTTCCCCCGTCCAATGCACAGACAGACAAGACCCACAACAGCATGTAACACGGGATTTGAATGGATTACAGCTACCTAACCCTCAGCCCCAGGAAAGCAATCCGGGTTACCCAAACTCCAACTACTTAATCTGAGGTGTGTCTTCAGCCCAAAAACACTGCCTGTATTTACACAGCACACCTAAGCGTGTGCAGATAGGTTTGCAGAGGCCAGTGCACCTTCAGGCCAAGACCATGGATCAACCCTTCCGTGGCTCAGTGTTTCCCACTGCCTGGTTTGGGGTGGCTTCTTCTGCTGTAGGTGAGCTTTTCAGGTCGCTCCTTGGGGACAAGTAGCCCTTCACCCCAACAGCAACAACAGCCTCACCATTTACATGAGGTATGTAGAGCAAATTTGTGAGGGACAAGTAGCTAAATTTTAAGGAGGTGCAACACCTACAAGGGAAGGGACATGACCATTTTATCTGGAGAAAAATAAATGCTCTGATTAATCTTCTAATTGGTATAAAACAGTATTAGTGACTAAATTATACTGTTTTATCTCTGAAAAAAGGGCAGGGGCTATTGATTTAGTTGTAAAAAGTCACATGCAGATCTTTGGGTACTGATTTGATAACCCTTGACAACATAATTATATCAAAAATTAATTACATCTTTATCTTAGATGTAGATCAATTAATTGCTGAGTTTGGTCAGAAGGCTTCCACTATGGGAGGTCTCCTCTGGGATTTGTTTATCATTAAACTATTTTAGTGATGTATCAGAAACTTTCTTGAATTCACTTCAAAGTTGAGAATTTCCCTATTTCTGTATTTTCTGCTGGGAATTTGATTTTTTTTTTTTTTTTCTGGATGAAAAGTTTTAACTATGGGAGACATTAAATTTTAGAGTAGCAAGGAAAAAATATACTGTCCATCTATTTCTCCATGCCTGCAAATCTGTTCTACTAGAGCAGAAGGAAAACCTTAACGAATAGAGCGCTGAAGCAAAACTGCATCAGCAGTTAGGGAGCTACTGCCTGGTCTCACAGCACTTCCTATTGAAGAAGAGCATTGAAAAAATCCTTTGTAGTCCTGACAATAGTTGAGACTATTGTGTAGTGTTTGGAAAGTGTCTTCATTCCTGTTTTCATGGAGAGATTTTTTTGTTTATTTGTTTGTTTTGTCCTATTTTCACTGAGATATCTTGTTGCTAAATTATCCAAATAAGGGAAATGGAGTTAAAAGGATGACTTCAGTGACATGTAATTAGACCTTAACATGAGTAACTGGCCTCCCAAGGCAGGAAAATAGTTTATGTGAATCATCCTGCTATTTTTTTTTGATTGTTTTTGTTATTAAAACATGATCCTTATCATCTCTACAGACAGAAGAAACATGCTTTGCCTCCAATTCTACTGGAGCTGGAAAGCTTGATCTTGCCTCCCTCGTGAAACACAGCTCCAGATTCAACAGGTTGCTGAGTTTTTTAGCTACAAGAAGCAGCTAAAGCTCGTATGGGTTTCCAGAGCTCAGAGTGGTAAGGATTTTTATTTTAAATGACTTTTACATTCACTATTAGTAGTGAACGCAATGTGTTGTTCAGCATTTAATAGTGGTAGCACTGTGCAACACAACTCAACTTGTAGAATTACTTCTGCAAACATTTAAGTAGGATTTACAAAATATGTTTCATAATATTCTAACAAAGTCTGATTTCCAAGGTCACCTCTGTGGTTCCTGCCATTCCAGATACATGCTTGGGAATTTCTTGACAGCTATGTCAAAGGCTTTGTGAAAGTTTCACCAGACACTGTACCAGCATGGCCTATGGCACGTTTCCACACGTGACAGATCTCATCCAGCACAAAGGCACGCACACATTACAGATTTGCAGTACTAGGCCCACAGACAGCAGAATCAGAATGCTCACAAGCACGGTTGATTGAATGCGAGTCTTGCTGATTTTACTGAAGAAAAAAAATATCAATGGTAGTTTTTGGTTTAGTATTTCACACATCTTTGCACAATTGTTAAGACTGCAGAACAGCAACAGCAGTTGCAAAACTTTATCCTCATACAAATGTTTTCTTTTTTTTTAAGTGGCTTAATTACCACTGCTGCATTATTACTGCTGTGAAAATCCTTTCCATCATTATGCAGATTTTCATTGTCATCATATAGACCCTTGGTACTTCTTTTTTCCTAGCGTTTGGCACACGGGGTTTCTCCCTAAAGGTTACTTTATTTACCTTTCACGACAAGGTTTTAACTGGGAGAAGCTGAGGGAGGGAAGGCTCAGAAATGTTGTAATACCAAGTTGGACTAGAAACAAGAGATCTGTCTTATCAAATGATCATAGTTTTGGTCCAATGGATAAGGATAAAAAAGGGTTTTCTATTGGACTGACAGATTTTATAAATTTCAGCAGCTTGTATGAATTTAAATTTATTTGGCTAAAACAGCCAACACTGGTTGAGCTGCCTAGAGATTTTAAATTACGTTGTGTTTTGTTTTTTTTTGCCTTTGTCTCCAAATATGACTGGATTTTCAAAGATCAAAGCACAAATATTATTAACTGTTTTTTTCCCGTTGTTTGTGGGTTTTTTTTTGGTCATACCTATCTTTATTCGTCTACAGCTGAAAACCCCACCTAAACTACAAAACATACCTTTCTTAATCAGAAAAGTAACCGACTGATCACTGTAAGGGTAGGATCTGTTTGTTAACAGAATGATGTTGCCGAAGCAGATCAAGTATCTCTTCTATCTAAACCCCAGTGAAATACAATTCTCAGCAGCAGCAAACAAACCGTATGTAAAAATTAGACTTGGTGTCATATTTGTTAAAACACTGTAAGATGTGTTCACCATTAAGCATAAGCCCAAGTGTTTTGCTTGTAATGGTAACTATTCAAAAATCAGAAACACTTGACTTAAAAATTAACCTTTTTTTTTTTTGGGGGGGGGGGGGTAAGAATACGCTTTAGTTTTCTTCTAACATTCTTTGACTTTTTTAACTCTTGTGCTTGTATAATACACACAGCAGCTACAGGGCTGCCATTTTACAGAGTAGAGTAATCTTGCTTCCTGCTGCAGCTGTACTCCCTGGGTACGTAACAGTGCAGCATCATTTGCTGCTATTCCCCAAACTTCTCATTAGGTATCCATTTTGACAACGTTATGCTTGCCTCTACCCTGGATCAGCAACTACCTGCAGTCACATGCGTTTCTTCTTCTTAGACAAGGTCTGCTCTTCCTGCTATAGCAAAGTCTACCCAAGCCCCGTTTTTCAGGCCAAGGACAGATGAAGTAAGGTCAACCACTTCTTTCCAGATTTGGAAGACAGAGGTGAGGCACAACATAGGCCCAAGGCTACCTCCCCTCCTATAACTGCAAGCAGGCCTGAGGAGGTAATGATTACATGGGGAAAGGAAGAAGGACCAGAAACAAAGAAACTTACTTTTCCTATGAGAAAGAGAGAACTCCATTTCCCCTTGTAGCTTAGACTGGCTGTTCTTCCTCTAGTCAGTGGACAAATGGGTTGTAACAGCTCAAAGCAAGGCACCTTCACCCTTCTTGCTCCATCTGCGGGGCTGGCTGAAATTTGCTAGGAGCCTGGAGCTTTATGTATCATGGCAATGTTGCTGTCTTCTGCACAGAAGTAAAACTGTGTAATTCGCCAAGATGGCAAGACTGATTTCCACGCCCAATGTTTCAGCATACTTAGCATTTTACTCAGCTCATTTCTGCACTCAGGGATTGAAAACAACTTGATATAAGCATATTGTTTTCTTGGTGCGGTTGTTCATCTTCATGCAAAAACCCATTTGTGAAAAGATTGCAGAAAGATCTCCCAGGTACCTTCAGACTACTGTATATGGTCACCTTTTATATTTAAATGGCAAGATCGGAAAGATCACATTCTTCATGAGCACTTGAACCTGTTCTATCAGTGACACTTAGCACTCAGAGATGCTGTAGTGCTGGAAGTGCAGTTCTCCAGTTGAACCATTATTGTTACTGCCTACAAAAAAGCAGGAGAGGGACTCTTTGTCAGGGAATGAAGTGATAGGACAAGGTACAATGTCTTCAAACTAAAAAAAATATAGATTAAATTAGGTATTTGGAAGAAATCTTTTACTCTGAGGGTGGTGAGGCCCTGGCACAGGTTGCCCAGAGAAGCTGTGGATGCCCCATCCTTGGAGGTGTTCAAGGCCAGGCTGGATGGGGCTTTGGGCAGCCTGGTCTGGTGGGAGGTATCTGCGCCCATGGCAGGGGGGTGGAATTTAGTGGTCTTTAATGGATGGTCTTTAATGTCCCTTCCAACCCAAACCAATTCCATGATCCTATGACTACTACCACCATGCAAAGATACACACATAACACATCATTCTTTAGCTTTAGGTTTCTGTAACAGCTCGGCTTTGATGGCCTGAACTTGAAACTGTTATAAATGAGCTTTGCAGGGCAATTATGAAAATTCTACATGTTACTATGATCATACTGATTTTATGGTATGTCAAATGACTTCCTAAGGAAGCAATCAGTGTATTACAGAGTATGACTTTACATTCAATTGTATATCATGGATGTATTCTGGAGTTAAGGATACATTTGAGAGACTTTATTTTGGACTAAGGGGACAGACAAAACTGTAGCAAGCACTTTATGATGTGTTGCCATTGCCACATTATGTTATTTTTTAATAAGTTCTCTTGCTACATTAGCTCTGTGCTGTAAGAGGACTGCCTGCTAGAAAAAGCAGACAAATTTGTGAGTAACCAGGAATAATTTTCCTTGTGATTCTCAGCAAGTGAATTGCACCTATGCAGCCAGCAGAGATGAATGGCTTAAAGCCTCTTCCAGAAGTAGTTCAGTTCACTGTTCAGTGCACTAGGCATAGATAATAGTGTGGATGAGACTAGACAAACAAAATTTGAAGTCAGATTTCTTTCTTAAGTGCTGCCTAAAGCAATAACATCCACAGCTGTGTGAAAGCTAAGCATATATAATACAAAACAATCTATTTTTCTCTGTAGTGCATTTTAAAATGCAGGAGACATGGAAATCACAAAACAGCTTTATTTCGTCGTGAACACTTATACACGGCACTTGAAAACATACTGAGAAGCTCCATGGCATCTCAGGCCATAATGAAAGCAGATCGATTTTAGAAGAAGGTATAATGATGGATAGGGCATGGTACCTTCTGCTTATATTATAGAATATTTTATTTTCTTTTTTGGTATGAACACCAAGTAGTTACTCAATGCCCACAGAATGAGAAATCATTTTGCTGGTAAAACAATTCTAAGTACATCTGGTTAGGATTTTTCACAGAAGAGCATTTCCCATCAATACAAAGGAAAATAAATATTTTTGTAACACACCAAGGAAGAACATATTCTGTGGAAAGTTGGTGGAAGAAATACAAATATAATTGAAGATACAATGCAAATTAGGATAAAATATAAATATTAGAGCATACTGTATTTTTAATAATTTACTTTAAACAAGTATCATACATGCTTAATGTTGTAGAAATGGTCCAAGCAAGTAATCAAGTTGATAATTGGGACTGATAACTTGCATGAAAATGAGGTTTTTTTGTTCTTATTTTTAGTGTTCAATTTGAAATTAACATCTTTTCATTTCAATTTGTAATAATAAAAGAACAAAAGAAAATGTTGACATTCCCTGTGGTCAGTGTCTGAATGAATTTGGTTTAAAAACAAGTTTTAAAATGAAGGCTAGGTGGAAAACATTACTGTCCCTGGCCCCATCACTGCTCATCCAAAAAAGTAAGGATGTGAAGCAATTCACTGGATAACACTGTGTAATAAATCATGATTCCATCTCCAAGCACCTTGAAATTTAGGACAGAACTCTTCAAGAAAATAATGCAGTTAAAGTAGGATTCATTTCATCTACAGGGATAGCCAGCTGACAGGGGCAAAATCAGACAAACACCTAAATTTTGACCTAGAAAACAGTAGGAAGAAAAATGGAAGAGGAAGTATACCCAGAGCAAATACAACGATGACGATGTATGATGCAGTATCATCGGGCCCTGCCATTTTCTTCATACACTGCTGTAAATCACAGCAGAGTTCAGAAGGCACGTCACCCTCCCTTCCCCCAGGCACACAACTCACAAAAGGATGCTGGCTCAAACAGACAGGCTGGTGCTGAACACAAGTAGGAGCGAAGCAAAACAGTCAACATTAAAATCTATCTGTATGTATTTTAAAAACAAGTTTTCTCACATGCCATGTCAAGTGAATCATTTACACCCAAAATCCTGCTGTGGTCTTAAAACACTAGAAAAGGAAGGGGGGAGGGGATGACTGTAAACAAGATTCCTTTCTAGGTTCCCCCCCATCCCTTTCAAGTACTCACACAAACTATACAGAACCTCCCTGGTACCACTCTATTCCAAAGCCTGAGATTTTTGCTCATATTGTTCAGGTGAAATAATGTATTCTTGAGTGAAGAAAACACATTAATTCAGAAGCATTAGGCAACAGAATATAGTATTTTAGAACAGACTTGTGCAACCACTGCTATAAACGCATTTGCATGTTCCACCTCTTATCTGCAAGAGTAATGAACATTGACCGTACAGACACAACATTTAGAACAAAATTCAGGCAAGTCCTAAAGAACTCTGGTGTACCCGGTCACCCACCAGCTATACATGAGTGAGAAATCATTCTCCCTGTTGATCACATCAGTCAACAAGACTGTTGTAACCTTCATAACTTGGGACTGCTTTTCAAAGTAACACCAGCTAGAAGAGGGAGCCTTGTTTCACCTGGAACAAGTTAAAAAGGCTCCGAGCAATGCCATAATTCTGACACAGTAACCAAATGAGCTCAGGTTTAATCAGCCACAACTTCTATGTCAGACTGCAGGGCTGAGCCCAGAAACTTCAGCACTGAACTGGATTATCTGCCTAATACTTTCAAAAAACACATGTTCTCAATATTCTTGTAATTTGAAAGACTATTACCACTCAGAAGTTGCTTGGAACATTTTTGGTCAGTTGTTGAGAGTTGAGAAGAGGCCGAAGGCAGGCCCTTTGCTCTCTGTTGGTACCATAAACAATTTTGGGCCTACAACTCCCGTAACACTGAAGTTCCCAGAGTTCACGTACATGCACACAGCACTGGGGCTGGTGGGTTTAATTTCTTGTCATGTATCTGTTGTGACAGTGGAAGTCTTGAGGGTTTTGGCATTAAAAGACTGACCTAATTAAGGTTGATTCACTCTTCCCAGGTACAGAGTAGCCAAGTTTTGAAGCACCACACCCCATCATATCATGAGGGTGGAAGCAGACTGGATCCTTGGAACATCTGCTGACAAGTTTATACCTGAAAAATAATTGGTTTGACATAGGATAGCAAGTACTCAGACATGCTTGAGAAAATTCAAATAGGGAATGATTAGGCAAGCTCTGTTTAGATAAATATATATATTTATGTACCAATATGAAAATTGCTTACATGGAAATAAGATCTGAAAGTTTACATGTCTAATCCCATTGGTTCCAGTCCTTCCCCCACTCCCCGCTGCATTTCTGGGTTTTAGTTGTATTTTTCTGGCTTTATGTAACCATAAGCACTTTGCTTGAAAATACTGTATTGTGTACTGCATTAATTATTTAGTTCATTATTTGCCTCCTACTTCTTAAATAGGAAAAGTCAGCGCATAATGAATACTTATGCAAAATCTACAACATAGTTGATAATTTAGGTGTTGTGTTACTTCTTCTTTAATATATATTTTAATTGTAAGAAAATACAATAAAAAACTTTTCTCCAACATCAGCATATGGCGCTTAATAAAAAACTTTTAATTTCCACAGAAATTCTACAGAAATAAATATATTTAGATATATATACACTGGTTGATATACTATTTTCATTACAAATAAGAGGGTGCATTTTTAAAAGTTAACAGAACAGTCTTAAGCCCTGATTGTATATAATATCTGTAGTGCTTTTAAAGCTGTCAGGACATGGCAGAACTGGAAACAGAATAGAGGGACTCCATCATTCTCCCAGTTATTTAATTTATTTAATATAAGTTATGTAATTAAACATCAGAAGTTCAGAGATTTAGATATTACGAAGGCTTGCAGAAAATACCTTTCAGCTTTTTGTTAAGCTCAATACCTCAACCTCAATGTTTTCGCGTAAGACTTGTTTCCAGCCCTTTAATCACTCCTGTGACTCTTCTTTGAGCCTTTACCTATTTTCTTCTTTACCTACAGACCCCAGAACTAGACAAAACAATCCAGCCTTAGACCTCTCAATGCCAGACGGATCATCTCCCTTCCCAAACTTCCTAGCTTATGTACCCAGAGATCATATCAGCCCTTTGGCCGAAGATGTTTTCCACAGGATGGAGTCTATGACTCCAAAGAGAAGTCCCCTGTTGTTGTTTCTTGGTTACATTCACTCTGTTAAAGCAATGATGTTATTTTGTCCAGTCTGACAAGTACAGTCACTCAGCAATTTGCTCCTTTCATTATGATTTTCTCAGTATTTGAATCATCTATAAACTTTGTGAGTGGTAACAAGGTTTACAAGGGCACAGACAGAAAAAGTTGAAGCATGGAGGAGCGGAACCCACATGTACACACAGGCCTCAGATGCAATTGTAAATGGCATCACCTGCTGTGCTAGTTCATTTACCGAGTGTCCATCGCACCTCGTATCATTCTTGTTTCTTCATCACAAGGGTGAGCAGCACCCAAAGGAGCGCCCTTATAGACACCTAAACGTGTTTTCACACTACTTCATTATAAACAAACCCAGCTATAAGCACCTCCAAAACACAATTATGGTACCAGTAGTTTAGCAAGACTTAGATTAACAAATTTGTGATAAGCACTAGTTAAGTCCTGTGACCCTCCTCTGTCCTTCCCTAATGAAATCCAGTAATAACCCACTATTTGATTATTTCACCTGGACCAGTATCTTGGCTTACAACCACCTCATTTACCAGGTCTACAGCACTGGCTCTCACCCAGCTTTCTGCTACCTTCCTGGTATTCTAACACTTTTTTTTTTTTTTTTTTTAATATCAACATTGAGAGCCTAACATTAACTTCTTTGTCAGCTTTTCTGGGGTGAAACTACCTGCAGCTTTTAAAGTAACTAAGCTGAAAACTCAGTGTCCATCTATATATCCATTGGACATGCCTCTGGAGAGGTAGCAAGTTTTAATTTCCATTATTCTACATTTTAAACAAAACATGCCCTTCTTATACCAACGTTCAACTTGCTCTCAGGTAGGAAATTGCACACAACCAACAGTACATGCTTCCCCTTCTGACCCAAACATTTTATTCTGTATGAGCAAAGGCACCTCACCAGAAAGTCCTACCAGTGCACAAAAGAAGATGGTGCAACACCCACATTCTTCCTGCTGCAGGCTTGGCCTATTCCTTTTCTACCTGATTGCAACACAGGCCAATAAAAACGTTACGTTGGCAAGCAGAAGGGACTGTTTTCATTTGTTCGTAGAACTTTGAAAAACTAGAAACGTTTCTGATTGGGGAACACGTGTGCCAAAATTTAGACTGACAACTTTGTTTAAGATATTTATAAGGAGGTGTGAGAGAGGAATAGGCAGAGACTTTTCAATCTGAATTACGGTACCATAAATAACCAGGCAGAAAAATAATCTCCCCTTCTTTATGACATTCAGCTTATCTGAGAAATAAAGGTTCAAACTGGTTACTTTGGATCCCAAAGCTGGTCAACCTATTGTGCTGGCAAGCATCGCAATTTTTAAAAAAGATGAAAGAAAAAAAATCTCAGACCAAATATTGATCGATCACTCTGTCAAGCTGACGCTGAGCCAATTACCCAGAGGGATCTCAGAAACACGCATGTTGAAATGCTCTGCTTCTGAGGGTTCTCCTGGATATTTGCTTTGCAGATAATCAGGAGGTTTGTTTTATTAGCGAGAGGGTTTAGCTGCTGGGGACTGAGATGAGGGGTGAGGGGAGAGAGGGGAGAAGGAGGGAGGCTTCATGCCTATAAAGGAGCAATTGAAGATCAGACTAAAGCTCATTTAAAGACTTCCAGTAAGAAACTGTGACTAAGGCTTAAAACACACAGCAAAGAAGCAGCTTCATCTTGAACTTTGGGAGCAGCTGTGCTCTCACTCCCCTTCCCCCAACACAGGAAACAGACCTAGAAACAAAAATAAGACAGGAATGCTCCTGTGCAAGCTAATGTTGTTGGCTTCTTAAACATCCACTACTCTTGTGCCAAAAAAAATGAAACCTAGGAGGATTTAACACTTCAAAGGATAGTGGGAGACTGCTTTAAACACAGAATTTTCTACCAGAGACAGATATTCCTTCATTTTGTAAACAAGCAGGAAAAATGTTACCATGAGTGCATGTCAAGACAGATTTCATTTATATTCCTGCACTTATTATGCACAAATACACTACAGCACATTACACTTTTACCTATTTTAGACTACAGATAATGCTGCAGTAATGTTATCTCCAATCAGAAAAAAAAGAAGCGGTTGAATTTTCTGATACCTTCCAAAACATAGCATTACAATATACAGCTCGAAAGCTTAATACTACAGAGAAATGTTTGACAAAGAAGTTCTCTCCTTATTAAGCAATGATACATAATTATACGTTCAAGGAGAATGTGAATAACATCTTGCCAAAGGAATGTACGGCCACATATGCTACTCACAGTATTCCCAACTACAAATTATAGTTATGCTTTCACTTGTGCTACTAAGAACTTGGCCTCTGTTCAGTGCATTTCATTCTCTGAACAAAGGTAAGGAAAGGGGAAGGAAAGAAAGCGTCAGGGAAGCTCAGTTCTCCACTTAGCCTAAAAAACACTGTCTCTTTCTGATGAGGAAAAATCCTCTCAGTGGCTTTCTCAGCTTAACTCACCAAAAACAACTCATGTTTTCAACACTTAATTTAATATTTCGCAGGCTAATGGAAACTTTACATAATGCATTCTCCCTTATAAAAACTAAAATGTCAGCGCAGATGGGATTGAGATCTTGATTTGAGGAGAAAGGAAATGTTATCTTTCCAAAATCTTCAGCCTTACAAACATGATGTGGAGGATGTGATAAATACTAACGTAAGGAAAAAAGGGAGGGGAAAATAGTCTTACTTATTTTTGAAGAGTATCTGTATCTCGCTCAGAGTGCAGCACCCCCAGTCATACCTGTCTCAAGTTTTTAACATTTGATTAAAATAGTTTCCTGGTCCCTCCTAGATCTGCTAGTGCCCTCCCTTTGGTAGGAGGTGAAAAACAGATTGGAAAACAACAGTTGATGTGATTGTTAACAGTTGTATTTCACTCTCACTTCAAACACGGTTAAGTATTGTCAGACTATTCCGTAGTCACAATGAACTCCAACTCCAGTCGTTCCCCACACACACTTTTTTTTTTTCCCAAGGTATGTTTGATCTTTTCTTTGTACATTCAGAGTTCAGGGCCATGCAGCACTTGTGCCTTCGGCACCTGTTAATAATTCCTCAGAGAAATGGATAGAGAGCAAAAGCAGGTGAAGGGAGGCTTTTAAGTTTTAACCATTCCATCCGTGGATCACACCCCGTCCAACTACTTGGTATGGTCACTAAAGGCACCATTTCATCACTGCTTTTTCTTTCCAGCAAGAGGGAAAGTGACAGTGGGTAAAGCATTTCAAAATGGGTGGAAAGTAATGCAAGTGTTTTTTTCCTGTTTTAAGGGATTTTATTCCCAATATAGATAATTAAATCTGAACATGGTAAGAAAGCAAAAGCAAGACCTATGTTGGATGTGGCAGTCCAAGAAAAATCATCATCATAGATGAACTTAACACCACACAACTGATTTTTCTCTTGGGCTCTCTTCCAGTCACCATTATAACCTTGTCTCAAAAATAAAAGTTTGGATTTTTTTTTTTTTTTGCAGAAAGACTTGCACGCTTTCAGTATGCACTGTTTGTTATGCTTGCAGTGGAGCAAAAATCGCTGCTCAATAGGCCATTATATTGTCATTTCATAAGCCAGTTTTCCCTGTTCTAGAGCCGTATGGAGACTCATATATTTATGCCTATTACATTTGCTGTAATCGCAGCTAATAATAAGCACCTAATTACTAGAGAAATGTTTCATAATCCAAATGTAACGCTGTTTAAACCACTTCATACCAGCTGGCTTACAGCAAGCGGGCAGGTAAATGGACCAAGATTTAAACAGACTAAATAAAACCAGAAAAACAAACAAACAAACAAACAAAACACACAGACAAACACCTTAGCACCTCTAACAAAAAAGTCCATCTACACAAGTGATGCAGGGATATCACACACACACATCACTGGTCCATAAAGCTTCTTATGCCTGGAAAAACAGACACCAAGTGGAAGCTGTAACAAACTTCTTCACTTTACTGCCAAGCGTGGATGTTTCAAAATACCTGAGCTGCCACATCCCCACGCTACAAGCACACTTTCTGTTAGGTCCCAGTCTAAAGGAACACCTGAGTATTTTTTTCTTCTACGATTCGCATGGTTAAAGGACATTCAGCCAGATCTATGGAGATACTAAGCTCTACAGGTCTAGTAACAAAATTAACAGGAGGTCCACAGCTAAAGGACCAACCTGGATGAGAACCATATAGCAAGTACTGATGGAGGTGGGCATTTTGTTATATACAGGACGAATTGGGAAATGCCAGCTGCGCCACTGTACAGAACAAAATAAGAACAAAGCAAATCCACAGTCCTCCTGTGGCTTAGGATGAAGCCATGGTCTACACACCATTAAGTCTTTGCGTATTGCGTATCACACATGAGTATTTCAAAGGAATTTATACAGATTCCTGTACATAGCTTAGTAACAAAGTCTTAATGCAACAGTTACAGAAATTAACTATGTAAGAAGTGTTAATTATCATTATAAATTTTCTGGTTGCTTGACGAACAGAAAATTTGTGTGATGATTCTTCAAACCAACACAGAAATGAATTATTCTGCACATATTTGGAAAAGCGTTATATTTCTGTAATGATACACTACACGACAAACACTGTACACCATGAGATTTCAAAACATCATATTGTAAACAGAAGGCTTTAAACTTACAACTTAAAAAGCTGTTTCATACTCTAGCATGTGGTACATGCTCATCTCATCCATCTAAAAATATCTCATTTGTAAAAATCTAATCTCTGGAAACATGAGTAGAAAGGCTTAAAATAGTCAGTTCACTGATGGATTTATAACTTTTTTTTTTTAATCCACGTTTCACAACTGTAGTCAAAAAAGCATACTTCAGAAAGAGTAAGTTCATACCCCTTCTGCAAACAGGCACTTGCAACAGCATTTGAATCACGTTTATACAGACTGCAGCCCACGTAACGAATAAATATGTTGTTTTATGAACAGAAGTAATGAAATCTGCTTTTTTGGTTGGTTGCTTTTTTACACTTTGATATCCCACTTCTGCCTCACAACCTTCTGCTCTAACCCATATGATTATGCCATGCTCTGTCTGGCCACGCACATACTCAATCGCCAAGTTGGTTGCTGCCTAAGAGAATGAGCTGTGTTCTTCTTATGCTGGGGGGAGTGGCACTGCTTTGGTCTCCATCTCCTCATCCACTGATTTTCACAAAACCTGTAGGAATTCTGCATCTCTGAGAGCATTAACAACATCAGTGATGGCTGACACAGCTTAACAGACGTAGGGATGGACAATGCAAACCACTCAAGCATTGCCTCTTAGGAAAATCTCAGGACCATGAAGATATGCCTCACACACCAACTCACGAGCAGTCCCCATGCTCACGAGCATTGCCCAAGGCAAGTCTCTGGACCAGCCCAACATTTAGCTTTTACCACACAAACCCTGGCTTCTATTGGTAAGTGTTGAAACCAGCCTGAAGTCAGCTCTGGCTGTAGCCCTCGATATGATATGCTCAGCGCACACAGATTGATGATTTCGGTTTCTTTTTCTCTCAGCCTTTTCACACTCTTACAGTCAGGCAGTTCAAATTAAGATCCAGTAAAATGGCTCTAATTGTTAGCCGAGCAAAACACCTAGCAACTTAAAGTTTTATACCACCAGAGCCAACCAGGCCATCCCATGAGGAAAAAGCACTGTGCTTTATTTGTAGTTCCTCACTGATGGTAAGTAATGGTCATTGGCCTCCAGACTTTATCTTAGATTGTTCAGTTTCCACTGCTGGTTGTGCACAGGTTTTATGGAAATACTACACTCAAACCCACAGGCAAGAAACAAGTCTGTGCTAGCATTCCACTCTGAACAGCTCCATTTTAAATAGTCAATTGGTTTTTATTTTGTAAAGGCACTAATACTGATTTTAATCAACGCTTAAGTAGGAAGAATCCATAAAAATATGAATTTTTTGAACTGAACACCACATCATGCTGGTAACCCAAAATCGCCTGTTCCCTGATCTATTGTAATCTTGAACTAAGAAAACATACAGTAAATGAAGCTCTGGACTACGAAATTGAGCTGTCTTGAAATTTCCTTTATGTTGTGCCAACTTCAATTCAGATTTGGACCAGAATGGTAACTCATCTGGCATGCACTCATTAGCAGAAAACAAATGTATTTTTGAAAGTACAATAACCCAGACAAATTTTCATCTTGCAACAGAAGAGTCTAGCTTGTAGTCCAATGTACGCTGGACTACACAGTTTTTATTCTTTTGTTTCTGATAAAACAAATTACAGAAATGCATTCTATTAAGGCTTTTAGCTACAACATCTTTTATTCAGCTATTGCTAGTTTTTCTTCTCTTCCTTTTCCCCCCATTTTAAGTGATACCGTCAATGCGAAATCTGTTCAAACAAGTGAGGCAAAATAGTGTGAGAGGTTAATTCAGTCCCAATTCTTACGTGTGCTTTTATGGATTTGAAAACACACTGCATGTTATTTTTGCTATGTAAAAACTACCCCTCGCTATTGGGTAAAACAGCCAACAGACTGGATGAGAAAAACAGTGGCCTTAGAGGACTGCAAGAAGCCGACTGTGACAACAGTGTCTCAGATATGCAAAATAAATAAAAGAGGAAGAGAAAAAGAATTACATAGATTTTTTTTTTTTTTTTTTACAGTAACCTCAGGTATCACTTGTCAGAACAGCTTAGCTGTTGCAAGACGCCAGGACTGAAGGTATAGCTTTCAATACGAACATGCATAGTAAGATGAGAAAATGAAAAGAAAGCATTGTTCTAAAGCTCACATGCCATTTAACTTCTAATTAATAGTATCTTTGTTATTTTAGGAGCCTCCTGGGTATTTAGAGGGCTAGACTGCAATAAAGCCAAGGTACATAAGTGAAACCTATTAAGGCCGTCCTAGTCGATAAAAGCTAATTGCATCAAACGCAGGCCGTGGTGCAGGCACCCCGGGGCACAGCCCCTGCCACCCCCTGCCCGCAGTACAGCGGGCTGACTGGCCATGGTGTCCCAGCCACAACGGGGCCGTGCCACCCAACCCGCTGCTGGACACCTCGCTGGCCTCCCCAGCGTCAGCAGACGGATCTCTTTTACCACAGGAAACTCCCCTACAGAAAACATAGTTGTCCATGCTCTTCCACCTGGAAGAGGCACCAAGGCTCCACCAGAGCGTATCGAGGTCCCAGCAGGTGCTTTGCCTAAGCCAGAGGAGACCTGTGGCTACCACCAAGCGCACGTGTTTCCAAGGCAGACACCAGGAAGCAGCCTGCAAGGCCGAGCAGCTCGCCAACGCAGCTCACAGAGAGCGGGTGGGCTGCAGCCGGGCACAGGCATGCTAGCACGCAAGGCACTGTCCAACAGAAACAGTCTGGAAAACAAGGCAAGCATCACATGCACCTCACAATAGGAAAAAGGTCAGCAAAAGGATCAGCACTGCTTCCAAACACAGGCTGGTAAACCAAGTCTGGTACGTACCTTGGACAGAAAGCCTCTAAAAACGGCTGTATGAGAAAATGTGGTAACAAGCACCCCTTACAAATACTTACAAATCGCTCGTCAACTCTATCTAGGTGCTGTCTGTGGACCAAGTTCCCTTCTTCCTACATTATGAGCTATACTGCGTATTTACAAGTGGTTCCTTCATCTAACTGAACTTTCATCTGTGATCTACACCTTGTCTTCTCATTTTATTCCTTGAATACCACTATAATTTATCTCATTCCTTTGGTGACACGCCACCTTCATCTCAGAAGGGGAGCATTAATTTCGCTAAGGACGAAAGCAGGAGAAACCAACTGTGACTAGACAATGCTTAGAATACACAGTTTTTTGCTTTTACTTGCAGAGTGAGTCTGCATTGCCAGTGGATATAAAATTCAGACTGCTAGATATGGAGATTACTTGGAAACAACCTTCAAAGCACAAGTCTAACTAGGTATTTCTCCCAAGCAATTAACAGAGATGCTAACTTTCTCATTACTAGATGCCATTTTATTTACACAGAAGCCTCCCAGACTCATTTGTTCTCAGGGGCGCTGCAGACAGCGGGTAGAAATCTCTACCCAGGCTTCACTGAAAGGAGATCTAAGGTACCTGCAAGGAAGATAAAATATGGATCACGAGGACTAACCAGAAGGCCTACCAACTAGTTTTTCTCTATACGTTGAAAGCTTTTAATAACTGGATTTTATTTTTTAATCGTTAAGACGTATTTTAAAACATTTACACTCCAGACAGTAATTTTTTTATAAACTAGCAATTAATGCCCAAGTCCTAAACATACACACACACCAAACTTCCTGCATGTGAGTACAACTGTTCCCTTCACTGAAATGACTGTGCATGCAATTAAGCACAGGCATAAATATTTAATACCTATGGCCATATGCTATATGAAGGAAATGTCTGGCCTATAATACAGACAGACATTTCACAGAAATATTCTTTAAGAATATAAATACATTTAGAAAGGAAGTCTCTCTCTCAAGTGAGGCACTTGAATATTCAGCTTAAAACATATTCATCAAAGCAAAAGCTAACAGCACTTTGGTTTTAATGCTTATAATATGGAAAACTAGATAGCAGGGAGGAAAGGGCTTTAAGTTTAATTCTAAATTGAGGTACATTCAAGGAGGGAAGAGCCATTTTTGTAACTGGTAGAAAGATCAGCTCTTGGCTCTCAACACAGCCCCTTTTTAGATCAGTGTCAACCTGTACAGTACCAGCTATCATACAGCACCTGAAATGGTCTGCAACCTGTTACAGGAACAACTGGAATGAAGGTATACACGTGCCTATATAAGCATAATGAAGAATATCAAATTTTGGCCTAGTTTTGATCTTGCTAAACCAACTCCTTAATATAAATACTATTTTTATTATCAGCATTTTAATTAAAATGCTTGAAATTGTAATGGCAAAATTACAGTTTTGTAAAATAAGAAAACTGCATTTACTGAAAATTTAAATATATCTTCCTAGCAGCCAAACAATAGGATGTGATCTAAAGATGTGTTACTTGGAAAAAAATAAAAAAAATAGAAGAGGTAATTCTTTGATCTGGAAGACTAGAAACATGTCATTTCCCTTCCCCCCAAACATAGACGAAAAACATACCAGATTAGCCACGAATAGCAACTGTTCCTATAACAATGTTTTTCATGAAAAGTTCACTTTACCTCCCACACACAACAAGTTGACAACCGAGGATCAATTCAAATTGTAAGGTCCTAAGACAACCTCCAGTGCTCAGTAACAAGTCTGTCACCTGCTTGAATTCAGTTTGGTGAGGGTTGTTGAGGATTTCTGTTTTTGCTTTTACTTCCATTTGTTAGGGTCTTTTTTGTTTGTTTGTTTTTGTTTTTTAAAGATTCATTGTGGTGACAATTCGTAGCAATTTACTAACACTTGCAGAAGCAGCTTCCTCTTTTGGAAAGGCCACCTCTCAACTTAGGGTTGACAACTTGCACTCTACAAATGCTCACGGTTTCTTTAAGCTACCTTGTTGCTATCAGCCTCAATCACATCTACCACTGATAAGGATACCCTGAAGAGACAAAACATGTAGGAAAGCTGGCATAAATGCCCTTCTCCCCACTAAAACGTCCCCATATCACCATCAGCTGCACCCCCCAGAAGGAACATACAATCTAGTACATGAAGCACAATCTGCAGGACCAAAACACTTCACAATTGATTTCTTACCAGTGTGATGTGGCATCTAGTCATATCTCACTCAACATTACTCTTCACAGGAAGCAGACCAGCCTAGAATAGGCTTTGAAACTATCAGGTTCAAAAACTGTGAAACCAATCATGAGAGAAACCTGTTCTAAACAGCAATTGCGAAAAAGTAACAAAAATCTGTCAGTTGGATGAGGTGTTCCTCCTGCAAGAGCCAAATTGCATTCCTTTTCTTTAGCTTATTTTTAACTATGAAGGTCTGTTGAAGCAGTAGCTTGCCGATATACTACAAACTGTCTTTACGTTTTTGTGTTTTTCCCTAATTTAAGCATAAACCCATGAAGATGCAAAGTTAGATTCTGGTATAGGTACGTAAATGCCCACATTACTCATTGATTGACTTGGGTTGAAGAAATAAATTAACTATTAAAATGGCCTCTTTTCATTACAGGTTGCATGCCCTTTTGGCAGGGCCCTACTTTTTGTTTTTTAATACTACATCAGCTAGATTCATAACTAAGATTCTTATGAAAAAAATGTGAAATAATTAGAAAGAGTACTAATTAGCAATTTTAAATAAAGTAATTTAGCAATACCTGTAACGCTGTACAATTAACCCTAGCCTTTTTTTTTTTTTTTAGGTCGGCCAACAATGCAAGCTAGCTATATTGTGATCTGCTGTAAAAGACTGCTGTTCCTAGCAAAAAAGGTGCTAATCGAAACTTTAAATGCACATCTGCGATTTCATTTCAGTTTCTGTGGCTTGAAATTAATTGTTGATACTTAAGCAGTCTAGATTATGCCTCATACCTGTCTTCTTTCTCATTATAAGTTGAGAATGTAATGAAAGGAAAGTTACTACTTCTAAAGTCCTCTGCAGACAGGAACGGTTCATCCCATATTGTTCTTCACATCAAATTTATTTTAGTAAATGTCTTTATAATATCTGGCCTTAACCAGCATTCTGATGTTTCTAAACTACTCAGGCAAGAGAAAAAAACAACACACCTCCAAGCCTGTGAAATTTGCATACAATTCTTATATAGCAAAGCTCGTTATTTGACCCTAAACATTTTCGGATATTTTATGCACATAACTAACACGTTTCATTTTGAGAAGTATGATTTTTGTTTTGTTTTGCTTGCTTGTTTGTTTTTGCATTAGGTCACTTTACCTCATATGCTTGTTTCTTTAGGGTTTTTGTTTAATAAAGAACAAGATTCCCAGTTGCCACTATTTCAATCGCAAAACATGTCTTCATGGTTTTATGGTAGAAAATACTTGTTACAACTACTAAAACAAACCACCATTACAGTGATAGCACACCATCCCATTAAGTTGAATGTTACACCACATAAAACTGAACATATACTAGAAACAGACATTGTTACCCGTTTACTGTAAAGGCCCCAACACTTCAACGCAGGCCATGCACCACCTTCAAGGTGCTACCCGTATTTTACATCGGCAAAATGTGAGGTGTTGCTTCCGAGGACCGAGACCAACTTTTGGCCTTTCGAGAAATGCATGACGGTAAAAAAAACAAACAAACACCTATATACATTCTGGCAGTAATCACTTGGATGTTTGTTTAAAATACTTTTAAAAATGCAACTTCAAGTGAAAAAGAGGGAGATGATCTCCTGTTGTCAGAATTTTATGACGCACCCCTATATTTAGGCTCCTGAGCAATGGTAATTACTTATTACTTACTCAGGTGCTAAGCAGCCACTAATTCTCCTGATTTCAATCAGAGCTGTGTGTCCTCAAAGCTTCCGAACACCCAGCCCCCTATTTAGGTATCTATATATAAAGTGCCGGCCTGTTAAAGCACCTGCTCTGCTCCTAAAAGATTACTCAGGAAGGGAATACTACCATGCACTTATCCAACTTGCTGGTAGTCCAGCTGAAGTTGTCTATGGTTTTTCAGAAAATGGTTTAGTATTTTGATAATCCAGTTCGATGACAGTCACAGCTAAGCAGAGTTTTAAGCAATTAGTTGCCTTTGGGAAAAAAAAAAAATGCGGCCTGAGCTGTCTTTTGCACTGCATGTCCTAGGAAGGTCTTAAGACTGAAGGTAGCAGCTGTTATCTCAGTGGGACTGTCTTGTTTTTTGTGACATAATTATACACTAGTATTTCTGGAGGGCAAAAACTCTTGTTTTGGAAGCAGAAATAACAACAAGTTGAGCCACGTCAACTGCTGGAGTGACAAAGTGGCATTACTGCCCCACTTAGGAAAGCCAGTGATGGCATACGTAGCATACAGCTTTAAGAAACCCAAGCAAGCAAGCTTCAGGGAAGGAAATCACATGTATACAAACACTGATAATAAATAATAATAAACAGAAGGTCTGTTCATTACATTATGCAGAACCTGGAAGAAATCATTATTCATCTGCCTGCCTGCTCAGTTTGGATTTTAGTGTAGACTGCAGGAAATACTTTCCCATGGTCAAAAAATATAGGCATGCAGGTGGGTGACTCTGTATCTGACTTCATCAGAACTCAGAAACATAAGCGCTGGGAACCGGAGTAACCAAATGAAAGACTACAAAGCAGACTAAACCCACCCCAAATTAGATGAAAAACGCACGTAACATGCACATGACATAGCAATCAGAAAAAGGGTCTCATTGTCAGCTTCTTGAGCCAAAAGATAAACATGGTGAAAATACAGAATCTAATTAGCAAAAATATTTTGATTATGTGGCTCTCTCTTTGGAACAAGCCAGCAAGAAGGAAGGAGTCAAATTTGACTTTGTCCTTTTACAGGCAATTCTTGAAGAAAGTGTAGCAATTGTCATAATCCTCAGTATTTCTAAAAATGTCATTCTAATTACAGTGATGTTAATCTTTATTCTTATGCACACGCTCAAAAATGTAAAATAAGGTTTATTACATTTCAGCCTAAGAGATTAACACATTACTATTTATTTTTATTGGCAGTGTGCCCAAACACCCCAGATCTGCAAGGCTGATAGTGAAAAGGAAAATATTTCTGGCCTCAAAGAGAGCAGATCTATGGTTGCCTGGAATGTGTAAACAGCCAGAGCCTGCTTTACTTCCCACCCCCACTCTCACCTCCTCTACGTAACCTCCCAACGTCAACACGGAGAGCTGCCATCAAGCCAAAGAGAGAACAGAGAGGTGGTAACATCAAATAACAAAATTCCTGACATTCTGAGATGCAAGGGTTTGGATTTACTGAAATGTGATGGTACCACACAAATGGCTCGAGACTAAAACAAAAACAATGCTGCATGAGACCAAAAAATAACAGGAAAAAGAAAAGAAAAATCAGTTGAGCAGCAGTTGTTGCTACATGACAGACCTGGTAAACACAAACTAAAGGAATCCAAATGCTTCTGTGTATAGACCATTCTTTGTGCAACTAAAGATCAGCCAGATAGATCTGTGGTGTCAGAGAATACAGATCACAGCCCTACAAAAGAGAAGGGTTATTAAAAAAAAATCTACACAATGTAACAAAACTGACGCCAAAAATTAATGTTGGTATAAATTACCACCTGCAAAAACAAAGATTATTACTTGTGTACGATGTATACACCCACAAAGTAGTAAGTCATAAAAAATAAGATATCATCACATCCTTAAGAAGCTTACATTATAATTAAATCAGTGGTTTTTAATCTCTTGAAATTTGTGGACCTATAAAGATACCTTGAATAGTGAATTTGAACAGAAGGCCAATAGACTTCCTTTTTTTCCCCACAGATCTCTTAAAAAAAAGTCTGTGTCCCCTAGAAGCTTGTAAGCTGTGGTTTGAAACTACAGATTTAGAGAACTGATAAATATTAGTGCTGTTATTTACCTAGTAGCTTTAGTCTTCAAAAAACAAACCAAGAATGCACAAAAATACCAAAAGACAACTGTAACATTTGAGCAAATGTCTGCATGTGATGGGGAGCTCAGAAAACTGGAGAAAATAAAAAGGGAAAACTTGGGAAAAATTAATATATACCTATTTATACATATTATGGTGTAGAGTATAATGCTGAAATAGATTTTGATAATGTTGTTTACCAGTAATAGGTCAAACAGCTCTAACTTTGCCATTTTTATGAACGCATTTGGCTAACATTCAAAAGAACACATCCATAGACTAATGAGGGTAAAACGCTGGCTCAAAGGAGACAGAAGCAAACGGTCTGTCAGTATAATATTTGCAAACTGTTGAAATCAATAAATTCAACCTAACCAAATGCAGTGCATACAAACAGAAATTAAAAGGCTGTGGCAATTGGCGAATACATAAACGATGTTTCAGGCCACAGGGCATGCTTTCTCACATACGTTAGCACGTTAAATAGGCTGGCAAGACATTCTCCCTGCTTGAGACACCAGAGAAGTAACCATATGCATTTCCGAAGACAAAAAGAACAATTAAGATAATGCTTAAAGTGCAATTAGATATTTATGTAAAAAAGAACTATCTATAGAACGTCCAAGTCATCAAAAATGTCCAAGTCATAAAATTTACTTCTAAAACTAGAGAATATAATGCTCTTTCTACCCAGTTTTCCACTGTTGACATACATAGAGCAGCTACCCCAGAGCAAACCAATAAGTAAAAAAGCCCACATACACCACATTGCCAATACACAGCCATACTCATTCTAGGCTTTTTTTTTTTTCCCCTTCACTTGGGAGCAGCAAATCATGTTTATTTCTATGGCCAACATCTCCCATGACAGATGAAGCACAGCACCGTGCACTGCCAGGTTTCTGCCTTCAAGCACAGCCCGGCTGATGCCACCCCAGCCAGCAGCAGGACTGAGAGCTCAGCAAGGCTTTGCTGTGATGGCCTGGGTCAGCTGGCTGTGATCCATCTCAGGCTGCACAGAGCCAGGCTGCTGAGACTGGTAGCAGCATGGGTTACAGAAGGCACTGCTTCTGTTACTGAGCAGATGCAAAAGATGCAGGGTGCTCTACTGCCAAGGGTGAAGCCTGGCTTGGGGTCCTCCCAGAGGGTACGATGCAGGTAACGCTTAGGCAAAGGTGTGCATCAGCTGCTGGGCTGTGTTGAGGGCTTCTGTTTTAACAGGTCACGGTCAGCAGAGGAGCTTTGAGACTACACACGATATGGATGGACAACAACAAGAGCATCCTGCCAATGCTCACAAGGTGCTCGATGGGCGGCTGCTGTTAGAGTTTGTGAGACCTTTTGATGTGGGCTGGCCTGAAAAACTACAGGCACTTGTCTGAGAAAAGCCACAGGCTCTAATCACTGACCTAAGTTGGACATTTTCCAAAATACGTACTTAGAACCTCAAGCTGCTAAGTTTCACACTTTCTACTGCAAAATACTACACCTCTGAAAATGCTGAGATAAGTCAAGAGAGCTTTTGCACATTTTAAAGAAACTGGGCTCCAAATCTGGACTTCATGTTTGTCAGCCACATGAACTTCAAACAACACAGTGAGGACTCAGGTAATAATGGTATTCAAAACAGATAATAGAAGTTATACTATATGAAAAAGACTACTTAATTAGGCTACAGGAGGAGGAAGGGACACTGCATTGCCTATTTCATTACCAGAATACTGACTTTCAGTGTAAAAGCTAAAAATCACGCACACCATTACTCAGGCACTTTAAAAAAGACTGAAATACACTGACTTAACCAGTCAAGAATCTGTACTGTCATCATGTAAGGCTTGATCCTAGAAGTCTTCTGCATGTTGCCGAGGAAGTTTTTACAGTTTCGGACAATATCTATAACTGGATTTGTTGCGTGTTCAGAACACAAATGTATGATCAACGTGGCCCTTGCTGGCACTACCCACACACTGAGGAGCTGACAAAGAAAAATTGTGAAACATTAAAAGCCTCCAGTGAAATGAAATCTCTTAAACACCACTGGAAACTCCAATAGTCTTTAAGCAGATGAGAAAAAAAGAATGAAAAAAAAAGTTTTTAAAAGTTTAAAAGCTGTTAAAAAAAAGGTTGGAAAAATGCTACCGAGGTTTGTTCCACAGCAACCTAATACACTAATTCAACTCTGTTAGCCAAGAACATAATTCACAGATTAACAAATTAAAGCAATCATTACTTCTAACCCTGAACTCTTCAACAAAAGAGAAAACTTTTTTCATAATTTCCTTTTGATACTTTGCTATCCTAATTTATTTATAATTTGATGGAAAGTAAGATTGTACTATAGTAAGCAGAACTTGACATTCACACTTTTTAATAAACCAGATGTAAAATAAATTGTCAATGCTTTTCGATCTTTGAAATTTCTAAGAAAACATGAATAGAAACTTCATAGTAGTTCTGTAGGATGTCAGGCAGATAAATCATCACATTCCACTGAAATTATCTAACTGCAGAAAGGAGTGCCCTATCAATTGTCTTGTAAAGATATTAAGTAACAAATTTTTCTTTTAACAGATACATATCCCAATTTACCAAAAAAAATCAAGGAATAAAGTTGTAGTTCCAAACAACCCCATGGTGATATGAAGATAGTAATAAGCAACTACAAAAGTATGTATTTTAAAATATGTGCAGAAGACATGCTACTTTTTTAATATGAGAAATTAATTTATTTCATGCTATATGACATACAGCAGGTGTATAGATACATGTACATACCTACTAATAAGCACAACGCAGCTTATCTACAAATCCACCATTCACTGAGTATGATCAAACTGACGGTGTATAATGGCATTAAACACACTGACATCAGAGAACACTGAACCCGTCCAGGTGTCAAAAGTTTTTTTGTTTTTTTGTTTTTTTTTTTTTTAATCCAAAATATATGCTGCTGGTAACGTCATAAACACCGTGACGAATATGCTTCTTACTCTAAGCAAGATTTAAATGAAAAAAAATCATATACACATCAGTAATCACATATGCATACATACACACAAAGCGTTAAAAAAAACAAAGAAAAAACGGACACAAAAAGCCAGTGCTGTAACCACAAAATAACGTTGACATATTAGAAAATACCCACATAGTTTATATGCTACCATCATAATAGTGAAGAAATGCACTGGAATAAGTGTTCTGAAGATGTGTCATCCTAGCCAAGAAAAAAATACAGTTCAAAACATTCCTAAAAATTTTTTGTTGGCTGCTTGACAGTCTGCAAGTTAAAACCAGTGGAGCCTGGCTTTTGAGGTAACCTCCTCCCACTCTTCCTCCTCTTCCTTGTAAACTGCCCGTCATGGCCTAAACTCCATTCTATTTTTTACCTAACCTCTACCCAGCACCACCAGACTACGTAGCAAATACATGACAGTGGTCCCCCAGACAAGCTGACTTGATTCATCAGCAGTGAAAGTAATCATTACGTGAACGTTCCAGTCTGTGCATTATACAGAGCTCACATTCACTGTTTTCTTCTTCTCCAGTATTGTATTTAGGGCCATCTTTTTCAGCTCGCCTTATGTTTTTTTCTAAGCACATAAAATCCTGTGAGAATGAAGCTGGATGAATTTTTATGATACACTGTCATGCTCTGCTTTCAAATTAATTGGCTCATTTAAATTAACTGGTTATTTAAGACACTTATTGATACAAGCAGAAGCATCAGAGCCTAGGGTTTGCTTTTTTTTTGTAATATAAAAACAGATTCCCACAAATTCTTAATGAATTATATAATAACAGCAATACAAAATAGAAAGCACTAATGAAAATGGAATTAAAGAGACCTTCAGTACCTTTCACACAGAATGACAAAGTCTGTGTCCTGTGAACACCATGCCACGTTATTAAAAATTCACCTGCTCCTGTTCTTTTCTTTCATTTCTGAGAACTGGATGGATGGGAAAGAAGATACGCTCCTCATTAGAATAATTCTCATGCCTGCCTTTTATCTGTGCCTTCCAGCTTACAGTATTTTAAGAGTAAAAATAAAAGAAGTAAACTATATTAACTACACAGAACTATACGAGCTTTTTTAAATGACTGAAAAAGGCAACAGAATTAAATCCAAAAAGTAAAAAACAGCAAAGTTAAACCAAAAGGAAAGAGAGTTGTGTACATATAATTGGCAATACCTTCTGAAAAATCAAAGGGATTTGGTGTGCTTCAATCAAGTCTACAATCACATTGCTTTCCTAGACGTCTAATTCCTACACGTGTGTAAAGGGGTACAAGAAGAGTTAAGTTTGTTTTGTAACTGTAAAAGGCACCAGATAGATATATCCTTGGAAACTAATCCCCACAATATGAATAGGCACCGCCTGTGCTAGGGTTCTCTGTCCTACCCTGTCAGCAAAGCTCAGCCCTATCTGCGAGGAATGCTAGGAAAGAGGGGAGTTCTGCCTCCATCTCTGCTGAGATCTGGGATCTGGGTTTGTATTTTACTTCTAGGAGTGACCAAAAACCAAGTAGTGGATTAAAATAAATAAGTAAATAAACCAAGGAGGAAGAAATGAAGAGGTGATGACTGTGATGGCACCCCAGCCACAGCCTCCCCGCCGGCCCTGGTCCGTGGGCACAGGCACAGCGGCCGTGCCCGAGCTGGCCGCCTTCCAGCGAGCAGGTTGAGCACAGCACAGCACACCGCCACTGTGCCTCACCTCCACCTTCCCCACAGGCCTGACGGCCAGACTGGCCCCGTCCCACACTCATCTCACTGCCTCTGCACCGCCCCAGGTGCTGCTGCTGGGCCTTGATATCCCTGCATATCCTGGTGAAGGGCCCGAGAGCACAACCATTGCACCGCAGCACGTTTCTTCAGCCTCGGGACAGTTCCTTTTTTCTCTAAATCTGAGGGTTTTTGACTACATTAATGCTGTGTGTATGTAAGCACGTGCACGCAGAGAGGACAATTAGTTAGTTCATGTTAAAAGATTAGTATTTGTGAAACCCGTTAACAATCCCAGCTGAGACTGTGTGCTAACACAAGTCTGAACCCTAATGGGTCTCTGGACGCACTCGTGCCCTGCCAGCAGCGACCGGGCTGGAGACAACAAGCGACCTGAAGCTGCTGAACAACACCGAAGCTATCAGATGGCCGTAACAATTTGTAAGCACAAGTTACCAACATACATGGATTTGCAAAAGCTCAGTCTTTGACTCAACATCTACCAACCACGCAGTGTGAAGGTCAGTTCTTTTGGAAGAACTTCTTCCCAGTAATTTTGCTGTCGGCTACTGGACCATGGTCCAATCAGCACAGGCTCATCAGCGGACACTTCTAAGCATGAAACACACGCTAGCAGCCCTATCCATGTAATCATAACAGTGCCACAGCATCCTTTCACTAGCGCTCCTATAGCACGTGATTCTTCTGCTCGGACTTGTAAATCGTATGTAGTTGGCTTCACTCTTGATCTGGGGAGCACACCTTGCAGCCTGGCTTCAGTGGTAAGGGATTAACGAGGAGCCAACAGTGCTGCACAGCAAAATGCCCCAGAAACCAAAGTTGTACACCCAGTGCAGTTTGCTGCCTTCAAAAAGAAGCACAACAAATGCATTATTCTGCAGAACGACAAAGGGAATCTATCCACCAGAAGAAAATCCTCCTTGTTTTCCCAAAGACAATGTCAAAGGATATTTTCCAAGTATTTTAATGCCTAAGGGAAAAAAAAAGTTGCTTCTTTGCTGTATCAATAATTTATTGTAGGTATGGAAAAGTTGTGTTACAGTAGGAAAGAAACAGAGTAAAATCGCATTTGATGTTACCACATCTTTCCACCTAAGCAAATTACGGTTTCATATGATAGAACACATTCTGAACCCACAACATAACAGTAAGTTGAATGGTAACCAAGAATTAGGGGATCAAATGAGATTTAGGTCAAGTAAACGCAGCCGTGTTTTGAATGGCAGCAGACTGACGTATAGGCCAACTGCTACGTATCAGCGGAGAATATTGCTTTTTAAAAAGCCTCGTTTCACCCTCCAATGGCAGTCAATAAAACTCAGCACTTAATTAGACAAAGGTATCATGATAAGCATACGTACATAATTACGGTGCATTATTAGCGCTGCTCGTTTGCTCAGAAGCAGCCACAAGCCTTATCACCTCAGGATCAAGAGGCGCAGCTCTGTCCACGTGCTCAGTGTGCTGCGTAACTTCTCGTAACCAGTGACTAAGGCTCAACACCCAAGCCAAACTGTCTCTATGCAACGTGCTTATTAAGAATTGAAATAATTGCTTCTTCACACTACGGTACTACTGGCGTGATTTTACACTGCGTGGCTACCGTAGGGTTTGGGGCATAAAGTTCTACTCTACACAAATTAATGAATCTCCGCACACTCTCCGATTTCAATAGGACAAGCAGACACATATTGATCGCCTGTATGACGAACAGAGAAGGTCAAGAAATGGGGTTAAACACTGTGATGGCCCTTTTACTGCATAAAGTCAACAAAATGATAAAAATGGAAGTCAAACCACCAGCTGTGCCTAAGACCAAGCCTCTCTTCCTACCACAGCCATAGCGGTAACCAAACATAAGAACGGGTTTGGTGGCTGGGAGCTGGACAGGGCGTTATCGAGGCCTCACACGGGCTGCACACATAACCATACACTCTTTTCTCCTTTAGCAACAAATGAAGAAATCCGTCACTTCCTGCTGGAGCGCAATGCTTGAAGTCATCGATACCACTTCAACAAAATACAAACACGCACAAGAATGGTGACGCAAAATGCCCGTGCCCCTTAATAGGCAAAAAGTCATATAACCATAGTTCAATGTGCTTTCAGTCGAGCTTGCAGAATCTATTTTATGTATTTCCATGTAATTAACAAATATTAGTAGCCGTAATTTATTAGTCTCTGTGTAGGATAAGATGCCTATATGAGAAAACAGGTAAGAAAGGATAACCTTTTCTTATGAAATCAAACATCCTTTTCTGATTCCACCTAGTTTTCACCCAGTCCTACCTAACTTGGAAAGGCTTCTTGTGTTGTTTTCCAAACAAAACACCATTCTTATCCAAAATTCCACGGTATTGACGGTCAGACTGCCACAGAAGAAAACAAATAAATGAATGAATAAGATATTCCCTGTCTACCAAAGAAAAGAAGGATAACCTAAAACCTGTTTCTCACCTTTGGACGTTGGTTGCAGTATTGTTAAAATGACCGATTTCATGTTTAAGGAAGGCTGCTATTCCTGTGCGGAGCTGCAGTTCCAATGTTTTTGTTTAATTTCAACCAACTTGTCCAAGTAGGCCATTTGGTAGAAACCTATAAATGGCACCCAGGGGGTCTGGGCTCTTGCTGTAAAGAGGTCAGCTATTTCCTCCTAACTAAAAATAGGCAAGAGGAGGGAGGGAAAGAGGGAATGGAGTTTAATTTAGCAGCTGAAAAGGAGTTTACAAAATTACTTCCATCTTGCCTCATAATGAAGATTATGAAAAAGAATCTGCCCTCAAGAGTTACAAAACCTTGCTGTTTTTACAGGCAGGCTGGTGCATATAACATGAACTAATACCACGAACCCAAGGAGCAGCAGTGAAGGGACGGCAGGGTCAGGCCTGCGCATTGCAAAGGTGAGAGGTGGCCGCAGCCTGGCTGCATGGAGCAATCTGATCCTTTACCTCCACATGGCACCTCCCGGTGCGAACAACTCTCCTCTCTCCTTCCAGACGAGGTCCTAGGCTGTTGTCCAGCAGATCGGGCACCACGATCAGCTGCTGCTCCCCAGAGCCAGTTTTTTCCACCATTTACCTTCCCGGTTTTCTGTCTCTCTCACTTACTCCGATTACAACTTTTCCAGGATAACAACTGTCATCTAGGATATTCCCAACACGGCCCTGACTTGAATGGGGGCCCCTTGGCACTACTAAAATATAAACAACATCAGTTCAGAACAAACTACAGCACGAATTCTAGCACTGAACTTTAAAAGCTGTCAACAGAAAACAGCAAGAGCACACCGAAGCACGCCAGCTATAGCCCTGGGACAGGTTTCCCGGCCTGATCTCCGAGATGAACCCAATTCAGAACACCACCGAGTCCTGAGCGCATCTCACCATGGGCTTGTGCTATGACAGGCATCGGACACTGAAGTTGTCTTACTTCATCAAGAGCAGGAGGGCAAAGGATGTATTCAGGTGCAACTTATTTGCGGGGGGAAGGAGGGAGCGTGCTGTGAGACTCTCGGACAGTTGTGTAGTTGGCAGCGCTCCCATGCGCACAAAGTTCTTAACCCCCTTTCCTTCCAAAAAAGGATGCTGAAGGGTGAAAAACCAACCGTGGCTGCTCCCTAGGTCACTGAAGGTGTTAAACAGAGACAAGGAACAGCAGTTTGCTCAAATCTCTAACGTTTTACTGTTGTCGCATGCAGCCCAAGAAAGGTTTAGTGTACTTTTAAGGTGATAGCATCCTCCCCCTCTAGCACTCTTTTTTTGCCTCCCACCCCCTCCCCAAACCCTCTGTGGGAGAGCTTCCCTTTTCTACTACTACAACCGTCACTGAGGCTTTGCAATTATGATCTGTAATTGTTAAGAACATAAACAAACACCACCAAAACACACCAAGACAACCCCACTCTGCTGCCAACCGTATCAGCTATCGCAGAAGGAAGGTATTTACTTCAAACCCTGCCGGGTGTCCCTGTGTCGGGTGGCACACTACCTGCAGGGCAGGAAAGGCCTGAGCCCAGCACGTGCAGTCACACAGTGAGCAAGGTGTGTTACGTTAAACCTGGCACTTGCCACACGGGCAAGCTGTTAAAGGATTGCTAAGGAAGAAAGATGCAACACATTGGTCACCAGCAAAGACCTCGTATTCATTACCTACAGTCAGAGCCCCCTCCAGCACCACACATTTCCACACTACCAACCTAAAACATCAGACCCGAAATTTTAACCTGGCACTCCATTTTACTCCGACCATCCCTGACAGGGCGCTCTTCCCACCGGAGCGCCCGAGCTCCCTGCAGCATTACCCGGGGACGTGTCCCCGCTCCTACACCACGCAACGAGGCGCACCAGCACGGCCGCTCGCCCTCCCCACGCCCCTCGCTGAGCCTCGCACGGCCGGACCCTCGTGGCGCAGCGCAGGAGGCACACGCTACGGCGGCGACGCGAGGGCAGCCGGACGCCCACTTGGAGAAATTAATAACCGAGCCCAACTTTTAGGGTGTGGCTTTGTTGTTGTTGTGTGTTTGGTGTTTTTTTTTTCCTCCCTCCCCTCCCAGCGCCGGGCAGGGCGCCTCCTCGGGAGCCAGGTCAGGGGTCACCGCCCGTGCACCGCGCTCCCCGCACTCAGCCCCGCAGCACTGGGGCTGTCCCGGGGGGTGGCGTGGAGGGGGCACAGGGCGGAGAGGTGCCCCCAGCCACAGCTCCAGCCGCGCTGCCCCCGCTCCCTGCTCCCCGCTCCCTGCTCCCCGTCCCCTCCGCACTTGGCAGGCGTGCAACAGGTCCGTGCCCCCCCGGCCTCCCCGCACCGCTGCCGGGGGAGCCCGGGGCCGGGTGTGTGTGTGTGTGTGCAGTGTGTGTGTGTGTGAGCGCCGGGTTTTACCTACTTGGAAGTAAACTTGGCGGTGCCGGAGCCGGGCTGCGCTCGCTGCCTGCCGCCGCTCCGCGCCCTGGCGATGAATGGGCTCCCCTCCCCCAGCGGCCGGCAGCGGCAGCCTCGCGTTTTTCCTCCCTCTCGGCGCTTCGCCCGCCTGCCCCCAGCCGGGACGGGACGGGACGGGACGGGGAAGGGGGGTGGGGGGGGGGCAGAGCACACGGCCGGGGCCGGTGTCTGGGCGGCGGGGAGACGGTGGGGGGGGTAGGGGGGTATGAGGGGGGGGCAGGCTGAGCCGCAGCGCAGCCCCCGCACGTTTTGCCGCAATAAAAGCCAGGAATAAATGAAAATAAATACGAATGATGGAAATAACGAAGCGAGGAGCGCGCCCCAAACTTGGCTGAGGGCTGCGGGGGGGGCGCGGAGCCGCCGCACGGCCGAGGGGCGCGGCGGGCCCCGGGGAGAGGAGGAGGAGGAGGAGGAGGAGGAGGAAGGGGATGGGATGGGGATATGGGGGGGGGGGCGGGTGTCCCCTCCCCGAGCCGGGGCGCCGCGGGCAGGGACTCACCTGGCGCTGCGGGCAGGGGCCGGGCGGCTCTGCCCTCACTTGCCGCGCATGGTGCAGCTCGCGGGTCCCGGCCGGGCTGCCGGCAGCCTGCTGCCCCCCCCCTTCCTCCACCACCACCACCACCACTGCCGCCTCCTCCTCCTCCTCCTCCTCCTCCCGCCCGGCGCACACGGCCGGCACACGAGGGAGCCCCGGCGGGCGGGCAGGGGGGCGAGGAAACTTTGGGGGCGGAATGGCGGCTGGGGGGGGGGGGGGGAGCAGGGGGCAGGCACCGCCTGTGGCCGTGTCCCTGTGTGCGTGTGGTGTCCCCGCCGGCAGCCCCCGCCCCTCCCCCCCACCATAAATAACTAAATTTGAATTGAATCGAATCGAATTGAAGGGAATTGGAGTTAAACGGGCTGCCCCCTCCCCCACCCGCTCCCCTCCCCCCTCACACACACACACACACACAGCGGCCGCCCGTTAACCGCCAACCGGCGGCCGTTAGCCCACGTACACCCCCCCCCCCATATACCTATATATGCACATATAAGGTGTGTATATACATCTATTTCTGCACAAATCCATTTATTTATGCCTGTATTTTATTTATTTACGCGCACGCAGCGGGGGCTGGGGCACGGCCCGCCCGCTGCCCCCCCCCTCATCCCCTCCCCTCCCCCCGCCGGCTCCTTTCCGCCGGGCGGGTCACGTGGGCTCCCTTCGGCCTGCCCGGCCACCCCGCGCCGAGACCCAACAACACGCTGACGTCACCGCCCTACCGCCCGGCGCCGAGTAGCTGCGCACGCAAAAACGGGCCCCGAGGGCCGCGGGGGTGCCCCCGGGCCCCTCGGTGCCTTAACGGGGCGGACACAGGCAGGGGCTGGGGCCCACGGGCAACGTCCCGCGTTATCGGCGAGTAAAGGCAGGGCTGGGCTGTGCTGGGCTGCCAGTGCCTCCTGCTGTGGGTTTAACTCTTTCTGTCTTTGCCCCCACACCGTGGTTTTCCGTCCCCTGACTGCACAAATGGCACCAAGTCCCCTTCGGTGAGCCAGATATTCAAAATAAATAAGCGCTTCCACTCCTGTGTAGGCATCGGTAATAAAAATCTCCTCACAAAAGTGCCAGAAATACAGACCAGTCATTTGCTCCTGTTTTAAACTATAAAAAAAAAAATAATAAAAAAAGTGAACTCGTGACATTTCTAAGAGAATCGGTATAAAAACCTCTGATACAGCAGTGAAAACTAACCCGGAGCTTCGCCTCGGGTAGGTGCTTCGACTGTTTGGGTACAGCTGCCACACGTAGCTCCTGTGTTGTAATGCACGGATATTCTCCAAACTGAGAGGTGGCACGTCAGGCACCGGGCTCCTAACGCCTGTGAGAGCTTTCTTGTTATGAGTTGTCCCGTCAGACGGCCTGCCTTGGGCAACCAAAGGCTCCTAGCACATTAATAACAATAACAACAACAATAATTTAGCACATCAGCAGTGGCAGGCTTTGATTCCCATTTTGTGAGCCCCTTTGCAGTACAGTATCTGATATCTTTCAGATAAACGCTCTCGAGTTTATCTGAAAAATGAACTCCCAAACTCCTAACGAGTTGGTCATGTGAGCAACTGCTCCGCAGCATCAAAGGGTTTCTCATTGAACTGTTTGTTCACACCAAGAGTTTCAATTTTAAAAGGAAACTCTGATTGACTAAGATATTTTCAGGAATTGAGACTGTCGTTGGTATTTTTTTCCTCACATATTACTTAATTGTTATCTTTGGACCAGACTGAAAGCTTTTGCTTAATTGACGAGCACTTACGCAAGCAGGCCTCTTGAGTGGAACAACATTATTTGTCAGGCCAAATGCTCTCGGACACGAGCAAAAGTGTTCTGTAATCCCTACATTTCTCCAGCCCGAAGAGGAAAGGAAACCAAAGAGCAAAGTGGGAGACCTGAAGTCTGAAAAGTCTGAAAGTTTGGGGAAGTCGAAAGTGTCAAAATGTTGTTTTGATTCTTCAGAGAAAGCATGGTCCCATCCTTTCTTCCCACCCTTTTTCCGTCCATAGTTTGCTTCACGTGGCTTGTAACACCTGCACTTTCTTCTGATACTTTTTCATCCACCTGTTTGAGATGTGGAGATCTAAATTTTTCGGACAGGAATTAGATGTAGCCTGATAGGAATCTAGTCATTTCTGACAGCGATTCTGATGCTATTGCTCTGCCACAGCCTCAAACCGAGATGCACTATTCATAGTCCCTTGCCCATTGCCATCATACGATCAGTGTGCACCTTCTGCTGCTCAGGCGTGCTGCATGTTGTTTAAGTGCTAAGCCAAGTGTATTTTTTCTTCCATATAGAAGATAATAAGAACATATTCAGTGACTCTTCCAAGGCACAATTGCTAAATGGGTTAGGGAAACGTTCTTCCTTAGTGCGCGGGGCATATTGTTTAGTATGTGGGACATGTATAATTGTTATTACTTAAGGTGAAATAAATCAGAAACTTTGATGCAAGTACTCTGCGCTCCTCTGATCTATTTAGTGGGCTGACACGATGGGCTGAGCTAGCTATATGGGTCCCTTAGGATCCTCAGATGGAACAGATATTTTTTATGTTGCTCTAATTTACTCTCAGAGACATCTTGGCCTCCTGCCAGTCTGGGGCAGACAGAACAGAGAGGTGATCGTCTCTTCCCTTGCCCTCCCTCATCCATGCAGTGTTGCATGTCCCCAGCTGTGCCGAATTAATGTGTGGGAGGTGGGACAGCTTATGATTTCAAGCCTTTTTTCTTCCCATGAAAGGTTTTTCGAAGAGAAAGCAGTTCTAAGCAGGAGCTGGCTGCAGAGAGTGAAAAACTGCAAGAATTATCAGGATCAGGTCTCCCGCAGGGAAGCCAGCCTTACACAGAGGTGGCGTTAGGGCTCTGAGGGATGCTGGCCAGGCGCCATCCCCCTGAGCTGTTCGGGTACTCTGCAGGCCCGTTCGTCCCTCCAGGTGCACCTCCCGGCCCCGCACACTGCCTGAGAGAGCATCGTCAGCCACAGCGCCTTGGGCATGCTCCTGAGGTGCCTCGGCTGGTCTCGTTTCACCCAGAGGAAAACAAGTTCCCCTGCTCAGAAACTGCTCTGCCGTGTGTGCCCAAGTAAAGTAAGTGGGGGGCAGTCAGGAGATGCATCTCAGAAGTGCGCTCCTGAGTCAAACTAAAACTCTTCTAGATGAAGTCAGCGACGGTTCCCTGTTTCTGTTGACATTAGATGTTACAATATTTTACACTTTTAAAGATTCCTCTTAATCCAGTGGGATTACTCAGGATATGAAGCATGATTCACTGTTGTGAAATGTAAGATGCATGGATCACTTCCCTTGCCAAATGCAAAATTCAGGGTTCAAGAAGTCTAAAATGTGTTTTTTATTTTTTTTAATTTTTTTTCTATACAATCTCTATAGCTACTTAAGCATGCAAGGTGTGCTGCATCATTTCTAGATGCAAACTGCTGCTTTTAGGGACAATGAACAGAGAGGTGGAGGATCCTGAAGAAACTGATGCAAGTGATGCTCATGCTGGCAGAAAACTAACTGAATGGGAGCGCCTCGTGTGCTGCTACAGCCAAAAGAGCTGCTGTGCTTGGTCATTGGGTACCCAATAACAAGGGAAATGCAAGGAGGGAGAGCAGGGTTACGCTGTCTCTGGGTTTGGCACCGGTGTGACTGCTACTAAAGTCGTCCCATTCGACTATCTGCACTGCAAGAAAGGTGATGATAATTGGAGAGACTACAGACAAGAGCACTGATAATGACTAAAGGACTGGAAAATGGCTTATTTCTTGAAGATAGCAATCTGTTTAACTTATCAGTGAAGTAACTTTGCCATCTAGAAGAGCCAGAATGCGGAAAAATTGCTGAGAGGACTCTTCAATCTATCCCACCGATGTAGGGAGAATCCGTAGCTGGAAGTTAAAGACAAAGCAGCAAACGACGTTTCTGAAGGTAAAGTTAACCAATGAAACAACTGGTGTGCATCCTCTTTAACTGGGATCTTAACTCAAGCGCAGCTGCTGAGTTTCAAAAGGCACTGAGAAGACCTATGGCCCGTATTATGCTCAGAGTAAACTATGGCAAAGGCATTTTCTACCCTTAAAATCTTCAAACACAGACTTCCGAGAAGTGGAATTTCTGGTTGGCTGACTGTTTGACCTTCAGTGTATTTAACACAAATTTCCATTAAAGCTCCATATCCGACAACAGAGAATTTTATTCTGCCTTCTGAATTTGCACACACAGTATTTCTACAGGTCCTTGAAAAGTGGCTGTCTTTATATTTTTAATACAAATAGCTTTGTATAAAGCAAACTTTTTTTTTTTTTCCTGAGGCATTTTTTTCCAAAAAAAAGTCTTCTCAAGGACTTTTGAACCAAGAAAGGACATCTAAAGAAAAATATAATATCAAAACCCTTCTCTCTAGCAGTAAACCACACTACTCCAAGGCTAATGAGTCAGACCTGCTTTTCAGTCTTAATTTTCATATGATTGTAGCTGACTTCATACAGTTACAGCCTCTTTTCACAGGACCCAGTGCTCTATACAGGCATGAATAAAAATGCATGAGAGGGAGAAAGAAACTCAGCTCATTTTTGTGATTAAATTTAAAATACAGTCTAGTAAATGTTTTAAAGACAGCATTACTGTCTTTGAAATGCAGTATTAGTGACTATTTAAAAATTCAAAGCATGCTTCCTAATTTCATGCTCTGTCCAGCTGTATTTAAAAACTGGGTATTTAAATGCAGATGTTCAGGTACCAAATCTATTTCCATTCTCTGTTTGTCTCTGAGTTCCCTAGTGCTGACTTGTTCTCACTGATTTCAGCATCTCTTTTAATGTTGGTGTTAGAAACAACAGTTAGGAAAGACAGCAGAATGAGGTAGTTCCTGTATGCCCCTTAGACATCCTCCTTGAATATCTGCCTGATGTGGCTAAGTTTAACTACACATTTTGAGACTTCCAAAATCAGACGTGACAGCTTTGGCTTCGAACTGTAGCTTCCTCTGCATTATGTCATGCTAAATTTGTGACTGGCAATATTTTCACAAGCTTCAGTTGCTTATGATTCCTCTGTTGGCTTGGGTAGGGTACTTTTTTTTTTTTTTCTTGATGTGGAGGGGAAATGTTAAGAAGACAAAACAGGCTACATTGTTTTGTATCTTCTGTACCAAGTTCTCTTATCAGTTTACTATTGTCAAGATGTTAAACTTTTCATTTCAATTAAATAAATATTTTGTAATGAAGGATACAAGTGAGTCCACTTGAAATATTTTGAACCACTTACAAAAAATTCTTCTTTATAAAATTATTTCTATACTTATCATTAGAATAGAATTAGCTCTTCAGCCTTTTTTTTCTCTTTCTTTTAGATGGCAGTAACCATCTAATTGTAACTTAAATAAATATCTCTCACTCTTTCAACCATGAAAGACTGAAGAAACATAACTGAGATATGCAAGGTAAGCCCAGAATTTTCATAAAAATACCAAAAGTGGAACTGAAAGTACGTTTGAGTATATAGTGATTAAACTTGCTGTGTTTTTGTCATTGTTTTTCTTTAAGAAAAACTTTGAATTGAAAATAGCCGTTGTATACATTATCAGAAATAAAATGCTTCTGAAAGAAAGGTTAGATGGAAGATCAAAAACTAATGAATATTTTTTCTCCTTGTTTTACTGTAACATTAATTGCAGTTTTCTCCATTCTTACGTGTTAAAAGAAATTAAGTTTAGACCTCTGTAGTAAGAACAGAGACAGTGTCTTTACATCCTTACTGTGGTATATCTGTGCCTTCAGTCATTTGTTTACCCATTGGAACTTGAAGGGGCCAGGTGCTGAAATCATGCTAGGTAAAAATACTTACAACAATACGCAATGCAAAGACTGTTTGTAACAAAGGGATGCTGTGACGTTAGAAACATATCAAATAAAATGGCATCTAATTTCACTGCTAAGTGTTCATAGAATCGGCTTCAAGATGAGGGTAGGAGTATATTATCGTTCAAGCTGATTGCTCTGAAACTCTCAAGACAGAGAAGAGGCTGGGTTTTTTTTAGGTCTCAGTTCTGCAAGACTCTCAGTTTTACAAATCCCGTCCCTCAAGCTGAACTTGGACTTAGCTGGGAGTGAGAGCAGCTGCAAGATTTTCAGATATCCTGCAATTTCAGTAACAGTATACATTTGCACCCGTCACTGTTTATATTTACGGTTGTATTAGTAATGAGTAGCCCAGATAGAAAGATTTATCTGCAAGCTACAACCATGCAAACATGTGCAACTGGAGTGTGGTCACTAAACAGACTATAATTACTTTTTATTTCGTCCCTTTGCTCAGTGCCTCGAGAATCTAAACAGCTTGCCTTCCGTGAGGATGGGCAGCAGTGGAAGCTTCCTGGTTGCTTGCAACAACACAGATTGTCTGAATCTTCCTGGGAGGGTGTATGCCTACTTTGCTTACTAGCTTATTTTACAGATCTAAAAATTGCTGTAAAACAGCAAAGTAATTATCAGATTTACCAACAAAAATAGAGCCATGAAATTACTTATCTTTCCCATATTATTTGAGCGTTCACAACCAGAAATGACTATTTATGTGTATGTATTGTCAACGAACATAACACGCATCTGGGCTTCATTTAAAAGCACACACCTTGGACCTAACACATTAGCCTTTACCCTCACAGAGTCCAGTTGAAATCAGTGGGACCAATGTGCCAACAACCCTTTAATGCATCCTCATAGTTCAGAAAGAAAGACTTTGCTGTTCCACTGCATAGCAAGATTCCTATTGTTTAGCTATATACTCAGACCCTTATTTACATCCACCTGTTTACAGCCATGTACTCTTTACTTTTCAGTAGTAATCAAGGCTCAAAGCTTGGAATTAATCTGCGTTCAATCCCAGATCTATCCGTAGCCAGGAACAGATCAACAAACATTTCTGAAGCTTTTCCCTCATTTTTAAGGTAGCAAATCAATTTTATGTTATAGTCTTTCTTTCTTTTTCCTTCTTTCTTTCCTTCTTTCTTTCTTTCTTTCTTTCTTTCTTTCTTTCTTTCTTTCTTTCTTTCTTTCTTTCTTTCTTTCTTTCTTTCTTTCTTTCTTTCTTTCTTTCTTTCTTTCTTTCTTTCTTTCTTTCTTTCTTTCTCTCTCTCTCTCTCTCTCTCTCTCTCTTTCTCTCTCTTTCTTCTCAGAAGATGGTGTAGTGACAGAATTGCAGAAAAGCAATTTCCCCTTTTTCTTTCTAAAACAAAGTTCACACTGTCATCAGCTGACTTTATTTAAAGGCCAAAAAAAAAAAAAAAAAAGCTTGAAATATAGCTAGACACTCCAGCCTGTATGTTTGTAGAGCTGATCGTACCATTTTGTTGCCGAACACAGCAAAGAGCACATGTGGAGTTGGAGTTGTGCGCATAAACATTTGCCTTGCAGAAAGAAGTGTTTCCACCAGGATGCTCTCAAGGAGGATTAAATAGCGGCATGAACCCTCCAGCTTGGTGGATGTGCTGGAGTGAATCAGAAAGGGCAAGTTTCCTGAAGGCCTGGGTCACCAGCGTGGAAAGCTGTGCCACAGCACGCGTGCCCCTCTGTCAGTCGGCACGAGGTCCCTGCAGGTGCCTGCTCTCTGTGCACCTGGGAACAGCAACTGCAAACCCGAGTGGGTGCCTGCCAGCACACAACATCCCTCTCACGCGAAGTAATGCCCTCCTCATCCCGCAAAGGTAAGCTGAGGGAAAGGTGAACGACGGGCTTGCGTATATGAGGATGATTACAGATTTAGTTTCATTTTTAGATGGCATTTTATGTGAAACCTCTGCTGTGTAGAGGTAGTTGCAGTGGTATGCCTTCCCGTCAACGAGAGAGCAAAATAACCTGTGTTTGGGTAAGGAACAAAGATTTATGGTATATATTAAAAATCACATTCCTAAGAAATGTAATTAAACCAAAGCGTTTTTTTGTTTTGTTTTGTTTTGTTTTGTTTTGTTTTTCCTAACTTGCTTCAATCTGAAGTGACTGCTCAGAGGCAGCAAAGAGAACAGATACCCAAATAACACTCCAGACCCTCTTCTCCAGCTACAGGAGTACACCCCTCCATTTTCCTCTGCATCTGAAATGCCCCAAAATGAAGGGAGGATGTCCAGACATCACACAGTACAGCAGAGCTCCATTAAAGCCAATGCAGTTCTTCCCATTTACAGTAGTCAAAGGATTCACCCCTAATTTCTTTCTGCAGAAAAATGTCCAAAGCAGATTTCAGATATTTTTTGCAAAGCGGTGGATAGGTAGCAGGTTAATGTACTGCCTAGAGATGCTCCCATGAATGACCAGGAGAGAAAAGGTCACCTCGCAGGTGTTGCCTAATTTGCTATTTCCTCTCTAAATTGACTTTTGCACTTGTTTTTTTGCAGCGAACATAGGTACCTCATGGCACGACTGTATTATTCCTAAAATGAGTTGCTAATGCTTGAGAAATACTGTTAACAAAAAGAGTAGTCAGGTAAAATGCTTGTAATTATCACTAAAATTAGTACCTTTTAAGGAGTGTGTTTACATGACCCATCAACAGATCAGTTAAGTACTTTCAGTACATTTTATTTGTATCTGGCAGAACAATTTCCTTGCTGAAGTACACCGATGAGTGGGAGAGACTGTAGTTAACAAAGTAAATTAGAAAGAACATGTTTGGGGAGTTTGTATTTTTTCCCTCCTGTACTTTGTGTAAGGTTTGAAAAGAAAAGCAAGTTTCAATCCCAAGTTCCAAAATGCCTCACTTGCTGTACCCTAACTGCCCTTGTCTTTTAAAGCACAAGCCTCTACAGGTCTGAAACAGGGGGAGCTTAAACCAGAAAAGCAAAAAGTAAAAAAAAAGTAAAAGTAAAAAAAGTAAAAGAAAAAAAAGTAAAAAAAGAAAAAAAAAAGAAAAAAGTAAAAGAAAAGTAAAGTCCAGTGGGTTCCACATTTTCACTACAGACTTTCCTGCAGTTTATGAAGATTTTGGGGTGGAGTGTTGGCTTTTTTACAATTGATGGTGAAATGACCCTAGGCTTCATAAGAGCACACGTTTAATCTCAAAATTTATTTTTTTAAAATAAAAATAGCACATTAGGGAATGTATGAGATTTCATTCTACCAAAAAAGCAATTAAATGAAGAAAATAGTTCAATAAATGGACTTACCAAAGTAAAACTAGACATGCATGAGCGTACATTGTAAGAAATTAGCTTTTTTTTTTTTTTTCCTAAAATGTCTGCACACAAAGTTACCAATAAAGTAGAATGTGACATGTGAGCAAGTCTTGTCAACAAGGTGTTTTAAAGTATTTGCATTTGTATTTCCATTTTTGTTTACATTTACGAATTTAGGGTTTAATTTTTTTTCCCGTCTCATTAGGAATCCGTCAGCTCGGTCAAGCCAAAAACTCTCATTTCCTTTGTAAGAAGGACGTATAGTTACTGAATAATTTATACTGTAGTCATAAGATGATTCATAGGAGCTGGTGCCTCGCACCCCCCGAATCTGAATGCTTTCTGCATTAATAATGCATTCACCCTCCCCATCCCCAGCACAGGCCGGAGCAAGGCCCTGCCCTGGGGCTGGAGTGAGCCCCAGCAGCAGCAGCCGGAGGGGTATGAGGGTTTTGGGCAGGGACTGGGGCAGATGACCCCCTGACCCCCTTTCATCCCAACTTTTGGGCGGCCCTGTCACTCTGCATTCACACACCAGCTCTGCGGAGCAAGGGAGGTGGGGCAAAAGCAGCGCCTCTGCCAAAACCAGGATATCCTCAGAGGCCTCATTTCTGAGATTCTTACGTGATGGCAAAGTATTTGTTTTACCTCGCCCTAAGAGTCTGCTAAAAGGCAAAACCATCCTAGGGAAAGGCAGGAGTTCAACGCTTCCAACAACAATAAGAAAAGGAGAATGTTTGTTTAGAAATTTGAGCATGATTTTAATGGCCTAGTATTAATCAGGCAGTTTGAAAATGATGGTCGAATTATAAATAGAGCCGAGAAGCACCGCGTACAAAAATACACTTGTATTTGTATTATAAATTTTATATAAATAGAAAAGAAAAAAAGCCCTGAAATGTTTCAGGCTTGAATTCCAGTGGCTCTGTTAACGTGAAGCCTGTTCTTTTGCCTGGTATTTTTCATTCCTGTGTCTGTGAAACTTGGGCTGGGAACGGCCACCTCTCTCACACTGCCGACTCCTCACCCGTAGCTGTTGGTGTGCTCTGTGCAAGAGAGACCGGGACCAGGCTCAGCAGTCCTAACTGCAGCCTGCCCCTTCCCAGGCTAAAATCTAGTGCAGGATCGTGAACAGGTGGGTTCCTGCTGAGACGTTTGGGTTCGGCATGGCCGCAGCTGCCTGTCCGAATATAGCGTCTGGTTAAACTTCCGAGGCGTCCCTTCCCAGCCTGTGCTTGCAGGTGTGCAGCAGCAGCTCGGATCTGCCGCCAGTCTGGCACGGTGTGAGCTCTGTTGTTTACTTGTCACTTCCTAGCCATCTTCCAGCTTGTCTTCTTCCTCCTTTCCCCCTCTTGCTGCTAATATTCTACTTTCTGCTCCTGTGTTCTTCCTACGGGGCCTTGACGTCTGCATATTTATTCCCTAAACTGTAGCAGCATGTCCCCATTAAAAATGAAGGACCTCATCGCACTGATCGTGATGCTGAAGTCGCTTAGAGTTGGATTGTTCTGTAGCTGCTGGCGGCAGCAGCACTGCCACATCTGTGGCCGTGCTGGGCTCTCAGGGTCGTGGCTGGTGCTGGTCTTCCTGTAGAAGGAAAACCTTCTACACAGTGGGTCACAATGACACGTAGCATCTTTTCCTTGTGCTTTGCCTCCTTCCAGCCATTTCAAAGAACAAGGCTGTAGATTCAGTCGCTCCTTGCCCTCCCTATCGCTATCCTAACCCTTTCCTGACTTACTTTTCTCGTGGCGGGGGCATCAGCTCCACTTTTCCTACACACGCCAACAGATGGATTCAAGATGTGGGCTGGCCTTGCAGAAGGAGATTTTGCATTTTTTACTTTCCCCGAACCTGAATAAGCAATTGTCACAATCCAAGCTATTGTGCTAAATTAAAAAAAGAGGGTTATAAAATGGGAGAATGTGTATGGGTGGCAAGACTGGGCGCTACGTAAATGTTGTGCAGAGCAAGAATATGCTTATTAAATAGGCAACAGAGAATTAGAGGAAACTATTTCAGTTTACATTCAAGTGTATTATGGGACTGTTTATAGGGCCCAAAAGAACTTCCCGAGCATTAACACATGTAGCCTGAGAAGCAGAGGTGGTAGAATCTCTATAAAGGTGAATAGACATGTAAAACCAGAATAACTTGTTAGCGTTTGTGTTGTTGCTGCCTTGAGGCCATGGCAGCTATTTCACCCACCTTTCAGAAACTCATTCAGCATTTTTTTCTATGGGGAGGATTAAAAGGCAGCATTTTTTTTCAAGGTCAGGGAAAAATGTCACTGACAGATCAAGCTAATCTTATCCTATTCTTTTGGAATAATGAAGGACACATGTGAGAACCCTACAGAAAATGGTACTGTTACTAATAATGGATTATGAAAGGAGGAGGGGAAGGTTAAGTTTATGGTCTTTTTCCTTCTCTTTAATTATAAAGATCAGATGATGTATATATCTCTGAAAAGTAAGAGAGGGAAGTTTCCCATTTGTGTTGTGGTAGAAATTTATCTCAGATCACCCTTTTCTGGGCAATTCCTCGCAGTCTCCAGGCAAAGACAAAGGAGATCAGGTGAGAATAATGACATCAGAAAAATCTATGCAAATAAATCCTGAGTAATGAGAGGAAGGTGAGTTTTATTCACACTGTTTGGTTTTGATTTTAGCTCAAGTACTGAAAAACACTCAGGAGAAAATTTCTCTCTCTCTGTTTCTTCAGGGCAGAAAAGTTCAAAGCGAGCATGTGAGGTCTCCAATGACTCCTCGAGCAAAGTTATGAGAGAATTAGCCTTCCTGGTAGCTTAAAGGTTAAAAAAACAAAAAGAAAATCCCTTCCTCTGACACATTTTATCATGCATTTAACCTTCTTTATAAATTACTGAGAAATGCACCAATTAATAGTTTATCTTTTAAAACATTCTAATCTAGATTTCTGAGCAAATAGAGAAACGGATGGGCATTCATCCATCTTTTTATTACTTTTTTCCCACATTAGGAAGTGATATACTTTTCCATGAGCCATAACAAATGGTCCCATTTGCTATGGGATTTGCTCTCAGCTGGGACAGAGACTGGTGTTTCTTCACGACCAAAAAGATGTGTTTTTAAAGCAGGGGAAAAAATATGCATTGCTATCCTGCTCTAAAGTCCCCGTAGTGTCAAATACAGTTTTTACTACACTGTACCCCAGTGAGGTCAGCACTGAACTTTGTAATGAGGGGTAGCCTTGCTCAAGCATTTTAGGGTAAGCCAAGAGAGATTTCTTTCCTGAAGGGTATTAATGAAAGGAAAAAAAAAAAAAAAAAAAAAAAAAGGCAAGAAAATAATCCTCTTTTGGGGGCAATGGTGGAATTTAAGGTAGTTCAGAAAGAGAGGGGCAAAAAAGATCTCTCTGTTGACTCATCCTGTACACTGCTGCATCTTGGCTCTCATGATGTCGCCATTGAATGAATTCTGTCATTTTAAAGTGGGGCCAGCTTTTCAACAAATGTACATTGCTATGAATCCCCTGCAGTCCGTGGAATTATGGCATTTATAGTAGTTGAAACTTGGACCTTCTAAACTTTTGCTTTTTTTCTGTCTATATCATTGCTTTCCCCTTTTTAGCTGTCTATGGAAACACTGTAAAATTATTTTTTTTTTATAGCATTTAATTAATGCTTACAGTGACATCCTACCCAAAAAGCCTGCATATTCAGGATTTATTCACCATTTAGGGTTTATTTTATCATTATGCCTTAATGGCTACTAGAACTTAGTCTATACCTGAAAGGACACACCTATGAAATTAAAAAGGCAAACCCTGTAGCTGGAGGTGTTCCTTGTGCCATAGAAAGGGTTCTGTTTTAATACATTTAAATCAGCTCTCCAAACCAAGATATGTAGATAAAAGGCGTGCATTTTGCTAGAATGACTGCATCTGTATCTGAGTTTTCCTAGCTGTATCAGATGAAGGTAACGTAGCAAAATGTTTTAACATAAATCAGCCTCTTGCTTCAATCTTAAAATAAAAACTCCATATGACTTTTAAACTTGAATAAAAAGGAAAAGAAGGAAAGAAGGAAAGAAGATAGCAGTGATATTTGAGTTTGGTTGTCCTCAAGTAAGCCAGGCAAAAGAAATTACATCTACTGTGTGTGGAGCTGTGATTCAGATCGTTCACCTTTAAGTTGAAGAGCCTCTAACAGGAAATTCTGTTCTCTTTTTAAGTGGATGTGGGTGGGAGAATGACATTAACACCTTGCACTGGAGAAACTATTCTCTCAGTCCCTTTTCACAGCTGACTAAACATAAACAGCGATGGTTTAACAAAGAGCCACAGATGGCAGAACTGATTATAGCCCGCGCCAAATAAGGAGCTTGATTCAACAAGGTAAAGGAAGGTCAGATTAATCATGGATCACATTTCCCTTACCCACCAAATCCCTCACATTATACGTTTCATTGTGTTGCATTTCTAGAATTTCATCCAAAGCCTGGATTCTCCACCAGCCTCATTAGCCCTTGGAGCAGATTCTACTGGCTTTGAGGTTTCTGCCAGTGCCACCTCTGCTGTGTGAGCGGTCAGTGTAAAAATACATTAAAGGAGCAAGAGAACAGCACAATTTTAAAGGTATCAGTATCTCTGTCTAGCTACATCGCAGAGCCATATTAGCCGCAGCATGAAAGGTTCCTTTATTTAACTGGACAGGTGTGTGCTTTAAAAGATCACTTGGCAGTTACCTTTGATAAATGTCCTAGTAGCTTAGGTCACCTAATTGGGGCTCCGAGTTGGAGGTAAAGGATAGCATAAATTTTCTGATTTCCCTTCTCTGGCATTGCTTAAAGACACCCCTATTCGTTCCACTGAGTCGTTTCCCAATTCATCTACAAAGTTTGACTGCATTTAGTAAGACATGGATCTCAGGAAAAGCTCTTGACATTCAAGACTTTAAGCCAAATATTTATATTTTTTTTTATTATTAAGATTTGCCTCACACTGTGGCTATTAGGCATTTTACATGTATAACCATTTACAACTTGGCCAAGAAGAAGACAGTGATCAGTTACTTCAGACGGGTTGTTTCTATAAAGATGACAGGCCTTCTGCCTTCTGACTATTTCAATGACAAAGTAACTCTGTTCACTTAATTTTTATATGAAAAAATACTATGAGTGGCCACTTAAACTCTATTTTGGGCCACTATTCCCCAAATTTGCTTGAAAGCTCTTGGAAATCACAGTAATGGACTTGAAAGCAGCTAAAGGGTATATGTGTGCATGCCACTGTGTGCAGTGCACTGTGGAATCTCTTCCAGGGCTAAATGGAGCAACTGCTTCACAGGCATTCCTTCTGCTGCTGCTGCCAGCAGCCAGACTAGACTGGCTTTGATATCTTCGTATGACTCTGCAGTGTTTGGGGTAGATACATCTATAGGTTTTCTTGGCAGGCACTTGGTGTACACTGTCCATTTAAGTCAGAATAGAAATTTAACTTCAGGCTGACAAATGCAGGGAAAGTTTGAAGAAAAAATGTTAGAAGCCTCTAACAGGACTGTTGGAAATGCTTTTAAAATATTTACTGAAGTTCCTTTGGTTTGGCCAGAAATCATCATAACTAAGTGTATAAAAACAATCCAAAACCAACCACAAAAAAGAATTTTTTTTTTTTTTTAAATTAAAAGAAAATAAAGAAATGAAAAAGAAAGAAAAGATATAAAACTCAGGATTCCAGCATGCATTTTGGATCTGGTCTTTTGGAAGTATTTGCCTAGGAGGAAGGGGAGTGAAAGAGACCAGAGAAAATGAAATGTAAGGAGAAGGTTAAGCATGGCTAGCTTGCAAATCAGGATGGTTTAAGGTGCGTGAAGAAACAGGAGTCAGGTTTGTAGCCAGGATATGAATGACTTAAAAAAAAAAAAAAAGGACAAGGTTCAGTGCGTAATAGCTCTCCTCAAAAGTGAATAGGCAAAAAATACAGGGAAGATAAGTGGGATGAGTCATAGGTAAAAAAACAATAATTACAAGAAGGCTGCAAGACTATTATTTGTCAGAATCTGTTTGGACAATGTTGATTTGCACCCGTCCTCGCTGTGGATGTAGGCATTTCCTGCTTTGGCTGCAGTTTACTCAGACGTGCAATGGAAACAGGAAAAGATACTCTTATGAAGTTAAATAAAGTCTTTTGAAAAGTGTGAATATAAGTATGCCTAAACCATGGGCCTCTTTTAAAGTCCAATGGAAAATGCATAAATTCAGGAAATAGTATAAATTGGCATAACTATATATAATGGGAATATTGCCATTTACCTGAGGTGCATATTTGGCTCTTTTTTGCTCACCCTGTGCCAAAACTTTCACACTGTCAGGGTGATTTTATTAATATACTGCTAGCTATTTATTGAAACCCACCTGGCAGGATTCAAACAGTTCTTCAGAAATGCTGGAAGTCCTGAGTTGACACTGGAAATGATGTACCTCGAAGGCTTTCAGAACTGGCCAGAGCAGGTTTGGCACTGTGGAAGACCAGGCCCCTTGTGTTCATATTAAACAGAGCTGGTGTCTTGCATGTTGTTTGATTGTTTCACATGTAATGGCCTCGATGCATTAGAGTGCAAGATTACTAATGGGAGATTTCACACATAGCTGACAGGACTGGAAAAGGATGGATACCTAGTCTCTAGGGCAATGTCAGCCCCTCTGGACAAGGACTACTCTGTCGTTGCTGCATGTTTAGGCCCGGCTCTGTGGCCAGAGCATTTATCTGTTTTCACCATTTAGACAAAAAAATGTGGTGTGTACACACATACAAAACTTCTAACCACATTTTAAACTGGTATCTAACTTAGAGCACAGAAATAAATCCTTGTAAATTAATGGAAGACGTTGTTTGCTTTTGAATACTGCTGAAGCAGGCCTATTGAGGAACGAGGTACTGCAAACCCTCTGGACTCATTTTTTCTCAGATTGCTCCCTACAGCCAGGGCAATGTTGTGACATGCAGGGACTAATGTGGGAAACTCCTGGTCTGTTTCTGAGCCTGGACAGTCCTCCTGGACTTCCCTAGCACTGAGTGAAGGAGGAAGATGCAATAAGGTAGTATCTATCCCCATCAGTCCCCACCTACACAGCGTTTATGGGAAAGCTTATTTCCCAGAAGACAAGGTTTTATCTGAGCTTGCAATATCAGTTTAGAACTGCAGATGATTTAATTAAAAAGCTTGTATGACATGGTATTAATGAGGAAATGATTGAAACCTGGGTCACATATAGATCCAAAATGGAGTTATTATTAGAAATGTATAAAAATATCTGCCCTTTTTGGTGGGTTTGCTAGAGAGTGGTTCCATCTGATGAGCAATCATTCCAGACACTGATATAGCATCTGTGCTAATAATGTGTGCAGATGACAAAGAAATTGGCAGGGTAGTAAATAAAGAAGAAGGTTACCTGTGCTGTGCAAGCTGAATGGCTTAATTAGGTTGTCACAATGAACATGATGCATTTTAATAAAAGTAAACAGAAAAAAATGCGCACAGAGCAGAATTGCAGGTTATGGTTTGGGAACAGGAGACTGTCTTGGTAAGCAGTCACACAGGGAATTATTTAGTAACTGTGGTAATCGCTTCTAAGTGACCACTCAGAGGAGCTCCACGGGCAAGAAAGCAAAAGTCCAGGACACATCTGTGATCTCGGATGTACAAAATAGGGTACTAAGCTGAAAAGTGATTGTGCCTATACACATAATGCTGCATGTAGAATGCTATATTCAAGGAGGAGACTTGCATTTCAGGATGAAATCAGAAATATGAGAAAAAGATAAAAATAGATAAAATGATGTAAAAACTGTGAGACAAGTCTCATTACATGCAAGGAATTAAACTTACAAGTTTAGAAGAGAAGATGACTATGGATAGACATTTACACACTGAGCAGTTATTTGCTGGTGTGAGCTTTTTGACCTTTCCACAAAGGCATAATAAAATCTAATCACTGGGAAGTGGAGTTTGAGAAATGGAACTTCTGAATAAGATGTAATTAAAATAATTAACTCCTGCCACCATCTTTCTACCGAATGCTCCATTCTGCCGTCACGCTTTAGCATCTCAAGAAATTATAAGACTTGTATGTCCAGCCATGATTTCAAATTTGACTTCCATGTATGGAAGAAAGCCTACATATTCATATTAAATAAAGACAAAAAAGCCAATAAAACTAGCTAAGAAACATCTCTGTATGAACTGAATGACATTGGTTCGTATCTGCTTGTTGAGTTTATGTTAATGATCATACCAAGCAGTTAATGTAAAGGGTTATACAATGACAAGAATCAAATCATTACTCTTGAAATTATTAAAAAAAAAAAAGAAAAAAAGAAGTAAACTTAAAATGAAGACTACAATAATATTCTACTACAAATCTATTACTTGTCCATACTAAAATATTAATTTAATGAACTGAAATATCTAATCACTTTAGCTGTTTATTTTGGCCTTCTTCACGACAGAGCATATTTCAAACCTCAAATGAATCCATCACTTTACTTCAGAATGCCTATTCTGACCACTGGTTCTTTACCCACCTATAAAATCTGTTTGTTTTTTTATATTTTAAGGAAAAATATTTACTTATTATATGCACTAGCGCAGACTAAACTTTCCTCATTGTTCCTCAATTTAGGTCAGAGGTTGGACTCGATGATCTTGAGGTCTCTTCCAACCTAGAAATTCTGTGATTCTGTGATTCTGTGATTAGGTCTCATTGCTTCTTACTGTTGAAACAGATCTTAGTTAAAATGGATCAAAATTAATAAAAAAAAAAATCAGGATAACTCTACGTTGAGTCAAACACTGAAATTATCCTAAATCATTGATATTGTTTGCTATTTTGAGGATTGTCATTCAGTAATGTCCCAAGTCACCCTTATTTCACAGCTATATCATTTCATATGAGTATCACCAGTTTGAAAGTTGAACATTTCAATTTAATAAACCAACTGTACAGAATTGCAGTGAATTCTGTCAAATATATGAGGCACAAGATTATTTAATTTTATTTGCAATGTCAGTTTTTATGCATTCCTCCTTGGGCAAGTGTCCCAGAACAGAGTAGTCTCCCACTTCACACTGCAGAGGGTGAAAAGCATGACAAGGGCCTGTTCCTTTAAAACACTCACTGCAAATATATTAAGGATAGATTAACCTTTGTATTATTACTTTTGTGGATGTGTATGGGATAGTATTTGCAAGTTATGATCCATCTTGCAGGCTATTTACCCTTTTAGAAGAGCAATCATTGCAAAAAGATGTTGAGCTACTATGGTAGTTAATATGTTGTTAATGCATATGATACAGAATTCAAGTTATTCTTTAGCACTCACACACATCTAAAGAAAAAATAGGAAGTCAATGTGGTACTTCATTCACTGCTGAGAGTTAGGCTGCTCAAAGAAGTAGAGTTAGTGGTAATAACGTAGAGAATGGGCGGTACTGGTGATACCAGCAGATGAGTTACCTCCCCATTCCTCACCTAAATTCCCTGCATCTCTACTAGATCTGCTCATGATGGGAGAGGTAAGAGCTACAAGAACCTCAAATTCCTGCTTGGGAAATTAACACCTTCATAGAGCACCTTCAGTGAGAGCTGAACAAGTTGGTTGACTCTTCCTCTAGCAAAACATTCCTTTAAATTATTTGGATAGTAACCTGACAGCTAAGGTGAAAATTACTTGAGTCAGCAACATGACATCTGTTCTGTAATTGTGCACGGTGACAAAAAAAAAAGAAAGATAATTTTTCAAACAGAAGTACTCATATGTGATTGCTGTGCATGCCATTATGGTTTCATAGTGTTGTTTTATTTTTTTGGGGAATGGTAAAATCCTTGGAATTTGACATAGTAAAATACCTTACAGTCTGTCTCTGAACATTATAAATCATTTTAGCTAGGTTAAGAAGGCTAAAGAGAAACAAAATACCTCTGTGTGCATGTGTGTGTGTGCCAGCCTGTGTGACTTGTGTGTTAACTTTTCCAGTGGAGGGGATAAATAAAATACTAATAAATCATAATCAGACAAATCTGTGCTTTAAATAGGACCATGACCAGAAGATACATCATGTAAAAAAACATCTTGTTCTGTGGTACCATCAGGACAGAAACATTAATTTTTTATGGTAAATTGCTCCAGCAAACAAATTCTTAGGAAAATACAGTGCCAGAGAGCTACAGCTAGAAGAAGATACAATAAAAATAAGCAAAATTTGTGTAGTGAGATTAATTAATCACTGAAACTACTTACTAAAGTGCAATGGAGTCTTCAAAACTTGAAATTTCTAATCAGGATGTACACTGTTCTCTACAATATATCCTAGCTTAGTGAAGGATTATGAGATTATGGTAAGAATCTGTGGGGAGAGCCTGATCTCTCTATGGGATGATCTTTTGGCTTTAAAAATGTCCAAAATAATTAAGAATGCCTTACTTTGGAACAATACTGGACTTATTGACATATGGACTGTGGCCAATGCCTTTGCTGAGAAATGAGCACTGCAATCTGTGCGCTCCCCAGGCCGAGCTCAGCGGCCCCTCATCTGGCTTCCTGCTTTTCTGGGACGCCTTGCTGAACTTGCACAAAGGTGCTGATCTTATCCCTCCATGTGCAGTAGCAACCCAACCAATGCTCCAGATGTCCCGGCTTAGGCCTTTTTTGGGAGGAAGTTCTGAATTAGCTTCATCAAACGTGTGCATCAAGAAGGAAGCAGCTCACTGGTGATCCTCTTGTTCTGAATGGGAGGCAGGACCAGATGACCTCCAGAGGTCCCTTACAAACAACATTTTTATGATTCTCTGATTCTGCTTCCTCAGCATTACTCAAAATATATGCACTGTCAGGTCAGTCACTAAATCTCTGACTACAGCCACTTAAATGTTTTGTTGTTGTTTACAAGCTCCATGAGTTTTAGTCTTATGTAATTAGTGCTTTACATCACATTCACAAGCCAGATAATTCAGACCTTGATGACAAAGGGCTGGCAGTTTCTTCCACATTTATGTGGAGTTTTCTCATACTTGGATAGTTTCAGATATACCTGAAATGAATGGTGGATACATGTTTTCATAAACATGTAAAAAAAAAAAATTAAAACATTAGAAAAAAAAATATTTGTGTGTTTAATTCTGGACATTCAAGTCATAAAATATTTTATTTGAAGTGCCATGCTTGACACTGGTTTTAAGTTTTTCTTCTGAAGTTATTTAAAAAGCTTTCTTGAAAGCAAGGTCTAACTTTTCCTGCCTAAAAATACACTTATGAAAATATTTAAAAATGAAATTCTACAGTCCAAAAAGCTGGCAGAGCATAATAGTTTTGGTATCTGTATTTGCACTTTTGCTTTGTGTATCTTTATGCTCACAGAGCAGAAGAACAAAAATACAATACAGTCATTCTTTGATCAGCAGGTCGTCCAAGAAGCACAATTGCTTTTTTTTTCCTTTCCTTTTATTTTTCTTTTTTTTTTTTTTAATTGTTATTGTTAAAAACAAAACAAAACAAAAAAACTAGTTGTAGGATGGATTAAGTAACAAATCAAAGGAAAAGCAGGATACGTTGTTGCTGGAGGAAACGCAGAACATTAACTCCATACTAAAATAAAGACAGTGAATCACACTTAAGAAAGAAATACAAATGGAAGGACTTTTCTGTAATTGTCAAAAAATATTTTGTTATATATGTGTGTATATTTAAAACTCTGACTCTTTTAATATCCATGAGAGAACTAAAGGTGCCTGGGAAAATAAATCATGTGAGAATTTGAGTACTGGCTGCTGCAGAGCCCAGAGGAGGTTTGGACAATGCTCTGGAAAAGTGAAGTGTTGTGGAAAATATTACAGTGTTGTGGAAGAAGTAATAGTTTATTAAACATAAGGGCTGCAAAAATGAAATGATGTGTGGTCTGGCAAATGTTTTCTTTTTAAAGCTATGCATCCCGCTCATCCAAAAATATGCTAGAAGAACCCAGAGCTAGTTGAGGACCAGCAGCTGTACATGCCTGCTGAGCACAACAGTCAGAGGCAGTTAATGCAGATCTGCCCTCAGTGCTTCTCTGATGCAGATTACAGACATTTTTGTCTACAAGTAGAATAACAGTGATGAAACATTTTCAGAGACTTAATGTATATCTTTCAGGATTTATTTTGGAAACAGTTATCAGTGTTTGCTGCTCTGCAAAAAAGAAATTGAAGTGACGTTCTTAAATTTCTTGTTGACACAGTGCCAATGCTTTGTTATATTACTTTGTTTATTACTTTCTGTGCCCAAATGTATGCATTTATGCTGCTTTTGTCCCCTGACCTTGTCTGTGTACCACCGGGGCTAGGGCTAAAGATGTAAGGCAAAACCAGAAACCAAGGCCCCTGTGAACACTGGTGTCCCACATGGCAAGCCTGAAGTACATGCCCACAGGAGCAGTATGTAAAACATATACATAGTTGTGGCACAGCAGAGCTAGCGTGCTCTTAATTGGGGAGCTAAGAGCATTGCGGCAGAAATGTAGGAAACATTCCCTATTCCTGTCATTCTTAATGAATCCACGTGTCATCAGAGTGCTTTGCAAAAGCTGTTCTCATTTAAATACTAGTTACTACAAATTTGCATTCGTTTGTTCAGCTGAAACATTTTGTGGAATTCTCATTTTATAATGGGATGAATTTTCCCCTAAAATTCCATAACAAAACAAAGATGGCTTTTGGTTTCTTTCTCTCTCTCTTTCTTTTTTTTTTTTTTTTTTTTTTTTTTAAGCCTCTGTTGCAGGTTTATGTAGATCTTTACAGTGAGTCAGGCATTGCTTCGCATAGTATGGTAAAGCCAGTTGGTGGGCTGGTGAAACTGAATTATGAACACAGCATTAAGTAAATAGGAATATGGGATGAAAGGAAAGGAATGACACATTTCCAGAGTCTAAGTTTCAGAGCTAGAGCTCTTTGGGGTATCTCACCTCAAAATTGAAAAATGCCCTTTCCTTGTGCATGGACCCCTCCAGCACAGCTGGCTGTGGTAGCAGTTTGAGATGAGAATCTGATAAAAATCAAGTGAGGGCAGAAGGGGGCTTTGCAGTGAAAGAGCTGCTCTTCTGAGTCTAGAGGGGGACCCTACATAATTGACATAAATGACTGATGTGTCTGAAGACAGCAGGTGCTGTGTGGGCTGGATATATATCATTCCCTAAATAAAATGCATGTCAAGAAGTAAAATTAGACCATCATCCCGGAGGTATATTCTTCTAGCATTGGAGCTAAAAAGCCAGCTATATCTTTCTAGTCATACAAAGTTAATAAAAAATAGTTAAATTCATGAGCAAAATAATAAAAAACCCTCCAAACTTGCAGACAAGCATTAACTTTATCTCTGCTTGGCAAACGCCAATTGTTTCAAAGCTGCAAGTGTAAATGTAGCACCTGTGACTTCACTTAGATTAAGTAACATTGTAGCTGAACTGCAAATCTTGGATCTTTTTTCCATAAGTGGACACTTTGTAAAGGAAATAGGAGAGGTTTTTGGCCCGGCTGTCCTCATTTGCTGCTGACACCAGCTTAGGCCTGGCATTGCAAAACCATCTAGCTGAGCAGAGCAATCCTTTATGGATTGCTTTGGAAAAGGGCTTGCCTTGGTAGGAAGACAAAGAAAGAATTCTGCAATTCTCTTCTAGACTCATTTGCCCTCTGTATCACTGAATAACTGATGAAGAGGGTTGAACAAAATCATCTCCAGCTGAAGTTACAAGAGTGAAGAAAGAACGGCCAAAGTTTCTCTGAAGCACTGAATAGCTTCTTTTGGATGAAGCAATGCTAAAAGAGCATCCTTGGGACTCCAGAGGGTGGCTGTGTCTGTGCTATAAGCTGTGATGCTCGGGGCTGTGCTGGCAGCTCTGGCTGCAGGCATGCCCAGGTGGGCAGCACAGGGCCTGCACCATGCTGCCGCTGCCTCAGAGCATGTGGGGAGGGGCACGCCATGACCCACCACCCCTCTGTACAAAATTATTAGCACCACTGGACCCTAATGTCATCACAGGTGTCTCTACAGCAGCAATGTCACTCAAAAACATCTCTGTGGCAGTCCCGTTGACAAAGGCCTTGTGGTACCACAGCCTGGGTGCACGTGGCCTGGTGGCACTGCCCCCTGGTCTGCCCGGTCTTCTTCACCACCGGGCACCTACCTGCATCGGTGAAGGTCTGGGACCCTCTCAGCATGGGTCTCAGGCTGTGCAGGAGTCAATAGAAAACTGTCTTTTGGCCTTGGGATCAGAGACATTTAAAAACTGGACTTAAAACATTCAAGATGTTGCAACAAGCAATTTTGCAATCATCGATCATTTTAGGAATGGGCTTCAAAACACAGCAAGAGGCATTTTTCAACACCAAATTATCACAATTTAGGCAAGGAAAAAGAGGGAATATGCCATGTTTCCATAAATTCCCAGTCACAGTGGTTTGGGTTATGGCCAGTTAATTCATTCAAGCTTACTGTCAGAGTCTGAACAGAGTGGCAGGCCCATCTTTAAGACGGATTTTTTGGTTTCTTTAAGTAAAATTTTGGTTCCAGTGCATTAGGAAGACACTTTATTGTGGAAAACTGTCAGTGTCCTTCATTTGTCTATTTCTCAGAGACTTACAATTCAGAGTACTATATCTATCTATTCTCTGCCTTTATGATTCACTATTTCCTGCGCCCAAACCTACGTGTTTCTTGTCCCAAACCTACGTGTTTTGTGTTTAGTAATTAGCTAGATTTGATATAATTTCTTTGTATTTGTATCGAGTCTTTCTTTCCATTTGCTGTACAGTGAAACTGTAAACATCTGTCATTTTATACCAATTTTAGGTCTAATAAAAACATGGAGCAATAAGGCTATTGTTATAAAATTAATGAAAAGAGATCCCCCTGTAGATAGCAATTAAGTGGAAGAGATTAACATAAAACTCTCATGAAAAGCATTATTTTGTTGTATAAAACATCTACATTACAGCACCTACAATTGTAATAGCACTTCAGAGTACAAGCCCAGAGAGTTTCATTTCAGATGCAGTGCAATTTAGAGCTTGCTTCCAACGGGAAAAGGATTTTAAGGATGCAGGAAAGGGACTCAAAGGGACTCATGCTAATCACTGATGCCTGGTGGACAGGCTGCACGGTGAAGAGCAGTGGTCTGTCAGCTTGTGGCAGATAAGCTCCGCTGGAAAATTTGAGTCTTAGGTTGCCAATCTCTGCATTGCTCTGCTACAGCAGTAGTAAAGTAGATCGCCTGAATAACATTTAAAGAGATGAACAAGGAGGCAGAATAATGAGGAAGCAGAAATGAAAGGTGAATTTTTCAGGAGTGGGGATGGATCAGATATCAAACAGAAAATTTTCAAGCCCTTCAGGGGAGGGGTGGGCTGGTGGCATAGCAGGCATTGCCCTACTAAGCACCTCTGCTCTTCTGGTAGACATACAGTTTGAAAATACCTCTGGTAGTCTCCAGACTCCATGCCCTCAGTCCCTGTTGTCAGTCTCCAAAAGGAGTGGGGAGCTGACAGATGGAGTTGTTAGGAGTGCATGGCTAAAAGTCTCCATAAGAAGAGACTAAAGGGCTAAACCTAGGGTTGTTGGCCCAGTCAGAATTTCTGCTGATGACAAACCGGGGGTTTTGCCTCCATGAAGCTATCAGGATTTGGCCTAGAAATTTAGAGAACAAAATGTGTGGATGAGCTCAGAATCCACTCCCAGTTACACGGCAGTAAATTCAGGTTAATTTCATCCACTGACTTCATCAGAACTGCTCTGGACTTACACCAACTTCAATGAGAGCTTATAATGGTCTACTGAGAATTTAAACTTCATGCCTGAATGTGCAAGGGTGAGAATTGGCTGAGTTATGCAGAGCTTGGCGCAGACCATTGTGTCCAAAGATAACACCAAAGAGGAGCTTTTTGCTGCCATCCCTGTTGTGCTTCTTGCACTATTAAATTCTGCTCCTGCTCCAAATGTATCTGTAAGAATGAAAGACTTGCAACCATAAATGGACTATAAATTATTTATTGTTCCTGAGCTTACTCTCAGGATAATATCCAAGAGCTCACAGTTATTAATTCTGCATATTGCATGGATGGATTAGATGACCCATTAGGCTCCTCAAATGTCAATTTGTTCATTCTTAAAATCTACTATAGCACAGATGCACAAGATATTCCTTAATATATTACCATAACGGATTGTGCTGGTGTGTTAAATACTTCTTTAACCGTCAGTAGGCATACCACCTCTGCTTCCCATGCTTGGAGATAAACCCACCATTAGAAAGTTTCTGAAAATGAAGCTCTCCAAAGAAGAGAAGCAATGAGAACAACCTGTCTGGAATCACCTGGGTTTTTCAGCTAGATGCCAGCTGAGGATGCCAGGAATTCAAAATCAAGTCCTTTATTGCTGGATGTTCACACACATGCCTGCCACATGAGCTTTGGGCCAAGAAAAGGTCATCTCATGAGGTAGCCTTGTGAAATAAGATAGCTCCTATCTCTATAATGTGTGTCCGATTTCCATACATCTATTTTTTCTCGTTATCTCTGATATGTAGAAGCAGCTGTAAACTGTCAAACCAGGCATTTGAACAGAGAAGACTTTTTTTTTCCAGACAATCCCATTCATGCCTTAGACATGGTTATCCTTCATTGAAAACCCCATGGATATGAATTTTTGTTAGCTGATGCCCATCAGCATAGTACTGCAATCACATGGCCAATTTCCATGTGTACTTAGGCATACATATTCGATAGGCAAGCCACCTAACGAGACAATCCAGTCAAAAGAAGTTAGGCACGGCACCCATTTAGACTTCCTTCTGAACTTCACTAAGCAGATGTGTACCTTAGGCAACACAGTAAATCCTTTACCTGACCTGCTCTTAGCCCTTCGGAGAGCGTATGTTTACCCTAAGGAACTTAAAGGCTGCATTAATGGACATTCCTGAAGAGGGAGAAAACTGTAGAGATTTCTTTCTACAAAGTCACTGAAATTAAGTGCGGCTGTTGGGGGCGGAGGGAAATGCAAAGAAGTATCTCTTATTTGGTCTCTTTTTCCACTGTGGCTGAGCAGTTGACTCGGTTTCCCCAACCAGCTCTGCTGCAGTTTCCAGCTTGCATGATATGGTGAAGGTTGGCTTTCATTTTTAATAAATATTTTCTTTGAGAAAAATGACTCTTGGCTCAAGTTCTAGTCCTTTGCATTTTGAAGCGGCAATTAAGCAATTAAATTAAAGCCCGTAAATAGCAACTGTTTCCATTATAAAACCACTAGCAGCTCCACCTCTTTAAAATGTAGTGCGATAAAAATGCCTCAGAAATTCTTTGAAATCAGATATCTGACAAGTATCTAATCTTCATCTTTAAGATAGTGGGAAGAACAGAGGTTATGTAAAATCCATGTATTCCTTCCAAACCAGAATGTGCCCTAGTTTCCCAGCTACCTAAATTACCTTTGCAAGTTTTTTTTTTTTTTTTTTTTTTTTTGTATTTTTGTATTACTGTACTTAAGGCATTACCGATGTTCAGGTGCTCCAGTGCTATAGACTCAGGTTTTGATCACGTAGAGAAGATGAATGTTATTTTTTCTTGTTTCATCACATCTACTTTGTGGTCTTTGACATCTCTTTCATTATACTCCAGATGTGCACAGATTTTAGCTACACAGTTTCTCTTCTTTTGGTTCAGTTTCTATTTTTTTTTTTTTTAAACAGCAGCTTTTTGGCTTTGGCATCAACATGAGGATAATTACCATGTGGTCTCCATTTGTTTGTAGGTTGAAGACCCCCACCCTAGATCAAAAACAATTTCAGTTGACTGAAACAGCATTTCCCAGCAAATGGAAATGATGCATATCTGGCAACTTTTCAGTGTAAAATGAGTCATCAAAACATACTGAGTGTAAGCATCTTCACCCTGCCTTCCCCCAGCTCTTAATTCAATATTGGATAGGCACAGAACAAAGCTTCATCTTCAGTATCTGTACAGAATACATAGGGGTACAAAGATAAACACTTGATTGCAAGGCTGCCATATAATGAAAAAACCTATCATTTGAGTCAGATTGTGTTGAAACTGAAATTGCAACAAAGTATTTACCACAAGTTCTCCACAAACTGTGGAGAGAAAATCCACTTTTTCCTATTTTTTTTTTTTCAATTTTCTCTTGCCCTCCCTTTACTCAGTGTAAGGGTTCAGCAACACTGCTTATTTATTTGGCTTCTGATAAGAAAAAAAGGATTAAAGAAATCCATTCCTACTTCAAAAGAAAAGTGAAATTTAGAAAAGTAAATGCTGTCAGTGTTGCTCTAAAAATTTCAGTGGTGAAATATGATCTGCTCTAAGCACAGAAGTTGGGGTGGCTCTGTTAACTGTGAAATCATATTTGCGGCAATTTATGGAATCATTGTAGGGAGGGGAAGGGAAGGGAAGGGAAGGGAAGGGAAGGGAAGGGAAGGGAAGGGAAGGGAAGGGAAGGGAAGGGAAGGGAAGGGAAGGGAAGGGAAGGGAAGGGAAGGGAAGGGAAGGGAAGGGAAGGGAAGGGAAGGGAAGGGAAGGGAAGGGAAGGGAAGGGAGATGCCATAAGGAAGCTCAGGCTGCTGCCCTCCTGCCCCCGGCCAGGCTGCAGGGCATGGGGATGTTTCTTGGTGCTGGCTCGGAGGCAGGGAGCAGCCGTGCAGCAGCACCAGCCCCAAGCAAATGCACTTTCACTCAGCTTCTTGGCGAGATCTTCAGATGGTGCCGTTGGATTGGGGCCACCCAAGCCAGGGGATTGATGCCAGCCAGCAGAGCATGGGGTTTGGCTTTGCATTTTTAATGTGGGTAATTTTTTTAGAACATGAGATAGGAACTGATGATCGGCTGAATTGAGAGGCTGAGCATTTTAGAAGGTGCAAGAGTGCAGAAAGTGTTTCTGTACAACCTTTAAAAGAGATAGGATTTTATTATTATTAATATTATCATTATTTTTTAATCCCCTCTTATCTCTCCTCTTTCACAATCAATAAACTTCTCTCCCTTCTTTTCCCTGCAAATCCGAATTTCCAGTCACTGCGATTTTGTGTTTAAATCTCTGTGCTCTGTTTTGATATTACATATATATATTTAAAATTTGTATCTTTTTGCAAGGCATGATTTTGCCTCAAAGTACACCAGCATTTCATGTTTTCTCTTGTTATGGCTCACACTCGGTGTCAGAGCTATAAAAGCTGCTACTGTTCATTCACATTTGAGGCAGGAACAAAGGGAGCTTTCTGTAGCCCGTGCACCTGGAATGTGAAGCGAGAATGGCAACTTCTGCAGCCTGCTTCTGCCAGGTGGCGGGCCCTTGCTAAACCAGGAAACCAGGAAAAAAAATTGTGAAAACGTTAAAGGGTTTGCTACATTATATTTTAAGGCACTAAACTTGTTTTATGTTGATTGCATGTTTCATTTTTAAATCTAAAACCCCTGACTGTTTTGAATTGCTTAGCCATCCATCAACACAAAGCAACAGAACTGTCAGCTCCTGCAGGATTTGGTAGCAGTGCTGAGCTACACTAATTGTAAAGTTTCTGTAGGATTTCTGTTATCGTGATGGAAAATGCAGATTGTACTTCTAACAGACAGCAAAGAAAAGGGAAAAAAACTCCCTTAATGGTTTTAGATGAAACAAATGGGTATTAAAAATGCATTTGTGTTACTGCCAAAGTGAAATACAGCAGTTACTTGTTTCCTCTAACAATAGCTTAACATTCTCCTTCTTTCAAGGACTTTACACTGCTGTGTAGCTATCACTTAGACAGCAGTCAAAGCAGATTAGGTAAAAGAAATACATAGAGATGAGGTGCCCATGCTTATCCCCAGGTAGCAAGGGAGTAAAATCTGAGGGTAAAATAATTTCAAGTATGTTTGAATATGTTTAAATGTATTCACTTGGTTTGTACTCTTTACAGAAGCACTGTACATTTGAGCTGACGGTTGTGCACTACTGTATTGGAAACAGCATTTAGCTCACATTTCTGTTGAATTGGTACTGAAAAGAGCTTGCATGCCAAAAAAGGCCAGAAAAACCTGCTATGTGGTTTTAGAAAGCACAGTTGAGATCTGGCAGATACAAAGATCTAACAACAATCCTGGAAGCTCTAGCAAAATAATCTTACCTTTGTTCAGAGGAGATCGTTGACTACAGAAAAATTATAAAATGCAGTGTTTGGATAATACAACTTCAGGATAGGTTCCCCAACAGCTTTTTGGAACCAAAATCAGATAAACCTTTCCAGAATTCCCAGGATTAACATTTCATGTTATGTTTAAAAAGTTGCACCAGTGACTTTTTTTTTTGTCTTCACAATCTAACTGATGTTTTTTAATATTCTAAATCCCCTTTGAGGCAATAAGACTCTCCCAGTAATTCAAGTGGAAGCGAGATTTGCCTAAAACTGAATACATCTCATCATTACCTTGAGCTTTATTTCCTTCAAATCATCAGATAAATATCATCTTTCTCTGTTTACTTTCTGTACTTGAATACCTGGAGCTGCTTAGATCTCACCAAGGCCAGGTTGTGGTTGCCTTTTAAAAGGGATTAGGGCTTCCCTCATCGTCTCCTACCTGACAGAGACCCAGATGTGTCATTTTAACAGCCTCCTTTACCCTTCTGGTCATGCAAAGCCCACCTGCTCTTCTGGGACTCTCCTTTTTTTTTTTTTTTTTTTTTTTCAGAGGCTCTAATTTGCACCTGGGCTGAAATCATCCCTGGGGGACAATCAGGGCAGACCAGGTGCCCCATGCTGTTCCTATTCATGAGCACCTTTGTCTCCAACAAGTGAGCAAAGATGGGGTAACTAGCCTTGTATAAACACCTTCATTAGGATGGGAAGCCTTCTGTTAGGAGGATCCGCCTTTCTTCTCATCCTTTCATATTACAGAAACAATGCAATGGTGGTGAAGTCCCATATACGGCTGGTTAATACATTTTAAACCAGTCTGAGCAAGTTACAGTTCCTACCATGGTGGTTTACTTCATTCTCATCACAAACAAGTCCATTTCTCCCTCCCCCTTTCCACCCGCTTCTGTATCTTTGAAAGTGTCAGTCTTCATGTTTTGCTGCTATGTTTAGTACCTTCACTATAATTTGGTCAAGTCTGATCAGATGCGATGTGATGTCAGATCCCCTCTGTATTCACATATTCTTACTTCTCCTATCTTCTTTGTCCCCCATGTGCGGTTATAGTACATGTATAATTCTTCCCAGTGAAATCATTACTTCAATTTTTCTTTAAACATTCTCCCATTTACTTCCCTTTCAACCATACACTACCCATTTCAGCTCTTAAAAAACCTTGCTTATCTTCTAGTTCTAGCAACTTCTTCTTTCCTGCCTTTTGTTCACTTCTCTGTGAACCTCATACTCCAGAGTTACCAAGTTCTCCTTTGTCTTAAAAGTGAGTAAAGTTTGAATGAATTGGCTTAGTCAATCTATGCAGCTATAGTTATTATTATTATAGTTATTATTATTATAGTTATTATTATATACTATGCAGTATAGCTATTTTTGCTGATCTTTCCACTACGCACAGCAGAAGCTCTCCCACCAGGAAGCCACACTTCTCATACTGGCCACAAAACATTTCAAGGATGGGCATTTCATCCTCAGTTTTCTGCTCTTACAGTTTAGAGTATTGCTTTCCAAGCTCTGCATAAATTCAGTGTACACGCACATGCACATGTGTGGCGTGTACACGTAGTATAGGTGTATGTATGTATGTGACAGAAGCGTGCACGCACACGTGGAGAACAGATGGAGGAAGGGTTGGAAGGAAAACCTGTCAGGTACCTGACACTAAGAGGCACCTGACGTCTACTCCATTTCAGCCCACAGGACGCAGGCCATCTGTCCAGCACAACAAAGCACCCACTGGGTAAAAGGGATGGAGACATAACTCAGAAAGAACAGGAGAGACACCTGATACTTCACACCAATTTCTCATCCAGCTGTTGTCCAAAATGACAAGCAACAAAAGCAGATTACAAAACAATAAACATCATTTAGCCCTAGTAATCCAGTCCTTCCCCTACTAGAAAGGCCGTACAACTTTAGCAGGGAAACATATTTCTCCAACTGCCAGAGATACTAAATCACATGTTTTTGTGCAAGAGACCACATTTACAACCATCACATACTTTAATCATTAAAAGCTATTGGTTTATTCTGACCCTGAAAAAAAAAATCTCTGAAACCAGATTAGAGAGCAAATGGGTTTGATTTTTTGGTCTTTGTCTTAAAGCCAACAGGAATCAAATTCTTTAATTTTAGGCCTGCTCAAGGTTTATAATAAGCTAGAACGGCAGAAACCATCATCAGACTGGATAGTAGCTTTGCTGCATTTATTTAGAAAATAACAATGTTTATATTAATAGCTTTCTCAGCAAATCACAAATTTTCATTTAGAAATATTTTACTCTTTGGACTAACTTTGTATGATGTAGAACTACAGGAAACCTCAGTCCACCAGCATGACAGTTGGCAGACTAAATAGATCAGCACGAGATTAGAGTAAGAGACAGAAAGTAATGATTGTTGACCTGTAGGCTAAAGAAGCAAGAATAATAAATCAGGTCCACTTATATCCTGCAAAGCTTCAAAAGTTTCCAACTGCATCTTAAGATTCATAGGTTATTAAAAAAGAGCAAATTTATTTTATAAGCTTGGAAACAGAGTTGTAATATATAAAGACTTGCAGTAGACCAGAGTGAACTGGGAATTAATACATTTCCCTCAATATATATTGGTCAAAGGTGGTATTAAGCAGAGCTTTTGTCACCTCCATGATTGTTAAGAAAAAGGAAAAACTTCCAAGAGAAGCAGGGGAAGCTGAAAGCTTCTGGAGTTTAATGCTGGAATGCACGTGCATTTGGTTATAGACTGGTTTTCTTGGTTTATCTGCTGAAAGAAAGGTCAGCTCTAAGTCCTGCTGAAGGACAGAGGACGTGTTAATAGGTTAAAGGCTTTCAATATCCACCTCCTCAGTCCCTTTAAACTTTGCCCCAAAATTCATCTGATTTGTGTACTACTCAACTGTCCATTACCTGAAAAATATTTTATTCCCAAAGTCAAATATATTCAAACCAAATGTCCTCGTTCTGACTACTCAACATAAAGTTAATTCATTTGCAAATAACAGTGGTAGATGTGAAATTTTACTTGGGATTTATCCCATGAATAACATAGACATTTTTTGGTGTTTATCTCCTCCATCTTGGCAACCTGAGAAGAATCATGGCTGAACTATACATTTGTGCAATAGATATGTATTGTCTGGAGTCATGCAATATATTATTAAGAGTTTGGCTCTGTTGGTAATGTAGACTTAGAATGGAAAGGTTGAGACAGTTTTCAAAGACATTATAGCCCAGTGAAGTAAAGTTGAATTGGCTTTCATTGGAATTTTTCATTTGAGTGAGGCTTGTGAAGGGTTGCAGTGAAACTTTACAAAAAGAATGGAAGGCAAAAATAATGTACCTTCCCATATTTCTTCTCAGTGTATACAATAATCAATAACTTTGCATTTTCAGTGTAACCCCAGTTTCCCTCTACATGTTTCTACACCTCTTTTCCATCTAATGTGTGGGAATTTGTCTCATGGCAAAATTTTTATGTGCACAGACAAAGCCCATTTGCGTGTGCTCTCTGTGCTGACAGGGGTTTTGCTTTCTGGCTCCTGCTATATCCAATGACATGTGAGGAAAAGGAAATCTGAGGGAATAGATGTAAATGCAAAATGCATATTCAGAATCAACTTGAGATTGAAAAATTACCAACAGATAACCAGTTTTAAATAAATGGTATTTATAGGTGTGGTCTTATTGCAGACCTGAATAATCTTTTAGAAAAGCATTAGGGTTGTTAGCAAAGAAACTCGGTGGCTAGAGGCATGGCCAGGTTCTGTGGGTCTAGTGGTATGAGATGCTTCCGCCCCTTCTTGTTAGCCCCCCATGCTTTCTTATCTGCCTTCTGCCCCAGTCTACTACATACACATGCCCTTTTCTTTTATTTTCTTTATTGACCATTTTTTACCTGGCTTGTGCACCCAGCTACTTATCTTTCTGTTAAATCTCCACTCATTAGCTGCCTATTTCTGTTTCTGGCACCCACTCAGAGTTTTTTTCTTCTGCCCCCACATCTTTCTTTTTCTTTGTTCTTAACTATCCATGTCTCTCACCCTCTGCATTTGATCAAGTGACCACCTTCCTCCACAGAGTTAGTTTCCGGAAGCGCAGAGGTATGATAAGCTCAAGAGACAACCCTTACTCTTCGTTTCAACATTAAGCATCACAGCAGTGGTAGTAGCTGTTGACAGTTAAAAAAAAAAACAGAGTTGCTGGGAAGGTATTTAAGCTACACTCCTCTGTTACACATCAGGTTCACAATGAAACATGAATAAGAACATATCTAATGTAGAAAAAAAAAAAAAAAAAACAACAAAGAAATTGTGTCACATGTCATGCTTGGGAAAGGAGAATTCATGTTAGGTAAAATTTCCAAGAAAAATTAACTAAATTAAAGTTCAATTGATGTTTTTTGGCAAAATTTGAAAATAAAATCTTAACATGTGAAATGATGGGCAGCATTACGCATGTTGTATGATAAGAGGCATGCTGGTGCTGTACAGTGCAGTGCTATACAGGTAGTTGAGTTAGCTCTGACTAGGTTTGGGTGGCAGAAACAGAACAGAACTACCTCTACTCCTTCACTGATGCTGAAGGAAGATTATAGTGACTAGCTCAGGTGTAGACACCTAAAGTTAAACGAGATAGACCCCATCTACCCTGTTCTTCCTTCTGTAGTACAGTACTTCAAACTAGATGATGACTTTTACTCTCAGCAAATGCAAAGGAAAATGCTGAGGTACCATTGTGCAACAGAAGTCAACTACAACCTTTGAGCACTCAAATGTCATGGATATACTTTGTGAGAGCCCCCCAGACGCTGTAGAATTAGTAAAATCGCATCCTGAAATCAAGGAGCACATCTGCAAAGCCAACATCCCCTCCTCTTTGTGTGAAATCAACAGTCCTTAGAGAGAAAAAAACGAACTATTCTCTACATTGTCAGAGATGGCCCAACTTCAGAGGGAACCACTTTTAAGACCACTTCACAGAACGCAGCAGCAGCATTTTAGCATTTGGTTCTGCATAGCTTTCAACTCTGAGCTGTGACCTTTGGGGAAACAGTGGGAGGAGCTTGCCATAATAACTCCTGGTATGTGTAATGCTTTGGCTTGCAGCATTTTGTATATGAAAGTACTATGTTAAAAAAAAAAAAAGAAAAAAAAAGCATTTTTTAATCCTTAGTGTAAAAGGTGTAAAAGTGCTCTTATTGGCTCTAGTAAAAAGGTTCTCAAGTGCGTGGTAGGCAGAAGTAGGAAATTCGCTCTCGTCATGGATCAAACAGAGTTGGCACTAGTGATACAGCACAGAGAAAGAGAAAAAAAAAAAAAAAGAAAAGAAAAAAGAAATGTTTAACACTCAGCACTAGAAGAGAGTGAAAACAGAACACACTTTGAAGAATTTCCTTACTGCAGCATAGCCCTGCGTAGGAGAGGCTCCACAGTCAGACTAAAAACATTTTTAAGTTTCTCTGTTTGTTTAATCTTTGGGTCAGGTTTTGGCACTGCGCTATGATTGACACAATATAAAAGAATAAAGGCCCAAACAAGGTAAAGAGGAAAAAAACACCTTAGGCAAGTGTGAGACTCAGTAAATCAAGCCGTCTGTGAAGTAGGGCAACCTGGTTGCTTTAAGGCCTGGTGCAAAGTTGCATCTTAGACCACAAGATTGTTATCTACAGATAGGTCTCTTTCTAATAACCAAATGTCATGGCCTAGCTGGGAGCTAAGAAATGATTTCCTTAGAATCAATCCTAATTACATGGTCTGTAGAAAGTAAGAGTAGAGCTAGAACACTACGTGGTAGCGTAAACTAGTGTGATAGCATAAACTATCATCCCAAAAGTTTGTTACCACAATAATAATTCAGTTAATATGGTTATATACTGCAAATGCCTCTCCCCTCATTTGTGAGCCTCTGAAGAGGATGTGAAAAGTTGTAAAAATTCAAAGCCTCAATTTCTTGGTAATAGAGACTCCCTGTATTACCATTTTGGACTGCACATACTTTGACAACTTGAGAACATGTTCTAAAGAAAACTGAGACTAAATTGTGTTCCCATACGAAAGCATAGACATACATTGTAAGTGGAGCCTAAGCCCATTGTATAAAGTCAATACCCCTTCCTCATGAGTAAAGCAAATCACAGAAGGACATTACCTCCCTGCAGTGGCACTACAGCACTGACACTACAACAGACTGCCAGGTATGGCCTTGTGTAAAAGCAGAGGGTACAAAAGACCATAGGAATGGGCAGACCAGATCAGATGAAAATTTCACTGTGTCCAGTGACAGCAGCCTACAGCAGATGCCTAGGGAAGAATATATGAACAGCCAATATACGAACACGTGAATATTATTTTGATTTAGAGAGCTGTACCTCAGAAGCTACCTAAGCCATAGGTGGCAGCTTTGTGTGGAGGACTAACAGCTTCAATGCAGTGTGCTGCAGAGGTCCCAGTTGGGATTGTTACTGCTGGTGCATCCCAAGAGGCTGCTGTGATGCAGTCTGGGCCAAAGCTGCATTATCTGAACTTGTTCTAGATCCCAGAGCAGGTCAGTTCAGGAAAGCATTCAGTTCAGAAGGCAAAATTTTATTCACTAAGCAACAGGCTGAGTCATTACATATGACTAATGTCCCATATCCTAAATAGGAAATCAAATATCCAATATTAGGTATCAAAAAAAAGAGAAAACCTCCCACTGTCTTCATAGTATATGGAATTTTATTCCAAGCCTCACGTAAATAATAATAGTAAAGAGCAAGCCTGCCTCATTTACAGCATTTAATATATCTTGTTTCAGCAGTGCAAAGAATCCTGGCTTTAGCTGAAGGCCGTTCTTTGTTAATAATTATTTCTTACTATTGTATTACATAACAAATTAAGTTAGTGTATGTGTAAACTGTATTATATATAGGATATAGGTACTGCAGCAGATAAAATACAAAGAGATGGAATCTGTTAAGCATATCTGTCACTACTGTTTTACAAGGAAACACCATTTTTTTTGTGCTGGCTGCAGAATGTTAAATTAAAAATGAAACGCAATGAGGGGCAGTTCTGCTTTTTTATTATTTTATTAATTAATTAATTAATTAATTATTTTTAATGGGAGTAACTTAGTTTCTATTGTATCCAGAATATTTAAAAGTTTAATAAAATTCTGTTTACGTTTTATTTAAATCATCTATGTTATTTTAATGTTACTACACATTTCTGAAATATATCGCATCGGAAATATATATTTTTAAATCAAAATATCATTACAGAGTCTAGAAACTATAATAGAGCTGTTACTCTGAAATCACTGATGACATAAATACATTTACTATGAATTTACATCAGTGTGGTATTAGGATTTGGCCCAGAGTTTACACGTGGGAAACTTCATTTTATAATGCATGCATTCAAAGAATCAATACATTGTAAAAAACTCGGATTTCAATTTCCAGACTGAAAATATTGGAATGAATTACAACTGTATTAGAGCACTGAAAGACTTACTAGAGTGGTTCAAGGCATTAGCAGATTCTTTTCTCAGCCAATTCACAGAATGACCCTCACCTTTTTATGACTCAATTCAAGCTCAGCTGGGGATTTGCACACAATGAGGCTGTTTTCACCAACAGGGTGATGGCTTTCCACATCTCTGTTGTGTCAGCCTTGAAGTGATGACTAGCAGTGAGGAAATTATTATCTTAAGGTGGGGTAGGCTTGGCAGATTTCCTCTTGGCAAAACAAAACCATATGGCACGGTGGCTTTCACTTAGGAGGAGGTACACCAGGTAACAGCGGGAATGGCAGGAGATGGTGACCAAGAAACCTGCCAAGATGCTGGGCTCGCCTGTTTGCACTGCCCCAGCCGATCAATGCAGCAGCCTCACAGAAGCCTACTTGCTCTTTGGGAGGATAAAGTGAGGCAGAACTGTTTATTTATTATTCTTATGATCCTCAGTAAAGAACGGCTACATAACAGCTGGACATGTCATTCCTGATCCAAAAAAACATCAAACTGAACTCTCCTCAATTTTGACCTCTTGGTGACTCAGATAACAGCAAAAATTCCCAACTAAAACCATTTTGCAAAACTCAGTATTTTGAAGGACAGGGCTGTCCCTGTTTCCACGTGATCTCACACATACCTATAACCACAAACATCCCTTGAACTGATTTGGCAACATCAGTACCAACAGAAAATGTATGACAATGGCAAAAAATGGAATAATTTTTATTAAGCACTTTAATATAAAGGTTATAACATTTTATAAAATACATTTTATTCTGTATGAATTGAAAAAACAAAAAATTTTTAAATTATAGAGATAATAAATGATACACACCAGTCAAAACCCTTCATCCATGATTAAAAGGGCCAGTAACTCATTATGAATCCTAAATCTTCTAGTATTTAACTGATGACTGTGTGTAACCAAACTACGGAAACAATCTGTTTTGATACTGTGACTTCACATGATAGCTGCCTATGGCCATTTATCTTCAAATTTATGCCAACTTTCCTCTTTGAGGGGAGCCAATTGCAAGTATATTCCTGAATCTATTTTGGGTTCTAGTAAGGGTTATGGCATAGTTATGCCATGATAGGCTGATCATAGCAGTTTTGTGCCTTATACATTTGCTTGAAAGGCTGAATGAACATGATCTACCATGAAGTTCATTCTTAGCCATATTTCTACTGAAATAAACAGATTGCAGTTGAAATTTATGCTGGCAGAGGATTTTTAGTCTGCATTGCCTTCCCATTTCTTCCTAAAATGATCATATGCAAACTCTCTTTAACTTGTTTTTAAGATAGGAATGAACAAGACAGAGAGGGATGACATTTGTATGGTTGAGTTTTGACAATTTAGGCTTTAAAACAGATTACGAAGTCCACAGAACTCATGCAACGTAGTCAGGGATATATGGAGGGGAGACTGTGAAAAGAGGTCAGAGAGAGCAGGAGTCTTTTAGGCAGTCATCTACTGCAGTTGGATTACTACAAAGCCAGTAAAAGAGGTAGTAAGAAAACCTATATATAGTAGAATATGAATTTATGGTTCCTTACCTCACAGCTTAACGTACTGCCCCACGGCTACTACTTCAGGGGGTTGAAGAAGGAGAAGTAGCTGTGGTACCTATGAAACATTGCCTGCCTTTTTGGAGCAGCCAGCTGGAACTGGCTAAAATGCAAAATGTCACATCAAATCTCATACAGATGAGAGGTTTGCTTGCTTTCCAGTAGAGATAACAATCACGATGAGCCAGCAGAACTTAGTCTGCAGCAATATGAAAGGCGGTGTATGAACATTTGCTAACTCTGAATAACAGGATGAGCCAACCTGTAACTGTACCACACCTTTGTAGGGTCATGCATTTATTCATTCACATATTTTTCCTTTATAGAACAATGCTAAGAGCACGGTCTTTTTCCCCTCATCTTTTGTGCAATCAATTCCAAGCCTGGGTCCTAACAACCATTATTTCAGAGAATATGGTGTGCTGGCACCATGACAGTTTTTCTTTCTCTACAGCCTTGGAGAGCCTGAAAATTCCTATCTTTTTTCAGAAACAGCTAGCTGGAGTGCAAGCAAAATCCTCCACAGATGGGGGACAAGCTTGAGAAACAGCAGTATAAGAGGTAATATTTTATAAAGAAAATGATAAATGATTCCAAGAAAGAAATTAGGAAGAAATCATCTCAGGCTTACGTGGAACAGCACTGTGATGTAATGGAAAATAGATCATGTTACGGCCGCCGGTTTCATAACAAAGGGAAAGCTGTGAAGCTCATTTGTGACAATGTAAAAAAATAAAACAGACAGAGTATGTTGATAATGAGCCCTGCATATTCTTTCTTTTCTTTTTTTCTCCTATTCTGTCACCTTTGGTCTGCTTGGCATTCACCCAAATTAGAAGACTGACAGTCATTTCTCTTTAATAATCACTCTTGGAAACTCATGAAGCACTCCCTTTTCAGCTCTGTCAACAGGGAATCATTAACACTGGAATATATATGTATATATATATATATATATATATATATATGTATGCTTAATTGTTTTTACTGAAATAAACACTCTGGGTACCCCCTGCCGTTTAATGAACATGCACTGGGTTAACTACAAGGGCTGCTACCACTGCCATCTTTGATTACTTGCTAGTGGCAGATGAAAGCTTAAAACACACTTATTTTTTTCACAGTAAATATGATTTCACTTTTTTGGCTTCCACATCAACCCACCCTTTTCAAAGTAGGGCAGACTAGCAAAGGCTGTCAAAATAAGGCTAGCAAGTAAATGGAGTAGCAGCTCTCTACAGAGCTTGATTATTCTCCTGTGAAAGAGTCTGTAAACAAAACCTTTAGGCTTTTGTCTACTAAACAGTGCTTAGAAATTTTTCCAGCCTAGCATTTTTAATATGTGGGAACATGACTGCAGTGGGATTCAAGAGCACTCAACATTTTTGAAAGGAAGGCAATTTATTCATGTAACTAGATGTGGTCTCAGTATTCAAAATGGAGGTAAAAGACCACTTTGTTTAAGAGAAGAGATGGTCTGTGTGCATGGATCCTCTGCGCTCTGTGAAAGAAGTTTTTCCTTTTCCTTGGCTATACGCATGCATATATTTAGCTCTTATTTTTCACTTCCAAGTTTTGTGCTGTGATAATAAACTAGTCTGAGGCCTGATGTCCCTTCAACTAACAACTGGCTCTTTGAGATGACCAGGAATGTTTGAACCAAACTATACGCATTACAGGCATGAAAATTCAAGTCTCTCCTCTTCCTGGGTAGAAATTCTGGTTAAATATTTGATATATTTATATCAAATTAGTGTTGTCTCTACCAGATCAGTCCATCAGTTTTTGAACATGGCCAGGAACTGGGTGCAAATTTGCATATGCCTCAAAGCAGAAATATATGGGATGTTTATGTGGGAATTTCCCTCCCGTATGCCTAAGCTATAAAAGTAGGTTGAACGTTTCCTGAACTGTCCTTTGACCCTGTGGCCATATCCCAATCCATACCATTAAGCTGTTTTAGCCACCAGGGAGGATATCCACACCAGAGCTGTCATGCAGAAATGTTCTCTGGTTTGTGCAAAGTCCTGAACTATGCTAGGGACATTGATGGTGGACCCAAAACAAGCCAAAGACCACGCCGACAGTGTAAGAGAATAAACAGTTCAAGTTCCAGTGCCTGGGAACTTTCCCTGGCACAGCTGAAGCTATTAGAATGGATGTAGCCATATGTGCCAAGGCAATTTAGACAGCAGCTGAGCCTGAAGTTTTTAACTGCTAGCTCTGCCTAAATATCAGGCTCAGATGTCTAAAAGGGAAACCGGTTGCGTAACAGCTCTTCCTGAATTTAGCTCCAACTGGCTGAGTGGTGGATATCACTCCTACAAGATTTTTTGGATAGTTTTTTGCTTGAGGTTGTAAAAATTATTGCAGTGTGATTTTTCTTTGCCTCCTACTAGCTGAGATCTGCTGATCAATTTATCTGTAACATTAATGGCTGTCTTTCAATCATCTTTTAAATACATTTTTGGCCTCATTTATTAGACAATTAAATGTTAGATATGCAATTACAGAAAGCAAGGCTTAATGAAAAATCTTTGATAAGTACTTACGTTTGGGTTCTTAGGACGGACAAGATTTTATAATCCGGCTGGCTTTTCTTCACTTCAGGAACTCACTGAAAAGTAGGGATTATGCATCCTCTTAGTATTAGTCATCAGTCCTTACACACATCACTGGCGTTACACCCACCTAGTAAGGATAGTTTGAGAGTCTCTCATCAAAATGTAAATTTCAGGCAAACAATTTTTGCAGACTACAAATGCTAGTGACAATGACACCCCCCCACACTTATACTTTGCCCAGGCTGTTTCTCCCAATCTTTCCAATGCTGCCAGACTGCTTGTGGCTTCGTGTAAGAGTAATTTTGAAGACAGACACAAGTATGATCAAAGAAACTTAAAAAGCAGAAAGGACTGTGGCAGTATGTGTGTGTTGGTTATAGCCATGGCAACACTGAAGTTTTTGCTGCCTTGCCACCTAGTAAAAGTGACTTCAACCTGTGTGGCTGGGCAGTGGATGACTCCCACCCACATATGCATCTGCACACACAAGAACATTTATTCCCCACTGATGGAAAAGAGTGACTTCTGGGATGAAACACAACTAACAATATCCATCTTCATTATGAAAAACTTTGCAAAGTCAAGATTAATATCACAGATATCTTCCGAGGCAAATAAGTAAAAAGTACACAGCTTTTGAAATATTCTTTGTTCATGATATTATTTTGAAAACAGCCTACATAATTCTCTTTTAAATATTCAGGGAAAGCATCCCATGAATTTATTCAAAGGACCAGGATTATCCTTTCATATTTTCCACATAAATGTAAATATTACTGTGATCTGAATAAAAGCACATGTTGAGTTCTGGTATGTACGTTATCATAGAATTGCTTGGAAATAGCTTCCTGATGTAAAATGGACTTTTATATTTTGGTGATTTTTTTCTTTGATTTTTCATTGGAAAATCAAATTCATCCAGATTATTTTTTTTTTTTTGACAAATTTCTCCCCATTTTCAATTTTTCAGTGCTTTTCATAGCAGTGTAAGAAAATGAAGACCTAACCTTAATCACTGCCTCTACTAAACACTGAAATAGGCCTCAAAAATTACTTTCAGACTTTTGTAAGGGTATCAGGAGCTCACTGTTGGAAAAAAAAAATAGCAAAATGGAGGCTAAAGCAAAGTCCTCCCATGGAAAAAGCAAAACATGCTGCAGTAGACTTCACCTGAGTCAGATGAGCAGCCCTGGTTTGTGGTGCTCCTTGAAGCAATGCAATATGCTGTGTGATCTCCATTCTGGATGGGAAGATCTCCAGACTGAAAGAGACATTTTCAAGGCTATCTTGCGGATAAGTGAGACAATTATTTCACCATTAGTGAAATGGAATAAAAGTGTTTGCAAAAGCTGTGTTATGCTAATTGGATATACTCTGTATTCAGGACAAAAACATGTTATTGGAACAAGTAGAGAGGAGATATGAATGCTAAGCAGTTCCTTCTCCCCTTTCCATCGCCTTGTAGGATTTGCATCTCAGGTACATTTCACATACATTAATATTCTTATATTCTTTGTGCTGGAGAGTGTATTTATTTTGAAGATCCTTTTCTTGGGCATATAAATAGAGATCTAAACACCGATCTGTAATGTCCTTTGTCTTATTTTACTGTGACAGAACATGCCATGGACCTGCACCCTTTTGTTAGTCGAGCCTCTTCTGCATCTTGCAGATGTTTTAACCAGGCATTTTGAAAAGGATTCATAGAAAGGATTCCTTTTATTCTGTATCTGCTTTGTGTTATTTAGACATAGCACGACTAAGGCTTACAAGGAGAGATGTACGTTTTACATTTCCAGTTTTCAGCTGCAAGGCTTAGTACATAGGCTTAGGCACTTACTAACTATAAGATCATGCAACCTTTGTCTTAATTGGGTAAACAGGGTGTTTGGAGTATCACACAGCAGGACCAGGCTAATTAAATATTGTTCAGATTTCTCGCTGGGGAGTTTATGCAACCACTGAACTATGAGCAGTAGTGTTACAGCTCAGAAACCATGTAATTAAGGTAGATATTTGGGGAAATGTTGTAATCAACTTGTGGCATTTTGGTGAGATGGAGCAAAGACAATTTGACTGATGTGAGCTATTTGAAGAAAACCTTGCTGCAGATAGAGGTGTTTTTGAAGAAGCAAGCTAATTTTTAACCTATTGAATCTTCAAATGACAGCTTTTTGAATAAAGACATTTAAAATTGTTATTGTGGGCTAAATTGTCATAGGTAAGTGAATTTCATCACTTCAGTTGTAAATCTCCACTGCCTGTACTAGCAACCTCAAATCCCACACCTAGGCTGGTCAACTCTAGGAAGATTCACAACTGTATTATCAGAGAGGGACAGACTTATCTGTACTAAATGTTCACGCAGGAGGACAGAGACATGCAGCCAACCAAGAGACAGCAACTCCCTCCTACAAGGAAGGAAACAGGAAACAAGAGAGGCACTAAAACTGAGACTGAGAGAACAAGCATTTCTAGTGATGCGTTTCTTCATTGCCTCACGTATGTCACTCTGCAGGTTTTTCCTGGTCTTATTACTTCAGATAAGATAACTTCAGATGACCAAATTTTGAGATGGAACTTTACACAGCAACTATATGTATTTTTTCACACAGCAGCAGGGTGCGTATAGGAACACAGGTTTCTCAAGAGAAATTGTTTTAGGGGCGTTTATATGAGAAAGATCTAATAAGGGAATATTTGAGACAACCTGAACATTATAATTATGCAAATCTGTGCCGAATGCTACACATGGACAGTAGAAAGAAATTCAACTTACAAGATAGAGTAGCTCCCAGATAGCCAGATCCAAGATCCAAAATACATGTAAACATCTGGATTTATAGGTCTTTCCCTAGCCTATGTATTATGGGTCTCTCCAGGGATCTGTAATAGTTTTATCTTAGATCACGAAGGTGGGAAAGAAGAACAAGAGGCCATCCATTCCACACTTAAGCTGTCAAAGGCTTATATGACCCTCAGGGTTAAGTCATAAAGGCTAAGCTCATAACACTTGAATTCCTTGTAATACCTATTCACATTATCCTCATGCCACAGAAATGGTAATTTTTTGCTTGAATATACTGAAAACTGGCATTTTCTTCATTTTGGAAACAGAAAACAGAGATATGATGCATATCTAAATACCTAGAACAGCTTCTCAGTTTTCACATTCAGACGCCTCCCAAGAGCTTATTATGATGAGACCTGAGTGAACATTGTTCTTCCCTCACTCAACCAGATATCCAATTGGAAAAAAAAAAAATAAAATCACAGAATCACAGAACCATTAAGGTTGGAAAAGACCTCCAAGATTATCTGGTCCAACCATTACCCTACTACCAATGTCTCCCATTAAATCATGTCCCTAAGCACCATATCCAACCTTTCCTAGAACACCCCCAGGGATGGTGACTCCACCACCTTCCTGGGCAACCCGTTTCAATGCCTGACTGCTTTTTCTGAGAAGAAATGTCTCCTCATTTCCAACCTGAACCTCCCCTGGTGCAACTTGAGGTTATTCCCTCCAGTTCTACCACTAGTCATCTGCGAGAAGAGGCTGACCCCCTGCTCCACACACCTTCCTTTCAGGTAGCTGTAGAGGGCAATAAGGTCTCTCCCTTGCCTCCTCTTCTCCAGACCAAACAACCCCAGCTCCCTCAGCTGCTCCTCACAGGACTTGTGTTCCAGGCCCTCCACCAGCTCCGTAGCCCTTCTCTGGACAGGTTCCAGGGCCTCGATGTCCTTCTTGTATTGAGGGGCCCAAAGCTGAACAGATGCTACAACTCAGTTCTCAAAGGGGTTTAGGCATGACAATTCTCAGGTGACTGGTTCTCAGGATACAAATAAAAAGATGAAGTTTTATGCCTAAGTTTCATGTTGTTCATGAATGGCTAAACACCTGGGAATGAATCATCAAGACAACATGGTGAGTGAGGGGATTCTAAAGGTTTCTAAAAAGACATACTGTAGCCCTGCCTCTCTCCAAGTTTAAGCATCTCTGTACAGATCTGAGTTATGTGTCAGTGTGGCATTAGCATTCACGGCCTCTCCTTTGGTGTAGCAGAGGAAGCCATTCTCTTCTAAATGCTGGGGACCATCTTAACTAACATGCAGAAACCTTATCTTCACTCACAGTGAATGATGACCATGGGATGGCCATGGAAATAGAGACTTGCTGTCTCATAGTGCAAGAGTGGCTCTCTGCTCCTCAGTTCCTTAGTGCTGCCATCTGCTTCTGGAGGCTCCTAAACAGAAAAGGGGAAAAAGCATTAAGATAATTTTCCTGGAGTAACTTCAGAACTTTCCATGATAATTTTATGGATGCAAGAGAATGTCTGGAAATGAGAAGACATCTCTTGAAGTGATTGCTGACCAGACCAAAAGCAATGATAGTACCAAACGTGTGTAACAAAGATTTTTAACAACGGTGGATCTTATTCTGTTTTTGAAGCAACCAGCAAATGTTAAGTAAGTGCTATAAATGAAAACATTAAAATAAACTTCTATTTTTATGCACCTTTAATAACCACTACAAGTTCAGATCTTCAGAGATTTGCCTTTGGACCAGCTGAATCACTGCTATTTCCTCAGATATAAGACTGCTTAAAAATGTTATCAGATACAGACTATGATAGAGCAGTGTGAATACTGTTTCTATGTAGTTATTTATTTTGTAAACCCTTCTTCACATGCAGATATATGACCTCATCACTTAACCTTCAGAGTTATGGGCACTGTAAACTTTTCCACTTCCGGAACATTATGGTTGTTGTTGTTGATGATCGTGTTTTGTTCATGTTAATAATTTCTCAGCTCTTCTCATTCAAAGGAAGCCTCAATGTTAGTCTAAATAGGAAACCACAAGCCAAATTATGATCTCAGTCCACTGCAAATCTGTTTTATTTGCCTCTGGTAGAGAGACTTCATGTTAATTTTGAGACAACTACATGTGTGAATCTGACCCCAAACTGCAATTTAAAGTCTTTCTGTGAGATCTACGGTACCCTGTAACTCCAAAGTCCAGATTCGCCTGGTAATCTCTTGTGCATTTAGATAATTATAAAAAACTGTTCCTCACAAAAGTAAGTCAAGTTAATGCATAGACTGGTAGTTGAGGGAAATTTTTCCTCTATGTATTTTACTTTTAGAACACATCTGACTGCCCTTGACTTAGCTTGCTCTCTGAACTGTAATTTCTCTTTTATCCAGAGAATACCTGAAATGTCCTTCAGTTTCAGCAGTGTATCCCACATCCAGCAGAGATTTCTTAATGCACAGAATAGATGAGAGTTTGCTTCTACTCATTTGTTATACCTGCAGCACACCTCAACAATCCCTTGATATTTCCTGTTTTGCTGACTCAAAGTACTAACAGAGAGTATCAAAAGCAATACAAGCAATTTGAGCTGTTCTGGGACTCCAGAGACTTAAAAGTAAGAAGTGCCTCCAACTTGGCTAAAATGTGAAAATAGGATTTGGTGCCCGTTACTTTTGGAGACAGTTACAGGATGAAAAATACTGTAGGGGTGTTAGGTATGTGTTCATCAACTGGACATCACAATGCATTTAGTGTGAAATTCATGGAAAATCTGTATTTTTTCATTTTCCCACAGCTTACAAAAACATTTTTTTAAGTTATTGCCTTTTCAAATGGCATTCTGAGAGTGTGCCTACACTTCCCAGCACATTTTCCAACTGGAATTCAAGTTCTAGTGCATTTTGAATGTATTTCAACATTTTCTTTGAACAGAGATGAAAAAATCCAGTAACAATAAATATAGATGAACTCTGAAAAATGTGATGAAGTTGCGTAAGTGGAATCCATTGTTATGACAGCCAGAAAAGGTGAAGAATAGGATTAGATGAGGTAGGGAGCTCTTGCTGCTTGTAGAAAAAAGTATGAAAAGAGACCAAAGAACCATTTTGTTTAAAAAACAAATACCCAAACAGCTGCTACCAATGTGGCTAGCCAGCCTAAGTGGGATTTTCAAAGTTGCTCAGCACTAGTTTAACTTACTTCCTACTGCAGTTGATGTTTTTTTTGCTGGTGAGGTTGGCCAAAGCCACACTCCTGAAAACACCACCCCAAAATCACCCATACCTCTCTTGCCCCTTAACCCTGGAAAATCCCTGTCTGTAGAATGAAATCTTCAGGACAGAGAGTGACTGTTTGCTGTGTGACCTTGCAACAGCAAACACACCGATGCAAAACTGTGTTGTGTTTTATTTATTTTTTTTTTCCCAAACCGTAGCTTCACAGTTCATTCACTCTCTGTCCCTTCAGCAGACACATTTAATTTTGTTTCAGCTAAATCCTGTGAGCAGAGGCACTCAGCTTGATACTCTAGACCGGAAGAGAGTTGTTCATCTTTGAACAAAATGCGTGCAGCTGAGTTTAATCTGTGAATCCAGTTTCAGTTTCTCTTTTCTTTGCGTCTCTGAGACAGTTTTGACCTGACCGCAGTCCCCTTAGGGTGCTAGGTAGTTTTTCCTTTCTCCTCGCTTTGGCCATGTAGTGGTCAAGTGGAGGTGCAACCATATAATATTTTTTTGTATGGGTGAATGGGGTGCTACTGGGGTTTTGAATTTCCCCAAATTTGAGTTGCTCTTCCTTTCCCAAACCAAGAGCAACCAGACTGCTTGCTTGTCTCGGCCTGTCCCCATGTATAATTACTGGTGTGTGTCGTCAGCGCTCACCATACCACTCAGTGTGGGAAAACAAACGGGGGGTGACAGAGATGAGGACCCACGAGGGGCAGCAGCACCGAGCACAAAAATGAAATCCTTGATTATGTTTCTGCACACTGTAGAGAGGCTTGATTAAAATCTGCATCAGCTGCACGGAGCGGCGGGGGAGTAACTTGGCCACCTTGAGCAGTTGTGGCAATGGGCACATTGTTTCGCAGATCGTGGGAGCTCTCTGAAGCAGAATGCCATTAGGCACTGCTCTCCTCACAACAGCAACCCTCAGCCCATTCATCTCCGGCAGATCTCCCAGTGAACCTCAATTTTCATTTCCCTCTGAGGAGGGTTGTGCCAATGCGATGCAATCAGGCATCCTGCTCCCCACTTCAGCACAGGCAGGCGCTGCTAGAAGGACCCTTTTCCTCTGGGAAATGATGGGAGGGAAGAGCCTCGAGTTTTCCCTTCTCTGCCTGAATCCGAGTGGCAAAAGGCCAAGGCACAACACGGTGTGCACACCTATGCAAACCGCAGCTGAGGGATGTAATTTTCTAATCTTCACAGCAGCCCTTCATGCGAGCTTTGGAGAGTGCAGCCCAGCAGCTGGTAACAGTGTTTTCTCAAACATTCACTGGCATAAAACCATGCACTCTACATTTAAAGCTCAATCTCACAAAAAAAAAATGTACTAATATAGAGCTTTCCATTTTTACTTATTTTTTTTTTTAAAGAATCACACACATTTTGGTTCTGGTAATGTGAATTCTTTTTTCACACCCGCACCTCTGAAATTGCGGTTAGCAACAGAATAATTTCACATTCAATACATCTCTCTTATGGTTTCCTTTACCGTCTATGTCATGAATTCATTTTTTTCTCCATTTCCTAAGAGCAGAAAGCATTCTGAAGGGGAGAGCTCAAAATTAAATGCAAAAAAAAAACCCACCTTCTTATTTCCTGCTCCCCAAATCTAGCTGTGAAAAAAAAAATTTTAATCTATTTTAGTGCAAGAGATCAGTACTGTGATGATGTCAGTAGACACACTCATGATGTTGCATAAGATTAGAGTAATATTAGAATTAGTATATTAGGAAATACTAATTCTAACCTTAGAGAAGATTGATCAGAAAATTCTTACAGACTTGTCGTATGGGGTAGATCTAGGAAAAACGATCAAAAAATCTTTCAAATTTACTTTGAATAAAAACTCAAAAATGTCCTTATTTAAATCTGTGACTGATTCCTACTTGGAATAACATCCAGAGGGACGTTATGACTTTAGTGCTGCAGTGGTTTCTTGGACGAAGGTTGTGAAAATGTGGCCCACATAGTACAAAGAATTAAGGTGAAGGAACAACTGCATCGAGAAATCAATTGTGCCACTACAAAATGCATGTGTATGCATAAAGTCACAGTTTCTTAAGGCTAATGCCTTAAAAGATCAAAGTTGAGCACAAAAGCAAATCAATTGAGAGGTATCAAATATAATAAGCTACCGCTGCTGAAAGTAACAAATCGACTCTGACTTGTGCAACCAGTTCACACCATATGCCTTTCTATTCTAATGTTTCAGTGAGTTGCTTGAGTAAATAAATTAATTGCACCGTCATGAGGAAACACACACGGAATTTGCTTTACCACGAGGCAGAATGTAACTCAGTAGGTGACCCAAACGGATGAGCAACAGAGCTGTGGGGAGCTTCAGCAGCATTCTTGGAAAGCCACCATATTCGAGGCGGCAGCAATTAGACAAGAGCTGGCAAGGGCTGGTGGAGACGCGGCTTTAAATAAAACTTGGTATTTATTAAAATGCTTCGGAGGACGGTTCATGCTCTGTGCTCAATATCCTTCATTGTTCCAGCAGCCCTGGAAAAGGAGTTGCAAGAACTCTGAAAAAGTTCCCATAGCAACAGCTGAGAGGACGACTATCTTTCTTCCAGCCGTGGATGCACAGCAACCACACGCAACGGGGGCAAATCGGCCCTTCCCGAGCGGGTCCACATGGCTCCACAGTTACACACAGAAGGGCAGTATTTTCCCTGCCTCCCAGAAAGAGATGACTGCCTTTTCTGTTAAAATTATTATATTCTTTTTGCTCTGAGTAGGACAAAACCTCTTTTCAACCTCAGGATTGAGAACAATGAAGGAACAGCCCGCACGCACTGGCATCTGGGTCTGTAAATAGGGCCAGCAATGAGGCTTGCTGATGGAGGTACTCGTTTGGGATTTGACCACCTCCTGATGGAAATACCCCCATATCAGCACAGGGTCCACACGTCCCAGAGCCACAGCTCTGCTCCCAACCCTTGGACTGCTCTCCAGGGCCTTGGTGTCTCAAGCTACCCTGGGGGTCCCTACAGCTCTGCTGCTGCTGCCAGCAGCATGTGGCTTCCCCAGCAGGTCCCCAGCAAGCAGGCTTTCTGCTTCATACAGAAACAGGCACCTGGGGGCCGCAGGTAGGCCTGCTCTGACCTTCCCTGCTCAGGATGAACCTACCTGCCCTTTTGTAGTTGCCCTCAGAAACATAATTGGTAGCGGGAACATTTTATCTGTTTTATGCACAAATGTATCAGTACTTTCTAATGGGCTGTTACAACAAAAACTAGAAAAAACAATTCACATATCCGTACTTTGAAAAACTCATTCGGGATATCTGCGTTCTGAAATTCCAGGATCTCCCAGTACTGATAAACAAACTATGCCATTTCTTTTTAAGAACAAGTTTTACAAAAAAAAACAAAACAAAATAAACAAAAAAAAAAACACCCATGAGTTTATGCTATCTGCATGTGCTGCATCTGCACTCAGGCATTAGGGGGGTCCACACAGTTAAAATGTAATGAAATCCTTTCTACTGCATGTTCACTATTAGCTGAAAGATCCTTGGTTTCATCAGCATTTTAATTATCTAAGCACAGTTTCTGCTTACTTGACTCTGTTTTTGCAGCAATTCCCTCACCCAGTGCTTCCAACCAGCCCCGTACATCACAAGGACCTTTTTCTTGGTGTCAGCAGTCCTTCACAACCGTGCTCGCAGTGCCAGCACGAACTCCTCTCACTGCCAACGCAGGAAATTTTTAGTGCCACTATGCCCCCATCACATTCAGCGTGAAGGACTGGTTGCCTCCCAGCATATTCCGACTCCAGGGTTTAACTGTGTCTTTTGCACACAAAGGTGGATGGTTTGAAGGTGTTATTTATTTATTTATTTATTTATTTTTATACGCTAACCAGTACAACTGGTAGATCAGGCCCTGACCCAAACAAACGAGATGGTGAAGCAATGCTCAGCTCAGCTGGTTTCCCTTTCACTAGCACTCCCCCTGTTGTTCCGACTGGCACGGTGGTGGCATGGCCCTGACGTGGAAAGCCTGCACAAAGGGGGATGGTTGGATGGATGGGTGGATGGTTGGATGGATGGATGGATGGATGGATGGATGGATGGATGGATGGATGGATGGATGGCCGGCCACTGGAAAGGGCAGGCGATGCCAAGCGGCTTTCTTAAAGCTGCTGTGGAAATGTTTGGGTCCTCTCCCAGGATTTCTCACCAAAAAGGGAAAAAGAACAAAGATTTGGGTGAAACACGTGAAGAATTATGTTTTCTGCCTGCAGGGACTGAAGTTTGCTAAAAAATGCCCATTGTTTTAAAACCCAAAAACATTCACAAATATGAAATGTGAAAGCATTCATTAAGAAAAAATAAATCTGATGAATTTTCAGCCATGTGAGCACGTTTATTCTAAAGGACTCCTTCTTTTATGAAGATTGCCAGGTTACAGTGCAGAAATGTGAGCAGTGCAGGGCCAAGAGCACGCTCTCGTAGACGCCTTTCAGGGAGAGCTGTAGTGCCCATGCCTACCAGGCAGCTACTCATTCCCAAACACCATTTTATACACAGGGAGGAGGCATCAGCTCTCGGGTACCCTTGCGTAAATCAGCACTAACTTCATCACCAGATGGGAGTCGCAGGGGTGGATTTTGTGTTAAAAAAAAAAAAAAAAAAAAAAGAGAGAGAGAGCCAGGAGCCAGGCCCATACTGTTGATCTGGTTGGTTTGGGATGTCAACGTTATGGGTTAGAAATGACTGAATGATGACAACTGATGGATTTCAGGGGAGCTCAGTGGGGCTGCACAGGGCTTTTCTGCGCCCTGCAGTAACACTGCTGAGGGGACCCAAGCATGGTCGCCCCCTCCCCAAAATGCCTGAGGCTGCCCCCGTTGCAGAGTGAGGCTGAGCATTTGGATGTTTTCCCTTGACCCCCCAACCCGCTCCCCCAGCCCAGCCGCGGCCGGGGGCGGGGTGGGGGCTGGGGACACCGGGGACACAAAATGGAGGCGGCGCCGGGGCCGTGCGGGCAGTGCCCGCCTCTTACAGGGTTGTCGGTACCCGCCGCTGACCCCGCCGCGCAGAGCGGCTGCGCTGCCCCTCCCCCGCCCCGCCGGGGGGATGGGAAGGGGGAGGGCGGGGGGGGGGAGGAGAGGGGGAGGGGGCACGTGACCCCGCGGGGCCGCGCGGGGAGGGGGAGGGGAGGGAGGGGAAGGGCGGAGGGGAAGGGAGGGGGAGGGGAGGGAGGAGGGGCGGCCGCCGCGCCGCTCGGGGGGAGGGGGAGGGGAGGGGAGCGGCAAGGCGGGGGGGAGGGGCACGGGGTGGTTGGTGGCCGGCCGTGGGGATGTGGCGATTCCCTGTGGGGCTGCTCGGCGATAGCAGTAATAATAATAATAATAAAGATAATGGTAATAATAATAATAAAACATCAAAAAACGTGAACAACAACAATAAAAACACCTCAAAAAAAAAAAGCCATCTGGGGAAGGGAGGGTGTGTGCTGCGCTGCCCAGTGAGGTGCCCGCCATGTTGTGTGCCCTCCACGCTGTGTGCCCGCCATGCTGTGTGCCCGCCATGCCGTGTGCCCTGCTGTGTGCCACGGCTCCCCTCAGTCTGCCCGTGCCCTGCCCTGGCACACAGGAGGCCCACACCGTGCCACCACCGAGCGGGGGCTGAGGCCAGGGGGCTGTGGGTGGCCAAACCCCTCCCCGAGCCCCGTGCCACCCTGCTGGGTACTGAGGTCTCCACATGGCGCCTTGTGCCCGTGTCAGTGCCGGTCAGCCCCAGGGCAGGAGTAGCAGGGCCAGGCTGGTACAGGAGTTGTCTCTTGCCCACGTAGTCGCTGCAGGCCGGGCCAGGCCCGAGCCCAGCATCCCCTGTTAGGTTTGAGATGATTCTCTCTGACGGGCGGTCAGCGCACAGTCAGTGCACAGCATCGGCATGGTCAATCCTATGTACTGGTGTCCAAAACCAAGCCAGAAGCAACGTGTGTTTCTACGCCTGGATGTGGCAGCTCTTCCTGCATCCCAATAATCGACCTCAAAACACAGTCCCAAGAGCACAGTTTGAGGCCAAGAGCGCTATACATTCAATAGGTTACATTTGTGTTCTGCTTAAGTGCTGGAGTATTTGCCTCCGTGTTTTCGAGAGGCATAGGAGATGGGGAAAAGGGAAGATTTTTCTAGAAGTCGGGATTTGAGGTGCAGGAAGCAACACATGAACACCCTTCGATTTCAGATGGCAGTGGTGTGTAGGTACTGCAGCATGTGGTGTGCTGACCACAGGGGAAATCCCCGAGGGGACAGCCCCACCTGGAATATTTGGGGATCTTCGGTAATGGGTTATTTTGGGATCTTCGGATCCCAAAAAATATTTTGGGATCTTTGGACTTGACTCCTGGGTGTCCTTCCATGAAGTGATATGGCTGCAGTTCCCTCTTGGCTTCAGAAACAAAACAAAACAAAACAAAACAAAACGACAAAACAAACAAACAAACAAAAAAAAACAAAAACAAAAAAACAACACAGGGATATAATTTCTTTATGGTACCAATGCATCACCTCTTTCCTGAAACTTTCTTAAATGTTCACTAAATTAAGCAAATTAATTAATTAATTAATTAAAAAGCCAAAGTCTTGCAAATGCTGCCCGGAGTCAGCAGATTCAGGCAAGTCTCTCGGGAGATTCAGGGACAGACAATAGGGTGAAGTAAATGATGTTGTGAAGTGGCGCCGCAAGAGTGTGCTGGGAAACTAATTCCAAGGGTAAAAGTCAGGCTGATGTGAGTGATGTGGTATTTCATGGGGATGTAAAATTAGGATACATGCAGAGGGCCAATTTCACTGCTGACCTAATCTAATGCCATTCCAGTAATCTCAGAAAATTGCTCTTATTAGTGCAAGAAGTGACTCTGATCCTGGAACGATGAGAGACGTCCTTTAGCAGAAGCAAATAAAGGGGACTATAAAGTTTAGGCTTGCTGTACACTGATGTTTACTTAAACAATAATCGTATCCATAATTAACACAGGGGCAGTTTAGCCTGTGAGAAGTTATCAGTGTGATTTAAAAGCTTTCAGAATTTGCTTTGAGTTGTTAGAGTGGCACTGGTGGAAAAACATTAATATTTCCCCCGTTTCTAAACTTGCTGTGTACCTTTAACCCCGATTCACATCACAGTTGAATTTGGCAAGTTAGCTCCTGTTGGATTGGTTTAGCACACTTCAGGAATCCAAAATATAATTCTTTCTAGTGTATCAACCCTTTTAAAGAAGAAAATAAGGAAAAGCAAATCTTTTTTGTGTGTGTTTGGGAAAACTGAAGTGCCAACATGAATCTATCATCCATATTATACACTCTGATAAACCATCTTTTGTGGAAAAATTGTTGAAACATATTTTTATTTTTATAGACTGTTTGATTTCTTTTACTGCTGGAGGTATGTTGCCCAGTCTGTTGTCTGAAAGAAGCTCATGATAAAATGGGCAAACTGACAGGAAAATAAGACCTAATGATGGAGGAAATCCAAATGGAAAGCGTGCTGTAATTTGACGAGGATCCACCAGAATCACTGGACACATTACAAACAGCACTAATGCTTGCAATCTCAACCAAAGTCATAAAATACTTTTTTTAAAGGGCTATTGAAAATTCATCGTACAGCTAAACAAAATACAATTTTTCTGTCCTGCCTTGTTTGTGATTTTATTACTCACTTTGCCTCACTAATGCATATGCAGTCGTCTTGTTTGTCTAAGCTAAACTATAAATAAGCTTCAGTATTTGTCCAGGATCTTTCTGGGTAGTTACTGTACGTATGATGGAGAAAGTGGGGAGGCCACTGCAATAGGGAGAAGTTCTTTCTCTGCTTCAGTAAAATAAAGTATTCTCAGTAGCTTATCGGGAAGAGAAAGAAGAAAAGCGTGTAACGGCATCAGTCATAGTTATGGATCAAACTATGTTTGTGTGCATGCCTGTGTCAGTGTGTACTGGCGTAGGCGTTAACATGTTCAGTTCTGTAAAGAACTCTCTTGCTATACCATAACAAGTGCTTCACATTTGGTACCAGAAGCTGCCTGATAGAAGAAAACAGAAACCTTCTCAGATCACTGCTTTTAAATATATCTCAATACATATCTCAATTCCTTTCAAATGAGAAGTGCGTTATTCACAGGGAGAATACAGGTCCTGGGCTGGGCTTTGTACCGTAAAATCCATAGTGCCCTTGATGGACATTTATTGCAAGGGAAGCCAAGAAATGCAATTATTATTTTCCCATTGGGTTTTGTTATGATGAAGTAAGCTTCCGTTCTGGATAGTTGTGGTGGGATGTGCTGAATCATCAGGTTTCTTGGCCACCTTGCCACCTCTTTCTTCTGACGTAGTTCCTCATTTTTAAGGCTGCCCTAGCCCATCTCTAGCCGTATTCTCCTTCCTCCTCTGTTTATATTCACACTGAGGCCAAGTAATGAAAGGTTGGGGTGCAGCTGGCTCTTGATGTGAACACCACATCACGTGCAGTGGTGCCTGACTTCTAGCTGCACACCAAAATCTCATACAAAAAGCAGAACTAATTTTTCTTTCTGTTCACGACTGAAATTAAATCCTTCATGTTTTCAACAAGCATTACTCATTTCTTCTTCTCAAAGCTGTAAGGATTGTTGACCTACTTTTCAGGTGGAAAAAAGAGACACAGAGGCAGCAAGCTGTTTTTTAGTACACTGTAAAATGAATTCCCTCCACCAGTACATAAAGCAATTATTTGTGTTCAAAGATGATTGGCCTTCCAAATCTGAGTGTCTCTTTTGATTCCTCTGATGTTGCTTTTTAAAATAAGTGGTCATGGTTTTAGGTGAATTTGCTCTTTTAGAACGGATCTTATCATGTTCCTTTTTTATTTGAAAGCAGATTTGTTGTTTTTCCAGACCCATGGTCGGAGATCAGACAAGGGCTTGGTTATGGATGTGATCCTTCAGCCTCCAGGCCAGGATGAATTTAACTGTGGTGCATTTATGAGACCTGTGGGTATGAGCAGGGAGCGGGTTTTCCGAATCACTTAAATGACGGCGTGGTGCCCTGGAGAGGGAGGCAGGGGTCTGAACCCAGCAAGTCTCTGCATGGCTGATGCCTTTGGGAACCGAGGGTCTCTGCCTCGGAGGATCAGCAGCCTGTCGTTCACAGCCTCCCGCTGCAGTTTCACCCCATCAGTCGAAAAGCCAGAGTCTGGAATGCAAGAGCTACTTTCTTGGATTTCCCCCTGACATCCAGTACTGAATGTACCTTCTGTGGCTGAACTGAAAATTTCATCACCTTTTTTATTCCTCTCATTTCACTCTTCCCCTTTCATTCCTTACATAAAGAAGAAAACACATGCAAGAAAAAGCAGCCAGAAGGACCTTCAGTCTCGAGGGGGGCTGGGATGTTCAAGACAATTACTCTGGGAGACTGTGTAGCTATGCAATAGCAATGCCAAAGAAGGAGCCCTGGGGAATTACATCAGCTTTTATTTTTTTTTTTTTTTTTTTTTTTTTTTTCCACCTAAGGGGAAAAATCCTGAATAGGGTTATGAGCTGTCTAACTCTAATCAGCACTGTCCTAGTTCACAGCAAAGCATGCAGAACGAACCGAGCACAGAGCACAAACAGCTTCTGCAGTGTTCAGTTTTAAGAAAGCAAGGCATATAAATTCCTGCGAAGCCCTAAAGAAAGGGAGGGATAATATGAAATGCAGGCTTTTTCCTGGTAATCCTCTCTGTGTATAGTCTATTTCACCTCCAGCCTTCCTTTGTCTCCCTGCTGTCGTTCATGACTCAGCACTGCCTTTCATACAACCCCCATGCTTCTCTCCTCTACACGCTGCTGTCTTGCAGGGTTGCAGATCCACTTCCTTTGTCTGCCCACTTAACGTGACTCATCTCTTCTTGGACACTGGCCTTTGCCACTCGCTTCCTGATGCTAAAAAATATCGCATTGGTTCCAAAAAGAAAAGAAAAAAAATGCACTCAAGGACTTTAACGTTTTAGGATTACTCAGCTAATTGCAATGCCAACCGAGAGGCAGGTTTTGGCCACCCTAGGAGCTGGTACCTGCTGGGGCTCTGCAAGAGGGCTGCTTGCTGCATGGTGCTTTGGCCCCGCCGGAGGATCAGCGCCACTTCCTTCTCTCCCTGCAGAAACCAGCACTGTGCAGCCTGCACAGCTGGACATGAAAGCCAAGAAACCTTTCACCTCTCCCACCGTGTGGTGACAACACCCACTGCCAGTGCTTGCTTTTGCTTCCACATCACCTGGGGTGGTGTCTCTGCAGGGCAGGCATTTTGCTTCCCGTCATGATTATCCAGCACCCCCCCACACCTGTGACAATAATTCAAGGTTTAAGCAGTTGCCAGGCTAATGGTTCTGACATGCAGACAAAATGAAATAACTCAGAGTGGAGCTGGCAACCGGGAAACTTCAGAAACAAATTGATCTGGCAGGGAGTTTTCATTATGCTTCAGGGAACAGGTTGATCTGACAGAAATAGAAGTTGGCAAATAGATTACCTCTTGGAAAATGGCACACCGAGGTTGTGCAGGGAGATGAGGGGTGGTGTCTGATCTGGCTCCGGGAGGTGGGGTTGGCTGGCTTGGTGGAAACGAGGAGAATGAGCCCTCCTTGGATCAGAGATTTTGTCATTTGAATGTTTCATAAAGCACTCTGCAGGCTCGCAGCTTTCTCCTGTGGCTCCTGTTACCGTCAGGAGGCTCTGCCAGTGCACATCAGCCACGGCGTTCTGCATCTCACTCTGCTCTGTCTCCACACCATCGCGGTGTATGTCTGCTTCTAACCTTTCCTTCATGGGTCTCCTGGGCCTCGGACCTGCCTCAGCCTCCCCTGTGAACGTGGCCAGGGAGGGTAAAGAAAGCTGGAGGAGATTTTGCCCCAACTGCCCAATTGTGGTCACTGCTATCAAAAGCACCGTATGTTTTTATACCTGCAAAACATCCAGACGCTCGATGCCAAGAAAGATGAAGCTGTCTATAACCTGATTTATAAGCCTCCTGTATTGCTGACGGGGACACCAAGCCTCCAAAGCAGTTAAAACATTTGCACTGTGCACAAAAATCTCCTCTTATCAGTATCAAACATGCAAACCACCCATTCTCTCAAAAAAGAAAAAAAATCCCCTTACATTTCTAGTAATTAAAAATAAATTCTCTGCCCCCACCTGTGAATATAATCTAACAAGTACTCTGTTCTTTCTGTAAATTCTTCCTGTCAGCTCTCTCTCTCTCTTTTTTTTTTTTAACGATTCATCTTTCAGCTACTCACTGTTACCTTATATGGTCTCCCTATACATCTGGGCTTTTTCTTAATGAATGGTATTCTTCTTCATAACCTGTTTTGATACTTGGTAAGAATAATAGCTTCTTACTGGCTATTTTATAACAGTATAGGCATGAAGGGATTTTATTTTTTTTAGCAAGTATGTTTATTTTCCATGGAGTAAGTGCCATCAACAAAATGCTTTAGCTGAGCTGCATGTGAAGCATAAATCTGTGCCTCAAGAGTTGTTCTGATGTCCTTGGATATACTGTGGGAAAAAGTTCTTATGTCATGGCACACACAGACAATTTTCTGCATATCTAAAGATGGAAAAATAGAAAATAAAATAATTATTACAGAAATATGGTCATAATGATGCATCTCAGTTCACTCAATTAATGCACTGTAATAGTCAGCATAATTAAAGGACATCACAGTCAATGCGCTGCTGCAGTTCCCCTATTCATAATTTTGGAAACACTGTGGGCCCTTATTCTTTCCTGATAGAATAGGAATATACTTGTCTGAGAGAATAAGTATTCAAGTATCCACAAGAGTAGTGGAAAAGTAGTACACTCAATCAAACAAAGGCTATATATAGGAACTCTGAGGTACTCTTGCTTATTTATTTATTTATTTATTTATTTATTTTTTCCCCTTTCTTTTCTCCTTTTCTTGCCATCTTTCTGATGACTTTTTGTTTTTCCTGCTGGCAATCCATCTGTTGCACTTTAGGTTATGGTAATGTATACATCTTGCAGTAGTAATGAAAGGACTATGAGAGAAGGGTTTGTTTATTTATTTATTTATTTATGTTATAAGACAGTTTGGAAAAATACATAAATAACAATGCCTAACAGACTGCTATGACAATCTATTATAACAGTAAACACAATGTTCTACCAGGAAAACTCCACAAATTCATTTTCTTGCAACTATAGTAATGAGTTGTCCATGTCAATTGCATCTTGATTTTTGTGTTACTGTAATTAGTATGCAATCCAATCATGATTCTAAGCACTTTATTATTATTATTTTTTTTTTATTTCATACTATCTGTAGTCTACAGTAAATGGTAGCGTATTTTTGCACAAACTGTAGTTTCTATAATTCCTCGTGAATTTGGCATTGGTTAATCTAAATGGTTTTGTACGATTTGGGGCAAAATATGCCACATTTTTCTTTTGTTTAAAAATGCCATCTTATTCTTTGTTTTAGTCTTCAATTCAAATCAAGATGTTTTACTTCTAGCTAGTGCATTAATTTTATTTTAAAGGTTTGTCATAGAAAATTTTCTAGGTCTTTAGATGTTTAATATATTATATGTCACAGTTAAAGTAAAGCTTTAATTAGTTGGCCTGTGAAAACAAGCCAAGTTAGTATAAAAAATTGTTGATTCAACATTGACTTTGATGGGTAACTAGAGAACAATGATATACTTATACTCTGTCCAGTCTTAAGTTAGGCTAAAGTTACATATCTTACAAAAAAAATGCCATATGAACATAAATCACTGTGGGTGATGAGGACTGCAATATTACTTAGAGTTTGAAAGACATTGCAAAAGCTTGATGAAAAGACGTTTATAAGGTAGCTTTGTCTCATCTTCTGTCATCTGTAAAACCAATCTGAAGAGTCACTGAATCATAAAATGGAACTCTGAATTTTCTCTCCTTCTTCCTTTCTCCTTGTCCCTTCCCCTTCCCATTTCTCTTTCCTATTTCCCATTTCCATTTTCCTTTGCCAAAAGTGAAACAAGCTGCTTTTTATATAAGAAAAAGCAGATTCTTCTTCCTCTCTAACCGAAATCAGGACCAGTAAAAGGTTATCTGAAGTCGTTTCTATAATACCAGTAGATACAAGATAGTAGATAGAGGGAGAGCAGACAAGGAGGAAGAGCAGAGTCAGGAAGAGCAATCCATATTACCCACATAAAGCCATTCCTGCAATGAACTCCACCTAGTCAGAACAGGGTAAACTGGGGACTCTCCATTCCTAAAACATCTTTTCTGAGAACAACAACAAAACCCGAGTGCAGTTTAAACAGAAATGCATATTTTTAAATAATTGTCTTGAAAATTTTCTGTATTCCAGTTGTTCATTACCCAGATCTTTCTGAGGTAAAAAGGGTGTTTCATCACTACACTCTCTCTTCTCGACATTTTTACACAGAGATTGTTGTAAAACCACTATCATTTTTGCATTTCTGTTGAAAAACATTGTAGTTTCCTTTGCCCCCAAATTTTAAAGGTATACTTTTCAGAAGCAGGAATTTGCGTTCAGTCGTAGGAGAAAAACAGCCTGAAATGTTATGCTTCTATGAAAACGTGCAGAAAAGTATTTTTTTTCTTCTGAAATTTCTCAGGCAAATCTCATTGTGTGATTACTGCTACTAACAAAGGATTGAAGCAGTATGAAAAGAATAAGGCAGGAAAGGAGGGAAGGAAGAGGAGGTGGTTGATTATAAATGTGAAAGCTTTATTTACACACACACGAACAATCAGCAGCAGCTTTGAAAAAAGAATGCAGAAAAAGCACACACACGCGTTTCTTACATTTCTGTATGCAGAATGGCGCTCTGAGAGAATCAACCAATTTGGTAATTTTACTCCACAGAGAAGGCAGTATTTTGAATGATGCGCTTTTTTTTTTTTTTTTTTTTTTTTAAGTGCTTAGCACTCATGAGGTTAAGCTGACAGAATGGGGATTTTTTTTCTGTAGTCATTCAGTACTCAGCATGATGCAATTCTGGTTTTGAGTGAAAACACAGGGCTGTTTTACCCTGTTTTCCACAAAGCATCAACAGGCTGCTCACAGCACAGATTAAAGGTGGTTCCGCTGATGGATCTCAAAACAAGCCCCAAAGGAGGAGGCTAGGTGAAGCAGAGGAAGAAGCAGAGCAACACATTGTGCTGTTGTTGGGCTGTCATTGACCAGTTGCTGCTTCCTGGGCATCCTGTGGCCGTGGCTATGGAGGCCGGTCCCATGGCACTGGCCTCTGTCATATTTAAGAGCTGGTGACCTCCGCTTGGGTGTTATAGATGCTGTGGCCTAAAGTGGAGTCCTCCAGGGGTTGGTCCTTGCTGTACACTTTGTTCTGCAAGTTAGGAGACAGCTGGCAATCACCAGAAGGCAGCAATATAGTGACTTATGCCCCATTGAATTGCTCAGCTAGGTAAAGACAGTTGAATGCTGGGCAGTGAACATCCATATAACAGCATGTTAAAATCACTAACAGATCTCCTAGAAAAATAAGAGGTAATGAAAACAGGGATTATGCCTGTGCTTCTATTTATTTATTTATTTTCTGAAGAAACTTTATGTTTTTGCCAGTATTGATGCTGCTTAGTCACTGGCGATAGGGTGGCTGATGTAGGCCAAGCTGAGCTTTTTAATCATTACAGCAGTCAAGACTGGCAATATGTCTATGCCTGCAGCACAATTGCGATGAAGAAAGCCTGGCATAGGCACTATTTCATGTCAGTAGAGTATTTTTTTTTTCAGTCTCCATATCTGAAGGAACATGATGATTGAAATAAAAAGTTTAAAAAAATAAAAATAAAAATCTCTATTCTCCATTTGCCCTTACTTTGCTGGGGGAAAAATCTCCTTGGAAAGCATTCCAAAAAATTCCCTTGTGAATGTACATGTATATGTACATACGTGGGGGTGTGCAGGTGTGCACATGTCGAGAGGTGTCTTTGTCTGCCACCAGATAGATTCTTGCTTCCTTCCTTTTGAGTTGGGAATGTGGAAGAGTCAAAGATGATGGGCATTTGTTGCTGCTGCTTGCCTATGGTGATGTCTTGACGTAGGTCCAAGACAGCACATGACCTGTGTTCCCGGTTACAGGACCCTGTTTCAGATGACCAAAGGCCGACCATAATTTTTTCATGTCAAACACCTTGCTTGGCTTCTAGATAATCCCAGGGCATGTTGGGATATGGTATTTTGATAGCTGAGTGTGAGAGTTTTTTCTTCCCGCAGTGCTTGTGGACAATAAAACTAAAGGTCTTTCACTGGGCTGCGCTGGCTACATTGCATCCCTGTTTTTCATCGCTCCTGTAAGAATGGTGTTTATTTACAGCAGCTGAAGGCTGAAAACTCCATTACAATTTTAGTGAAATTTATCCAGATTCACATTGCTTTTAAATATGCTTTCTGCACTTTTTTTTTTTTTTTTTTTACTTTAAACTCCATTGATTTCTCTGGAGTGTTAAAAAATAATATAATGCTGTGATGGATACACTGAGTAATCTTTGCTTTCAAACTCATTATATTATAGTGAAGACACATGGTACTCTGGTGGTATATAAGAGAAGAAAATGCGTATTGTGCAAATTATACTGCAATGTTTGGACACAAAAAATGCTATGAATTTTCTACTGTAATTCCTGTCATGACAAAACATCTATGTTATGAGGTTTGGATAAATATTTAAAACTGAAACATTTTCCATGGAAAGATGCAGATTCAGTGGCACAAAAATAGTCTATGGACTTGTGAGACTTTGTCGAATTTCATGTTTTATAACATCTAAACCATGCCAAAATAATCTGAATATTTTGCTTTGACTTTCAAAATGAAACTTTCAATTTTTTAAATTCAAACGGATTTCCTGCCTAGAACTCTACTTTCATTAAAAAAAAAAAAAAAAAAAGCTCTACTTTGAAATCTGTGCAACACTGACAGGAATTTCAATTCACTGACAACTGCTTTTTCTTCCCTCATTCCCTTCTCCTCCCCCAGTGTTTTTTTCAGAACTGCCATAGACTAAAAATATCCATGATATTTGTCGGTCTGTGTCTGACGACTGTGTTTTCCATATCTTTCCCTTTATACTGTATCACTTCCACAGCTATCCCACGCTTTTCAAACACTGATTTTCACAATCTTCATGACTGCCAGCTGTCTGTCCTGCCTCCATCACATGGCTGGGGGCACCTTTCCTCTTCACCTTACATCCAGTGACAAAATTGGAGAAAATTCAGTGAGAGAAATGTATTTCCAGCAGTCTATTTTTTTTTCTTTTTTTTTTCTTTTTTTTTTTTTTTTCCTCTATAGTCCTGAGGCCTTGGGTTTTGGATACTGTCCACTGCAAACTGTGCTTTTTCTTGGCAAGTTGTCCCAGCAAGGTGCAGTTGTGCAATCAACACTAGTTTCTGTGGTGCAGGGGTTGGAGTAGTCACACCCAGAGTGGGATTTTATTATTATTATTATTATTATTATTATTATTATTATTATTATTATTATTATTATTATTATTATTATTATTAATTTATTTATTTTTTCACATCAACACAAGACAGGCTACAGCCTTTTCCTCTCAGGCACATCCCCGTCCCTGAGAACCAAGCAAGGCTATGCCTGTTTGGCTGCATTTGGAGATTTCTTCAGAAAAAAGTGCTTTTTGAAGCTCATGCATGAGGCCTAGGCGTGCAGGAGCCGCCATGTTAGGCCGCCTGCACTCTGTGGGGGCTGCCATCAGGGACCCTCAGCATGGTGCCCCCTGCCCGTGGCCAGCCTGGACACTGGCTCCCAGCCCCAACAGCCCCAGGGGTGGCGGGGGGTCCTGGGCCACAGGCACACAGGCAGGGTTGGAGCCCGGGGGATGGTGGTGCCCTCAGGGACATGATGAAAGGCAGGCAGGTGGACAGACATGGTTCTGCCCCTTGGGTGCTTTAGTGAAAGGCTTATAGCAGCAAACAGCAACAGCAAATCTCAGAAGGCTTTTAATATATAGCAGCTTAGTTGTTTTAGTTTAGTCATTTGTTTATGTGAACTAAAATTTGGCCCTCTACACCTAGTGTGTTGGTCTGGCGTGTACTGCGCCATGCCAAGCGTCTGACTCCCTGCACAGGGCTGTGCGTGTTCCAGGGTTTTCTAGGCTTTTCTCAGCTGCTTCTCACATGCCTTTGCTGGGATGGATTATGTGCTTTACTTCTCATTCCTAACAGTGAAATAGAAACCTTGCGCTCAGGCATTTCCCACCAAGCCCAAGCCCTCCACAGCTCAGTGTTGAATGCCGATGACCTGCTCATGTGTGAGTGCACGGCTTGCCCAGAAATGCGCCGTTTCACGCATGGCGCACGCGGCTTGCTGCTGCAGCTGTGCGGCGTGCAGATGAGGTCAGCCCCGCGCCCAGCCAGCGATGTCTGCAGGCCTGCTGCCGAAAAAAGCCCCAGACAGCCTGGAACAGGAAGGGGAGGAATGCATGCAGGATGGAGCAAGGCGGTTTTGATTAGGATAAAGTTATGACGACTGCAAGCTGGCGGATTTGTCACGTGTTCCGCAGCAGCAGCAGCAGCCTGAAAACGCTTCCCCACCTGCCTGAAGGGAGAGCCTGAAGCCCTGTAAATGTCTAGTAATGTGCCGAGGGTAGAAAAGTAGATCAAAGCAAATGTGCACATTAAGAAAGCATATGTGAAAATGCAAATAGAAATACTTTGTTATTAGTCTCATTCTGTAATGGGCCATTCAGCCCCGTTCTAAAAACAAAATGGTTTTTGTGATTTTTTTTTTTTTTTTTTTTTGAGTGATAGCACAAGAAAATCCATGAGACCCTACTGCAGGACCTAGGTTAAAGTCTGAGGCTTTATATGCTTTATGTGTTTTGACACAAAAGAATATAACAACATATGAACATGAAAAAGTTATTATTTTACTGCAAAGATGTTAACACACCAAACATTTTATGAAACTTTATGTAGCCTTTTTACACAGTGTAGTTATATAATTATGCCAAACATTTTTATCTGCCCGGAAGCTTTGGGAACAAGCTCACTGAACTGTGGCTTAGTGAACTCTCCTAAGGCAGATCATGATAAATTATTAGTAAAAAATTAAATATTTTTATTATGTTAGTGCCACCAGCACTTGGGAAGCTTCACCTTCTTGGGTATGCCAACTGAAAAAAGAGATGAGATATTTTATCTCAATCTCTTCTTTTTCATTTTTGAGCCCAAACAAAAAGTAAAATTATCTGTAAAGCGGGATAAAAGTAGCTTCCCTCGAACCTAAAGAACAAAAACCTATATATAGACAAACAAGTAAAAAATGTCAATAGTATGCTAGATCACGAATGGAAAAAAGCAATAAATGAGAAAAAAAAATCACTGAAATATATTTAGACAAGCTACAGTAAAGGAAAAGCTGGAGAAGAAAAAAAAAAAAGATCCCAAAGAATCTGCCAGTGTATCAAGTCACGTCACACAATGCTCTATGGGTGAGACTGGTGTTAAGAAAGGATTTTTTGTGTTGCTGTCAATAAAAGAGTATCTAAATTATACAGCAAACTCTTCCCTTGTTTAGTGAGAGAGGGAAAAAAATCTTTAAACAAATAAGCAACCTTATATAGGGATTTTGACCTCAAACCCATTCAATTTTACAAGCCAGAGGTTTGTCAAAGGAGGCTATTAGAGACAAATTTGATATGTCAGATTTAACCCAGATGCTATGAATACTGGGATCCTGTGGCACATAGAATGCTAAGCTATGGTTGTAGTATACAGATGGAGAAATATTTCCAGGATATCATTGTTCCCAGGGCTTTAAATGTAAATAATCATTGAAGAGCAAAAATCATCAGTTGCGAATGATGTTCTGTCAAGTAATGGAATTGGAGGAAAATCCACCATTTCCTGGAAATACACCGGTATTCATGAGAATGTCGGTGGTTTCATTTTTCTAGGATGGATACCTGGTCACAAGAAAAGCAACTGCACAAGCTAATAACTTGATGGCTGTGGAACTTAAATATAACATGAAAAAACATGGTTCTTAACTTCTGGTTATTCTGGGCTTGTTCTTCTTGCTTCTGTATGAAAAAAAATATAATGATTTTCTGTTTAATTGCATAAGGGAATGAAAATGTTTTGTGACATTATTTTACCTGAAAGTTTTCTTTTTGCAGTGGCCCACTTACCACCTTTTAATTACACAGATCATCAAATCACACCCTATTTGTTCTTTCATTAAAATATTGAAAAGTTCTTTCTATAAGGATGCAGCTGGGTAAATAAATTTTACATTTCATGGTCAGACATTTTTCTCTGTCTGAACTATTGCCTCCCATGTTTATTCACAATAATGCATTATGTTGTTTCTTGGAGAGTTAGGAGTCGGCAGAGCTGTGGAGAAAAAGCATGTTTAATTTAGATCATAGCTCCATGTACATTAATCCTGGATCTGTGCACTGTCAGACTAGACAGCAAATATAAATTAATCTGAATGGGGAGTGAGCACACCATCATATTTTTGCTAAATTATCCAACACAAGCAACATGGTGTTTATGCCACAGTTAGGCTTTATTCTGATGCAGGGAAGGTAAATGATTTCTGATCCATCATTATTCTGCCAAGACAAATTTATTTATTTAAAAAAAATAAATCTGAACAAATATGAACTTTGATTTTAGAAAAAGCTATAACTTTGTTTACCATAGTATTGTTCTAGACAAACTGGTGAAAGATGAACTGGTTAAGTGAATCTTAGAATCATAGAATGGCTCAGGTTGGAAGGGACCTTAAAGGTGATCTAGTTCCAACCCCTACCTCCAAGTGGACAAGAAGGTGGGGCAGAAAGTTTTTTATACTCTCAGGCTGAAAGTGTAGTGACAGTGATACAAAAAACCCAACTGGCTGTTGGGAACTGATGGTGTCTTACCAGAGTCAGTGCTGGAGCCAGTACTTTTGGCACCTCTCTTTGTGAACTGAATGATGGAACAGACTGCATTCTGCTTCTTTTTGGGTTATTCTAAATTGAGGGGGAGAGGCTGATGTACTGGAGGGTCATTCAAAGACACCTCGGAAGGCTGAAGAAATGGTTTGAGATGAACTGAATAAAGTTTGACAAAGCCTGGTGGAAAATCCTCTGTCTGGGATGGAATAATCCCATGCATGAGTACAGGCTGGGAATGACTGTCTGGAAAGCAAAAAAGACCTGGTGATCCTGGTGGATGACAAGTTGAATGTGAGTCAGTGGTATGCCCTTGCAGCGAATATTGTTATTCCCACTTTGGGATGAAGGAGTTTAGCCAGCAGGTTAAGTGATTCTTGCCCTCTATCCAGTACTTTTGAAGCTGCATCTTCATCAACTTGAGATGACAGTAGTTGACATGCTGGAGGGAAGGGATGCCATCCAGAGGGACTTGGACAGGCTTGAGAGGTGGGGCTGTGAACCTCATGAAGTTCAACAAGGCCAAGGTCCTGCACCTGGGTTCGCTCAATCCTAAACACAAATACAAGCTGGGTTGATGGATTGAGAGCAGCTCTGAGGAGAAGGACTTGGGAGTGTTGGTTGATGAAAATCTCACCATGAGCCAGCAGTGCATACTTCCAGCCCAGAAAGCCAATTGTATCCTGGGCTGCACCAAAAGAACCATGGCAGGGTAGTTGGAACTGGATGGTCTTTAAGGTCCCTTCCAACTCAAACCATTCTATGATTCTCTGACATCTGGTCTGAGGATACAGAAAAGGCAGAGCTAAACACTTCTTGGAAATAGACTGAGAGGCAACAGACACAAGCTGGAATGTGTAAAATCCGGAATCTATGTAAGTAACATTTTTCTTGTCATGAGTGTGATCAGCCACAGGAATAGGTGGCCGGAGAGGCTGTGGGATATCTATCCTCGGAGATGTTTCAAACCTGCCTGGACATGGGCCTGACCAACTGGTTTAACTGGCTGTGCTTTGAGCAAGAGCTTGCACCAGGTGGCCTCCAATCTGCATGAAGTCTACAAATTTGTCTATTAGAGTTTGCACCACTTCAGCACTCTGTCACTGGTGTGCAACTCCTTAAAATGGATTTGCTGTTTTATGGAACCGTGGCCTCATTTTCTTTCACTATGTTGCTAGGACGTTTCCCCCAGAGTTTTAGAGGAAGTGCAAATCCTATGCATTCATGCATTTCAGCTCTGCCAGTTGTACAGGCTGGAGAATTTATTGCAACTTGAAGAACATTCTGCCTTGCCTGTCTGTGCTAAGGACCAAATATGTGTGAACGTCTACATGCACATTGCCAGGAGAGTGAAAAATAAGTATGTATCTGGGATTAAAGGGGATTCAGGAAAAGCTATTAACACTGTCTTGAAGGCAAACTAAGAAAAGTATTTAAAAATGACAAAAGAAATCTAAGTATTATAATTTCCTGTGTTGTTACTTTTTAAATGCAATGCATTATCTTAGAAACTCTTACAGATTTTATGAATGTTATATTAGACAGGAATATGGTGTACCAAATACAGAACTTGTTCGTATGGTAATATCATTTTGCAGGAGGTTGTTAACTGATACCATTGAAATTCTTTCCAAATTAGGCAAGGAAGTGTCACCCACAGTGATGTAGGATGTAACTAACTGAATAGGTGAATAACTCCAGTATTGTATGTATCCAGTTTTGTATCTGTATTTTTCTTCAGGATGATGGAGGAGTCATCTGCATTGTCTTTCCTACATGTAGTCGTGAGGACGGTTTTCTGCATCATGTGCATGTATTCTCTGAGTGCAGATGGGAGTTGATTTTGACAATCTGAAAATTCAATTTCCTTTTTTGTCTGGTGTATTTAGTTGTCATGCATTGTCTGACAATATGTTTCTTCTTGTTTACTCCTTATTATGCAGTTTTGGACTTGCCCTCAGGAAGTGGTGCTATGTCAGAGATTGATAGATTTACCAACACAAATCAGCCAGATATGCATTCAGTTTTTTTTTTTTTTTTTTTTTTTTTAAAGCTGCTTATACTATGGCTCAACAAAATTCCTCTTATATACATGTACAGTACCCTTTTCTCTTTTAATAATTTCATCAATAGAGAAAAAATAAATTGGACTCTATCTTTTCTTTAAACATCACACCTAAATTTTGGTGAGAGAAAATTAAAATCCAATTATGGATCAGGAGTTTGAAATCTAGACCTGAGGATGCTTTATTCTGTAATTTACGTATGTACACTTGCAGGGAACATTTTAGGAAAATAGGCCCATTTTCATTTTTCCAGGACTGAAAACATCACAATATTGAAGCATTCCTGAAGGATCATTATATCCAAACAAGGATAAGAACGTTTATTTTCTTTGCAACACATTTATTGTGAATGTTCAAGTTCAGAATTTTTAATTATTTGCTCACTGGAGCATTGCTCTCTGAATATTCAAACTCTTTTGGTATACAAATATTCAGCATTACTCAAGGGAAAAGTAGTATTAAATGAAGTATTGTTATGGAATTCCTTGAAATGTTATGACTACTGCTTGAGGTATTTTTATAAGTAATCAAAGCATCCTCTCATTTGGAAAAGCTTCCTTCTGGGCCATGCAGTCCATTTTCCTTCCTGTTCTGTGGCAGAACTGGATAATGCTGTGCAATGGAATAAATTTGGCCCTACGCTTGTGTCATCCCAGCTGTACACAGCTGTGGTCACTGCACATACTGTGAATGGAAGAGCCTTTATATGCAATGATGTAACAGTAATCTGCATAGCTAGCAAAGAGCACTCTGTTCATGTTAACTCATTAAATTCTAACATTCCCAGTCCTTTATGGGTCCAGTCCCATAAGCCTTACTCGTGGTGTAAAGATTTCAGTGGGAAAAGTACTCCCCTTGCTTTCTATTGCACTGCACATTCACCTAAGTATTCATTTGGTGTCCGTCATGCTACTAAGTAAGTGGGATTGAATTACTGTGAGAAGAGGAAGAAGCCACAAATCTATTTCTGGTCTTAAGGAAATTAATTAATTTAATCTGATATGGCTTCTTCTGACAAACACATACTAGCTACCATTTCGCATCACCTCATCAAAGCATAAAGATGTTTACAAATGGGCAGCATCACTAAGAATTTGCCAGCTGGCTAGCTAGGCTGTTCAGGCTTTAACTGTTGAAGCTCCATTTTTGCTTGTCTCTATTACATGTATTAGAAAGGGCATGTCGATATTAACCATAACAGGCAGTAATTTCAGTTTGTTTTAGTCTTGAAAGGTGTATGCAAAACTCACACCTGAGAATATGGTTGGGGTGGAGTTCTGCCAGTACACAGAAATATTTGCTATAGGAACTGAAAAGTAACCTGAAATATTTGCTGTATATCTATTGACATGGACGTAGTTCCTTTATCAGGGATCAGTTAAAAAGTCTTAGGAGACCTGACATATTTTCAGAATCATGAGCTGGTTTTTAATCTGCATGGACAACACCTCCCTGATCAGCTCTTGCATGCTGCATACACAATGGCTTTGCTAGCCTGACAGCAACTGTGCAGGAGTTTGGGCTACTGCAATTTACCAGTAACTTCGTATGCTACAAAGGGATCACTGTGCTGCTTCTGAATTACCTAGGGCTTCACACCAGTCAGCTGGCAAGATTTGTACGAGATCCATTTGGCCTCCATTGTGGTAAAGCCATTGGAATGACATCAGTGAGTATTTCCTAGTAATGTGTTGAAACTGCACACTGGAAGAGGAAATGTGTACTGCAAGTACAGCTCAAGTAAGGAACTCTTTTTGGAAGATATTCAGACTTGGAGAATTCAGAATAAGTGTAGAGAGACTGATTAATCTTCTGACACTGGAGACCATTGAATAGGTCGATGACTTAATACTTTTGTTGAGCTGAGACTGATGATTGCTTTGGAAAAAAAAACAAAACATAAAAACAAACAAAAACCAAACAACATCCATTCCCCCCCCCCCCCAAAAAAAAAAAAAAAACAACCACAAAACAAACAAACAAACAAACAAAAAAAAAAACAAAAAAAAACCACAAAAACATAACAAAAAGCCTATCTCAGCAGTGGGGTCTAACATTTTTGTTTTTCCCCTGTGTTGGATTGTTTGTTTTTACCTTGGACTGTTTCTGAACTGACTCTCATCTGGAAATTGAGTTGTAAGGTTGTTTTGTACCTTGGAGATCCTGTCGTGAGAAGGAATTTACCTTGTAACAAGGAAACATGTGCAGATAGGGAAACACAATGAAATTCTAAATCTTCTTTTGATGGATTTAATTATGAGTTTTCTTTAAGGAACCACACAGTAAGATAATCTTGGGATAAACAAACACTTAACTTACTTTTTTTTTTAACTGAGTTTGTTTTGATTTGATTGATTTTGGGTGACTATCCTTTTGCTGGAGGCTTTCATATTGTTTAGACTTGGCTTTCAAAAATGATTTGGGAAGGATTTTTTTCTCAGAGTATAGCAAGTACATTGTGTATATATTTGGGCTAACTTCTTTTCATGCATTTATCTTTTGTAGCTGTTGCTTCTGCAGTCTTTAGAATCACATTAAAGAAATGTATGTATGTGTGTTTGTGTGCAAATATGTGGGGTCTGGTTGTGTATGTGTCATTCTTACAAAGTGAACCTAAGTAGGGGCTCATGTGAACCAGCACTGTAATTTGCACAATGCCCTGTGGCAAAACAAGTTAGGTCTTTTTTCTGGCACACTGTCCACAAAGTTTCATATCGTTTTGTGTTTAGCATAAACAATTTCTATTGTATTTGTAAGTACTTTATTTAGGTACATCTGTGTCCAATACCTGCTGCCTCAGCATACTGATAGAGTTCGCAGTACTAGCTCTTACCTTACTCAGTACGGTTCATTTATTTGCAAGAACAAAGTGGAGAAATGGGCTTTGCTAAAGACAGCCAAGAAACAACAGATTCCCTGTGCAGTATTAGATGTGTTAATGATCCATTCAGTGTAACATTTAGCCACAACTAAAACTGAATGAATTAGAAAAAAGAAAAGGTAGTTCCCTTCAGTCCTGATAAATACAGCAAAGCCATTTGCATCATTCTTTTAGTTGTTATTGCAGACAACTTTAGTACTGAAATCAGGTAAGGATACCCAGTTAAACTACCATGGAAGCAGAGGTGTGAGGAACAGTGAGAGAAAGAAGAGACTGAGAGATCAGAACAAGAGTGGGGAGGAGCTGAAGGACACGTTTGTCTACTACTCCATTTGTTGCAAGTATTAGAAAACATGTTATGAATGAGGCAAGGACCTGAAGAAAAGTAAAGATGACTGGTTTTTGGCAGGACAAGTGAGCATCACCACAAAGAGCTGAAATTTAGCGTATCCAGGACATTATTCTGAACATGTCAGTTTAGTCCGGCTTCTTTCTTTGATAAGTCTATTCGCTAAATGTCTTCAGTAAGACTATTGATACTGTCTTTTTTTTTTTTTTTTTTCTTTTTTTTTTTTTCCCTGACTACTTAATGAAATTTTATTTTGAAGAGAGAGCTTAAAGCTGGAAAATCCTTACTGAAGGGTTATCAGTGTTTTATTGAAAATATGGAAAGATGCTTCAAATGAAGTCTTGCCAGGGTTTGCTCTGGCCTATGTTCTTTCAAATGCAAGTTCATTACTAACATGCATGATGGAACAGAGCTCACTTATTTAAAATGTGGAAATTTGTTTGGGTAAATTAGAAGTTTGGAGGAAAGGTCAGAATTCAAATCATGTTTCAAAATTAGGAGAGATGGCCCAAATCATCACAATGGAATTTGATAAGGAAAAGTCCCCAGTGCTCTATTTAGGAAGACAAAATTAAATTACAGATACACAATGGGAAATAATTGGTGATATAATAACTAAATCACAACAAATTGCCACAAATTTGGAGTTCCTCAGAGAATGTGGAGAAGAAAAGCTTGGTTGGCACAAAATGGGTTGTAACTGTCTCTGTGATTCTCCTGCAGAGAAGATCTCTCTTGGTTTGTAAGTTTTCATGCTCTTTCTGCAAGCAGAAAGACAGTAGTAGTTTAGAAACAGAGTAGAAAAGGTTAGAAACTGGGGTGTGTCATTTTAGCAGGAGAAGTCTGCAGAGACAATAGATCCCATGGTTAGAAATATCTCTTCCGTGGGAACATTATGATTGCATCCACCCTTGTTTGCTATCACCAGAGGGCAGGACACTCTTTGCTAAGCCTCCGTGACTGGAATGAGCAGGGATGCTTTCATGATCCTTTACAGCACACAGTTCCTTGTAATAGTGGACAAAGCTGTATGAGCAGTTTCTTCACCTCCATATAAACCAGACCAGTAGTATGTACATCTCCATGTTCATGTCTGTTCTCTGGAAGAGGGGAAGGAAAGGCAGAGTGGTTGTCATGAGAACAGTTAATTGAACTTTTTCTTTATGCTTCTTTTCCTTGGGATCACAGAAGGACCATTGATGAGAGTATGATGGGGGAGAGCCATGGGATGCTGTGGAAGTGTTGCTGTTCATTTCCCAAAGGCAATCTAGGCCAGTGTGTTCTTGGAAGAGAAATGCAAATGTGATGGATTTTCCTGTTTGGCATCATATAACTTATAAGACACAGGCAGAATACCAAGCTATAGCTTAAGTCCTGGGATACTCGTCTAATGATTTTCTTTTTACAACAGTCCTTTCCCAGTAAGCTGGGCAAATGCTATTAGACCTGTTCTGGGAGGTGTATCTTGGGCTGCAAATCCATCTGTGAAACCAGGCAAATAGTAGAGCAACTGAAAAGTCATCTCTGGCTTGACTAACGAACCTAAAAGACTTAATTTAAAATTAGGTTAGAGCATGCCTGCAAGAATTTCAATGACTGCAGTTTGGACGGAGAAAATGCTAGGATTTATTTGCAGGCTTATGGCCAAAGAGTTACACTTTTTTTTGGAATTCTCTGAAAATATAAAGCAAATATATGCAAGTTACTTGGAAATATATGTAACACAGACAGCTGAACCCTTCTTGGCTCCCTTCCCCTAAATGAGTCTATGTAGTCAGGAAAAAAAAAAAAAAAAAAAGAAATTTAAGTTTTTCTTCTTCTTGTGTGGACATTATTTACAGAGATGTTGCTCCCTAGTGGAGCTATAAACAAAAGAGATAGAGGTAGAGGATTCTTTTGCTATTTCTCATAACTGCAGAAGCAGAAGAATTTCTGCATTTGAGAAGAGGAAGTTATCTTGACTGGAGTTCAGCTGTTACATTCACCCATCTAAACTTACAGCTCCCTTTTTCGTTCACTCTGTACTTAGGGTTTTATGAGAGTATTCTCTCACATTCCTCCTAACACCCTCCTGCACACACTTTCACAGACTGTGTGACTTAGTGGTACAGCACTAGACAAGAATGGGGCTTAACATTAGCACTGACATTGTGTTATCTTGAAAATGTGGTCTTTCTATCTTCCACTTGAGATATTAATAAACTTCAAAAGCTACTTTCAATCTAAAATAAAAAGCTCCAGGGATATCCTTAAGTATGTCGACACTGCTGCTGCATCTTGATGATAATCTTATCATGCAAAGGTGGAAAAAAAGAAGCTGATCTATAAAACATGTGCAGCACAAGCCACTGTAATTTCAAATTACAGATGTCTGGATATTGACCCACGGATCATTTCAATTACTTGCTTTTGTAGATATGCATGATCTACCACAAGCCTACCACAGCTTGGTTCAGATAGTGGATAGGCAAGCAGAGGGAAATGTTTCCTTTAAACTGTTGACATGCTGTCTGATAAGTAAATGCTTAAATGATGTCATGTCGACTTGCTGTGATGTGATGGAAAGTAACAGCACAGACTGTGTATGCAACAGGAAAAGAGGCAGGGACATTTCTGTGATATCGTAATGCCCTCAGCAGGAAGTGTCGGTGCAGCGGGGCTGAATCGTCAGTGCTGGAGTTCATCCATTAACATTCCAGAGGGAAAGAGGGGACAGGCATTGAATGTGGCTAATTTGCAGAATTTGTGCACCTAAATTTCTGTGAAACTGTGGAGAAATTCAATAGAAAGAAGAACAATAGTGTGTTTAAATAATTAAACACACTTTCAGAAATAATTAGACCTTTTTGGGAAATTGCAGAAGACTGTTTTTGCCTTCATTCAAGGCTGTGTTTTAAGCCATGGTGCAAATGTGATGTGATGGGAATGCAAATGAGGATGAAATAAGCAATTCTCTTTTAAAACTTTGAGTGAAATTGTGTACCTACTTGAAGAAAAATTGAAATACTTTCTGATTTGTTTTTAAGTGGCCTATGCATAGACATGATTTAGGGTTAAAAGTCGCACCACTTCAGCCATTGCAACTGAAGGTCCAGTATGGTGCTGACGAAGGTTTATCTTAAATGCTGATAAAATTTCCAGTGGCCATTCCTGCCTTGGTTGATTGGAATTAGCCCATATTCCACATGACAGTTGGCCCTAATTAAGTAAGCAAGGGCTGATGAAGGTTCAATCACTTAATAATCACAGTAAAAGACCTACTCAGGTGCAGTGCAAAAGACAGTCCAGAGTTCAGAGATGTGAAAAAAGCCCTCATATAGTTTAAAGTTCTCAAAAAGTGTAGAAAAAAATGAAAGATATATTTAGAACAATGCTTGCACAAACTTATATAAATACACCCCCCCTCTGCTGATACGCATTTATATAATGAACCCTCTCATGTCTTCCTCCTTCCAGTTCAGCTGAGCCAGTTGCTGAAATGGGGCTGTTTCCAAGTGCAGACAGGGCTGAGGCATGTATTATGGACTAAAACACTCCATGCTGGTCTCCTGGGGCATATAAGCGTTTCAAAACCATTCATAACAACTGAGCCCAATCCTATGCTGCAGGGCAAATGACTCTGCATCAAATGGCCAGCACAAAGCAGCCAGCCACAGTGCATTATATTACCTCCAGCTGCTCCTCCCCTGTGCTGCTTGCGTAAGAAGTGTGGTCCAAAATTTTCTATGCCGAATCAGACCGTGAAAAACTTGGCACATCTATATCCTGAGCTATGTTTTGTGCTCTTTAACCACAGTGAAATATTCAGTCAAAAATCCGTGATTTCAGCTCAGAAAAGTACCTAGAAGCAGCTCATGTGCTTGTTTTGATTTCCTACTGGGTTACCCTCCCCCCAAACAGAAATCCTGATAAAGCCATAATTGTAATTGTACACAAATGGCTCTCCAATGCTGACCTCTTTCTCTAGAGCTCTCCTAAATGTTAATGTCAGGGCTAGAGATCTATAGTAGGCACTGTGACAGCAGGAAGAAATCTGGCAGTCTTACAGTGTCATTTTGTGGAAAATACATTGGAGCTGCTTCTGGAATAAATTTACATGAGAGCAAAGAGGAATTAAATAGAGACGAAAGCACAGATTTGCTTTCAATGATGTGGATGAGGAAGGCAATTGCACAGAATGTTTAGCTGCATGTCTCCCTTCTGTTATTGTGCTTCTGAGTGATCAGCAGATGTCACTGGTGATGGGTGACACGAAGCCTGTCTCCTTTCTCCAGATCAGAAAAGAAATGTTGCAGCATTTCTGTTCCTCAGTGGTTTGAGAGTGAGACAGCTAAATACCAGAAGTTTCACTGAAAATGGCCCTACATGTTCAGCTAATAACATGTACTTGTGTGTAGCTAATGCACTAGAAGATTGATACATCACAGTCAGATCTTTCTGCACTAAAATTGTCCCCAGAACATTTAAATGGACTACATGCACACATACATATGTATATATATGTACACACATACATACACATGTATATGTACGTATAAGTTTATATATGAATGCACAGGTTCTGAGAGGGAAGAAACATGCATCTCAGCAGGGCATCTTACTGCTGTTTACAAGCTTCTCCTTCTGCAGTCCTATGTCTTCTGAAATGTTCCAGACTGGTACAGGCATGGTGACCTCCACTTACAGACTAGAAAAAAATAACTTTTGACTTTGAGGATTAAAAAAGGACAAAATTGCTGTCTAGAAAAATAATTCCATTTTTTTCCTGGCAAAAAGCAAAATATTCATTGGTACAGTTGATTAAAGCAAATCTCAAAATCTCTGGGGGGTGGACACCAAAGCAACCTCTTGTATCATAGAATAGAAACTCCCACTAGTCTGATTCTGAAGAAACTAAAAGCTGGGTAAACATAAAAACTATGTCAAAGAAAGGAAAACATAAAAGTGAATGTACTTTCCAGAAACAGTGGAAAGCCAAAAAAACAGAGGCATCATGTCAGAAACAAAAGTGAAAGAAAAATAAAAGAAAAAAGAAAAAGAAAACATCTGTGCAAACAAATAGAAGTTTTTCAAACCAACTTTCATCCACATACATAACTGCTCTGCTGCTTATATAGAACAAAAGGAAACACCTAAATTATGGCTGGCATTAAACTCATGTTTCTGAATGTTTTGTAAGTTGCAGTGTGAAGGGACTCAAAGTATTACCATTTCATGTAGCACTCCTTGCAAAGCACTACATATTATCTCAGTTTTAAACATTTTGCAGTGCTATAAAATCCAAAAGCCAAAATATTTTTCTTTTGGTCAGCCTGCAGTGATGTGTAATGACAACAGACTCCACAGAGACAGATCTCAATGTACTGCTTCAGAAATACTTACAAGGATCTTGGCTTATTACTGTGTTTGTTTATTGCTGGACCTACTAACAGGTATGTAGCTGAGCTGAGACAAACCAGCATAAACATTCTGCAGAACAGGAGAGGTGCTGCTATGCAGCTGATTTTTGAATCTGTGACAAGTGCTAGTTACACAGAAAAAACATAGTTTTGGGGCTTGTTAGGATACATGGCAAAAAGAAAACCACAAATAAAAACAAAGAACACCACCAAAATAAACAAACAAACAAAAAACCCTGCAGGTGACTGGTTTGCAATTCTGCATTGAAACAGTGAGCACACACTGTTTCAGGGTTTTGTGCTGTTGTGGATCAATAGCCTCTGGATCTGAGAAATAATGACCATACTGAATTCAGGTTTACTCACATTAAGTCTTAGAAAGCACAGATAACTATTTTTTTTTTTTTTTTTAAACTAATGCCTTTGAGACTGCTGTCTGCTTTGTTTGGAAACAGTTTTGTTACTAGAGAGAAGCAAGGAACTGAAGGCAAAAATCTGAAATTAACTGTGCCTTAAATCAGTCCTCTAAATAGGGAAGAGTCTATTATTACTGGTAATGCTTTTACAGCCAGGGAAAATTTATGTGCATATAACACAGCTGCGCTGAAGTCCTTTCAAGGAGAGGATACATTGTTGTTTGGAGCAGAAAGCCTAGAAAATACAATGATCTAAGTCAAAACAATTAAAGACCATTCCAGTCTCTTTGTCCAAATTTTGATGTTAAGGTTAGCAGGTCCAAAGATAAATATTTCTGAGCTCTTGGAGGCAAAGTTAAAGAGAAATCTTATCTATTCACTAGAAGCTGCCACTACAAGCTTGGAAGTCAGTCTTTTAAGCTATTGCAGCCATTTTTTTTCACAGGACTTTAGCACCTTGCCTCAACATAGTAGCTTAGTGATAAAAAAAAAGAAGTTCCATTATGGCGATGTAAAAGTGACACTTTGCTAGCATATTTTTGCACCAGTATTGAGTGGGGAGGAAAAACACAATACCCTAAAATCAGAGATACTTCTAAAATTATACATAAGTGCTATCAAATCTACAAAAAATGATAGTGCAACAGGTCAGCTTAACAAAGCTTTTAACCAACAGACAACCTGCTTTTCAGGTCTTGCTGCCCTTGGTTTCTGCACAACTGGAATCCAGGTTTTCTATCATGGTGGAAAGAAAACAAAATCTAATGTTATGTCATGCTATACTGTGTTTTCTGGCATTGCTTTAGTACATTGTAAAATCCAGACATTCAAATATACAGAACTCAAGAACAGTAAAATAAATTAGATTGGCTGAATGTGAATACTCAGACAACCATGCAAACTATACAGAAGAGTGCAATTCTTGGACAACTCAAATAAATGTCCAGGCTATTCTAAACTTGGGAAAATAAAATAAATATCCAGGCTATTCTAAACTTGGGAAAATAAAATCAGTAAGGCTTTGAATGAAGAAAAATGAAGTTACAGGTTTATGATGCGTGGTTTTACAGAAGTGCCTTGTCACTGAGAACATAACCTTCACTTCAGTTAGGACTCTTGCAGCTTTTCATACAGAATTGTGGAGTCATTCATCATGTAAGGATTCTCCGGAGTCTCTTTGGTCCCTCTCCCTCTTCAAACCAATATCACAAGAAGCACTGCTAGCACACTGTCTTCAGGACTTTCTTTCTTTCTTCCAAAACTTGCAAGTTTGACTTTACCTTTCTCAAATTCATTCTTAGCAGTGCTAAAACATTGTTTCTGTTATCTTCTATTCAGCATGTAGTACTGATAGGATATCTATAAACAGCATCATTTATATGTGCTGTTACTCAGCTTAGCATTAGATTTATTTTTGTGTGCACTCTATACCTGGACCCCTTTTTGTGGTCTGAAAGCGGAGGATATGGACTCGATGATCTTGAGGTCTCTTCCAACCTAGAAATTCTGTGATATGAAAAATCTATTAGTTCTCTGGTTGCATATTCTCGCCTGGATTCATTCTTTTCTGGAAGAGAAGAGCGTCTGGGGAGCAGGCATGGATCTGCTGCTTCTTGCACCACAATGAATAATTGATTTACCTTTGTGATTCATATATCTTAAGAGAAAGCCTTAAGGGATGATGCAGGTTTTGGCCTTTCTTTAAGAACCTTTCTCCTTTTATTTCACCTTTTGCTCACTAAACCCAATGATGCTTTGAGAACCTTTCTTACTATTAGTCTCCAATCATAAGGCATGACAAATAAGTAGCAGAAAGCTCTTTTCTGTGGAAAATGTGCATTAAAATTGGTGTAGCTTTATTATTCTGAGTAATACACTTATACCATACTCATTACTATAGTATATGAATGCTTCCCAGTAGCATTTTAAAGAACATGACTAACATCTGTCACACACTCATCTACTCCTTGGGTGGGGCAGAGAAGCACTTCTGGTAAAGTTTCTGGTGTTTTTTTAACACATATGTTATGCATTACTGTTAGTGAGGGCAAGGTCAAAGAAATGTGCCTTGCATTTGAGAGGCGCTGAGGGCTGTGAATGTTCTTAGTTTCTTAGGAACCCACTCCACAACTGTAGATTGGCTTCTGAGATGATCTTTGCCCTTCTTGTAGAGCACAGCTACTAAATTTATTTTTACAAATAATTGCTTACTTTCTGAGGTTTGCTTTTTTTTTTGCTTTTTTTTTTTTTTTTTTTTATATATATATAGAGAGAGAGAGAGGTCTGTTTAGTAGTTTTCATGAGAGTCACAGAGCAGGAACTACTGGGTTGCTTCCACCTTCACAGAGGCAGTGTTTTTGTCTGGGAACAGGGGAGCAGTTCTTGCCAGTGGCCAGGGAAATGGTAGGTCATACAGACTGCCACAGGAACATGAAGCAACCAAATATGCGGTGTTATGGCAAGATCGCGAGAAAACTTAACTGGTAGCATAAAACAGTAATAGTGTTCTTCTACTACAGATAGCTCTTATATGGCAAAGAAGCAAGTATTAAATCATTATCATGAAAATTTAGGTGATTTTTATGGTTTTCTGCAACCTGGAGAGTCCTTACAAGAAAGACTATGAAGATAACTGTGATTCCAAATCATGGAATCAGGGAATATCCAGAGTTGAAAGGGCTCCACAAGGGTCATTGAGTCCAATTCCTGGCTCCACATGGGACCACCCCAAAAATCATAGAATCAGACCCTTTGTCTGAGAATGTAGTCCAAACACTTTTTAAACTCCATCAGGCTCAGTGCTGTGACCACTTCCCTGGGAGCCTGTCCCAGAGCCTGACCCCCCTCTGGGTGCAGAACCTTTCCCTAACCCCCAGCCTGACCCTCCCCTGTCCCAGCTCCATGCCGTTCCCTCGGGTCCTGTTGCTCAGCACCTGCCCCTCCGCTCCCCTCGTGAGGGAGCTGCAGGCTGCCATGAGGCCTCCCCTCAGCCTGCTCTTCTCAGGGATGAACAAACCAAGGGGCCTCAGCTGCTCCTCACACATCTTGCCCTCCAGACCCTTCACCATCTTCATAGTGCTCCTTTGAATACTATCTAATTGTTTTATGTTCTTTTATCCTGCGGTACCTAAAACTGCACAGAGTACTCGAGGTGAGGCCACAGCAGTGCAGAGCAGAGCAGGACAATCCCTTCCCTTGACCAGCTAGCAGTGCCGTGCCTGACGCACCCCAGGGTATGGTTGGCCCTTTTGGCTGCCAGGGCACGCAGCTGGCCAGTGTTCAACCTGCCATTGACCAGAACACCCAGATCCCTTTCTGCACGACTGCTCTCCAGCCTCTCATCCCACAGTCTGTATATACAGCTGGGATTGCCCTATAACCAGGGGCAGAATCTTGCTCTTGTTCTTGTTAAATTTAATGGGTTTGGTGATTTTCCAGCCCTCTAATTTGTCAAGATTTCTCTGTAAGACCTCTCCACCCTCAGGGGAGTCACCAGCTCCTCATAATTTAGTATTATCTTTGAATTTACTGCATTCAATCATGCATCCAGATCATCTATGAAAAACATTGAAAAGAACTGGCCCCAGAGTGGAGCCCATTGGAACTCTACCCTTTGAGCCTGACCGATCAGATAATTGTTCACCCATCATGATACGTATTTATCTACCTGTATGCTGGACATTTTGTCCAGAAGAATCTGATGTGAAAAATTATTGAAATTTTTGCTGAAATCCAAAAATATTACATCAGCTGGCTTCCCTTGGTCAACTAGGTGGGTGATCTCATCATAAAAGGCAATTAAGTTTGTTTAAAATGACTAAAAATTCTGGAAGGCTATGATAGACAAAGGTTGATGAAGTGTTATATGTTTCTGGTGGCATAAACAGTTGAAGGCATGTTCCAGCACTTTGTTTCAGATGTAGTTGCATAGGCAGCAGTACTGGGATATATTGTGTACTGCTGTTATTCAGAAGACATGCAGGAAAAATAAACACCGACTTACTGCAATTGTGTTCTCCTCTAGAAAGAGACAGAGTTTTCTTGCCAACCTGATATTAGTGTAGTTTAAGCATGACATTACCACACTCTTCAGTATTAGTGAGAAATCCTGAATTATTCAAATATAGACGTCTAAATGTTATATTTCTTATCTTGAGCTAATCACTTAGGCTCTTTACATACATCTCCACAAAGTGATTTATCTAACCCACAGATAAAATGAGTTGCTCTCAGGTTTCCCTCCTGGTTGATTATACAAAGGGAACCTAGAGTGACACTCTCATCTTTAGATATCTGTCATTCCTGTGTTTATGTTAGAGCAGATGAATCTCACCTGTATTTGTTCACTGGCTAACAAATGAAGTTCTAAAAAATCTTCAGAATGTGCTTTTGTTGTTTGTTCACTAGAAATTTCTTCTCTGCTGAGGCTCATCATGTGCTTTGTCCATGAAGCACTTCACCTTACTTTATACATAGAGACGTGACTGTATGAGTGAAAGGTAGCTCTCTGTGTAGTTACAGATTATTGGCATCTACATTATTATCCTCTAAATAGTCCATGAGAACTATAGTCCATGAGAATTGGTAGGAAAGGACAACTTGTCATATGGTACACCAAAATAATAGAAGCCAGATGAAAGTGAGGTTTCCCCATCAGGTTTTGGTGGCATCACTCCAGAAAGACTCAAAACATTTTAGTAAATTACCTTTTGCTCCTGTCATCTTTTTTAGCAAATTTCTCATAATCTCCATAAGACCATGTAGCTCACAGTCAAATGCTGAAGATAAGCCCCAGATGAGAAACCATCTTATGTGTTCTCTCTGCGGATAGAGGATCATCTGTGCTGCTAACAAGGCTCCATTCTGTGTTCTGGCACGATTTCAGATTGTTCCAAGTTTAGATTATGAGCATCAATTAGATGAAGTTGCAGTGGCCTTTGTTTAGTTACACTACAAGCTTACCCATGAATGGTGAGATAGGTTAGTGGGGGGAGTGCTAGTGTCCAGAAGTGGCTTCTCAAGGGTTAAAGTATGTGGTTTGGCGTTATTCCAAGCTGTCTTTAACAGGTTAGGAAATACATAGATTTACATGAATCTTAGGGCTGGACCTTCTTATGGTGAATGTGGTATTATGGTAATGTGGAATGTGGCAATACCATAAATTTCAGTGGAGGTGTGTAGAATGGATACTGTTTGCTAGCAAGTGTGTACCTCAGTGCAGCAAAGCTAACATGACTGTTCTCTTTGCACATGCAACCGACTTGGAAAATCTGTTATACTTCATTTTGTCTCTGTCAGTTCTTTTAAATACTGTCAACATTTTCCATGGCCAGTCTTCTTCCTGCACAGGGCATCAGAGAACCAAAAAGTACATGGTCAATAATGAGGAGCCATCTTTTTACTCTCCAAACAGCGTTCAGTGGTAATGAATCATCATTGTCTTCACCCCCACCCTGCAGATGGAATAAAGTTTACTTTTACTGTTCTTTGTTGGAGGGCAAGAATTTTGGTCAAGAGAACCTGGATGTCTGAGGTCTGGAATATATGAACACTGTAATGTAGATAGTGAAGATTATGATGCTTCGGTATTTAAATCTGGGTGATGTCAGTACTACAGATAACCTTTCAAAGTTTCACAGACAATGAGTTCTTTCACTTGCATTTCCTTGCAAAGCTTTTGTGACCTTCTTGACAAATTTATTGAAATCTTCAAAAGTGATACATATGAGTTATTTCACAGTAGATACTGGCAATATACTATGAGACTCTTGAGATATGACAGTGATCTATAGAACACCATGAACTTCATGAAAGTTAATCTTGCTTTCATTATTGGAAAATTATTTGCACTACTTTTGAGCAGCACAAAAAAAAAAAAAGAAAAAAAAAAGGGACATTAAAGCTTGTATTGAAGCAGCTCTTCTGAGCATGGGAAGGCCATGATTATAAGGGGATTCAGTTCCTGACATGTTTTCTTCTTGAACAGTCGGACTTTATCATCATGGTAGCAGAAATATACAGAAGTGGTGATCCCACTTAAGTCAAATTCTGTCATATATTTTAATTTTGACATTGACTTCCAGAGGTGAACTTCCTGGTTTTGTTGATGTTGATGTTTTTTGGCTTTCCCAACCTCTCCCCCATGGGAAATCTTTACTAAGGACTCATCTAGAGGACTGTGGAAAATGTCCAACAAAATCTGAAATCCTTATTACTCAGATCACGTTTATGATCAGCATACTGTTCAGGAGAACTCATTTCTGCTGGGGCTGTCACTTCACAGTGGAAATTTAAAAATAACTGTGGATTGATAGCATGAATGTATACATTTTTTATTTCCCCCCCTGTGAGGTCTGTTTCCTTACATTTTGAACCAAATTAGTTTCTATTGATATTGTTGCCTTTATTTGTATGAGGCATTTGCTGCACAAACCACTAGCAATTATTTCACATTTCCTTTGATCATAAATTTTGTTAGGCAGTTTAACTGCTATGAGTATTCAAATATAGTTTGCTTTAAAAGAGAACTAAAGATTTTCAGGTCCTTAACAAAATACTATGAAGCCAGTCATGTTTGAGACTTATCAGCTGATTTTTCTGTTCTAAATATAAATGATCTTTTGTGCTCCTAGCTTTTTAGTGTGTTCAGGCAAAGGCGGTGATTTATTTGCTGATAAATCTAGGATAATCCAATGTCATAGAGTATTGACTGCCTAAAAGATTTGATAATGGAATATTGAGCTTTTCAATTGCAGATCATTTAACATTTATCCTTGACCAGAGTAACTGCAGAAAACCCAGTATCTAAGTGGCCTTGCAGACTGTTTGACAACCCCAGTTTATAGCAAAACAGTCCCTTCCTCATTTGAGAGATATGAGCTTCTCCTCCAGAGCTGCTGATTGATATTTTACTGTAGTATGTCTTCTAAAGATTTTCAAATACATATAATATGCTTTCATTCTTCTGAGTTATTTGGGGTGAGTGGGAATGAGAAAGTATAAAAGTAAAACAAGACTAATGAAATGAGTTACGTTTAGTTCAGAAACTGCTGATTCTATTTCTCTGCAGTAGTACATTCTGCTGCTTAAATTTTGAGGCTTCCCTTGTTAGGTGATAATTTCAGTTCCATCAGTGTGTAGACTGTTGTGGGACTTTCTGATTGATTCACAAAAAAATGAGTATTCAAAATTCGTTACCTATTGAGTTTGGAGTCAGTTTCAGTTGCTTGCAATGACTTAACACATTTTAGGCCTTTTTTTTTTTTTTTTTTTTCTCTGTTTCAGTTTCTTGAAAAGCAGAAAAGGACTACTGACTACCTCAAGAAATGTCCTGAAATAATCCAAAATGAATGCCTATAGAATGCAAATTACACTTTTTCTGTCAGAGATGAACCTTTCAGACCATGTTCTAAGGCAGACACCCTAGCACTGTTTCTACCCATCTTCCCTTGAGACAGGTAAGGAAATCCATTTCCCACTTATCATATTTTTCATGAGCTCAGCAACTGCAGCATTACCTCAAATGCTGGCAAAGACTGCAGTGATCCTGAGTGATCCTGCATGAAGAACACCAAATCCAGTGGCATAGTAACACAAATGCAGAAGCACGCCTAAAAAACATCTTAGAACATTCTCTTAACTGAGGGAATATATATCAGTTTCTCAGCATACATTTTGTACTTCTTGTGCCCAGCCCAAGTCAAAAACTGTATGTCTGAAGGCTGAGAGCTCAAAATCCATGCATTTGTCTCCTCTAGCAGTATATTTCTCTTGCTTTGGATTTTACAATTTAGAATACAGAATGTAAACATTATAAAGAAAATGGAGAAAAGTGCATCTTACAAAGATTTAACTGTTTTTAACATGATTCTAGCTTTTCAGAATGAAACAGAATAAAACCTCTCTAAAGCACCAGCTTGAAAATATGTCTAAATCACTAAAAATGCAAAGGTTGGTATTTAGGCAACCATGATATTTTAAATATTAATCTATAAAATATATAGGTATTTAATTCTAAGAATCATGTGTCAGTCAACATCACACTGCAGGAAAGGGATCATTGGTTCAGTCAGCACCTCCTTGCAGTTTGATTTTCATCAGGAAACAGAACTGCAACTCTGAGTACAGTCCAGTGGGTTGTGGGGCCAAGTTTTTGTCCTGATTCTGTGGACAGCTTGCAGGATTTGTTCATGTATTTCTGTGTCTTTTCCTCACAGTTAACCTCTTTATTCATACAATATAGATAAATTACAATTACAATTACATTCATACAATATAGATAAATTACAAAGCTCCCTAGAAAAAGCCCAGGTGTCACAAAAGTAAAACTGCATCGAACATACAAGAAGAGGAAAAGGAAAAGCAACCAAATGTGTACAAGGTCTACAGCTACCTGCAGGATTCAGAAGTATGCTTTTAAATACTGTGTCTGGAAAGCTCAACAGCCAGCTTTTCAGAGGGTTAACGCGTGCTTTGATAAAATCTTTTGAAAATTCCATTCTTATGATGACAAAATGAAAAGTGAATTCTTTGGAAAATTTGGCTCCTTATAGCACAACTCTGAAGAAAAAAATATTCTCGTGGTAGCCATCACATTGTTTTCTGAGAACTGCCTTGTAGATCAGTTTCTTGGCTGACCTCGAGACGGGAGGTGTTTTCTTACTGTTGTCGTGAATGTAACACTCCTTGCAAGTTTTTTAGCTGAAGTTATTTTGGGAAATAGTGATTTTCTGAGCTTAAATGTGTCTCAAGTTTTCCTTTATTTTATGGGTAGCAGGGCATGTACTGCATAAAGCCTTATCTGGATTTTTGGCCGATAGTGTTGGGGTCAGGGTCTGGATGCTTCCTGGGCAGGCCTGCTGGGCAGGCTGCTCCACCATCACACTGAGGTGGGGGTTCTCCAGATTTTCCTTGCAACCACTTCTGATGTAAATGATCCATCTTCTCCAGAACCATCAGGAGTAGAAAGCTAGAGCCTTGCTTAGCACAGACTTTTGTGTTCATCATCCATGATGTACACAGTGAAAATATGTCTACTTTTCACAAGCAAGAAGTAGTATGCAATACAAATATTGTCGAACATGTAGCACAACTTTGAGTGGAAATAGGTTTATAGAAAAGCTGAAAACAGTGAAAGGAAGAATATGAGTTTGCCTTACCTATGACATTTATTCTTCCCTGAATATATTTTTTAAAGCTCAGGGTTGTGACCTCCTGCTTTCAGCCCATAAAAAAGCAATGGCTTTCAGTGACCTCTTTGGCCTTCATACACTTGGACAGCTTTCTGACCAAGCTGAAGAAATATATTGGAAGCAGAGAAAGCTTATTTAGAATCAGGAGGAAAGACACATCTGCTGTGTCTTCTTCTCCCACTATGCTGGGCAAGAGAGTGAGCTGTATTTTCTTGTGTGAAAACCCCTACCCCCTCCATCGATTGGATTCTACCATCATTTGTGGGCGAGGGGACTTGAACTGTTCCAAGTCAGTTAAATTACAGTGCTGTCAATCACTGGAGAATTGGACCCTGTGGGTGAACAGTTAAAAACAAAAAACAAGAAAACAAAAAAACGCATTGGTTACTTAAAATCAGCCAGTGCAGCTGTGGCAGAAGTCTGTTGTTTATATTTACACCTTTCAAAAAGGAGACTGTGTTTAGTGGTGTGTTGCTACAGCAGCATTTGGCTGCTTATTGCAACATGTAATTAGAGATTTTACAATTTAATGTGCCAGGCAGTGCATCCTCTCCACAGAATTTGTGAGGTGGTAATCACTTTTATTGCTGGAATTTCATTCACGGAAATAGTCAAAAAGCTCAAATAGCACTTGCAGAGAAGCTATCTAATCTCCCCCCAGGTTAGTATTCACAGCCATGAATTAATTGGGAGAATAAAAGGTAGAACTTTAACTACACTCCAGGTCCCATCTTGGTCCCTACATCTGTATGAGAAATGCAGTTTTAAAGTCATGTGCCTTTCTCCTGTTGAAATCAATGCTGAAAAGGGTCATTGGTTGGAGCATAATTAAAATTGGACTCTCAGAGGAAGATTTTTTTTCTTCATGTGGCTGTATAATTATGCATTAACTAGTTAGCTGTTGTGCTTGGGGCACTGAAAGCACAACGTGGTATGTATCTCTTCCCTGTATTTGCATGTGAAGGTCAGAGGATATTTTTGAAGCAGACCTCCTATTCAAAAATCCATAAATCCATGCTGCATTTTCATATATGGCATACTGTACAGCTGTGTGTCTACTACTAAAAATATCCAAGTAAGAGCAGTCAGTCCACTCCAGTAATCTGGAAACATGCCTCAAGAGAGGAGGGAAGGTATTTTCTCTCCTACTCTATCTTGCCTCCATAATGGCCATCCAAAAGTATAATAAAATAAATGGCTGACATCTCTGTATTTTTTTAGCTTGACAGTCAATAAATTTACCAGTGGTTGGCAGCTCAAAATATTGTAATACGAATGGTATTTTGGATTGCGTTGAGATTCAGCAATGTTCTAGATGGAGCGTGCAGCCCTGTTGGACCCACTCCCACAAAGGCTACAGCATGTCATTGTTGCTGGTCCTCCCTGCCATGCCCACAGGGCTCTGATGACGTTACTGCTGGGCTTCACACAAGCTAAAGCTCATAAAGCTGAAATTTTGCTTCATATTGTGGCGGTACACACAGTCAATGAGTTTCACAGATGTGGTGGGCCCTCTTGGTGCAGCCAGAGAGCTTAAGGAATCAGATTTTTTTCCAAGATAGAAAGTAACAAAGTGTTACATGAAACTTTTTTATTTTTTTAACTTTTTTTTTTTTTTAACTTTTTTTTTCAGGGTGGAGTTCTAGAGCCCAGACAGAGGGATGGAAGATGTTTATTTTAGGATACTATCCCAAGCCATGTGGACTGGAAGGAACTGGGCGATGATGGGAGGTGGGAAATGGGCTGCACTAATATGATGTAAACCAAAAAGACAAAGGCTCACTGTTGTTTTTAAAAGTTCAACACTGATGTTGTAACATTTTTTATTAAAGCATTATTGTAATTCATGATACTAATAAAAATCAAGAGGAAAGGAGAAAAAGAAATCTGAGAGAGAGAATGACTGCTTGTTTCAAGGAAGTATGGTTAGCTCAGCTCTTCCAAATTAGCAGCTGTGTAGAGTTTAATGCAGCTCCTTGTTGCATGAATGTATAGATGGTGTATATAATTATTACTAGATTTTAAAAGGGGCCAAATGTAAGAGGCAGATGTGGTACAGTTTCTGCATTTGCCATTTTTCTTTGGGAAAAAGGCATGGGGAGGCTGAACTGTCAAAATGGTACTGCAAGAAGACAGATACTGCTAAGCTGATATCCTCCTCTTCCTGACTGGTGCACCACTTTAGCGCCTCTCACACTGCATCTCATTCCTATGGGACTTTCGATAGGAATGAGGCAGGAGTGCTGTTATGTATGCCTTATATGAAATAGCTCTGCAAATACAGCAGAAGAAGTAGAATCATGTGCATAGACCACAGTGCAAGTGATCAGCTCAGCAATCAAGAGCACTCAGTTGCAGATGATCAGCATTTGGGCAAAATATTTTATTAGAATAAACCCTTCTGCTTCTGAAAATGCTCCTTTAAATTGCCTGAAGTTCTTTAGGTACCCTGCTGAATCGATTTGGCCTAAAACGATGAAAAAGAAAACAAAGCAAATCAAAGTTTAAATACAGAAAACAATCAATTTTTAAACTAAGTTTTATTGAAAACTAAAATAAACAATAATTAGCAATGTCATTCCGGTTGTTGAGTTGATCCTAAAGAAACTATGATTTCTGCTTCACCAAACTAATTCCATCTTGGATGACTGATAATATTTCACTGTTTCTACTACTTACTTTCTCTCTGTGAATTCCACTCTAGAGGAAAAGAGGGGAACTGAGGGATATTAAATGCCTTTATTCAGCTCTTCTGAAGCACGCTACCTTCATGCACAGAACAGCTGGAAGTCAGGGGAGCCAAGGGAAGTGATCACCCTTCCTTTCCCAGAAGCAAAGCTATTGCAGTCCCTTGGTGAGGACAAGAAACAAGTCTCTGCAGAAGTCTTGTTATAAAGCAGGTACTATAGTGTAAAGATCAAGTTACATATTTTGGTTTTGCTCTGTGTGGATAAACTTTTTCCCTCCTGGTAGGGTATGGTTTTACTGTACAGCTGCATTTATTTACATGCCTTCCTGGAACTGCAAAAAATTCTTTGCCCAGATTTATAGGTTGGTATGTATGCAGCGGTTTGGCTTCTACTGAAGTTTTCTTCACAAACCAAACCCAGTTCTTATTGGTACATGAGGTGTGTGTGGCAGCAGTGCTACCACCTGTGTTTTGTAGCCTAACCAGTACTTCAGCATTTCTTCTCTCTACCTCTCCCCTCCTACCAGCTGGGAACTGCAGATAGGCACAGGACTTGCACAGAAACAGGCAGTAAATCATCACATTGTTTCCTTAGACCCAGGCAATTAGCAGTGCTGGTTTTGAAGCAGGAGGACTAGCAACACAGTCTTCCAGACAGACTTTGTTTTTACAGAGGTAAGGCAAACCATCAGCTGCATAAGATGAAGTGTTGAGAAATTTAGCTGTGGGGAGAGAGAGAGAAGCAAAGATGACAAGGAATGAAGATGGGTCAAATTCCTGATTTTATAGAAGTGTTTGCTATAACAAGTTTTGGAGCAGCTTTTAGTTATTAAGTGGACATGGTTAAAATGCACACAGCTTTGTGTGTGGTTGCAGTTTCTTTAAAACTATGGTAAAGGCAACTCTAGAAAGAAGCAGTATTTGCTCAAGAATGCATTTTCTCTGATCTTAATGTTACATGTTCAGTTTCAGAGAAAAGTTCCTACGTCCGTGGCTTTCACTGTCAACAGTAGATGGGAAAACCTTCACCCAAACTTTTGGCTCTCCTTAGGTGAAGTTTCCTCCTGCTTCCTTTTTTTTTTTTTTTTTTTTTTCTGGTTTGTTTGTTTGTTTCTTTGAACCAAAAGGAGCTCTCACCCTCTCTCTTTCTTCCCTTCTCTTATCAGCCTAGAAGCTGACAAGAGATGGATAAAACTACAGGTTATTTCAAATAATAATTGGCATATTTTCAAGATATTGGTAATAAGGCAGATATACACAGCAATCCTGCAAACTGTCACACATTTTTAACTTCAATTTAATTTCTGGCTTCATCCTAATTTGAGAGCATCCTAATTAGGCAGTCAATAGCGACTGAGAAACAGTGGCCTGAATTTACTGAGGGTATAATTCTGAGTTTGGCTGTGGCTTGAGATCTATCTGAGTAAGATGAGTCTGAGAAACTCTGAGCTTTCTGTTCTCAAGGTCTTCCCTTAGCAACTTACAAATGTCACTGTTTATGACACTGGCAGCATTTAGAAGCTATAAAGCTATTGCCCTAGAAATCATTTTTATAATGTACAACCATTCAGTTTCAGACAGTGTAAATCAAAAAGAAAAACAGTTGAGTAAATTCTAGCTCTATCTTGAATAAATAAATGGCCTTTTTTGTTTTGTTTTGTTTTGCCAAATTCCGGGAGCTAAATTTCAGTCCAAGCAATTTTAGTTTCAGCTAACTCTCTCTGCCTGCAATTAGTGTGAACAGTTTACAAAAGGGGTTGAAATTATCTCAGAACCATTTCCTTCAATTTAGATTTAGCCATTTGTCTAGTGGATAAAAGGGCTCTGTTTCTGATGGGCTGACCTCCATTTATCAAGTGAATTTCTTGATCTTCTCGCAAATGTCAAACTGTATAAGAATGCTTTAAGAGAAACAAATGATGCAGCCAGTTGAACTAACTCAGGAAAATAAAATATCTGCCAGAATTGTTTCTCCCAGAATATGGGAGTGGCTGGAATACTCTGGGGCAACACCACAGAAGAGCATTTAAAGCCAGCAAGAAGAACAAATTTTTAAAGAAGCAGTTGCCAGAGTAGAAGGGGAACCCTGTGGTTTGATCAAGTCGCTTAGTGAAAATAAAAACAAAATACTTAATCTGTCTTTAAAATATATGAAGTGAATCAGCCTCTGTAAGTAACCTTGCTGAGCAGAGCTGTTAAATTACTGAGCATTCACTTAATGCTCCATCTCATCTTGTTTAATAGACTCATCCAAGGAAGCAAACGGGTAAGCAGGAGGATGGGCCATGTGCACGAGCAGTTCTTATAGTGCTCTGATGAGCTGTCTCAGAAATACCAGTGCAGAATTTCAGGCTTTAAACGATCACTATTTAACCCTTACATTATAGTGATACCCCAAATTATAAGCCTTATCTTAATTGCTTCCAGGTGCTAGATTTTCCACAAATAATTCATAAATGATTGTCCCTGCTCCAAAATAAGACTGTAAGAATGATGAACATTTTATAATAAGTAATGAAAATCTTTGAAACCCCTACCGTATCTAGTAAAATTAGCTGATCCAAATTCTGGATTTTTATTTTCAGGCCACCTGCCTGGACAGTATTCTAACTTTTTTTTTCTTTCTTTCCTTCCTTCCTTCCTTGTGTGTGCAGTTTTGTTTTTTTTTTTTTTTTTTTTTTTTTTTCCATTCTCTCTTCTGTCATTATTGACTTTATGTCTTTATAGTGTAGGAGTATCTCCTTCCCCATTTTGCTGAGCATAAAGGTAGATTTTAGCTTCAATAAGTGCAAATAGGCATTGCAGATTGATTGTAAGAAGTAGTCTGTTTTGTAGGACAAAAGAAATCCAAAGAACAGTATAATTTGTAATGGAACAGAACTGTGCTCTCTTTGAACTGTATGTATTGCATTTCACGTTCCCTTTATGGCCTTTCTCAAAGCATTAATAGAGGTTTCCTTTGGACTGAAGGGGTGTTTAACCTCTGCATTAGGAGTAAATTACTGAACTCCTGTGTAATCTTTCCCATTCACTGTCTTGAATGGCCAAATGAGTATAATGCTGAAGTAGGAATGCTTTAGTGAGAGTGCATTTAAGAAAGTCCTCTTTCAAGCAGTGGTACAGCAGGAAAAAAACAAAAACAAAACAAAACAAAAAACAGTTGTCACCCCCCCCCCCCCCACTCCAAAAATCTAGAGTATCCTTAGATCCTTTGTCAGTTAAAATTGAAAATAAAGGAAATGAATATTGATCCTGAATATTAATCTTTAATTGTCTAAAATGTAAGTGTCTGCATCTGAGCTAATCACCCAACTCTCTGTTAGTCAGGGGAAATCTGGTTAACATGGTCAACTGTGTTTAAGATCTGATTAATCAAATGTAGGTGGCTAATACAGGAATGTGATAAAAGACCTCCAATCTATAGAGGTCGATACTATTCGTTATATCTCATATCCTTAAAATATATGTTAAAAACACCCATATTTAGTCATGCAAAATCACCTTTTTTTGTGAGTTCTTGCTGAACAGTTTCTGGAAAATTTGAAGTTACACCATCTTAGCAAATGTTTCTGCATGTCTTCCTTTCAGGCAGCTTTATAAGCAGTAAATGTGCATATATAAATCCAAATATCTACCCACACAAAAACTCTCCTTTCCAGGAAACTATTGCGTTGGCTTCTGGTTATCACAAACATTAAATGCCTGCCCATGTGTTTCTCTCAGTTCTAGGCAAAGCACTGAGCAAAAGTGATTAACAGCAAGTAATTGTAATCCATCTAAGAGTAATTCTTTATCTGCCTTGCTGAGAATTAATCCTGCAAACATGAGATCTCTCCTTTGGTCTGGGTATCTCTGAGGCACCATGGGAATGGGATGTAGGAGAGTTTTGGTCGTCCTTCAAGAGCAGTGATAGTACTACTGACACCCTGAAATCAGAATATCGGAACAAATTTCTTTTGCTGCTCTGGTGAATGTTCTGATCTGCTTGTAATGTTGCAGCGGTCTCAGCCTGCTGTTTAAAAGCCACCAGGACACTTTTGGTTGATGGGTACAGGATTCTGTTTTAACTAGGTGGCAACATGCCCTTCTCTTTAGAAGGTGCAGAGTCCACTAGAGCTTCAAGCTGAAGCTGGAGGGTGCCTGACCTCTCCCTTGTACTGCCCTGGTACTACAGGAGGATGCTGCAGCTTCCTAGCTGGCTAGACATATGTATGTAAGGAAAGCACATAAATGCATACAATCTGCATATTTCTTTTTTCTTTCAACTACTTAAACATTTTACAGTTTAATCTCTATCACAGCAGGTTGATGTAGTATGTATAGAATTAAGATGAAAAAGAAATCTAAAATTAAGATTTTTAAATGGAAAACCATTTTAGTGAAGTTCACCTGATGATAACAGATATGGAGATTAAGTCTTTCATGTGATTCTGTCTAAGACAAGGGGCTGCCTGCAGTTGTTATATCTCCTTTTTTAGTCCAAAATACAATGGAAGAGATATGTTCCAGCCACAGGTTAGAATAGTGAAGTTATTCTAACAATGTGGATTTTAATTTGAGCAGTGGCTTCAGCCCTAGGGTGCCTGTTAGCTTCTGTTCCAGCCTCACTCCCTTGCTACTTTAGCCCAAGTTAGTCAAATTGTTTTAGGCAGCCTAAAATGAGAACATACTTTTTTTCTTTTTCTTTTTTTTTTTTTTTTTTGTGTGTGTGTGTGGAATAAACATCCCTAGTGTGAAACAACTAAAACTTACTGAATATCACTAAGATATTCGCAGTTTTTAGCCTCTAAATCTAGCTTTGAGAGTTGTAGCATTTGTGGACTTTTTTTTTTTTATTATTTTTTTTTTCTTCTATAGGAATATGACAAAGGAAAATGGAAACTCCCAGTAACCACTTCAAAAATGAGCTAGTAAGGAAATCCATTAACTGCTCTTCTTATCTCACTCCTTCGGAATCAGATATGTCCCTGGGAATTACTGTGCTGTGCATATAGCAGCAGTTCAATCACAGGAACTAGAAGACTGTAACAGGTAATATAGGTAATACTATACCAGAGTGAGAAAGGCAAAAATTGGGATGAAGTATTAAATCTACGTAATAATATCTATTATTATTACTGCCACTTAGCTCTCATATTAAGTCAGAAACTGCACAAATCAGAATTTTTATGCACTTACAGCCAGCCTATGGTGGTGTTGCTAAATGGAGTAATCCCCCTGTCCCTACTTTCATCTGTGTGTCCCCATGCCCTTCCTTATCTGGATATGAACAATTACCTAATTGCATGAAGATGCAGAAGGAAGATCTGATGTAGCTGAAAGGTTTTAGGTGGCAGAATGTATTTAGGTCTTGATTCTCAGCTGGATCTGAGCTGCTGTAGGTCATTGCACAACTGTGTGAATGGTGGTGCTGACAATAAGCAGGGGCTCAGCCCTATAGCTTGGGTTTAGGAGGAGAGTGAGAAACTTTTCACCTTTGGTAGGACTTTGGATTGGTTTAAGCCATCTACAAAAACGTACTTGTTAAATATGATTTGAGGGTAGAAGAGGGAAAACACCCATCATTTATGGTAAATGCATTTGTCACATATCTTTCAGAGGGATGGTTTAGAAGACATGGTGAAGAAGTGACTATTTCATCCTCTATTAACTGGAGATCCCCTGTTGCTGGGTCTCATGTCACTGCTGATCCAGAGATCATTTCTGCCTGAGTAGAATAACAATGAATGAAGCCTGATATTAAGGCTGTAGTCCTTCAGGTAGTTATTCTCGTATGTTGACATCCTGTGAACCTAAAATGTATTAAATAACTACATTTCTTCTCTAGCACAAATCAGACTATCAATGTACAGATATATAAACCTATATTTTTAAGTATGTGCCAGTGAGATAAGAGAGAAAGTGAATGAAAGTACGGAATCAAATGCTATTTACATTTTCCCCCATTTCTTTTGGGGCTGAAGAAAGGAAAGAATTTCTGAAAACATTTTCCAGTTCCATTAAAAACCCCAACCCACTATCCCACTTGTTATTTACCTACAAAAAGACATTGTAGTGTCTGGGTTCTGTGCTACTTACTTGTAGCCTGCTTAAGAAACTAGTCAGTAGACAGTCTGATCTGACTGTGACTGTGGGTCTCACGTAGTGTGATTAGACACAAGGCCAAAGACCTTCCAGAGATCCTCTGGATTATCAAAGGATAGGTGGCTGAAAGAGTAGGGACTCTTTTCATTCACTTGAGAGAAAAGCTGCAGCATGAGCTGTTATAAGGCATCAGAGAATCTGATGTCTGCTGGGAGGGTGCTTTCTGAATGCCACCACTTTGGGAAAAATTGAAGCGTGTCCTCACCTACCTGACACAAATCCGTGGGAAGAGAGCTTTCATTGGTTTCTCATAACTGCATCTCAATGTAATATCTTTTCTAGTTCTTAGGTGGCTTCTTTTGATGGGTGGAATAAATGTTACCACAACTGCTACCAACCTTGGTGTGAAAAGCTGTACAGATCACGAATTTTCATCTGACGTAGGTTCTTCAAGTGTCCTTGGGTTCTGGAAAGGACTTAAGTAGCATTTAGATGCAGGGCTAGGCTTACATCTGAACAAATAGACTTCAAATATATTTATTTATTTATTTATTTTTTCCTAGGAATTTTCTGAGCTCTCAGTTGGGTTGAAAGCATCTGTCCGGGTACCAACCAGAGCCACCGGCCCACTTGTGCAGGGGCGGAGGTGCGAGGCTGAGGCTGCAGTGGCCCCTAGCGGGGGAGGCTTTGTCATCGCGGAGCCTCTGTCGCAGGGGCTGTGCACAGCTTCTGCACAGGCACCTCCTGCCGAATGGGAGGTGACCTCAGAAGGGGAGAACCCCAGCTTGCTAGGTTTTCAATTTTCATTTGCCAGCTTTCAATTTTCCATCTGATTTTCAAATGTTGTTCAATAAAAATGTTGGTAGAAAGCTCTGTTGGAAAGTCACACCAATTTGTTCTACAGTATGACCTTGCACTTGTTTCCACATGCATTGTTGTTCCTCAAAAAAGTCTTAGCAGATTTTACAACCATGAATTAATGATATTTAGTAGATCTAAAAAATGCTACAAACTCATTTATTGGACAATATTGCCATTTAATCCCTGCCGGAATTGATCTTTCACAGTTCACTGAGGTATTCTTTTTGTCATAAGTAGCTGCCTATACAGAGACCAGGAATTTTTCCCTGAAGGAAGTAGGAGACATTCCTGATGATGCTGATGTGTCAAAAAATATAGGGCCCCCTGTCTTTCCTGTGCCTTGTGGTGCAGTGAGCCCAGGTACAGGAGAGGTGGTTGTTTTTCTTGCTATTTTCAACTCTTCTCTCTTGTGGCTGGAGCTGCTGCCTGAAGGCAGTTCCTTAGCTCAGGAGTGCTAATCCCTTACTGGCAATTCCAAACCATTAAAGAAGAAATATCCTAATTTGCAGGAGGGAAAACCTGTTGCCATCAGAATAATTAATTGCTGAATGGAAAATTATGGAAAATATATTCATTAGTAAGGATACCTTCATGTATCAGTTACCTAATTTTAGACTATTTGTATTTTCTGGGGTATGGCACATTTATAAATGTAGCTAAAACACATAGAATACAGAATATCAGAACTCATTGGTATGCTGGTTAAAAGCCAAAGTACCACACAGAAAAAGTAGGTTTTTGTACACAGGCAAAAAAAGTCTCTCAACTTGTTTTTCTTCTTAGTTATGAAACATTCATCACTAGATATAGAATTTTCTTTGAAGCACATTGTGCAAAATTTTTGGTGATTCCTGAACTCAATTTGTAGTCTATAGGGGTTGGAAAACATTCCTAACAAGAGAGAAATTTAGTTCCATTCAAAGAGAAACAGTGAAAAGGGCTGCTCAAAGTTTAGGTAGCTGTAGTGTTACCCCTTTAGGCATTTCTGTTAATAAAAACGTACTCGTGCTGCATTGCTTTCATTGCCAGGGCAGCCTCTCAGCGATGCTGCTCTGCTAAACACTTCTCTCCTCCTTACCAAGGATTTTATGCTTCCTCTTGGTTACCCTACTCAGAGCTGTAATGCCAACACACATAGCCCAGCTGTGGTCATGCAGAAGCTGTGTCATGTCTTCTGACTTGATCTGTGTCACTGGAAGTATTTCAGCTGAATTGAGTGAATATTGAGGCAGATTCTAAATACCCAGCAAAGTGTCTACCCCACAGGCATTTTAGCTATGTTCATATGGACTGAATGCTCACTAAAGCCTTAGGCAATAACATAAATACTCAGCAAGGAATAAGGGCAGATGCACAGGCAATTAGGATCAGTCTTATAAATATATTAATGTAATTTGTGGATTATACCAGTTTGTGAGAAATAGAAATACCAGTGAGAAAAAATATGTTAAAATACAACTGAGAAAATTACTACTAATAAAGGCTTTGGGAGAAAATATACAGTCTGAAAATAGATCAAGAGTTTAACATAAAAAATAAGTACATATACAAATAGTGAAACAGTCCAGATGGGAAAAGTTCAGATGAAGGGAAAACCAAAGATGCTACCTTGAAAGGAACTGGAGGTAACAGAGAAATCTAGAGTTGACACTGAAGAACAAACTAGGCATGACCTTACCTCTGATTTATGTATTATGTGGTATGGGAATAAAAGAAATGAGAATTACCTTTAGGCTATATAGAGATATGAGGGAGAAGTGAGAGTCCCTCTGTGTGTGTGACAAAACAGGACCTATTTCATCATGCTCTGAGCATCCTGTTACCAAAAATACATTACCAGAATGTGATCTGAAGAGAGCAAACCAGAAAAAATAGTGAACAAAGAGAACTGAGCATACCAAGCTTGACTGAATCATAATTAAATGAGTATCGTAATAATCTGTATTGAAAGGGTTAAGTGCTGAGAAGGAATGTGATGAGAAATAATGACATGAAATTAAAGAAAGAGAAATTAGATGTAATATTATGAATAATTTGAACTGAACAGACTGAGCAATTGTGGGTAAAAGAGAGATTTTGGCCAACGGCACCAGGGAAAACCCTCATTTTTACACATTTTTAATGTCCACAGAACAGAAGGAGTCAGGCTTTTAATGTCTCACTTAAAAAATGCATGCAGATGGTGTTTTTTCATGCATTTGAAAAATGAATTTCTACATTTTGATTATGTTGTCATTAGCAGTAGCCTTACTCAGTAATTAGGAAACTGGTTACTAGCATGTGTGAGAGAGATATATTGAGAAAGGAGGATGTTATCTCTTTGTTTCCACAGGGATATAATTAAATGCAACCAGCAACATCATGAAAACAGTAGAAGAAATTCAAACAATAACTATGTTAACTGGAAATGGCTTATTGTTCAGTGAAAAACAGCTGATCTCCATCAGAAACAGCCACTTTAATTGCCAGTGCTTACTGTGGCCAAGAAAGAAAAGGAAATTCCATAAGAAAAGGGTTTTCCCTTTACTAAATGCAGTCTCTTTCCTAGGTAAGTAGCTCTGAATTAACTCCAATTTGGACATGAAGCTCTATGTAACAGAGTATTCCAGGTGAGTTTTTCTTTCATTCCTGTGTTAAACTGCTTAAGATGGGAGAAAAAGCCAGATACCACAAAGCAGGCTGCGTGGCACTGGAGGAGAAGGTAAGAGCAGAGCAGAGGGCTGCAAGAGCCTTTTCTCTCTGGAAAGCAGCTGCTGCTCCAGGAGCGGCATGCTCATTCGGCAGCAGCCAAGAGTCAGGCCTGCCTGCTGCCCACTCTTTCCTCCGAACAACATTTTTGGTTCTCGGAATGAAAAAAAACCACAACAAAACAACAACAAAGTAAACACAACCTGAACCCTTTGGTGCTCTTGGAAAGGGAAACAATGGGTTCTTCTCAGTGAGAGCTTCATTCCAAGCCACAGATTGTGCATGCGCAATTTTTGTTATTGTCATTCTCAGCTTTAGGACTGTATGAATTTCACAGGAGGTGAGCACCTGTGTCTTTTACAGCCTGTGTTAAGTATTTAGTTATTGCTGAATATGCTCTGTATAAGTACATTAAAGGAGGCTGTAGCGAGGTGGGGGTTGGCCTGTTCTCCCATGTGCCTGGTGACAGGACGAGGGGGAATGGGCTAAAGTTACGCCAGGGGAGTTTTAGGTTAGATGTTAGGAAGAATTTCTTTACTGAAAGGGTTGTTAGGCACTGGAACGGGCTGCCCAGGGAGGTGGTGGAGTCACCATCCCTGGAAGTCTTCAAAAGACGTTTAGATGTAGAGCTTAGGGATATGGTTTAGTGGGGACTGTTAGTGTTAGGTTAGAGGTTGGACTCGATGATCTTGAGGTCTCTTCCAACCTAGAAATTCTGTGATTCTGTGATTCTGTGATCTCAAATGTACCAAAGCATGTACAGGGCTCTGCCCAGAAAACTTCTGTTCATCCAGGGGAGCTCCCAGCTCAGTAGGCTGGAGCTCCACAGCTTCTGATGGGACCTCTGTGGAGCCATGAGCATCCAGGCATGCCTGCAAAGACTGCTGCTATGAACAAGAAATCATCGAAGCATGCAATCTGCTGTCTTCACTACCTCTTACAGAATTACTGTGGTCCTTTCTGATCATCCTCATTGCTTTCTTGCAATCTTCCCTTTAATATATGAAAGAGCTGCTGACAAGGATCTCTGGACTTCCTACTGTAACCTTTTTACCTCTCAATACACCAAATCCCCTTAGTAGTTTTTTAATCTTTTTAATCAAATTCAAAAACCTGTCTTCACATTGTCTGGGCTATCTGTAATGTGACCCATGCATTTCTATTTTAATTTGCTTGAAAATCCTATTTCGTTCTGGCTTTCTATTATTGTCCTCATCCTTTCACCCTGCTCCTCCCTGCATCTACTTTTTCTACTTTTAGTTTCAGACTTTCTTTCTCATCAAAATCCATTTTTTTGTACTGATCAGTGGGATCTCTTCCCCTTAAAATCTTTCCTTTAATTGATCCCTTGTGTAGTTAACTGAGATTTTTCTATGCTTTTCCAGTTAAAGCCATTTTTATTGTGGGCTCCTTACAAACTCCATTCTCTGGGGAAAGATCTGGCTTTTCCTCCATTTCTGGGTTTAATACTGGTTTGGCTGCAATTCACTCAGGGGAAGAGGTCTTTGGCAGGCTGAAGTTTGGCCATAGGGAGGAAAAAAGGAGCAGACTGTGCCAAAGTATAAACAGAATGGTGGAATTTCCCAGCATTTTTCATGGGCTACTGGTTGGACCAAGAGCTAAATGTCTGAAATAAATCTTACAATACAGTCCACTCACCAAGACCACGTGTATCATCCGGATGCACATCGGTTCCTCTTTTGAAAAGCCTCAAGTAATTGCACTGCAGAAGAGCTTTGTTTTAGTTTGAACTTTTAACACTGCAGGGTTGGGAAGCAGAAGTCATCTGCTGTAAAATTGGCTGAGTGCTTTCCTTCACTGAGGAAATCAATGGTATTTTAAAAGTAAACTGCTCTGAACATAGGTGTTGCAGCATTAATCTTTTTTTTTTTCTTTTTTTTTTTTTTCTCAAGTTGCCACAGCAACATAAAATTTTCCTTTCCCCCACATTAGCTTCTCTAAAATACACTTCATAAATTGTCTCTGAAAAAAAACCCTCATATCATGCTGACAAATTGTGATGTTTGCTCTCTTAGCATTTGGTCTTCTGAGGAGTTAGGAATATTAGAGCAAGGCTACCTGATGTGCAAAGAATGCAGACTGTACAAATTTGGCCTTAAGTAATGGGATGGAGATGACAAGCTGAAGTTGAATTAGTTGCTATCTCTAGGCAGGAGAGGAGCTTAGAAAAACCTCCAAATAGTCTGGCACTACTCTGTAGAGCCTAGTGTGACTGGGGTTTAGGCAGCCTGCCCATTTTCTACATTCAGAAGACAATCACTGACCTATTGGATATGTTATAAGGCGATATGTTTTAAAAGAAGGTTTTCTTTCATGCTTTTCTCTTACACCTTTGCAAGAGTGGTAGCAGCTCCAGCAGGATTTGAATCAAATATCAAGGGCATATACATTATTCAATGAAAGAAAAAAATCTTTGAAAAGGTCAGGGTAAAGAGGAATTTGTCTTAGCCATCCTTTGTTGAAGGAGCTATTTCATTTAGAGTAAATGTTAAAATCATGTTAATTTGTGAGGTTTTGAAATCGATTCATAAGAGAAACAGTCCTGACTTGTTGATAAAAAATCCACATCTGTAAATAGTTCCATGTTTCTTAACAGGTTTTTTTTTTTTTTTTTTTTTTTTTTTTTTTCTGGTGCCCCTCATCATGGGGTAAATCTCTATAGGTGAGAATAATTCTGCACCTTGCCAGCTGATGGGTACAGATTTAGCTGTGATGGCTATATTCCACTATATTCCACAAAGTTAGGGTTCATCTGCATTCACACATGCCTGTGTACCTCACGAAGTGCAATGATTTTTTATTATTTAAGTGGGAGCATGGACTGTGTTGATGGTTGGGCCTCAGTGAACTTTTTTGCACATCTCTTTTTGCTAAGGACATTCTTCATGTTTTAAGAGGTTAAGTGAGAATGCCAGGGTGAAGAGAGGGAAAGGTGGGAAGGATCAAGGGAAGGTTTTGTGAAAGTAACAATTTTCATCTGTGAGAAGCTTATAGCAGCTTGTGTCTATTTTTGAACTGTATAAGTTGTAAATAAAGACTAACTTTGCCTTGAAAAGAGGTAGATATGCTGACTTGGAACAACAACAAAACCCATAAAACACACCAAATCACCTGTATAAAAAACTTGGCGAATAAAATTGACCTTCCCTGCTACTGCCGTCATTTCTGCTTACCTTCTAACCGTGTTGTACATTAGTACCTCTAGAAATAGTAAGGGCAGGGGAGGAAAGGTTGATTCTGTTCTCTCTGGTGATAAATAGAACACTTAATAGATGACAAATTAGGGAATATTGAATCTCTGGAGGCCTAATCAAATGTGAATCAAGTCAGACCCCAGTGAGCATGGGATAAAATGCCAGCTGGTGTATTGCCTTTCCATGCCAGCTGGTATTTCATCCTTTAATGCATTGTTATCAGTTTTAATACAGCTAATACTTGCATTAAAAAAAAAAAAAAAAAAAGAAAAAAAAAAAAGAAGCAACCTCAAACCACAGGTGTAAGTTTAATAAATGCTGTTCCTTGTGGAAAAGTACTATAATACTGAGTAGAAGTGGAATTGATAGACATTTAGCTATCCTAAAAAACTGAAGAGACAATTACAACACCAGTCTGGCACCTGAGTTTCTGTGGAAAGTTTATGCCTGTGCCATAATGAGTCAATTTTGGTCCAAAATGGAAGCACGAGTCTGTAGTCTGGATGGAGAAATTCTATTAAGCAACTATTTTCTATATTTGTTTTCCCCAAGGGAAATAAATTTCAAGATATTTATGATTTTCATATATTACTGTATCATTTTGGCTTACTTAATGCTATGGAAAAATTGGTATGATGTTGGGTAATACATGTATATCTTGTATAAAAACCCTAAACCCATGGGCATGCACTTGAATAAATGCATGCCCGATCATTCAGTATAAAACTCACCTAACTCCTTTTCTTTTGGTATTTTGTTGTGATGTATGAAAACAATTGTGCTACATGTGCAATATTTATAAAGGAAATCAAAACTGTCATTTATTGTAAAAGCAGCTAAACAGTCCTGTGGAAATAAAAGCACATATTGTGCCAGTTTCAAGAACAATAGAAATGAAGAAAGTTTTTCTTTAAAATCTGTTATAAAAACCAGTATCGGACCTTAGTGAGACATTTTCCTCATTCCTTTCAACACAAACTGAGTTATAGTTTGCTTCTCTAAGTATGAGATTTTTGATGAAACCATTCCAGCTTTTCTTTTCTACACCATGGTAAATTATTTCAGAACTGCTTCTTTACATGGAACTGTACAGTTGTCTGCTCTGTTCTAAAAGTATTCTAAATCTGAGGTATCAATTTTACATCCCCTGAAGCCATCTCTAAGCCACATAGAACTTCACAGAAGTTAATGGGTTTGACCTAGAATTTCAGGAGTCAAGAGGGGAAAATGAGTATCATTAGAAAATCTTGAAAAATGCATATTTCATTTCAGAACAATGAAAACATTTTTATTGTTTTGGATCTGGTTAGAAAGGGAAAGAATTATGAATACATTTTAGTGATTTTTGGGACCTTTTCATTTTTTCCAGCATTTAAAAATGTTTTATTCTGTTAATAAGAAATAAATTATCAAATGAACTTATAAAAAGGTTTTACAAATGCACTTATAAAAGGTTTGACTACTCATTCACATAGGTCCCTTACTCTTCCATCTGAGGGAGGGCTTATTTAGAGGGCTGTGTTGCTTATTTCTTACTTGCTAATAATGTGATTTGCATTGCTCACCACAAACAGGATGCAATCCTGGCACCTTTCAAGTCAGTATCTGAAAATTTCACTGACACATCTAAGTGGCATAATCAGAAAAGCTAGTATAAATGGCAAAACTATTCCTCACTGAAGGCCAAATCAAAAGAAGTATTTTTACATCTATTAGAAGTACAGAATGTGAATAATGTCTCCCTTCAAGGATCACCTGGTGCTTTGACAATCATTAATTTCACAAGCTCATATAACTCACTGGCTACAGTTCTTCTGGCCAACACCACAAAAAGCATACTTTTCACAGATGCACTCTTCAAAAAAGTGAAATTAAATATATTGCACTCAAAGAGACAATGCTACATAAAACATCGATGTTGCTACAAAACGATGGTCTCAAAATAACAGCATATTTTTAAATTCCAGGAAAATAATTTCTGACTTTCCTTCATGCGTGTGTTCATAGGACAAATACATTAACTTTGGACAGTGCAGCATGTGGGGCTTCACAGGCACTTTGTAAGTATGGCTTGACATGCTGACGTGCCTTTTGGCAAGCATCTTGAGAGAGAAGCTAAAAAAAAAAAATAGAGTAGGTTGTCTAAGTAATTTCTGGCTTACTACAATGTTCTTTAAAATGATATTAAAGTGATGCAATGATACAGTATTGTATAAGTATAGTTTCTTGTTGTCTGATGTCATCTTAAAATTTCTCAGGGGAAAAAAAAGAGTGTGAATGAGATAGTGAGACAGCACCAGAGCACCATGTGTTTTTACAACACAGCATCCATTATACATGAGTAAAATAGCAGTTGCTCAGCTGCAATCATGGTAGGCATGAGTGCTTCTCTTATAAACTCATATTTCATTTATTCATTTAATTTTTCATTCCAAGACCCTGAGCCTCCACACATTTCTGTGCAAGTATAACCATGCACCTGAATGGTTACGGTGACTTTAGACAGGATTATGCACATGAAGAAATTTAAGCATGAGGACAGAGTGTTTACAGGAATGAGGCCAAAAGCTGTAGATAGTTGAGCTGGGAAAGTTGGCAACAGTAGAGTAATGTAAACATTTAAATGCAGAAACAGAAATGCAGAGTACAACATTCCTTTCTATATCCCTTTGGCAATTCCTGACTTCCTTTCCCTTTTTCATGCTGCAAACTAAATACTGGATGAAAGTTTTGGTCCTTATTCATGGATAGCGGGAAAAATACTGCCATTACTTGCAAAGACACTTTGATGCATTCTTGTCTTTCTTGTCCAGATAAATTGTGTATTTATTCATAAAAATACTTTTTTTCTATGCAAGTAAGTTTATCTAGTTCATGTGTTAGAAGAATGAGGATTAGCCTGCTGTTTCACATTCTTTATCTCTCACCATCAATCAAAAAGTATATTAAAAAACATACAAGGAGCCCAGCATCTCAAACTGTACAACTCACCTTGCCACCAGCTGATTGCAGATGGATGCTATGTGCCACTGCATTCACTTGGCCTCCCCTGTGTTCATTTGCGTTAACAAGTAATAATGATGTTAAGACTAACTTGGCAAGATCATTCTTTCCACAATTTATGGGATAGCTGTTTATTAAAAGAGAGATGGACTATTTTGTGTTATTATTAAATTTTGAAGCCCCCAACACTGTCAGGCAAACAACAGATGCTCAGTGAGCAGCATTTGGTAGGTTGGGACTTTCTCTGTTGCACTGGAGTTCTGCTTTTGCCCATCCTGGTAGAGTGGAAACCTCTGAAAGTACCAGAGTCCTACGTTGTTACAGTCAACTTAATTGCTGGAACATGTGTTTGGTTTCAGATCAATTGTTATCAGGAGTAAGTGTCATGAGAAAATTGATATACATGACAATTTATTTCCTCAGACATCTGTAAAATGCTACACGCTTTGCAGATTGAGATGTAACATTTGGCTCACATTAGTACTGGAAAGCCAAGGTGTAACAAGCATCGGTTCAGTTGTTCAATAATAATTTTTTCCATGCAATGAATCCTCCTTATCTTTCATTAACTGCCAATCAGGCCTTCCAGCTGCCATGTGCCAAAAAATATTCTTGGTTATTAGCATTAACGCTACCATTAAAGCTCAGACTGAGACACGAAGGAAAGTGCTCTTTCCCAGAAAAAATACATTTTTGCTTCTGTCTGCTGGAAAAAACATTTGAGAAATTGTACTTATATCTCTGTGATATATCTCTAAGATCTGTGAAGTGCTGTGAGAGTGATCAGACTAAAGCTTAATAAGCAAAAGGCTGCTACACACAATACAATGCAATATGAAGTGCTAATGCTTATCCTATAGAAAGAGATGATAGTTTGGCACATAGTGTATATCTTACAATCTGATCAATACTCCAGCAGAAGTGCTTATTTAACATACATGTATTTTGATAGGACTTAGTGTGAAGGAAAGCTTTACTGTGCAATTACTTTCTGATAGGGTTCAAGTGGTTTTAACTTTTACAAACTGCTTCCCTTATTGGTGAAAAAAGAGGAGGCTGGAGACAGAGAACAAATAACAGATCATGTAAGAAGACATTCCTATCTCCCCTACCTCCTGTTTGCTGTGGGTGTTTCTCTCTCCCTGTATCAGACATGCACATTAGCATCAGTGCATAGGAAGTTAGGCACATCACAGTGATTTGATCTGAAGTGTTGAGTACTACAGCTCGGGATACACGCTAGATCGAGGCTCTGGCAGGAGTGAGATGTGGCTGAAACAGGAGATGTTTCACCTCTATCACCCCATGGAGGGGGGATGCCACGCTGTACTCACAAGCTTGAAGCAGTGGGATTATGAGATATGTTTGGAGGCATCCTGATATCTGCTGAACACTGAAGTGGTGCCTGGCCCCAGCCCCACAACCAGCCTCCAGCTGCCTCGCTCCTGGCTGGCTGGCTTGTTCCTGTTGATACCTTGCTCCCTGCCTCCACTTCCCACTCCTTGACCGACTCTGAAGACAATCTGTAAAGGGCTGCTGAAGCTGGGACAGATCTTCTTCTGTGTGAGAGACAGGAAAGGTTAAGACTCAACCCTCAACCCTGCAGGGGAGCCCATGAAACATCACTTAAAATAAAGCGTGGGGTAACCTAACCGTTCACACGCAAAATGAAAGTAAGGCTGAGCTAATCTTTTCTTTTGGTCAATTATGTTTCTCCAAGGTAGAATAATTAGAATTGGCATTTCTGTGACTATGTGGGAGGAAACTGATAAATTTCTTGGAACACAAAGTTCTGATTTATTGTCATATTGCATTAACCAACTCAATTTTTTGAAACACAGAAAGAGGGGTGCAATTACTCTGGGTGTAAAAAAAAATAAGGTAGTGGCGGTAATAGGAGATGTTTTTGTTATGAATTTCTCTGACAGTTCAGTTTTCTGTTGTTAGTACTGAGTTGAGAAGAGGAGGGGCAGAGAGGGGAGAAACTTACGTGTGAGTGTCCCTTATAAATCTCAAATAGTTGTCTTTATGTTGATTTTTGTGTTTAACAAACTGCCTCATTCATCAGAGCTCTGCAGTGAGAATAGGAGGGGAAAATCATTTAACAAACACAAGGGAGGATCAGAATCAATGACAACACACAAGAGGAAAATGATTGCTGACTGCTTTTATGCCTGAAGTTTCTAGTTTCCTTTGACTTTGGGAAATTTGAACCAAAATCACATAGTGTTGTGCACTATTTTGTGGAGCTTCTGAACCTCCTTTACTTCCTTTATGCCAGGACTTTAAAAACTGGGAAGGGTGGGGAGATGCAACATTTTAGAAAAGCTTGGAAAGATTTTAAACCTGCCTTTATAGGCTTGTTCTCAATGAGTTATTTCCACAACATGGCTCTTTGAGCAGAGCAGAGCATAAATAGCACTGTCTTGTGCATTAGTAGTCACTTTAAATGCCAAGACCAAAGTTCAGCTTCCCAGGGTCTTTACTGGGCAGCTGATTACATCATTAAAATGCTCAGTGTGAAACAGGAACATGTATTTCCTTCTACACCAGAGACGTAACTGATTGAGAACATTGCTATAGATCATCAAATGCTTTTAGTTTGGTATGAGTTTTAGTAGGTAAATAAGGAGGAAATTCAAAATTACAGGTTTCTAAAATGTGAAGCTTCAGTAGAAGCTTCAGATGGGATTAATAATGCCAAACACCTGCAAAATAGATTCATCATCTGAGCTGATCTTCTCTGTATCTCTATAGAGAAGAGAGTGAAAGAGGCTTTCTTAGGGCTCAGCACTGAAATAAGTCAAAATGTGGAAGTACCTTCTTGTCTCCATTGATTATTGAAAGAGCCTGAGTTAATTAGTTCAGTCAATGCTATAGACATATTTTTTTTGGCCAAATGAATACCTCCTGAGGTATCAATAATAGAAGTAGCTTTACATTTCAAAAGCAAGAATTGACAAATCTATGACAAAGCAGTGACTAATAAAACAAGACTCAATACTATTCATCAAATATTAGCTAACAGTCAGGACTGTAATTTTAAGTATGAGCAAATATTACAAACAGGGACAATTAAGCAGTGCTAAAATTTTTAAACAGATTTACTGAAAAGACCAGGTGGAGCTGGTTCTGAATGAAATAGTTTATTATTTTTAAAAATGGAAAGTAAATTTCACAAAGATGTTCCAAGTGATGTGTATGATTTTGCCAGGGTTTTGTTGTATGACAACGCTAACTTCATGTAAAAAAAAATCCCAATTTTCTGCATTGACTCACAAGGGTGAAACAATAAATACACACTCAAGCTATGTTATAAAGCAAATCCACTTCCCTAGAGTGGAAAAACTCATATATATATTTAGCTTCTTATCTATTTTTAGAAAATTTGGAGATTTAAAAACAAAAAAGCCATCATGAAACCTCCATAGAGCCTAGTTTGACTTCACTGGGTAATTAAAAGCAGAAGAGGTGACTCACTTGCTCATTTCCCCTTTACATCTGATTATTTTTAAGGATCTTGTCACGGGTTATTGTACTGTTGTCACCCATTGGAGTTGCACTTGAGGATGGGACTGCTTGGCTGTGGGCAGACCTTGGAGCTGAGAGGCTGCTGGGGAGAGGGGCAAGGGGCATCCGTTCTATGGAATCACTGTGGCATATGGCATGGGACCAGACAGGTCTTGTCTTCTTGTGACACTGACGCCAATGGAAAATGTGTAGCAGTCCCTCAATCATCCTTTATGGTGGAGTTCCCACGTGCTGCATATGAGTGGGAAGCAGCCAATGCATTCACACACAGGATTGCTCCCATACGTTAAGGAGCACTTGTTGGGGCTCTTTGTGTCAGGGACTTATTTGTTATGCTTCTGTCTTAAGAATTTATAGAGGGCTGCAATTATAAGATGATTGAGCACTTCACAAGCTTTGTTTGTCATAAAACCTGTCTAGCAGATGACAAATGGAGGAACAGTGAGTTAAGGCTGAGATCACAGTGGACTGTGGCTAGTGAAGTGATAGACAGTGCCTGATCTGAACGTTAAGGCACCATTTCAGCCTTCTTAGGTTTTACCCTCTCTCTGGAACCCAACCTCTTGTCTTTTAAGAGCTTCTGTAATATACAGAGAAAAATGCCAACAATAATAAATGTTTGGAACAGTACTATTATTTAAAAAAGGAATGTATGCACTGCCAAATGATATGTAAAGACTATCTTTTCTCTGTACATAACTGCATGCGTGTGCGGTTCTTGTACAAAAAGGGAAATAGATTTTCTCTGCCAATCCTCCTTGCCATTCTGCTCTGTGTGAAATACAAAGGCCCATTTATAAGTCTGTTAACTCACACACTGTCCTTAGGGAAAGACTATGCTATGCAGCATAGGAAAAGGTACCCAGGGGAATCTTACAATGAATAACGATAATAAATAAATACTGGTAAATCAATGACAATGCAGGCAGATAAACACAATATAATTCACAATGTAGCATCTGAAATTAATATCGCATAGATTATTCAGTGATTAGTTGTGAAAAGCATACAGATTTTTGAAGTGTCACTTGTGGATTAGTTGAGAACAGGAAAAAATTGCTAAATTTGTCAGGAACTCTCAACACGGCTAATAATTCAGTCACCTCCAGCTGTAAGATGTCCTAGAAACTGTAATAGAAATCAAAAGCTTCAATTTTATTTAAGGATTCACAAAATGGAGTGTCTGGGAAAGCAACAGTGAATTTGCAAAGGATCAGGCAGTCTCAGCTTATAGATCCATCATTTGGGTTGAATGTATGCAGTAATTTGGCAGTAAGTATCCTTGTCTCACTGAGAGGTTTGGTCAGAAGTGAATCCACACTGCAGAGGCTGAAGTTCAGATTAACACCAATTTCAAACATTATTAAGCATATATACCCCAACACATGGTAAGGGAAAAAGGTAAAAGAAAGCTTTATGTGATATAATGGGAATACACAGCCATGCTTAATATACTTTGCTTATAATGTTCACAGCCTTGGTGAAAGTGGGGGATCTTAATAAATGGGGATTTGCATAGACCTTAAGGGCCAAATTCTGCAGCCATTTAGGTTATTTCTTATTCATCAAATTCAATACAAGGTTGTTAGGGTAATTGAAAGAAGACTTGGCCGTAGGTATTTAGACTGTGATACAAAGGATATTAAGTGAGAACTATGGATATTTTTTTCTCTTTAATTCCCAAAGCAATGAAGTTTTGTATTATAAAAGCCAGCCTCAGTTCTCAGGATGTCCTACTGAACAGTAACATATTGGACAGTATATGTTAAATATTTCAAGTATTTAAAAATCTTTGTTTTTATAGAATCATAGAAAGGTTTGGATTGGAAGGACCCTAAAGACCATCTAATTCCAACCCCCTGCCATAGGCAGGGATGCCACCTACTAGATCAGGTTGCCCATGGCCTTGTCCAACCTGGTCTTGAACACCTCCAGAGATGGGACGTCCTCTGAGCCTTCTCTTCTCCAGGCTGAACAACACCAACTCAGGAGCAACTCCTATGCTTTTTTAGTCTCTGGGTGCATTAGGTCTGGAGAACTGCCTTGCATGATGTCCCAGCTAAGGCACGGCAGCTGCTGCATGGACACCAGCACAAACTGGGCTGTCATGGCACCAGCTACTGTCCTGCAGCCAACACATTTGCCTTCCAAGCCACCACACTATTTATTTACTCCATCTGACCTGTCTGACAACCCTTAGTTCTATCTGTGACAGAGAACTAACAGAGTTCCCACAGGGAATTAAGTTCCTTGGCCCTTTTGCCAAACTTTTGCCTATTTTGGGGCAAAGAAATAAAGAAGCAACTTCTGCTGCATGACAATCGTATAAGGTTAAGAAGACTGCCCAGGAAACTTTTGGGTTAGTAGGAATCAGTCTTCAGCTTTCACAGAAGTTGGCTGTATGTATAATTAACATCACATCTGGTCACCTCAAACCAACAAGCTGGCTGTGTGACATTAAGACTCCATGAGAAAGAATTCCACATTTTTGTGCTCACGTATCTTTATATCCAAAGTCTAGCACAGATGATGTCCCTATTTTTTTTTCTTTTCTTAAAATAACAATTAAAAAAAAAAAAAGATGGTCTGTAATAGAGAGCAGTAAATTCTATTTGTTGCTGTATTAACATTGGTGGGTACTTTTCTTTGGTCACTGTGTTCTCTTAGGGTTTCTGCCATGTGTATGAGCTTTACAGTAGGCTATAACTGTAGTAAGACTATAATAGAATTATCACGTGAATTGCACTTTCACCGGGCTAGAAACTGTGCCAAAATATTGCATTTCCAAGAAATGGCTGAACTAGAAACAGACAACATACTCACCTAATCCAAGATCCAGAAGAAAACTACTAGTTGTGTTAAGTTTATGAAGGGTGTTCTTGAGGCTTCATCAGCAAATGTCTTGCATGGTAAGCTGTGAGTGAGTATGGCAGGTAAATGAACAAAATGATGGCACTTCTCTATACAATGACACTTATTCAGGCCGTGAGATTCATGTGATGCTGTTTGCTGTTTCTAATCTTGTCCAACCAAAAAGAGAGCACACTTAATTATGAAAGAACTTAAATTTGAAACTTTTCTCTAAACAACCGAATGAAATCGTTTTACAAGGAATTTTTATTTATTTATTTGTTTTTGGATGGGGTGGGAGTGGGGATTCAGAGAACCACTGTCCTTTCCTTTGGGAACCATATCCTAGATGCATGACAAACTCAATCATATCGGATCTTTTTTCTGAAAGGTGGCTTTTGGAGTTATGGGAGGAGAGTTAAACAGTGGCATAGACTTGAAAATGGCATGTCATAATAAGTACTTGGAAATATTAATTGGATTTGTGTGACTATTTTGTTTTTTTACAGCTCATTTGAGCAGGGTATCTGTTGAAGTACACATCAGCAATAAAATCTTCAATACTATTTGAACACCTTGCCACCTGATACAAAATCATTAAAAATTAATAAAGGAGTTGGATACAGACTCTGAAGGGAATAAAATCAGTTATACTATTTTGTAGTTCTACAGATTTATGTAAGGAGCGTGAAGGACTTGCAAACAATAACTAGCTTTCACTGTATTGTTAGTACACCTACTAGTCCTATTTACAGGTGTAAACACAGACAAAGGGAATAAATAACCAGTTCTCTTTTTCTATCAGTTTCATAGGCTGGGAAGAAAGCAAAGAAGGCAATTTGGTTTCCAGCACTCATTGGTTTGATTTTTGTCTGGGCCAAAGACAAAGATGAACCAATCTCCCTAAGGGCAGCACCATCCAGCTCTGCAGCTGAAGATGGCATGGCCAAACTGAACATATACAGTTATGGTCCACTTTACAATTTCAGCCTCCTCTTAATGACACCATTCCCTCTGATGTTATGCTGTGCACTTGTTATGATTCCCTAATATAGCTTATACACACAGCAGCCCTTAACAATTTGCCTGAGGTCAGTCAACAAGTCAATTGAAGAGGTGGAAAAATCAGCGCTTTTGATTTCCTCTCTCCCTTCTTCCACCAACTATCAGACTATCATAAAACAGACTGTTTCAGGCATTTTGCGGGGGAAGGGGAACATGACAGCTTCCTTTTCAGACATCAGAAAATACTTTAAAGAATTGGTTTCTCTAGCAACAGGAACAGGAGAAAAAAGCTCTCATAAGTTTTTTCCCACCTACTCATTTTTTTTTTTTTTAAATGTGGTAAAGCAGATGGCTTGGATAAAGCAGGTACTACAGATTCTGATTTATTGACTGTAGACAGAAATATAAATACAGAAGTGTGTGCACTCTGTTATGCTCTGTGTCATAGTAAGACTTAATGACTTCAGAGTTCATACTTCTTTTAAGTTCTATGCATCTATATTGACAAACACCATTATTTATTGCTGGGAAACAGTGATGGCAGAGCTTGTTGTGTGGGGAAAACAAAATCTGGGCAGCAAATACTTCTCATATCCTCTGTCTTTGCTGATGGTAATGCTGGCTCCAGGAAGCCCCAGTTTACAACTTTGACAGTCATACAGTTTATTGACCTGGCCAAAAACTTTCTGTTAAGGTGTTGTAAATTGGTCAGTACTGCAGATACATAACATCAGAGGAAGCAACCTTTGCCTTTGCCATCAAAATTAAAAATGTGCAAGTTGATCTCTGCTTAGGGATGATAGGAAGGCGATTATTCTTTTTATGACTGTACTTGGTCCATGGCTAAAACAGGGAAGTAATCCCTATATTTCTTTCTGTCACAACTTTGAATGTCACATGGACAGAAAACAAAAAGGTTCTCTTTAATAAAATGCTGAGGACAACAAGATCCTTTTCTGCTGAGGTTACTGATAGTGGTACAGGATAGACAATAATCTTGTCTGTGCTACAGTAACTCAGCTAGTGCTTCCAGGTTGCAAGAATAACCTTAGACTTACATGCTTTAATTTGATGCCTTTTTTGGGGCTTGAGGCACTAGGTATGTTGGACAGCACATACAGAAAATTGGTTGGGAGAAGTGTTGATATTGGTATCTATTGGTTTTCAAGATTCAGTTTCCATCATTTATGGTTTGCATATTTGCAAGTCAAATAATGCCAACACCCTTAGGCAATTTTTGATAACAGCAGTGTTACCAGCCTCTTTGCAACAGACCTACTGGGAGAACAGTAAGGGTGAAGAAGAGGACATACAGGAATATAAAGTTATTTTTCTGGCTTGTTGGTGCAGTACCACATTCTGGTTTTCCAGACTTCAACTTGCTTGTTATGAGACGACTATGCTGCAGATGCTGGATGTGGTCATGGCTGGTGAACTTCAGAGTGACAACAGACACTTTCTCAGGAAGCTACATGAAATTCCAGCAGATCTACTGGGTCAGCATTTCAGCCTATCCCACGCTGGTCACAGGTGTGTGGGCATTTGCCAGTGTCCAAATCGCAAGAACAAAGGTAATCAGTTAGCAGATACTTCAGTGTGAATAGATGGGTTATTTGGCCTGTTGAGATAGATGCAAATTTTCAACATTTTGCTGTCTTCAAAAGGCTGTTGGGGAGTCTGCATGCATGGAGTTTTTGCTCTTGCCCTTGCCCAGGCAGTGCAGCCCATGCTCACAGGCTCTTTCCAGAACGTTTTTCTGGAAGAAAAGACATAAAAAAAAAAAAGACATTAGAGAGTGTCCAAACGAGGACTATGAAGATGGTGAAGGGTCTAGAGGAGAAGACATGAGGAACAGCTGAGGTCCCTTGGCTTGCTCATCCCCGAGCAGAGCAGGCTGAGGGGAGGCCTCATGGCGGCCTGCAGCTCCCTCACGAGGGGAGCGGAGGGGCAGGCGCTGAGCTCTGCTCTCTGGGGACAGCGACAGGACCCGAGGGAACGGCATGGAGCTGGGACAGGGGAGGGTCAGGCTGGGGGTTAGGGAAAGGTTCTGCACCCAGAGGGTGGTCGGGCACTGGGACAGGCTCCCAGGGAAGTGGTCACAGCACTGAGCCTGACAGAGTTCAAGGAGAGTTTGGACAATGCTCTCAGACACATGGTCTGATTTTTGTGTGGTCCTGTCTGGAGCCAGGAATTGGATCCGATGGTCCTTGTGGATTCCTTCCAACTCAGGATATTCTATGATTCTATGATCAAAGAAAATTTAATGAAATATTTTCATGCAATCATTTAAGCATATGACCAGTCTACTCATGGAGCATATTTTACTTTTCAGTCTTAATACAACTTCCCTGATGAATTTTAAGGGCAGAGGTAATATCTCACATGGTGTTATTTCTTACTGAAAAATACTGAAGCTTAACAAACATGGAAGACTTTTTTTGAGGTTGCGAAGTCCCAAAGTCTTTCACCATGTCAGGCTTGTCTTGAGAAACTTCTATAAATTATATTCCCACTGGGTAAAGCTATATCTTTTGTAGAAGTTCAAGCTTACTGAAGTCAGGAACAGTGACTATGTGTTAGAAGTAAAACTAAGGCTAAAGGAAAGTTGAGACAACAATGAAATAATCTGAAATGGTAATTTCAAACTCTTGTGTTATTATTCATTCCCTACAAAGTATTTTATTAAAAATGCACGTAATGTTCTCCCTTAAAGCTTTCAATTATATATATATTTTATTTATATTTATATTTATATTTATATTTATATTTATATTTATATTTATATTTATATTTATATTTATATTTATATTTATATTTATATTTATATATCAATTATATATATATATATATATAATCCTAATTATCTTTTAGAAAGCTTGAAAGCTCTAATATCAGGACAGCAACTTGGTTGGAGCAAGAATGTGTGAAGAGGGGGTCTCAGAAATAATTTCTGATTTCTGGTGGAAGGAGCTGTGTCTGAGACATGAGAGACAGAGTGGCACAAGTGAAGTTATTTCTCCAAACTAGTGAGGATGGGACTAGCATTGTCCCAGAAGGGACAGAGATTTTGTTGGTGTTTGTATTTCAGAAATTATTTTTCCTAAAACCTTCTATACTCATGCTTCCCCCAGATGTTTATCTTTCTGCTCTCTCTCCAGTCATTGTTGGTATCCATGAGGTTTGATATCTGGACAAAAAAAAAGGGGGGGGGGGGGGTGAAGAGGGGAAGGACGCACACGACTACACTGCTAAAAAGCAACAACCAAAAAAAGAGGATGCTGGATCAAACCTCGTCCCCCAATGGGAACAGAACACCCCTGTGCCAGACTGGTTCCTTCAACACACATTTGCCTTGCAAAGAGCAGCATGAGAGCTTCAAACCTGAGCTTAGGAGAAAGCTGAATAGTTCAGGAGGTTTTTACACACAGCTTCCTCCGCCTTCCTACTACCCTTTTCCATCTTTATTTTTTGTGTCCCTCTTCCCTGTCCTCTGCTCTCTCCACTGCAATTTCCAGCTGCTATTCTTAAATGTACTGAGAACCTGTAAGGATGATAAATATATATATTTTTTATGTTGCTTCATGTGCATCCTGACAAAACGATCCACTGTCCCTCAATGAACTGCAACAGTGCATTGGCAAGGGTTATTGCTCTAAGTGGTGCAACAATTTTCTGCAAGGCATGCCAGGCTAGTGCTTCCCTGGCTCTTCATAGCTGGAAGAACAGAGAGAGTGGGTGGCATTGTGCCTCTGTAAAATGCTAGGACACCCATGACACTTGTCCCTCATATCCCATTTTCTTTTATCCCTGTAGATATGCACAAAGTTCACAACTTTAAAGTCTGAGAGTATCTGATACTTCTGAATCACTGGTATGATGTAACCTATTTATTTCCTAATGGCACTCAGCCACCATTTGTGTCCACAGAAATTAATTGAAATAGCATGGCATGGCTGAAATCCTGTGCTTAGTACTTGCAAAAACATGACTGCAAAATATGCCATACAAGTTAAGGTGGAATGCATCTAAGGCAGATAATAAAATGACGTGAAAGCTGTAGTGTCCAAAGAAGGTAAAGCTATGAGGTAGACAGTAACCAAGATGTATCTGGCATTCATCTTACTTTACATTCTTCCCCATGGCCTGACACTTACACTTCTGTGTGACTGATGTGAAACCTTCTGTATGAAGGTTTTCTAGTGTGAATGTCTGTGTAAAACCTGGGTTCAAAGGGAATGCTTGCAAGGTGGGCTGGGAGGCTGTGACGGTCCCTGGTGGGTGCTGGAGGTCTTCAGACTCATGTATGGGCACTGTGATGCGGACAGAGCCCTCTACCACAGTCAATGTTTTCACTATGGGGCATGAAGCTGCGAAATGGCAGCTCCTCTGATATGATGATTTCTGGTGTTCACTAAAAAATAAATAAAACTGGATAAATACCACAACTTACAATTTTTTAAGCAAACAGTGAAACTCCAACATTCGCACAAACAGTTCACCATTTCATATGCTCCTCTGCAAACTTCTGGGGTTGGTATGAGCAGAACCAGGTGTCCACGCTGCTCAGGCTGTTTCTGTCCTTCCTGTCTGCTCTGCATCTGACTGGGTTTTTGTGATCCTTTCAGGTTCTTTTTCACCTCTGTTGATAGTGGTCCTGATTTCCTGGACTCCCACCAACCTTGGGAGCTGAAGCTGTGTATGCTTCTCCTTACTGCTGTGGGACTAAATTCTGGTCAATGCCTTGTAACACTGACATATGGTATAACCATTGCTTGTTACTATGGACTTTCATAGAGAGGACATCTGAACCATTTTTTATTTTTATTTTTTCTTTCTGCTTTGGTGTTATAAACTGCATTTGTTGTTTCAATGTGAAGCAGCTATTCCATTGTGATGACTTTCAAAAATGTCTTTGAGATAACAGTAAATCCCCAGGAATCCCCAAACCTTCATTTCTTCTCCTTCCCCCACAAAAAGATCTTTACTCTGCAGAAGAGATTCAGAACACAACTGCACAATACCAACACATGCATTGTGGAGAAATTATGCCTGAGGGAATTTTATAAAGCCACACTAGAAATGGTGCAAACATGACATCCTGAGACTCAGGAAAATGTTTGTTTAGCTGCTTGTGAACACAACTTATCTCAGGACAAGAAATAATCAGTGTGATTTTTAATATTAAAAAAAATAATATATATATATATATACATGTATTTGTCAGGGAGTATTCATATATATGCAGTCATTATGATACACACTAAATGCAACAATAATTTATTTCCTGATAGAGAAATTCAAATAGACTTAATCTTTCGGAAGTAAAACCAGAAATCAAGTATATGCTAAATGATTAAAAAAAGGACAAAAGCCATCTGCTGCAATTCTACAGCATATTATTTTCCCACTAGTCATTTCTCCTGCAAAGAAATCTATTGAAATGTATGTGAAAATGTTATGTCAGACACTCTAAGAAAACAAACATAGAAGTCCTAGAATATAAATCATATCCCAAGAGAGACAAATCAACTTATCTTGCAAGTAACATGTGGAAATCCAATACATCTGTATGAATTAAAAGGGTTTGTTAAGATGTTGGTAGTTTACAGTTACAATAATAATGCTGGCTAATTGTGTTTTGAAGAGCTTTTTAATAGTCAGAAAAAGAAGGAAACCACTTTAAAACATCCTCTACTTGAAAACTAATTGTTTTTATAAAATGTAACTTACATTAGCTGCAACTACATCTGTCATTGGCATTTTTGTGGTTTTACCAAGTTTTAAAAAGTATATATTTAATCTTTTCTTTTTCCTGCTGCAGCATCAAATACCCACAAACATAGCTGGAGGAACCGGCTGACTAATTACTTAGTGAAAGCAATAAAACAGTGTACAGATAGAATACAATCAAATGAACAGAGTGAGCAGCTTTAAATTGGGACTGTTTTTATTTAAGTTAATTTGCATTTGGCTTTTTTTATGAAGTGCACCAAGTACAGTATGTTCAGACAATATCATTCTAAAGCAGACAATGGCTTTTTAATAATTCACACTCTAGAAGAGCTCAGGACCAAATCTGACCCTTTTTCTTTTTTTTTTCAGATTAGAGATATAGTTCATGGACTCTACATACCTGCTAGCCAATCACCCCTTTCTGCTTTCTGAAAAGGAGGCTTTATAGTAAAAGGATGGTAGGAGAGTACTTAACAGGAAATATTAGAAATGCATTGTTTACTTCACTTGAAATGTGTTTTTAATTTGATCTCTCAATGAAATAATGCACATACAATTGTACTTGTAACTTTAATATTCATCAGATAACTTCAGTTGTGGATGAAGTAGGTGGTTTCTGTCAATTTATATATTAAAAAAATCTGCAGTCATGTCATGGAAAAGGGATAAATTACCTACATCAGTGAGGAAAGGCATCAGTTTGCATTCAACAACAGTTCTTTCCTTTTGGTTTGCCAGCTACCTAACAACATGCTCATCATGGCTGTCTGGCCAGTGCATATGTGCCATGGTCCAAGATCACAGAATCACAGAATCACAGAATTTCTAGGCTGGAAGAGACCTCAAGATAATCGAGTCCAACCTCTGACCTAACACTAACAGTCCCCACTAAACCATATCCCTAAGCTCTACATCTAAACATCTTTTAAAGACTTCCAGGGATAGTGACTCCACCACTTCCCTGGGCAGCCTGTTCCAATGCCTCACAACCCTTTCGGTAAAGAAGTTCTTCCTAACATCCATCCTAAACCTCCCCTGGTGCAACTTTAGCCCATTCCCCCTCGTCCTGTCACCAGGCACGTGAGAGAACAGGCCAACCCCCACCTCGCTACAGCCTCCTTTAAGGTACCTGTAAAGCGCAATAAGGTCACCCCTGAGCCTCCTTTTCTCCAGGCTGAACAAGCCCAGCTCCCTCAGCCGCTCCTCGTAGGATTTGTTCTCCAGGCCTCTCACCAGCTTCATCGCCCTTCTCTGGACTTGCTCAAGCACCTCGATGTCCTTCTTGTAGCGAGGGGCCCAGAACTGAACACAGTACTCGAGGTGCGGATGTGGTGCAGTGTACCTTCTGTTCAAATAGGGAAGGAGACTGAGAAGACGATGGGTGGAGAAGTTAAGAGGGCACTTAGGGGAACACTTGGGTGCACAGAACAGCACACACCTGTAGTAGAGCTGCTACTTATAACACAGCTTGCTTTTGCTGCAAATTATGCTTTCAGATGGTATCATAGTGGTATTTCTTCTACTGTGAATGTATATGGAGAGATTCACTGCACCACCCATCTAAGGTTTAGTCTTCTAATCTAATCAAGTTATCTGGATCCTTCTGTTTCAATGAAGATGGGTAAGGATTGTACTTCTGTGAGGTCATTCATGATGGGTGAAATGAATAGTGTTCTGAAGAAACTACTCTCCGCCCTAATCATAGAGGACATCTATATGATTGTTTTAGATTTGAGAATTTTGGACAGCTGAATTTAGCTGGCATAATTGTGCTATCAAATATTTTAGCTACTGATGAGCATCTTCTGTTCTCACTCAATATGGTTGGAAACAGAAGCTCCCCACACTTGCAAGAAGGCAACCAAAGGACCTTGACCTTTTGCCATCTTTCCTTAAAAAAGGCAAAAAGCCTCCTAGACATCTAGTGAATATTTACAAGGAAACATAATGATGACAGATCATCATATTTTATTTCTATGCTGCTTACACTGCCAGAAATTACAATGTGGGAGAGCTTTAGTAGTTAAATTAGGAGTTCACATGGTTGGCTGAAAATTAAACAGCCAGTCTTGTAAATGGAGATAGGATTCTCGTGGGGTCCTGTTCCACATATTTTTCTATTTTCCATAAAGAGGCTGAACACTGAGATGATAAAGTTTGCTGATAATAGAAAAGTATTAGCAGTCATAAAATACTAGGACAGTCAAATACAAAGGTTATTCAGAGAGTAACAAAAGTATAATAGCATGCAATGAATAGCATGTATAGCATAAAGATCAATGAAAGGACAGATAAAATTAAAAGTCTGTAAGTCTGAAAGAAAAGTGTGTAGATAATCATTGAACAAACTCAGAAATGGGCCCAGTTTCTACTCATATGGGGACAGTCCTAGAAGGACTTTTAGGCTTGAGATAAGGCAACTCTAAGGGGAACAGAGGGTAAATAAGCAATAGCGTTTCACTTTGTGTTATAGAAGAAAATATTGTTATGTCTCTGGAGACAGAGCTAAAGAAAATGCCTATTTTGCTGAGCAAGTCTAATGAAGCTGTGAAAGTGTTCCACAGGATCCATGGAGGCCAAAGTCACAAATTGGTTAAAGCATCTGTTGAACATAACATGCCCAACACAGGCTTAGCTCCCAAAGTCACTCAGACATTGACTGCTGAAAGCTGAAGGGCTACATCCCGAACATCCTGGCCTTCTTGTTTGATGCACACTACTTACTCACTGCTGTTTGCCACCAGAGACAAGCCACCAGACGAGGCAAAGCTTTGGTCTGATCTGCTCAGCCATCCTTACACTTTGCACATTAATAGAGTTGGAAGCATCATGCAGCAAAGACATCAGCTACCAAGAACCATTTGCAACAACTGTACTGTGACTCACCAGAAGCACGTCACCAGTCTTCAACATTTATTATTATAACCTGTGTCAGATTTCCCAGATTGAGTACCCAAGTTACTGAAGGCGAAGGCAGTACCGCCTGGGGAAGCAAACAAACAAACCTGAACATCTGAAAATCCACAGGATAAATAGATTCAGGGATACTTTAGCTTTCACCTCTGCAAGCTAAGTAACAGATTTTTATGGATAATAAACTTAGTAGCAGAGTGGGTGTTTATATAAGCCCCAGGAACCTCTGTGAATGGGAACATATCCTTGCAAATGTTAGAAATGACAAATAATGTAAAAATCTATTCTGCCTTTTAAATTTTCAGCTATTTAATCAATAGCTATTTTCCTCTTTCTGTATTTGGCACTGAATTGCCAGATTCACTTTCTAGTACAAAATTATAATGGAAAGCCTTATGATCAATACCATATTGTCTAAATTGTGAGATTGTTTTGCTACACCTAGTGATCACATCATGTGCCTATGGTCCCATTATTAGACATCATACTGCTATAGCTGCATCTTAAGTTTTCTAAGTTTGAATTTCTTTCCAATTTTATATATTGTAGGCAGAATGAAACAACACAAAAAGGATGAAACGATTGATCAAGCACATAAATGTGATTGGCAGTGTGCTACAGTCTTTCTCCTCCATGGATTTTTCAAAAAAGTACATAATTCCCTCAAAGTCTAAGTACTCACTGGTTTTAGTAGCCCTGGGGTAGATAAGAGTAGTGAGGCAATCAGAGGTCTGAAGATACGTAGAGTGGATGCTGGAGATTCTGGAAAATTCCTGGTAAGAAATAGGGGTAAATGCTCCTTTTATCTATCTATCTATCTATCTATCTATCTATCTATCTATCTATCTATCTATCTATCTATCTAATCTACCTATCTATTTTTAAGAATAAGAATGAGAATACCTTGCAGAAGACTCTGTTGTTTCTTTCCTCACTAGATATTGTATAGGTACCTGTGTGTGGCATGTCTGATGGGGCTCCTAACAGCTGGGCCCAGTCTTATTCACATACTTTCAAAAGTTCTTTACATACTTACATACTACTTCTTTAGTAGTGGGGTGTTTTTGTAGGTATATTAAATTGCAGGAAGGAGGATATAAATATGAGTTGATGCATTGCATATGTATTCACAGTGACAAGATGATGTGCATTTACAGAGTGGCTGCAAAAATTCAACTTCGGTTCTGATAATTATATCTGCACCCATGAAGAAGTTCTAATAACAGGGTAGAATTTTCCATCCTGTTTTCAAAGAAAAATAGAGAGCAGGATGACATGCAGCTTGTAAAGGCCTGGAAAATATTTTTAAAAAGATTGTCCAAGCAACAGTGACAGTGTAGCAGTAACCATATTCCTGCTGTGTAATCTGAATTTCTGTCTGGGATCACTGTATGCATCTTCACAAATGACACATAATAAGCCATTTGGCTTGGTATTGCTCAAACATGCAAGTTGTTTTACTGAAGGCAGTATTACTTGACACATTTCTATGATGTTTAAAATATATGTCTGTATTTTTTAGTTTTTAACATCTCCATTGGTAGCATCTGTAAGAAAATGTAGCAATCTTTCATCTCTGTTATGTGTACTAATATATCTTTTCTTAATTGACACAGTCAAAATTCAATAACTGAAGCATCTCTGCCTTTATGAAATTTTAAAATATGATGAGTAAGGCAACTTTAATTGGGACTGTGAGCACATAATATATCTAAAACTCTCTAGGCTCTGGAAAGTGAGCTGTCCACATTCAGATGCCAGCCTCTGTCTTTCCTGTGTGACTGCATGGGTCAGATGGCTGAGAAGGAGACAGAAAATTGTGTTCTGCTCTGTATTCTTCTATGGACCTGCTTTGCCCCCAGGGCTGCTCACTTTCTTCCTACCTACTATGCCATTTACATTGAATATAAATCCAACCCTCCACTTCTGTTTTTTTTTTTTTTTTTTTTTTTTGTTTTGGTTTGTTTTTGTTTCTGTTTTTGAGGAGGAGATAGTCTGTGACCTTTGGGAGAACCATTTTCTCCTAGGCATTTGGACAGGGTCTGAGATGTTGAGGCTATATTCTGAGATGGAATTTCTTAGTGATAATGCAGATATTGGCAGATAAACGTTGTGAGTGATGGCACAGCATAGCTGGATTCTGTTCCCAGCCTTTTACATCTTCCCCTGTCACTTAGCATCAAGACAACCGCATAGGGGGGATCAGCATTTTTTCACCAGATACTTAAATCAGACTGCTAAAGCTGTATTTCAGCTTGGAAGCCTACGTTGTGTTTCTAAGACACTTAGCTGTTTTTGAAAATTCTCAGTGCCTACTCTGTGATGAGCTGTAACCTGACCAAAGTATCTCATAAAAGTGTAATATTATTCTTTAATGATACTCACAAACTTCAATGCCTCTTTTCCTTGCACTTTAAATTCCTACCATTTTTATTTGATTTCAAAGTTTCTAATAAAAAAGCCCATTACTAATAATGGTCCCTTGAAGCATTCAGCTTCAGATTTCACCCAGCTACAGTCTGGCATTGTTAGGGATTTGGAGTGCTGCTGAGTAACAGTACAAAGTGCATTTCTCAGCATCAAATGTCTGAGAGCATCTGATAGGGCTCAAAAAAGAGGGAATGGGAACAAGTGAGATTGTTTTAATTCAATTACTCTTAAGGGCAGAATCAATGCAAGCATCCTTTTTGCCAAGACAACAAGAGAGAGAGTGACCCCCTGCTCCAAATCTTTGCTGCAATTTAGTCTCTGTTTGTGCAGCTGTAAGAATGAGATGTGTCACTTCTTGACCGGGAGCATTAAGCCATGAAAGTGTCTGACTTGAGAATAGAGGCACCCAAGCTCCTGCAGGCTAAGAATAGAGATCTGGCTAGCCTGATTTCAAAGTTTGCAACCCAGTCTAAAATACCTGTGGGGACTTGCAAAGTTTGGAAATCTACTGCTGGCAAGAAAGAGAAAAAGGATGAAAAACAAGCTAACTTTGATCGCACAGACTGTGGAGCAAATCTTCCCTCATCAAGACAGTGGGAGTCCTGCCCCGACTCCCGTGGGGTCAGGCTCTCAGCCTGTCGCAGTGCTCATGGGAGGCATGCTCAGGGCAGGGCACTGGGGCTTTTCCCAGGCAGCTCAAAACAACCATTAATGCTCTGTTGAAGAAAACTACTTAATGTTTTTACACATAAACTCAGAATGCTGTGCACGTTTTCTTATTTTTTTTTCCCCTGCATTTTTATAAATGAAAGGAAAATGCTCTCAGACTCCCCTCTCAAAGGATGCAAATCTTCAGATCAACTGTCGCCGCTCAGCTGTATGTGCCATGTCGTACTTCTGACAAGAGTCATATCAACATTGCAAGATATTGGTGTGACACATGGTAGAGCACTGTGTCAACAGGGGAGCCTCAGCAAATGTCTGTGGAAATATTTCAGAGTTCAAAGAGGTAAAAAAATAAGGAGGTAAAGTTAACTTCTTTATGTCCACATAGCTCAGTGTTTAAATGAAGGGCTTCATCTAGGCAGATGAATTCAGGTTAGGTGAGTACTTATGCCTTTGAGGTAAGAAGTAAGCTGCCTGGTTAGAATAAAAGACCATTCGGATTGGGACTCAACGGATGAGCCAGGCACTGGGGAGGCAGTGTGCAGGGTCCTCCTACCCCATCACTGACATTTAATTAAAACCCTAAACGCAGGGCTTCAATTAGTGCTGGGATGGGGAATGGGGCAGCCCGAGCTCTTCTGGCTGATCTAATCCTGTCCATTTGTGAATCAATCATGTGAACCCACAGCATATTGAGTTCAACAGAGCAGCTCCAAATCTGACCCCTTGTATTGATCTTGGTTTACTTATTCAAATATCATTACTAACAATATATCTAACTTTGGGTGGATGTGGCTAGGAGGAGACAAATTATTTAAATTCATGGACAAATGAAATGTGTGGATGCTCATTCAGGTCTGCATTGCTTGATAGTAGTCCCTGTAGTCCCTGCACTTGTTTTTTTTTTTTTTTTTTTTTTTTTTTTTTTTTTTTGTTTGTTTTTTTTTTGTTTTGTTTTGTTTTGTTTTGTTTTCTGATTTTCACTCAAATTGTATGAAATTAATTTTGTAATTTAAACTATTCTCTCTAGCATCCACTGTATCTAAGGCAGGCCATCCATCATGGGATATATTGTTTTTTTGATTTGTTGCATTTCTTTCTCTATCTTATTCTTTCTTTCTTTCTTTCTTTCTTTCTTTCTTTCTTTCTTTCTTTCTTTCTTTCTTTCTTTCTTTCTTTCTTTCTTTCTTTCTTTCTTTCTTTCTTTCTTTCTTTCTTTCTTTCTTTCTCTGTTTTGTTAAGGGTTTGGTGTTAATTCTATTTTAATCACATCACAGTTTCAGTGTACTTTTCATGTTTGTAGTAATTGTCTTTTTAGCTCCCTGCTCAGATTGCTTTCCATGCATCAGTGTCAAACTCACTTAAAGAGCAGTACATGCATCATGACAGCAGATTACTGATTGCAGTGTCCTTTGTGAAAGCAGCAAATCCTTGTGACCTCAGTGACCTCCCTCTGCAACCCCGTGATTTAGTCTTTGACCTTTCTGTATTTCCCTCCCTGCCCCCCAAAAGCAAAACTAACAGTGATACTGCTGGTGGTGTGTAATATAGTTGTCTTCATTTTGTGTTTCTCACAGGGTTAACTTGTACTTGCTAGGTATTATAAACTACCCCTTATTTATATATATAAAATAAGTGGGTAGATTTGTAAACTGGATGATACTGAAATAAAACTTACGGCATTACTGACCACAGAACTTGTGCTCTCTACCCAAAAGTCTGTTTACTTATTTGTCAACATAGAGGGGGAAAAGATATACTGATTCTTTGGAAAATTGAATATCTACATTGATGCTACCACTTCTGTCAATATTCTCATTCTTGTAGGTAAAAGCACTAGAGGTGCATCCAACACAAATGGACATAACTCTTGAGTCTGAGGCACAGGTCTTCAGGCAGGGTAGTATCAGAGTCAAAACATTTGAGTTCATAATTCACCCGATGGATACACTTAAATGTATTTAAAAAAAAACAAACAACTACACACGATCTTAATGAATGTTGTAAAACTATCCCCTTTTCATAACAGCATTACTAAAAAATAAAAAAGAGAGTGATTTTCTAAGATTGGTCCTAATATATGGTGATAGCAGCATTACAGATATACATGAGACATTTTCCATAGCACAAAAAGTTAATTTAGACTTCAAAATTAGTATATGACGAAATTTTAAGGACTGCAGCCTGAACTTTCAGGCTTCTTTATCAAGGACCATAACAGTATGAGAATGATTAAAAATTGAAAAGATAGAAAGTTAGAAAGTTTGCTGAGGAGTTGTGTGTTGCCTGACAGAACTAGAAGGATAGAACTAAGGATGCTGAAGAATATAATAGGAAAATATATATTGATTTCCTGTTAATATCTATTCTAAGAACAGTGATGGATAAATTAAATTAAATGAACTCATGTTGATGTGTCAGGTTATGTGACAACATGAGATGAAATAAAATCTAATTCTGTGATGTGCTTTGTGGTCTGCTGTCAGTGTTGAGGATAATGATAATCTAAAAGTCTCTGATGGGTCTGTGCCTGAATGGGAAGAATTGCTTGAGACATTAAAATTGAGTGCAAAAGGACTGGCAGAACCGTGGAAGGAGACCTCACTGGAGTTTGCAAGATGAAAGGCCATTTATTCTCTAAAATTTGAAGAGGTATTTGTAAGACAGATTCTTTATCAGAAGACACTTTGGTTTTGAAATATCACCTTTTTCAGGATTATCTGTCATGGACATACAAACTCACCATAAAACACCATATGCATTTATCTGGATTCTGATTTGTTTGTTGAGGAGCACAGAAAATCTCCAATCTTGACATAAAAAAAGCTTTCCTTTGTTGTTTCTAGGAGATAGACTGAAGTGCATTTACATTTCTTCTAAATCAGCTAAAAATAGATATTTTTCACCCAAATAATTAGATGAAAAATTATTACAAGCACAAATGTTATTTTATTCTCAAATTCATTTCTTAAATGTATGTTGAGATTTTTTTTATTTCATAAATTGGCATGAAAGGCTTTTGAAACAGAACACAGAGAACTCACAGTCATATTTGTATGAACCTGGCTCTGCTCCTAAACTAGCAAATCATGCCTGGATTTTGCCCTTTGGATGCTCAAAACTTATTTATTTATTTATTTTTTAAAGATGAAACCCACACATGGTTTTATCTCCATTAGCCAGTTCCAGGAGGTAAATATTCAGGATGGCACAGATGGATTTAGATTATTTAAATTATTGATTCCTTTTAGTTGAACTGTGAGGTTAAATTCCCTGGACAGTAAACTGAAAATTTAACTGGAGTGAAACATCTAATACTGATGGCATCTTTCGAACAATTCAAAACAACCAAAGCCAGTTACTAGGTACTTTCTTGTTTTCTGTTGTTTTAACAGTCCTTGCTCAAAAACAGAGACGCTGATCTGTAACATTTAGCCAAGTTTTGTGCTTCAGACTGCAGAATTTTAAAGCACAATGTTTCATATAATCATATAATCATAGAATATCCTGAGTTGGAAGGGACCCACAATGATATCAAGTCCAACTCCTGGCACCACACAGATCTACCCAAACTTTCAGACCATGTGACTAAGAGCACAGTTCAAATGCTTCTTAAACTCCAACAGGCTTGGTTCCATGACTATGTCCCTGGGGAGCCTGTTCCAGTGCATGACAACCCTCTCAGTGAAGAACCTCTTCCTGATGTCCAGCCTGAACCTTCCCTGCCTCAGCTTGACACCATTCCCGCAGGTCCTGTTGCTGGTCGCTAAAGAGAACTGATCGGCACCTGCCCCTCCACTCCCCCTTGTGAGGAAGCTGTAGGCCTCGATGAGGTCTCCCCTCAGCCTCCTCTTTTCCAGGCTGAACAGGCCAACTGACCTCAGCCACTCCTCATATGTCTTCCCCTGTAGGCCCTTTACCATCTTTGTAGCCCTTCTCTGGACATTCTCCAATAGTTTCACATCCTTTTTGTACTGTGATGCCCAAAACTGCACTCAGTACTCGAGATGAGGTGCTGTCTCTGAAAGAAAGGAAAAAAAAAAACACCTAGAAAAGAGGTGATATTTCAATGTGCTTTTTTAATTTGATGTATAGAAACTATTAAGGCAAGATTTTATTATGAAATATGTACATGTAAGATAAAACTTAATCATAGTAGATGGCAGTACAATTTGCATACCCAGTATCTCCAATACCCCCCATAGCCATCCATCATTCTTCCTGACCGACAAGCTAGACAGTTACTATCAGCTAATATTAGAAATATGTTTGTCTATTAATAAGTTTTACTCAATTGTATTTAACAGCAGAACAGACTACACAGGATGACAGTGTGCAAACTCACAGGGCTTATCGTAAAACAAACAGCATTAAAAAGCGGCAATTAATGTAGAAAGTTGGTTTCAAGCACATGCCTGTCTGGATTTCTTTAAGAGGTTTGAAAAAAATAGTGAGCTCTGTGTTACTAGTTATAAATAGTTTATATATGCCACAGTTAATGCTAAGCAAAAATTTCAGCTGAACTAGTGATCACACCCAGGAATCCTGTAAGCTTCAAGGTAAAGGTAGCCCATGTTGCATGGGCTAGATCTGTGCTTCTCAAGTTATCTGTAACACACCTCCTTTCCCAAAGCATGTGGGAGTCTGCACCCATTCTCCATGTACTTGTCTTCCCAGTGAAGGGGAAAGTGGGGATGGGGTGTGGAGTGGGTGGAGTAGGTGGGTACAAAGGCCTGCCTCAAGAGACCAATGTCATATACTGATTGACCAATATCGTTTACTTGCAATTTTGTAAGGACTTTGACATGGTCCCACACAGCATCCTCATCCCTAAATTAGAAAGAGTTGGATTTGAAGGGTAGACCACCTTGTGGATAAGGAATTGGCTTGGTGGCTGCACCCAGAGAGTAGTGATCCATGGTTCTATGTCCAGGTGGAGGCCAGTGATGAGTGGTGTCCTTCAAGGGTCTGTCTTTAGACTGGTGCTTTCCAATATCTTCATCAATGACATAGATGATGAGATTGAGCGCACCCTCAATAAATTTGCAGATGACACTAAACTGAGTGATGTGGATAGTACCAAAGGGGGAAGTGATGTCATTCAAAGGGACCTGGACAGGCTGGAGAAGTGGGCCCATGTGAACCTAATGAGGTTCAACAAGCCCAAGTGCAAGGTGTTGCACCTGGGTTGAGGCAATCCCTGACAGGAGTACAGACTGGGTGAGGAACTCATTGAGAGCAGCCCTGAAGAGAGAGACTTAGGGATTGTGGTGGATGAAAGGCTCGACATGAGCCAGCAGTGCATTCTTGCAGCTGAGAAGGCTAATTATCCCCCTCTACTCTGCCCTAGTGAGGCCCCACCTGGAGTGCTGCGTCCAGGTCTGGGGCCCCCAGCACAAGAAGGATGTGGACTGGTTAGAGCAAGTCCAGAGGAGGGCCACAAAAGTGGTCAAAGGGATGGAGCACCTGTCCTATGAAGAAAGGCTGAGAGAGCTGGGGCTGTTCGTCCTGAAAAAGAGAAGGTTCTGGGGAAACCGTATTGCAGCCTTTCAACACATAAAGGGGTCTTATAAAAAGGATGGAGAAGGACTCTTTACTTGGGTAGATAATGATAAGACAAGGGGGAATGGTCTTAAACTAAAAGAGGGGAGATTTAGAACAGACATTCTAAAGAAATTCTTCAATTTAAGTGTAGAGAGGCACTGGTGCAGGTTGCCCAGAGAAGCTGTGGATGCCCCATCCCTGGAGGTGTTCAAGGCCAAGTTGGATGGGGCCTTGGCCAACCTGATCTGGTGGGTGGCATCCCTGCCTATGGCAGGGGGGTTGGAACTAGATGATCTTTAATGTCCCTTTCAATCTGAGCCATTTTATGATTCTGTGATTTTATGATTCTATGAAAGGCAGTGAGGGTGGAAGCAGTTGGACAGGGATGGGGATGGTGGCAGTGCACAGAACTAGCATAGAAGGAATCTGCTGGGTCCTGGGAGCCTTCCAAAGGTCTCTGGGCTCTTTTGCACTGGAGTGGTCAGTGTTCTTGGGCAACCTGCTACGAGATGATAGCTGTAGGACTGGTGGGAAGTCTTAGAAGCACCGGGACAAAGTGTTATATTTGCTCATGGCACATTTACATGGGAATTGGCTTTCTACCAGTCCTAGTGAAAATTTTATCATCCCCTAGACAATAAAAATGTAAATGTAAGAGGAATTTGTATATGCAGAATATAATTACTCTGTCTGAGAGCAAAATCCTGGCCTCATGGAAGACAGTGGCAGCTTTACTATCAATCTCAGTGGAGAAAGGACTGTACATGCAATTTTGTCAAGAATCTATAATTAATGTTATTGTTTTTAAGATGACATTGGATATTTAATTACAGCAAGTATGAAAGCTTTTATCTTATAATTAAAGACAGAGAAAAATGTCATTAGGCTGAGAGTTCTCTTAAGGCCAAATAGTTATATTCCACATGTGGCCAAGAGGTAAATCCTTCAGGAGAGTGATATTTAATAATGTTTAGAAGATATTATCTTTTGGAAAATCTATCTGCTACAGAATCCTCCAGCAAATCCTTTCAGCATTGTATCCACAGTATCCTTGTTTTTACTCAGCCTGAAAGCCTTAGATGTAAAGAGCCAAGTCAAAAATGAATATCTCAAATTCATTGACATAAGCTCATATTTAAGGTCTGATCTGGCAAATCACTTAAGCACATTTTCAACCTCAGGCATGTTAATTGTCTTAGCAACTTCATGCCTGGCTGAAAGGAAGATTTAGGCAGTTTAAAAAGCAGCCTGATTTGCAAAAATAATGGCCTCTTAGTATGCCATGTTTCATTAGAATGAAAGATGTAAAGAAAAAAATGGAAGTGGGAAAAGAAAATTGGAGGACTTCTGCTCATAAAACAAAAATGTAATAAAAGCATTTGAACTGCACTGTTCAAAGGATGAAACACAATTAAAAAGTGACATTTAAACAAAGATATACATTTGCCCACTGTAAATATTTATACATGTTTTATAACCAAAACCACAAGAGGAAATACAATTAGTGAGGACCATCTGGATGGTATGTCAGGAAGACCAAGTAATTCTTTTTTTCCAGCTTCTCCCAGATAAAGTTCCAGTCACCTGCTTCAGACCAGTAGATCCAGCTCATATCACTTCATCCTTCAAGGCTTTGGTCCTGTTCTTCTATTAAGAAAACAGGGAAGTTTTGCTCCGGAGCCTGACAGTACAATTCTTTATGTGGCCTTAATGCTTGGTGTTCAATCATGTACAAAATATCCCTCCTGACACAGGACTTTGAGGATGTGCCAGCTTTGGGAGGAAGCCACAAGGATTAGGCATCAAACTCAGATCTCAAAATCTGTCATTTTATCTTTCCTTCTTTTATAGGAAAATGTGCACTTTATACAAGTTATTGTCCATCATAATACAGCTATATACAGAAAAGAATTGCCTTCAGTGGAGGTATTCAGGAGCAGCCTTTTGGAAATTCTGTACAAAGAATTTGGGTTTCTCTGCAGTTAGTGACGAGGAGGATAAGGCACAGTATACATTTTCTTTCTGCAAAAATCTTTAAATGTCATTATTAGCTATCACCTTTTTGAACCCCTCTTATTCCTACATGTCAAGGTATTCTTTCTGACAGCATGTTTAACTCTAAGAAGCTGTGCATGCAATCTCTTTATGTTGCATTGAAAGTAATTACTGGGCATATAATGAATTCTTCTTTATGTCTCTAAGCAGATGGGTTCCCATTATCAGGGTTTCAGAAAAAAACGATTGTGTTAAGGTGTTATGTCACATCTAATTCCAAGAGTCAGGGGGGAAAATAACCTCATTTATTAATGATCAGCCAAAGTAAGAGAAATTCATTATCTCATGCTTATGTTTTATACCTGGTTTTTACCCCCCTAGAATGAGGGTGAGATGACACTGCCCTGAAAGCTGGTAGGGAGAGGACATGCAATTTAAAATGGATTTATGTTTGGTTGTCACTCTTCGGAGCTCATAGAGGCAGCAGTAGTTCAGGAACAGAAAGAAATTCAAACATTCAGAAGTTGTCACTGATATGGTTACCTAAATCCCAGCTATAAAATCATATGTTGACAATTATTTATGTCTGCTATGGTCCAAATTTATGCCTGGTGAAATTTAACTGATCTCAGTAGAATTACAACAGTAATGTCTATAACTCAATAGCTTTTCTTCTGGGAATGTTCAGGAAATTCTAGCACAGTTTTATGAGAATCAGTTGATAAGTAGCTATTCCGATACCTACATATTTATCGACTGAGTGGGGTAGTACTCTGAAGAGCTGACAGGCAGGAGAAAGGTAAGTAGCTTTGGCAGCCCTCTGCTCCAAACATGCTCCTCAGCTCCCCTAGAAATGGCACAACTTTAGACAAAGCAATTTAAAGATCAATCTGGTTGAACTGATGCAATCTGCTAATGCATGTACATTTAAATTAGCTAAATTGACACAGGCAACATTACAATCGATTTGAGTGTGTCTACATTAGGCTTAGCCTTAGTTCAAGATAGATCTCAGTTAAAATAAGATCAATTGTATCCAACATGTTGCAGCTTTCCAGTATGGACAAAGCCTGCCCATGCCTTGTAGTTGGCAGGACTCTAACGAACTTGAGAAAGATTATTTTAGCTTATTTTATATTTTTCCCCTCACTAAGTTTATGTAGTCTATTAAAGCACAATGTTGAGGATATTTGTGTAATCTAAGAGGTCCTTTAAAAAACAGAAGCCTAAAGATAAGGTTCAAAAATCCGCATTCAGCCCTTTAAATTAATTATCTGATTTTCAAATGTGGTGATCACTCCCTGGGTGACCTCAAGGTCTTTGTTGGTGCTCAGCACTTATGAAAGGCTCAAATAAGCTCTCAAACCAGATCACTTCGTTAGGGGCTTAGCTGTACATTTAAGAGACTACTCTTTGTTCTGTTTTTAGAAGTTTTGGATGCAGTTTTTTTTCTCTTTTCTGTTTTCTGCGTTGTAATTCCTTTACATATGACCACTATTCCATTTTAAAGCAATAATTTTAACAGTTCTTAAAAAAAGAATTCTAAATATATTCTCCAAATTTTATTACTTTTGGCATTTCATACACATGGAAACTAAACAATACACAATTTTGCAAGCTGTATATTTTTGTACACCCATTCTCAGCTGCAGTCATCACTTTGCTGACAACCATCTGTGTCAACCTGCTTTTTCCTTCCCGTTTTGCTCAGCTGAAATGAAAATAAATTGACAGAAACAACTTCTGTAGAGAAAGTGCAAAAAAGTTAATAGAGTCTCAGCATCTGCAGGCACTTTTTTTTTTTTTTTTTTTTTTTTTTAAGTGTTATTTGTATACAAAATTAAAAAGCTATTTATTTTCAAATCAAAGAGGGAAAAGCAATCACAACTTGTTTACTTACAAATCAAAAAGCTATTGCCAGCCCACACGGTCCAGCAGAATACAATGCCGTGACTATTGAGCAGCACAAGGTGAGGACTGTTGAGAGGAGTGGATGATGCCTTGGCCTGTCTCTAAGGGCTGGCACTAGGAAGGGGATTGGTAATCCAGACCAGCTTAAGAAACACCTCATTTCCTTTATGCACAACCCTCCTTCTCAGATCAGGCTCTTCTCTGTGCTCCCCAGGCTTCTTTTTGCCAGCTCACTTTCTGCTTGGGGTTCCATTGTAAAATTATTTGTCTGTTAAGTCAGGAATTGGAGAAAAAGGACACAAAAGAGGAGGTAGAAAGGTAGTCAGGCTTGAAATGAAGCCAGGCTTGTTGGCACATGGGCTTGGTTTCAGAGGTGTTTCTGAATAACCCTGAAAAATGTTTTTGTGACTTGAGAGTCATATATTACCCAGCAATCCTAATAATTAGTTTTTAAGCTCTCTAACGGCTCTTGTTATAAGTATTTTTCAAACTTAGTTCTTATTATTAGTATTAGCACTGGTGAATCCTTCAGATTGAATCAGCCAGGCAAAGGAGCTCAATGGTAGTGATACCACAGAAATAATCTTGCTTATCAGTGTTAGTGAAGAATGCATCAGAGTTGTTTACATAAAAGAACAAAAATAAGGTTGCTTGGGATTCTTTTATTTATTTATTTTCTATTTTCTCAAATTCTGTAGCTCAAATCATTAAATTAATACAAATTTTCAGCAAGCATACACATAATAATATCTAGGATGATGTTCTGGCCCTATTTAATTCAGTGGGAATTTTGCCAGTGATTTCAGAGAATCAGAATTTGACATATTCCCATGCCTGTTTTCCTTTAACAGCCATGCTGCAAGACTACACCCCTGCATTGTCTGTCTGAAATAATCTTTCCAGTCTAACAGAGCCTTGTCAAACCTCCGAGCAGTGTATAGTGACTGTTTCACAGTCTGCAGAACTGATTTTTCTCTTTCCATCACAAGCAAGCATTACACACAGGAATTACATTAGTCCACATTGGAGATGCTCAGTACCAATTCAGAAATATGTTTAGGATCTATTATTGTCATTCAACTACAACTGCAGTTAGAAATCTGTACATTAAAAATCTTTAAGATTTTGACAAGAGATTGGTAAAATGTGCTAGTTTTTCTTTCTGCCACAGAGCATTTCATCCTCTTGAATGTACAAAGTACTGTGATCTGAGAAGTAGGACACTACTACAGTCCTACTTGTCTGTCTCAGAGTGGCTTAGCCAATTTTGTTTGAACTTCAGACTTGGTGCTAAGAGGAACTCAGAAGTTTCAAGAGGTTCTGAGTCATGAACAATCAAAGAAAGCTGTGCATTAGAGTGTGACTTTCTCTAACTCAGCTACCATTAAGCTAATAAGACATGGCATACCTTAATCCAGCTATAATTCACATAGGTCAAATGGCAGATGTGTGTGAGATCAAGGCCAACTCCAGCATTTGGTCAAAAGATAGAATAACTAAGTCTGTGGCAGGCTTTATGAAGCAAGGCTTAGGCACAATATAAACATAATTAAAAAGCAAAAGCAACAAAACAAAACAACAAAACAAACAAAAACAATCAAAACTAGAACTTTTGCTTGTTAGCCTGTACAACTTTTTAACCTTTTTGTCCTCTTTGTGTCCACAGCACTCATACCATTTATATATTAATAAATAAATAAATTTGTAGGCTAAAAATGAGAAAAATGTTTTTACAAATGAAGAGTGACTGAGAAGATGTAGTTAGAAGCATAGATGCCACCATCACTGCCTCACCCTGTACTACACTGGGTCAAAGCATGGGAGATATTCCACATAGCATAACTTTAGTAGAAAATGCAGTAACTTAGCAGCTGCCACTGATACTGTTATGGGTTTTATGGCTAGACGTGTGTTTAATGGAGGACATGAAATGGGGGAATGTTAATTTGCCTTTAGTGTTAGTGGGATTGAAAGGAGTCAGTGCTATTTTCACTTTTGAATTGGAAATGATGCTATGTAGGAATGAGTCCAACACATAAACAAATTGTCACAAGCAACAGACCCTCTGACTGAAAGGCTTGGTTGTGCTTTCACCCAGGAGGTCTGAAATAAAGGTCTTGACAATCAAACATAGAACCTGCATTTAGTCAGTTGGCACAATTCCAAGAGTTAACTGGCTAATGAATGTCAATACACAAATATATAGGAAGCCAACAGTCTGCAGCGCATCTTTTTTCATAGAACTTTTTGACATACATTACAGAGGAATGCAGAAAATGAGCTATCTATAAATATTAAAAAACACATAGTACTAGTGACAAATTTTAAAATATCAAGGCAATTCTGGTTTGGGTTTTCTTTTACCATTGAAGTGTTTGCTTGTGGACCATTTTTTTTTTTTTTTCCAGCATGGTAAATAGGCATGTTGAGTATATACTTAGTATACTTCAAACTCTATTACCTATGTTATATTTCTGTTACTAAAAATAGCCCTACTACTTCACGGCGAGCCTCTGAGAACTTCCATATCATGATTGCTGTGAGGGAAATCCCTGCTGTGGTATTTTGTGCTCAGCACATCTGGTTCACATTTTTGTGGCATTCTGAAAAGATAACATCATAAGGAGGCTGAAAATGCACATGGCAGCGAAAATGCATTAAGATGACATTTACATAATTATTTCAAGAACATTCTAGGAAGCAAAACTGCAGGAAGGAAAGCAGGTCAAATGTTTAAAATATTGAAAGGGTAAAAAGGACAGCACAGTTCTATGCAGGTGGACTACAACCCAGCAAAACATTTAAAACACATGCTGGGGAGGAAGCCACTTGCTGCTGAAAGCTTCAAAGAGTAGCTCCAAAGCACATCACTTCACCAGACTCCTATACTAGCCATAAAATAATTAAGAAAAAATCTCTGAGGTAAATATTTCATGTTTGTCTTCTACTTTTTTTTTTTTTCCCATGTATTTTTATTGTAAATTGATATTATAGTCTATCAACATAAATTACTTTGGAGGAAGATGGATATTTTTCACTGAAAAGATAGGGCTGAAAAAAAAAACCAAACAAGTTTATGCATCAAGACCTGTTTATTACCTTTCTTGGTAATAATTACATTTCTTCACTGAAACTTGGTTTCATAAATGTTTGCTGCTTACTAATTTTTTATTTAGGTAGCTAGGGTACTGGAGGAAATGCACAGGGAACCTTATCAATCATTAATGTTCATTTTAAAATACCTTAGAAAAAAACAACAGTTAATGTTAAACCTGAATTAAAGAGAATAAATGCAGTGCTGAGGCAATTGTAAGCCTGTTAGTTATCTCAGACAATAGTGGAGGGGCCAGTATAAATGTCCATTAATAAATAATGAAAGAGTGTAGTTTGGTAATGCCAGTCAGCTTAGCATTAACAAATTTGTTATGTTTTTGAGCATGGTACTTGTTTGTCTTGCTAACATCAGTGTAATATACTGACCCCCCCAAAAAATTTCATGAGATAACACTTAAACGAAGGAATCATGGTGGAGCAGAATCAGTAGTCACAGTAACTACTTTAAAAATGCCCATTGGTCCAGCCTCAAAATATGATTGGAAGTAGGCACTGCTTGACCAGGTGGGTCTTGCAAACTGGAAGGGATGGACTCTTGACTCTTGATTATGTAATCTCTTTTATTTATTTATTTTCTTAAAGTAGATGTCAAGGATTCAAACTAAATCTTGGGTAAAACTTGCTGTTCGGGGAAAACAAGCAATTAAGCTGATCCATGGTTGCATGGGGAATTACATTTTGTTACTAAGGCCCTCAACAATGTATAATAAAATACAGGTGCTGACTTTTGGAAGTGGACAAATTCATGTGAAAATAGGGGATGTGAGCCCCTGTAGGCAGCTGGATGTTGGCCCTGAAATGCTGCTGCAAACATGGGTAGGAAAGAGGCCATCAAGGCACTGGATCTTGTGCTAGCCCACGCCAGCCAAGCTGGGAGGCTTTTCCCAAGGATAACTAAAGGGTTGCCCCAGTGCTGTCCCAAAGGCTATCAGTGAGACAAATAATGATGGGTAGCTTCCATTTGAGCTTCAAAGGTACTTTTAGCTAAAGATTCTAATCTTGGAAGCCTTAGCAGCCTTAGAAGCTGTTTATCTATACCATAAATGTGTTTTTATAGAGATGAAAGCTGTGGATAGAGAAGATCTAAATTTGCAATATTACAAACTACACAATAAGGAAAATGTTTTTTGTTTCTTGGAGGCAGTGATTCTAAATCTATAACTTAAGTAAGACGTGTTAAGTTCAGCAAAGCTGACATGGTTTAAAAATGCACTTAGTAAAGGAAGAATTTTTACAACTTCAATTTATTTCAGAATCAGTAAAACCAGCAAAATCCAATATTAATGCAAATATATTTTCTCTGTACATACTGGCTGATGCAACTGTTACCTGTCTGTTCAAATCATTTCAGGAACTTCTTTCAAATACTCTTCCACTAATTAATTTTGTTCCCTTTTCTTTTAGATGGAAATGGAAATACACAATCCTGTGCTAGCTATATAACAGCATTATTTTTATTTGCTTATTTAGTGAGCTCCAGTAACTGCTGCTTCAGCTTTCAGTATGTTGGATAATACACCCTGATTTCCCTGGGTTTCCACTTAGAAGCTATTCTTGCTTGCAGTGGTGAGTCACCAAATGAATACAGTGGAGATATGTGCTGGTGCAAGAATCTAGGGCATTTCTCTAGCTTTTACAGAATTGTTCTTTATTTAAATCTTATTATTGGCTTTTAAACTGCACTATAGATACTACATAATTCCAAACACATTTCATGAATGCCATCCCTCCTAGACATTATGTAATATAAGTGGTTCTGTTTTAAAATACTAACTTTTCAATCTTCTTTCTTTTTCTTTTTTATTCTCTTTTATTTTTCCAAAAGGTTACCATATATTTAAACTTCTATTTTAATTAATCCAGGGAGAGGAGCTAATTAGGAGTGTCATCTGCCATATTTTTGCATTTTCTTTGTTGCACAAAAAGCTGTTTGCAAATGTTTTATGCTGCAGTCACATTTTTTTTTATCTGATTCAGCACTACCTTTTTGACTGTCATTTCTCCAGCAAGGTGCACAAATAATCAAAACATGACAATAAACACTGTATGAGCCATTTGAAGGTTGTTATCTGCTTCTCCAGAACAGATAGATTTTTGGGTATTTTAACTGGATGAGAAAAGGGAAATAGTGAAGGATCTCTGAGAAGGAAACACCTCCTGTCAGTGGGTAGTAGAAATGCAGGGAACGCTATGCAAGGAAACTGTGCATAGAAGGCAATGCTTGAAAGGCAGAGTAAAGGGGTAAGAGATAGTTGATGTGGTGTACATGAGCAGAGGAGCAGGATGATGGCAGGCAGAGGGTGGATGAGGATGAGGCTGGTGCGAACTTCTGGCAGGCTCTGGGCTGCTGCACTGAGAGCATGACTGGCTGGCATTCACCTTTCGGACAGCTCTCCAGCCAGCTCTTTCTGAAAATATCGAGAACAAAGTCTGAATGCTTTCTAGGAAAATGTTGTTAGGCCTTGCTTGATAATAGAAGTTCTGAATTATTTCAAAGTATAATTCTAAATCTGCGGTAATGAGACTGGTCTCTAGGCTCCCATCCCCAGGAACTTCCATACAATTATTTTTGGTATGTGCATCTCTTTATTGTTCATGGTACATTGCCCAACTCAGAGGTGCAGCAAAAACAAGGCATCTGATTCAGCATAAATGCTTAATATCTAACAGCATCCTGTATACTTCAAAGGTCTAGACCGAACATGAAGTCAATACCATTTAGTTTAATGTACCATGCAAATCCACTTAGGGGAAAAATGCTAGAGAAAGATGGAAGCAGTTCCATCTTTTCACCTCCTTTTCTCCTCAAGAAAAAAGGATGTGCTTTTTAAGGAATCTGTTCTTTAAAGAACGTCTAAATCTTGAATTTTTGCAAACAAACTCATTGCAGAATTTTTTTTATAGAGACCATAAAATTATTAGCAATCCATTTCAGGAAATTTTTGAGCACAAGAATATATTTAGCTGCAGTAATTAAGACCTGTCAGATTAGCAAGCGACTGAGAAACATAAGGAGAAGAATTATGCAAATAAATATAGGTGTTGTTACCAATGACATGGATCATAATTCTCAACTTCCAGTGTCAGACTTGAGTGGATCCTAAATGTTTCATTTGTACCTTATGGTGCAAGTGCAAATCCCTGAAATCACTGGGGCCTTTTATAGCATCAGGTTACTCTGAAAAAGGAGTGGTATTTGGTCACAATACCTTCAGCTGTGTGTGCAGGACGGTCTTGGTCACGTCCATGGTCATGACTTCTTCAGTAGTTGCTCTGAAGCATCCTTTTACCTGTAAGAGTGAGCCACATGACAGTTGAATTATTTTGCTTAGGATAAAGAAGGAATAAAATACTGACACTATCAATAACAGATAGTATAAAAAGATTACTCACAGTACTTCCTGTTGACTCACCCTTTGTTTATTTACAATGCTCCTTACCAAAGACTGTACCTCTTTGGAGATATTAAGATACCCAGGCTTATGACAGCAGGTTGCTAAGGTAACACTTTGCTATTTCATTGAACAGCTCTCTTCCCAGTCTCATCTCAGTATTCATATCAGTATCTGTATGGTAACTTTCTGTGGATTTTTTTTTTTTTTAATATAAAAGGGTATGAAATTAGTACATATGAAGAGGAGTATTACTATTCCAGACACCTTCAGAACAAGTACAGACATTCTGGAGAAACCATTGGACCCAGAAACAGAAAAAAGGGACCATTTAATATAATACCATCTCTATAATTCTCTAGATTGTCAGCACAATATATTTTTTCAAATTGAAATGGAAAAGGTATGCACGCCTACTTCTTACTTGCTGAAATGAAAACAATGTTCTTAGCAATTTATATATAATCAGCAATTGCTGTACTTCTAACATGAATGGGAGCAAATTGTCCTGGATTTGTTGTTGCTGTTTGTTTTATTTTATTTACTGCAATTTATTTCAGATCCTAGCAAAGCAGAAAAATATTCCCTTCCTTCCACCTCTAACCAGCTTTCAGAATAATTTGCACTAGCAAATTCAGATGGTGTACCTTCTTGCTTATTAAAAAGGTCTGAAATACGTACTTGAAAGAAAAATAATCCTGATTGAATTATTGTTCCCCACTGCCTTCAGAATAATCCTTGCCCCACACTGTAAGCATCCTTGTATTTCCAGCACTCCCAGAAATGATTGCTGTTTGAAGTATATATCCACTGAGCTGTTTCGAGGATCTGTAGGAAATATGAAGTGGAGGTTCAGAAGTCAAAGAGATCTGATTACATCCAGTCCCAAGAAAGATGGCATGAGAGAAAGTCTGCGTTCTTCTTAAAAACATCAGAATTGTAATTAGTTTAATTTCCCCAGCTCAGCAACTAGCATTTGATCTCTGATAAAACATCTAGTTATTATTTACCATGCTGGGCTAAAGCAAATTGTTTGGATTTAATTCTATATGTACTTGGTGTCTTCCTATAATTGAGTGAAAAGTCTATAAGGGAATATAATCTGTAAGCAGCACCAAATTAACAACAAAAATTCCTGTCAAGATAATCACCAGGGGGTTATCAAACTGTTATGATACTCTTAAGAAATACAAATAAATTAGAGAAGATGGTAACAAACAAAAGCAACTATATTGTGCTTTGTCAATATCATTTGGGCTCCAAACATAATCGTGTTTACTTTCAAAAGAAAGACTGGGGAGAAAACCAAAACCAAACAGAAGCATGATAAAAGACACTCTGAGTATGTTACAGCAAGTCATTGCTCTGTTTAGTCTAACATCTTGACCCCAGCAGAAGAGACAGTGGAAATGCCTATATGAATAATTTAAGGAATCTATTATTCATGACAGAGATTTTCTGGAACTAAATTTCTATGAAACATTGCCTTACTGAAGATAGGAATGGTAAATTTATCATAGAATCATAGAATCATAGAATATCCTGAGTTGGAAGGGACCCTTAAGGATCATCAAGTCCAACTCTTGACACCGCACAGGTCTACCCAAGTTCAGACCATGTGACTAAGTGCACAGTCCAATCTCTTCTTAAATTCAGTCAGGCTCGGTGCAGTGACCACTTCCCTGGGGAGCCTGTTCCAGTGTGCAACCACTCTCTCTGTGAAGAACCCTTTCCTGATGTCCAGCCTAAACTTCCCCTGCCTCAGCTTAACTCCATTCCCGCGGGTCCTGTCGCTGGTGTTAATGGAGAAAAGGTCTCCTGCCTCTCGACACCCCCTTACGAGGAAGTTGTAGACTTAGAGATAGAGCTGGGGAAATTTGGGTGAAAACTTAATGGTATGATGGGAGAGAGGAAGTTACACACTGAAAACAGGATTTTCTGGCCTCCCTGCTGTGTTCAGGGTGCCTGATGGGGACACAATGCATCGATGAGTGTGACTGGTCAAAATCGATGGACAGGTTGACTACAGAAGAAAAAATAAAGCTGAGGAACAGTCTGCTTCCTGAGGAAGCAAGGAGGAAGAAAGGTGTGATGAGGGAGAACCAAAGGAAGGCAGCTCCCCTCCATGGCAGGTGCCGATGGAGGGAGTCGGGAGGGGAAGTCCCAAGAAGGTGGTGAGGCAGAACAGGAGAGAAATGTTTGTACACAGCTCTACTGATAGCAACAGGTGAAACGGGAGGTTCATATCCTTACTGATTGTTTGGCCAGGAACATCCTACAAAATGATGTTTGTCAGCCTAGGGTTATGAAATAGAAGGGAAAGTCATTCCCTGGCAGCAGGGACAGAAGAAACAAGCATGGCACTTCTCACAGTCATGGCTGCCTGCAGCCAGAGTGGCTGCCTCACTTTCCCTGCACAGACTCCTCATGGTCTGAATACAGAGTGCCAAAGGAGCCAGCATCCCTCCTCCCTCCTTAGAGGGGGTGCTAGATAAGGAAAAGAAAAATCTGGGCACTTTCTTGCCCTTGAGGATATTTATGCTCCTCCCTTCTTCTTCAGCTTGGTCAGGGGATTACCTCAGTATCTTGGGAGCAGTGATAGCTTGTGCATGCTGGGACGGCTGGCAGCAGACGGTGGTGCTGACCCAGGCCTCCAAAGAGATGGTGAAATATGGGGAAAAGCTAGGGGAAAAACTAGACATGCAGTCAGACACTGAAGGCTGGAGTGATTGATGGCATTATTCAGGCTGGCTATACATCAGGATGTTTCCTTCTCATTACTCTTGTTGCATGAAGAACAAAAAGCACAAAAGGGATAGAAAGGTGAGAAGAGGGGTATTTTGCAAAGCGAAAACAGTTTATGAAAGATGATTCAAGCCTCTACTTATCACATACAGCAAAAAATCCCCCACTACTAGCTCTTCCCTCAAGTCCTAATAACACGGCAACAAAACAAGAAACAAATGCTTCATTATTTGCTCTCAACAGAGTGGTAACTGGGCTGTAAAACATCACTGTGATGTATTCAATATCAAAAGTATTTTGAACTACACACACTATTATTTTTAACCAGGAAAACAGTCAAGTGGATACATAAAGGAAGAGCTGCTCTTCTTAATACACTCCTTACATTCGTTGCAATGCATCCTGCTCTAGGGTGTGGGCAAGGTGCAGCACAACCACAGAATTTCCTAGGAATTGTCATGTGAAGTCTTAATTATTTGCATCAGCTGAAAGGCTCTTTTGAGGCTTCATTTAAAGCTGTCTCTCCTGTCTTCTCTGAGCAGTTGAAGCTGTTTTCCTATCAGTATGGGTTTCATCAAAACCAAGCTGTTATTCTTGCTTTCGTGCAGATGAGCATACATGGCTAGTAGCTGTAAACACTTTTCTGACATCCTTAATATCTCACTTTGTACTTTGCTGCCTCTCTAGCCTGACAGGTGGCAACTCTACCAATATGATCGGCAGTAGAAGCACAGGATTTGCGTGAGCTAATAAAAAGGTTTTTTTCTTTTTCCCTTCAGTTATACTATTAAATTCTCCCCCTCTCTCTCTCTTTTTTTTCTTCCTGCAAACAAATGCTTCCCTCTTTTTTATTCCTTTTTATCCCCCCCATCAATCTTGTTTTCTTCCTTTTTTTTTTTTTTTTTTTTTTTTTTTCCTTTTAGCTTTTAGAGATAGTCATTATTTAGGAGAAACTGACATCCATTAGATCCGTGCTTCCTTTTTAACTATATCTGTAGAAAGAAAACAAAATTATGGTGCCTGATCTATATAGACACAAAACATCATCAAGGTCACTGCACTGAAGAGCTCGTAATCCACATCTAAGACGCCAGACAGTGGCAACGGCAGTCTTTCTGTCTGTAGCAATCAGCTTGCAATCCAGCCTTAAGTGCCTTATGTCACTGTAAAAATGCTAAGGGGCATTTGAGAAATATCTTAAGCACACTTAAAAAATAATCCTCCCTCAAAAGAGGTTAATATACAGCAACATGTTATTTATATTTTTCCTTCTTTATTTATTGACATACATCAAAAAGAAATGACCTCATTAGTGGCATAGCTTTTCCCCCAATAGCTTTTTTTTTTTTTTTTTTTTCTTTTTTTTTTAGCAGTCTACAGTTAGCTGGATGTGCTGCAGTAATGGGAAACATGTAGCAGGTATTAGGGCTAGCTATTCCTACCGGCTCATGTCTCTTTATATGAGACTCTCATGTCCTAATAAGGCAAGAAGCTTCTTTTAGTATGATTCAGCCTCTCCCTCTGGTGTAATAGGAAAAGATGTGAGATATACCTTGGGTACAGTCCTTGGCATTTTATAGAAGAAAAATTCTAGTGAGATTACTGAACTATTCAAAAAAAAAAAAAAAAGCAATAACATTGGGATTAAAAAGCAAAAATCCTGCCCAACAACAAGAACCAAACTACATTATTTTTTCTCCCTTACATCTTTGTATTATAGTTTATGATATTTTTTATTTTTATTTTTGTCTTTATTGTTTTATTTTAAAGCTGCATTTATATCCTTCTTCTTTTCTTCCTTTTATAGGCTAAAAACAATTTTCTAAGTAGAAAAGTATAAAGAAATTCTTTTTCTGGTTTAAGGCACTGGGCATATCAGAAATGAAGTGGTAACAGAGAAGATGCTCATTAGCGTGTACGCAGTCTCTGCAAATTCCTAATTGCAATGGGACATTCCTGGGTTAGATTATCTCTCTCTGGCTTCCCTCGGGCCCTTTCTGTGCCTAATTATTTCTCATAAAGAACCTATATTGTAACAGAAAGTTCTCTTCATATATACCCACAGGAAAAACAAAACAAAACACTTTGCAGCTCTCCAGCAATACGTTTGTACGCAATGTAGCTCATGCATCTTGTCGCCCTGCAAGGAGACCTCCCTCCATTGGCACTGTCCTGTCTTTGGAGCCTGTTCTCCCACCTGGCACCAAGTGCTGCTTTCCTGAGAGAGCTGGCAAGAAACCTGAAGAAAGACAAGTTGCCTTTTCTATATCATAACTTATCCTGGAGTTACTTTCTCTCATCTTCTAGCCTACTGAAGTATATAAATTTTTCACATGTAATGCTTTTTTGACACTATTTCCAGTAGTTAGACCTGTCCCGCTACTGGTGAATCCTGCTGCTCTGTCGGGGACAGCAGCACTGTTCAGCTCACAGTTGCATTAGCAATATGCTTTCCAGTACAAATGTCCACTTGCATGGTGGCTGATACCCAGCCCAGGGACTGCAGCTTCAGGAAATTCTACCGCGTGCCTTGCTGTTCATACCCCCAACAGGGTGCTCGCTCAATGCTTTCCACATCACTATTTTAGTTCAGACGCTCTTTTGAGCCATTTGCCAGGCTTTTGTTCAAACTGCAGACTGGGTCAGGGTTGTATGAACTGGACGTCTTTCAGATGAAACTGAGCTGGAAATTGTCCTCCAGAAAACCGCATCCAAAAAATGCTCCAGCTTACAATGTTCATTATCATGGGGTTACTGGAGCAAGACAAGAGATACTCTCAACTCTCTCCCCCTGCTAGGTCTGGGATGGAGCTAACAGCAGCCCATATGGTGCTGTGTTTCGGATTTGTGCCTAAAATACTTTTGATAATACACTTATGTTTTGGTTATTGCTCAATAGTTGCTAAACACCACGTCACGGCTTTATTTTTCCACTCTGTTCCCTCAGCTCGTAGGCTGTGGGAACATGCCCACATAGGTAGGCATGACTGGGAGAGAACACAGCTGGGACAGCTGACCCAGACTGGCCCAAGGGATACTCAGTACCACATAACATCATACTGCAATGCAATAAACTGGGCTAGGAGAAGAAGGAGGGGACAGATTGGCTACCAAGGTGGCCTTTTCTCAGAGACTAGGTGAGTATGAATCTGCCTGTGGGAGGTGGTGAGTGACTGCTTTTGCATCACTTTTTTTTTTTTTTTTCCTCTTTCCCCTACTTTTTTTAGTTTGTTTTTGTCTTTACCTACAAGTTTAATTGCTGTTGGTCTTCCCGGTCTCTCTGGTGTCTTGATGGGGGTGAGCAATCTGCTGTGTGGGTGCACTCCTTACAGTTGTTACTTAAGACTTTTAATGCACTGTTTGAGGGGACTTAAGGAATAACGTGATGACCATGCTACAAGAAAGTGTGTAAGAGAATAAGGTACAAAAAGCATGCAAAATTCATGCATCTGAATTTTTCTTGTCCTTGAGTGAAACACAATAAGAACACACTTTAAATGCAAAAAAAACCAACAAAACAAAACAACAAAAAACACAAAACATATGAATAATAATAATAAAAAAAACAACAAAACACAACACAACAACAACAACAACAACAACAACAACAACAACAACAAAACAAAAAAAAACCAACCAAACAAACCCCACAAAACTCCCAAACAAAACAACCCCAAAGCACCTACGTAATCTAGGAATACCATAGAAAAATACCTGGTTTTGTATCCATAAAAGTCCAAGACTGTGCTCAGGCTCTCCCAATAATTTCACACAGCAAAGGCTTTTCATGTCTGAAAGCAAAGCCAGGATAAAACCACCCACTCCTGTAAAGAGCTTAACAGATTCAGTTTTTAATTTCAGATCTGATATGCTATTTTCTGTCACAGTGGATTCTGCTGTTTGTGTTTCTTCTGATGCAGTCACCCTAGAGGCCCAGTTGATTCTCAGTAATGCAACATTCAATCTGCGGCCTAAGGGTCAGCACGGATTTCACATCTTCTCCAGCTCTCATCCTTGTATCACAGTATTAAGAGGGTAAAATTCCTCCTTATTTGGTAAATCAGGCAAGACTCAAGTTCTAGGCAAGATCATAGGCACTTGATGGCTGGGAGGGAGGCAGCAAGAGGGAGAGAAGGATACAGGGCAGAAATAAAATTTTCCTATTTTTTCCTCTGTTCATCATGGATATGGAGCATAGACTATTATTCCCTTTGACTCTGCCACAGCCTCGATGCTTCTACTGTGCCTTCTCCTGTTTTATTTATTTATTTATTTATCTTTCTGAGAAAAAATATCTCCAATTGTTTCAATATTTGTAGATGATTTTTAAAATTGGACTGCTACTGCTCTTGTCACTCTGATGTGCTGAAGCAGAGCAAACCTCATGGTCAAACCTCTGCCTCTGCTGCATGCCTGCACCTAACCCAAGAAACAGCAATGGGGACTTTTTAACAGCAAAGCCTCTTGACAGCTTAGTGGTGCATAAAAACACTGCAGTAAGGCCATAACATAAACATTGCTGCTCCAGTAGGAATGGTGCATTCTATCTGAGTGATTCAATTAATTTGATAACATCAACGAAGAATTTTTTGGTACCTTTTTCAGCTAAAATATCTAAGGCAAAAGTAGTCAGTGTATGCTGTGAGAACGTATCTTAATACATATTTTTCAGCTCTGCACTGTGAAGTGTTGGGGGCAGAAGCTGATACTCCATACTATTTTCTTATTCTTCCAGGGGCAAACTGAACTGTTAATGCTTAACTATTAACACTGAAAATATAGGAATGAGTTACTAGATCTGATGAAGCATGCTGAAATAATTTTATATAGTGAATTATTAGAGTAATAATGTTAAGTGCATACCTCTGTTGTTACCCAGTCATCCATTCCTCTTTTGGCCTGTTTATTCCACCCTGCACATCACCTAAATCTTTGGTGGTGAGCTCTCAGGAAAGGACCTGCTTTTCTGCTGTCTGTAGAGCATCTAGTGATTGAAAAGGGAATTGATGCTTGCTTGATATTCATAAGTACTACCACAGCTGAAGTAAAAGTCTTTTCTTATGACAGAAAGATGTACTCTGTATTTTATAGTTAAAAATTTTATTACTAAAAGAATAACGAACAAAATAAAGCTGGGTGAAGACACAAAAAAATATGGTAACTGACAATTTAAAAATTTAGATATTTATGAAAGAATAAAAATTTCCATGAGATATCATCTTAATTTTTATTACTCTCCTACAGCAGTGCAAAGCCTAACTATTATACCATTGTTATGACATAATCAGAATGTATAAATATTTCTTGTATAGATATTGCCAAGTATTTTATCATGTGATTAAATTTTCTGTTTTTGAAAAATTCCATTGTATCGAAGTCCTTAGAGAGAAAGACTTGTAACTAGTGAGACTTCTTTTCTATATTTAGAAATATTGGGATAGTTCCTTAAGATGGTTATGGGCTGATATTTTCTGGGAAGTTGCTGTGAAAAGCTGCTGAGAGCATGAACTATCAATTTCCCATGAGTAAGAACTATTATATTTTACTTCTTTTTACCGTAGTAAATGAATTTTAACAAGGCAGTAGAAGGCCACACCAAATCTTAAAAGTTGGAGTATGTCAGGTCTTCTGTAATACAGTTCCTATCATCTGGTATTGCAGAAAACCATTGTAGAGTCCAGCCACGAAAACACACTCAATTTTCTCATGGTGCTTTACCTGGCTGCCACTGTGCCTGGAGTCTGAGAGCTCTGTGTGTTAAATGAAAACAAACTTAATGAATATACGTGCACATACTGTTCTTGCACTCATGTTGTCCTTTAACTTAAATCAGTATCCCCTTTGTGGTACTGCTATTTTTTTTTTTCCCCTACTGACATATTCCTAAAGAGTAGGCATTTTCTCTTTTAGTCTTCAGTTTGATGAACTCTTTTAGGCTATGTCCACATTGTACTGACTACAGCACAATGCAGAGGCATTGGAACTAAATTAGGTATCAGAAACAAACTAGCCATGGTAGCTTAAATCTGTGCTGCAGCCTAATTTATCAGTAGCAGTCTGTGAAACAATCAGTCTGTTTCTAGGGCAGACTCTCCATTCTCCTGATCAACCTAGTAGTTCCTCCCTACATTTGTTTCTGTCTCAGTTAATCTTTCCTCAGCAATGGTAACCAGAACATCATATGGTTTCCTAGACGACATTTCACTGTGACCTATACAGCGCTATCTATCATTCCCTGTCTGTGCTGGAAATGCTATCCCTCTGTACCTGAGTACTCCATTTATCCTCCTCATTGCCACATCCCACTAATGGTCATACCCATCCTGTGATCAACAGATGTATACAGTTCTTCTTCCTTCACCATTGCTCTTAACTGACAAATTCATTATTCATGATAGTTAATTCTGAGGTCCAAATCTTATATTTTTATTATTTGTTATTTTATTATTGAGCCATTCTAACTCCAAGTATTCTAGTCCACCTCTCCCCTAATTGCATCACAATCATCTTCTGTATCAACAACAAAACGTTTCCCAAGTGCACGTTATCCACTCTTTTCACTAGATTTTTTTGCTAATGTCGTTAAGGAAGAAGCAGAGTCTTTTCCAAGATACGTCCTTGAGGAACTCCAATAATAAACTTGCCCTAGCTCAACAGTTCCCCTGTTAGCATAACATATTGATGCCTCCTTAGTAAGTTCCAGGGCTGTTTCAGACTTGTTGAAATAAACTCCCTCTTTTCCAGTAAAATTTACAATATCCTTTTGGTTACATATCAAATAGTTCACCCAAACCCATATTATAGAATAGCCTAAAACAATGTTTATTTTATTAAACATTAATCTGGCATAAATGAATGTTGTGAAATCCATTATGCATTCGTTTTCATTTTCCATTCATGTTACAGATTCAACATTTCTTCCAAATACTTGCTCACTGTTGAGTTAAGGCTCATGGACTGTACTTTTGAGGACGGTTTTGTTACAGAACTATAGGTATATTTATATAGGTATATTTTTGTGATTTTCTATTCTTTTGACTCTGCTTTGGTTTTATTTGCAACTTTTGCTCATGAATTGGCATTCCATATTCTGGAAATTATTTCAGAGTTCTGGAAGGGAGATTAGCTAAACTAAGTGGATGCACGTTGAGTACTGGCCATTATTTCCATTATTTATCCATTTTCCTGTGATATGTTCTTGGCTGTCTCCTCACTGAAGCACCTAATGCATGTAAGTGTGCTTTTGGCACTCTCTGCTATGTTAGGGAACAGATTGTATTTTAAATGGCCAGAATGGCACTGAAGCTGGACTTGGCCAATGTATGAGGATGTGCAACACTGCAGTGTTGTAAAGCTCTTCTCAATTCACTGTTCATGCTTTGAGCATATTAACTGGATGACATATATATCTCCCAACATGCAGGAGTAGGCTTCAGCTCTCATCAAGGTGAAAAATGAGGCAAGGTGATCTTTCTCTACTTCTAATACCAAAGTTACCTTTCACCTGTGCCTCTTTCTGAATAGCTACCCACTTCTAACTTTCTCCTGTTTTTGATTGCCTGTCTAAAATCCTCATTGCTTAATTTTGTTTGCAAGAACTAATTCAGATGGATTTTTTGGCAATTACTCACTTTCTCCTTACACTTGCTGGCTTTTAAGATAGAGCTTTCATTGTTGACTTGTCATTTTAGAACCAGAACTCCCTCATTAAATACTGCACAAGCTGAAAGGACTCTATAGTACTCATGTAACAGCATGAAAACAAGGGGGAGAACCCTCATAATGAGAAATAGAGGTCTCTGTGGAAATGAGGTCATGGAAACAGGATGAAAAATAATTCACTGGAGTCCGTAGACAGCTAATGCTCCTCAGATGTATCTCATGACAAATGACAAATGCTAGAAATGTTGTAAGAGCTGAGCTACATGATTAGATCATCTGTGGGAATACCCTCTTTTCACAAAACAAACAAAACAAAGAGGCAGCCTCTTGCTAAGACAGTCTAGAGTTATATGAATCACCTTCACAGCTGATTTCACAGCAAGAACCAGAAGAAGACATAAACTGTTATGCAGAGAATACCAATAAACTGATCTAGATAACTATAGCTCATTTACTTTTCAACAACATCCATCTGAGGAAGTGTTTTTATTTATTTTTTTTTTCTTTCTAGAAAAGATACTGATAAGAAATGCTTACAGAATTCATTAAATTCCACATTTTTATCAGCTTAAATGAACTACGCCATTATAAACATGGTAATTAATTGTGAACCACATGCAAGTTTAAGGACATGACTGTTGTCCAAATTCCAGGGCAGATATAGTATATTTAAATATTAGTCTAGGCTATGCTGCCTTGATCTCATGAGTCTCTGGGGTTATTGCGAATTCTGCTAAACAGGAAGTATACTGGAATGGAGCAGAAGCTGGCAAAGAATTGTGTGTACCAACAGCAAACTGCACTGGGTTATTCACCAAGGACTACTTAAAAAGGGATTCAGGATACTATGTATTACATAGGTCTTTTGGGATACCCTTCAGACTTTAGAAGTTTGGTTCTTTATGGAATTTATCACCCTGGGGGGGAGGGAGGAGGGAAAGTAATAATGAGAAAGAAAGAGTATGGCAGATGGAAAGTTAGAGCTGTGTCCAAATTTGGGGATACTCCAAGAATAACATATCACATTTTAGCATATTATCTTGCTATTGAGTAGAACTTCAGCCCTTTGAAGTGCAGCTAGTTCAATTGTAGATGAACACGTACAAAGTGGATGAACATTTCTTACGAACACTTTGTTCTGTGGTATATATATGAATGAACATGTTTAAAGGAGAAGCCAGAAAAATGCTCCTTATGACAGACAGCACTGCAAATGAGGCTTTGTCTGTGTGTCTGTAGTTAAATAGTGGGAAAGGCTGTACCTTGACAGCTTTATGGAATTCGAAAATATCTGGCTGATACATATATGAGTAAAATTCTCCTTAAATTTGTCTCTGCTTCTGCTGAGAGTGCATTTAGAGTGCAAGGGCTGTGGTATGTTCACACTGATGGGCAGCTAAGTTCCACCACAACCACCGTTTCACATCCTCTCCTCAAAGGAATAAAGGGAGAAATCAGGATGAAAAAAAAAAAAAAAAAAAAAGCTTGTGGGTTGCGATAAGGACAGGGAGACCACTCACCAGTTACTGTAACAGGCAAAACAGACTCAGCACAGGGAAGATTAATTTAATTTATTGCCAACCACTAACAGACTAGGGCAGTGAGAACTAAATGCAAACTAAAACCACCCTCTCCCCATCCGCCCTCTTACCACCTCCTCCCCCTGAGTGGTGCAGGGGAATGGGGAATACGGGCTGTGGTCAGTCCCTAACACTGCCTCTGCTGCTCCTTCATGGTTGTTCTCTGCCCCTGCTCCCTGTGGGGTCCCTCCCACGCAATGCTGTCCTTCCTGAACTGAAACTGCAAGGGATGCCCGCAGGCAGCAGCTCTTCAAGCACTGCTCCCACACGGTTCCGTACCGCCACGGGGTCCATCCATCCATCCCCTGGGAGCAAACTGCTCCAGCACGGGTCCCCCACGGGTGGGTGGCAGCTCCCCCGAGACCCCCTGCTCCTGCGTGGGCTCCTCTCCATGGGCTGCAGCTCCGGCCCAGGGCCTGCTCCTGCGGGGGCTCTCCATGGGCCGCAGCCTCCTCCAGGCCACATCCACCTGCTCCACTGGGGGCTTCTCCACCCATGGGGGGGCTGCAGCATGGAGATTTGCTCCATGTGGGACCCATGGGCTGCAGGGGGACAGCCTGCTCCACCAGGGGCCTCTCCACAGGCCGCAGGGGAACTGCTGCTGCCTGCCTGGAGCACCTCCTGCCCTCCTGCTGCACTCACCTGGGGGGCTGCAGGGCTGGTTCTCACTCCTTGCTTTCACAGCTCCTGTTGCCAACCCTTTTTTTTCCCTTTCTTAACTCTGCTCTCCCAGAGGCCCACCCAGTGTCACTCCCTGGCTCAGCTCTGGCCGGCAGTGGCTCCCTTTTGGCGCTGGCTGGAGCTGGCTCTGGTCTGACATGGGGCAGCTGCTGGGCTCTGCTCACAGAGGCCACCCCTGCAGCCCCCCCTCTACCAAAGCCTTGCCATGCAAGCCTAATAGAAGAGCTTAAATTACATTCTGGCAATGATCCTTCCAGTTAGGTATGATGGGTCACCCTTCACTAACAAGAGGCTGGTAAATGCACTCCTGAGGAATTCCTGTTTACTGGCTTGAAACTGCTTGCTTACAGCTCACAAACTGGTATTTAGTCCACACATTTTCACTCTCAGCCTTTTGGGATTGTGTTTGTAACTTGTTTTCACTATGTCCCCACTTCTGCTTGCTGAGCTCTCCCTCCTACTTCTATAGTACCAATAATTTCCACTAGGCAATGCTTTACAATGGATTTGATATGTCAGACTCTGGCATTCATGATCCAGCATCTGTTCAGTGTTGCCTTACTAAACAGACTGACATTTAACTGCTTCCTTGACTAACTGGAGTTGTTATCAGTGCAATTGCTAGGCCCACCGACTGCAGTGGGGTTTGCCCTCAGTGATAGCTGGAAGGATCACTGAGAGCAAAGAACGGCAGTTTTGCATGGTAAGGCATGGTGCCAGACCTAGGAAACTCTCTTTAGTCCTGGGCTACACAATACCATTTTTTGCCAGCTTTGCAAATGACAGCTGTTAGGAAGGAGGGATGAGACCTGATCAGCCGTGCATTTTCTTCTTAACTCTTCCAGTTCTGGCTCTTCTGCTTCCCAAGCCCATGAGTTATAAAGCACAGGCTGAGCTACAGTTGAAAGAACAAGTCATCCAAAGCCACAACCTGGGCTTTCCTGGAGAACGAAGTTTTTCAGGTCAGTGTTGAAAAAATACACTCATCTAGAACATCCAGGGTCTATGTGCTTGAAATATTAATATGGGTACAAGTTTCGTTTTTGCTGGGTTTATGGATTTAAATAGTTTTCATGAATTCAGAAAATGGATTCCTATTTACTATAACCTTCATTTTCTTCTACAGAAATGCAGGGAAAATGGCTCTCTGACACATCTTGCATGAAGACCATACATATATCACTGGAGATCAGAGGAAGAGATGACACACACTGGCATCAGGCAGGATTTATGGAAAGCTGCTCCTGTGACAGTTGTCTCCTACATGACCTCTTGCAGTTCCTTCTTAGACTTCTTTCTTTTGCTCTTTGTAAATAATCCTGGTGCAGAAGCATTGAAATATTACAAAAAATATTTGTATACTCATAAGGCAGATGGATGTGCTAATTTCTCCATGAGGAGGTGTCGTGGTTCCGCTCGAGTGGGCAGCCGAGTTCCACCACAACCGCTCTCTCACTCCCCCTCCTCAAAGAGGAATGGGGAGAAAATACGTGAAAAGGGCTCAAAGGTTGAGATAAGGACAAGAAAATCACGCAATAATTATTGTAACGGGCAAAACAGACTCAGCATAAGAAGATAGTAAGATTTATTGCTCATTACTAACAAGCTAGAGAAGTGAGAAACAAAGGAAAGGAACCAAAAGCACCTTCCCCCCCCCCATCCACCCTCTTCCACCTCCTCCCCCTGAGCAGTGCAGGGGAACGGGGGAATGGGGGTTATGGTCAGTCTACAGCGCTTCTCTGCTGCTCCTTCTCGGTCACTCTTGTCCCCTGTGCTGTGGGGTCCTTCCCACGGGATGCAGTCCTTGATGAACTGATCCGGCGTGGGCTTCCCACAGGCAACAGCTCTTCCAGAACTGCTTCAGATATGGGTCTGTACCACGGGGTCCATCCCTCAGGAGAAAACTGCTCCAACCTGGCTCCCCCATGGGCAGTAGCTCCTGCCAGGTCACCTGCTCCTGCGTGGGCTCCTCTCCACAGGCTACAGGTCCGGCCCGGAATCTGCTCCGGCAGGGGTCTGCAGCCTCCATCGGTGCAGGGCCACCTGCTCCACCGTGGTCTCCTCCACGGGCTGCAGCGTGGACCCCTGCTCCACCGTGGTACTCCATGGGCTGCAGGGGGACATCCTGCTTCACCATGGTCCTCACCACAGGCCGCAGGGGACTTCTGCTCCAGCGCCTGGAGCACCTCTCCCCCTCCTTCTACACTGACCTTGGCACCTGCAAGGCCATTCCTCACTCCTCTCACTCTCCCAGCTGCTGTGTGGCACAGCGTTTTTTTCCCTGTCTTAAATATGCTCTCACAGAGGCGCAAAACAACATCGCTTATTGGCTCAGATCTGGAAAACAGTGGGGCCCTTACCAAACATGGGGCAGCTTCTAGATCTTTCTCACAGAAACCACCCCTATGGCCCCCTGCTACCAAAACTTTGCCACGTAAACACACTACAGGAGGTAATTAAAAGTGCTAGCTCCTCTCCTAGAGCTGATGGCATGAAGCAAAATCTATTGTTTTTTATTTAAAATCAGGTTTTTATAACAACCTATTTTTATTTCAATAAAATATGTATTTCCTATAAATATACTGTATACAATCTTCAAAATAACTTTGCATCAAATACATGGACATAAATGAAGTATTGCTATTACTTTGTTTATAAGAGGTACCTATGTTTATTTTACAGGAAATGCCAATAATGCTAGGCTCTATGGATTACAAAATACTGCTGGTTGGGCTCTTTTGCCTCTGGCTCTGCCCGTACATTAACCACATGTGTAAATGGCTTCCCCTCTAGCTGAAAAACTGCCCTCATGTCAGACAGAGAGGAAAATCACTACTGTGGGAGGGAGATGCTCCTCGGTACATGTGTCAATTTGCCCATGAAAATGTGTCGGAGCCAGCTGTTTGCTTCGAGAGACCAAGACAAGGGGGAGTTTAAGCCAGCGATGCCTGTTGAGGACGAGTGGGAAACTCACTGTCCTGGTTTCTGCCAGGAGGGATTTCTCCTGGAGATCCATGTGACTAATCTCTGCAGGGCTTTTCCTGCAGCAAAGACCTCTCTTTTTGTGCTGTAAAAATAGCTGCAATAAATCTCCCTGAGGAGCCATATGACAAAGCTACCCACTATATCTGCCACAACAACTGTCATGAAACATCTCTGCTGCCACTGTTCAAGGAAGCTCCATTGGGGTGTGGGGCAGAGGGATCAGTAGGTACTGTAATACTTTAATCTAACACTTTTCCAGAGCTGTACAGGGCTGTAACTGTGCAGATTTGTGTGATTTAACTTTAACAGAAAGTGAATGGCCAAAATGCTTCATGATTCTGAGTACATCTGAGCTACAGGGATCTCCAGCTTGTGTTTATAGTGGATTTATTAAAATCAATTAAATGCCTATCTATGAGCTAACAATGAATGTATTTTCTAATGGCCATTAAGACATCCTGATGTCCTCACCATCCACAATCAATGTTTTCTACTGAACAACTGCTGAAGAGTATCACTGTTATTACATATGGAAGATAAATGGCCATGTTAGGACCCTTCTGGGTCTGCTTCACAAAGCAGATGTATGAAGAAGTGGGCAGAAAGCTACCTTCACCTACAGGGCTAAATGGCCCACATGTTGTGTTTTCTCTCAGGAGATGTAAAGCTATTGGAAAGGCAAAGGAAAAAAAGGAAAAAACAACATGCTGTTAGAGCAGAGATGTTCTCCTGATGCTGCTTATTGGATGGTAGTCCAAGCAGAAAGATTTATTCCAACCCTCATGCTGCTCTGTGCATTGGGCAGGTGTATCTGGGTTTAGGCTTTGACCGAGCAGGTCTCATTATCAGGAGAAACAGACGTGTCTTCCTTCCCAAACCCTTATTTTACCACCCAAGCCTTCCTCACTTCTTCCTGCTTGGGTGCTAGGACCTCAGACAGGGTACCAGAGGGACACAGCGGGCTACGAATGAGGACACAGAGCCAACCTCTATTAGCAGTGACTGCAGCCCTTCTCACCTTGGATCCATGCCAGCTTCTCAGATAAGTCCTATTTTGTGTGAATTCCTTAGACCACCATGGGTCACATGTGGTCTAAAGAGCTGTAATTTTTGATAGGAGCAGATAGGAGCTAGGAGCTGTTTGAAGCCACTTTTGCAAAGTTTCTGTTCCCTGTAAGAACCCCTGTGCTGCTACAAAAATCTGATTCCAGTAGGCTGAAAACATGCCAGTTGATTCTGCACATCCAGCATCTAATAACTAGTTTATAGAAATTCATTTTTAAGCCTGACTGAATATGTTGATTTAAAAAATGAGGTTAGATTTAAATTAGTCTTCTGCACAATAAACTGTTTGAAAATGCTTTAAATTATGAATATTTATATTGCTATTAATTTGAGGTGCTACTAGTATTTTTCTTTAATGGTTAATTATTACAACCAATATGTTTAATTATGCTATAAATCTTTCCATTATTTTTCTGTAAATATTAATTCCCACACTTGCACCTTTTTATTTGATGTTGAGATTGAAGTGGAAAATGACCCTTTAAGGAAAAAAAAATCTCCGAACTGCCATTCTACCCGCCTAAGCACTAGACCATTTTATTTTAACCAGCTTAACTCCAAATGGCACTCAGGTTTTTCACCCTGTAAGCAGATTTTGGTATGGGTCATGCATTAAAAGATTTGCTGGCAGATAGCAAAAAGAACCAGACTGTGTGCTAGAAAGTTCCATAAGGCATAAAAAAAAGAAACAATGTTTTCCACAAGCTGTGTTGTAGCAGCTCTTGCAGCTTCAAGGGCATTGCTGCATAGCTACCACTATGACCACTAAGGATTTGCTTGTGGTTCATTTAGTTAAAGATAAGGCATGAGTTTAAAATAAAACAACTATTCCTGAAAACAAACAAACAAACAAATCAAAAACCTCTCATGGGAACACTCATATTCCAATACAAATGTTTTCAAACTTCTGTTTCTGATAACATTAAATCTCATTGAAAGTTATGTCTGCAACCACTGTAAGTGTGTATAAGAAATTATTGCTTTCTCTTCCCAGGAATTGAACTACCGTCTTAAATTTTTGATAACCATTTTAGGTCAAAAGGAGCAAAATGCTCAAAAAAACCCACAAACAAACAAACAAACAAAAAAACACCACAAAACACCCCTCTCCCCCCAGACCAATACAAAGATAACATTATTGCACACTGGTCATATCTGAGGTGGTATAATGTCATAAGAACTAGTTCCAAATTATGTGCAAGAGAATGAACAGAAATGAACAGATGGGTGAGATGGTGGGAAAAAAACCCTTCTCTCAAAAACAGAGTCCCCTGGGATGGTTAGCATTAGAAAACACAGACCAGATTTGGTATTTCAAAGATACAAATCTCTCTCATGCTGGAGCCATCCGAAACCTCAGTATATAGTGATAACTGTTAGTTTCTGAATAGCAAATTTGGGATAATGCCAGCAGTTGATACAGTGTTGAATATTAAAACAATTCAGGAAAAAAAAAAAAAAGAGAGAGAGAGAGATGTTATTTATGACATTATTTATATTGCTTGTTTCCCTTAGTCTAAATGCTCTCTTACCTGCATTTCTGTCTTTATTACTGAGGACCACTTTCAGACTGGCATCCCAATACAGGCTGTCACTTTGCTTGCTTGTTGGTAAAGGACCAGAAAGTTGTTTTGGGTGAGAATCAATGAGTAAGTAAGATTTGCCACTTCTATTTGCCTCTCTTGTTGCCAGCTAAATAAACTAAGCTTAATCCTGTGGTATCATATATATTAGTGTGACATGTCCAGAAAACATGACCCATGAGAAAAAAGGCAAGGGAAGGCAAAGCAAGGGAAGGGCAAGGGCAAGGGCAAGGGCAAAGGCAAGGGCAAGGGCAAAGGCAAGGGAAAAGGAAAGGTAAAGGAGGAAGGGGAAGGGGAAGGGGAAAAGGAAAGGGAAAGGGAAAGGGAAAGGGAAAGGGAAAGGGAAAGGGAAAGGGAAAGGGAAAGGGAAAGGGAAAGGGAAAGGGAAAGGGAAAGGGAAAGGGAAGCAAGAAAAGGCAAGGAGGGATTGTGAGAATTTATTTGGAAAAGACAACCACACTACTGTGTACAGGAAGGAATAAAGCATTTTGGGACTGGAAAAGAAAGGAAGGGGTTTAAGCTGCAGCAAGGGAGATCCTAATTAGACATTAAGAAAACTTTCCAGTTGTAAAAATAGAGAAGAGCACTAGAACTGGCTGCCTGAGGAAGTCATTATAAAATAATTGATCTTGCTTTTAAGCAGAAAGTTGGGTTAGCTGCCTCATGAGGTGTGTTTAAAATACAGACTTGGGAACGCAGTCCTGGCTGAGGCTGTGGTGATGCTGCCTGAACCCTGGTGCTGCCGTAAGGCTATGGGGGCAAGGGCAGAGGAGCAGAAGGCTCTGTCAGCATCCCTGCTCCAGACAGGCAGGCGACCAGGACTGTGCACACCAACATTTAAATACCAGTCAAGATCCTTTATTTTCAGTATTACTTTCTGTAAACCTATACCACTAAAAGGCAAAACCACAAAGAGATGTAATTTTCAAGGCTTTGAGAGGAGAATTGACAAGAAGGAGAGCAATAAAAAATTCATCATTCAAATCAACAATAGTGTTGGATCACTTCTAACAAACCTAATGATCCTTAGCTAAATATTCATCAGAATATTTAAACTTAATTTCAAAGTGGCCTGAAACATATCTGAGTCTTGATCTCCAATTCAGAATTCAGTGTGATCTTAATATCCTGAGGGGAAAATGAAACGCTTGCATATAGAACTGGGTGGAAAGACTTTTCCCCGCTCCAATAAAGTTGTCAAGATTAAAAAAAAATAAAAATCCTATCCCATGCTGGGATGAACGTCTAAAAGCTTTTCGTAAGAAGAGGAAAAAAAAAAAGACAAAGGCAGTAAGAGAGAGAGTGATTCTTCTATCATCTCAGAACAGTCAGCTGAGACCAAAGCTCACCGCAGGGTCTCGCACATCACAGAGGAGTGCATTGGCATAAGGGTTTGACTGATTTGGCCTGACCTTCCCAGGCTCTCCTTTGCACAGAGGAAGGCTGATTGAGTACAGCCAACTAACATGGGAAATCCAAGTTCAAACCTATTTGAACCAAAAGACCAAAGACTTGAACCTTGGTCTCCCATACCTCAGATAAGTGTCTCTGCCATTAAGCTCTTGTGGATTCTAGGTTAAGTTTGATGCACACCCTCACACTCACCATTTTTCTGCTCTTCTCATCTTCCCTACATGTGCCTACCTTTTATCTACCTTTTCCTCCTGAAACTGGTGTAGTGGGTCTTATTTGTAGCAAGTTTGCTTTGCTTATGGAAAAAAACACAAAAACAAACAAAACCAACCAACAAAAAAAAAATCACAAAATCCCAGTTAACTGTATTTGTATCCTAGTAAGGCAAAAACTTTAGCTGTTTGGATATGTTTAAATAGTTGGACAGGCAGCTGTAGCTGTGCAGTGTGTGATACACACTCACACTCCATAAGCCTTCTGCTGTTACCACACAGTGACCGCTGCTGGGTAGATCTAATTTGGAGTCATCTCATCAATCACTTTAAAAGCCATGAAAACTAATTTCCAAACTAAAGCATTTTCAATTCATCTTTCATGTGTCATAAATATACTTTGAGCTTAAATTTCTTATTATCTGTCTCTTGCCTCCCACCTCTGCAATCACAGCAGTCGTCACTCAGAGAGAGAAAGCTGCAGAAGGCTACATTTTCATAAAGCTATTTGGGATTTTTTTTTTTTTTTTTGTATAACTCCCATTAAGAAGTCAGTGGAAGAGACACAGATGAAACCATGGAACAGCAGCTTGAAAATTCAGTCCTGCATGTGAATTTTACTTTGTAAATAAAGAGACTAAGGTGATAAAGGTTGGAAAAACAATAGGATGGAGACAAAGTTTAAAAATCATGTCTTGTTTTCAGTTGTGTATTTCCATACTTTCTTAATAAAAACCATATGTCTTAAGTAGATCTCTAACTGACCTCTGTTTAGGGACTTCAGGACCTACCAGTATCTTCACATTGCAATGCAGAAGACATCTTTTTACTTTTATATGGCTTCAGAATATTTGAAAGTGAATTTTTTGCAAAATATGTATAATATAATGCTGAAAGCAGAATTAACTAAAACTACTTAAAACAATGTATTCTGTTTATTTTATGTAGCTAATGAAATCCCAAATAGAGAGTCTGGTTGCTGGTAGTCCAGGTCCATAAAAACACACACATTAAACTGGAACAAAGCTCAGAGTTTTACAAAGTGCCTATATTTTTTGAGAGAATACTTATCATTTCAGATAATCTCTGGGTTTTATGTGAAATGTAAAGAAGGTTAATACAGTAAAGATTTTTTTTTTTGGTCAATATTATCAGACATTTTTTGGGAGTTCTTTGATACCATACAATTTTGCCCTCCTTCCTACTTGCACTAAATTTTTGTTTTCAGTGCTCTCATGCTATGATACATCAAAACACTTCAACTTCTTGCTAATTCAGACTGAATAGTATCTATTTCATATCTAATGCTTGATAACATCTCAGTTTAAAACCAAAAGAAAACCACTGTCAGGATAACGTTGGCTACAGGAAAGTCTAAAGTCCAGAATTTTAAAGCAGACATACCACTAAGACCTGATAATAAACAAAGCATTTCGAATATGTTTAAAAATTACAAACAGGAAATGCTAAAATAACACACTGGTTTCACTTTGCATTTTATGTGCTATCTTCTAGTAGGCTGAATGTACTTATCCTCTCTTCTAAGGTATATACCTTTAATTTAGAGATTGCCATGTTCTTCACAGATAAATCCAATCCCCTGCAGGTGCAATTATTTCAACTAATAGTTCAACTGAGCAGCCAGTGCTGATTCCCAGCATTGACCTGTCCTTTGTCTGGTAGAGAATCTTGCTTCTTTCTTCACAGACAGAGCTAAAGCAATTTTTCACATGGATCAATATTTAATTTTTAGTTTCAGGTTTATTTTGCCCTCCCTTCCTTCTTTCCCCCCCCCCCCCCCCTTTTTTTTTTTCTCTGTAAGTTGAACTGAGCAGCAAGAAGTGAGGAAAAATCATGAACAGATGATGTATAAGATTTTAGTTGAATGTGGGCTACATACCACAGCTTTAGAACTTTTCCTTTCACTTTTCTGGCAAATATTTACTTTTGTAGTTGGAAAAAATATGGAGCTGAACATCACCCTAAAGAATTCTTTGGCAAAATGCATGTGCTGTGAGTATATGTTATTAGAAGCATATTGGTTGGCAGTGATGCTGTTAAAATTTGTTAAGCATTCAGATAGTGCCCTATAAATTAATTTGTGTGTCAAAAAAGAATGATTTTTGAAAATAGCTTTCCTAAATAAGGAAAACCTAACCCTCAACATAAACTAGAAAATCCTTTATTCTGAAGTGGAAACTCAAAGGGTAATATTAATTTCTTCTTTACAGGGGAAGTATAAAATTAAAAATAAATAAATAAGTACAGAATTTAATAATTCACACTTAAAACCAAAACTGTAAAAAGGCCAGAAAAAGGTCATATGAAAACACTTATTTTCTAAAGATATTTCCAAACTTTCCTACATTAGCTTTACATTTATCTTCCCCATCAACTTGGTATTAAAATTACATCCAGTCCATTTTGGATTAAATTTTAGAAGGCTTACTTATTTTATTTTATTTTATTTTATTTTATTTTATTTTATTTATTTTATTATTTTATTTTATTATTTTGTGCACTCTTACACAATGCACAGGCAAGAAGCTGGAAAAAAATAAATAGAAAATATTCATGTGTGCTTTGAGTTTGTTAAACAATACAACTCATACAGTGGATAGCTGACACTGGAAAAAAATCTTACAAGAAATCTGATATAACCCAACGTGATATGAGCCCTTTAGTAAAGATGAAAATATGCTGCTGAAAGGAAGAATAATTACTCATCCATTAATCAGAGTGTATGTTTTATTCTGAGATAAGTATCAATGCACCTTGCTGCTTGTGAGATTTTCCAGATGATGGGAAACAAAAGGTAATCCAGGCTCTTCCCATAGCATCCAGCAGAAATCATTGAGCCACGAGTGTTCCTGCTGCCATCTCAGGAGCCCCATCTCAGTAGCACAAGGAGCTGCAGGCTGTGCTGAAGCTCACCGATGCCAGGCAAGCACTGAGATGGCTGCGCAGGGTGACAGCTGATGCCGTGGGAGGCTGGCAGTGAATAAACCAAACTTCCCAATGGAAGTTTGCTTCCCTTTGCTCTCTGGAGCAAAGACAAAGTATTTTGCCATTTGGCCTGAGTCTTCCCTGCATCCCGGTCCTTTGTGGAGGAAAGTTCAATGATATTATTTTAAATCAGGTCGACTCAGTGGAGTTCAGGGCTCAGCCGTGTGAAGGGTTGTGCCACCCAAAAGCAGGGCTGGTGCAGAGCCCAGCCCAGAGCTGGTGCAGTGTGGAAAGGAACAAGGCCATGGAGATGTGAAGGAAATATTCTTTCAGACAATATTCTTTTGGATAGTTGTTCTTCTTGGACAGTGGGCCCATGGCCTAAGCATAACTGGATCTGTCTTATCTGAAGCATTTTTGCTGAGTTAGACTGCATAGGCAGCGAGCGTGGGGACTGACTGGCATCAGGCAGTGTAGGCCTTGTTTCTAAGACGGTCTGGGAAGCTACAAGAAACAAATTTACTTTTTACTTCTGCTTTTTTTTCCTACTTGGTCTGAGAAAACAAAACTTATAAACACTTTTCAGACTAGCAGAATGGTCACAAATGTGGTGTTTTCCTCCAGGATGTGCCCATTTGTGCCCCAGCAGCATCTGAGGGCTCCTGGCCCAGCAGAACGCCCAGTCAACCCTTCCCAACCCAGGGGCAGCTCTTTATCAGCTGGCCAGTCAGCCTCTTTTCAAATACATTTTTTCCATGGGATGTGTGTAACACTGCCCAGCAGTACAGTTTATCTTTTCTTCTCACCCTATCTATTTTTATTCAGAGCAGTGTTGTGACTGACAAACATAATGCTTTGAACAGGGCACACAGCAGGGTCTAACCACTCAACCTGAGCTATGCATCTCTCCTTTATGGGAGTGCAGTCAGGTCCGTATACAGTATACCATGAATTTGCTGTTGGCTATCATCTTCCTTCATGCACGTTTTAACTTGCTAATTACCCTATCCATATGTTACACATGCTCCTAAGCTTCAATTAGTAGCAGCACCTGTTCAATTTCTGCTGTATACTTTTTAATATTATGTTTGGACATTCTTTGATAGGGGGATTCAGTTCCAGACTAAGGCACATTTGGGGTCTACTTGTGTCCAGGTTCTTGTTATATTAAAAATAGGTCTAGGCAATGAAAATGATAGAGCAATTCAATTCAATTCAATTCACCACAAAATAGATATCCACAAGTTTAGTAGCCCAAATAAATGTGTCTAATTACATTTGATCTACCCTGAAAAATCTAAGCATTAGCATTTTAATTTAGTTATGCTTTTGAGGAGAGTTTCTTCCTTTTCCCTTTCCACTCTTTGGTTCTTATCCTGAAACAGTCTTGGAGTACCAGGAAGATTTCTTTCAAATTGGACTCAGCCAGACCACATGCCCCAGGAGCACTCCTACTCAGCTTTGTTCATTAATGGATGAAGTCCTCATGCCCTCACTAGAACAAATCAGATTTGTGCCCCCTGATAACTATACAGTTCATATAGCTGGGTTATCAGTACAACTGATAGGTCTGCTATATTGCATCACACTGCCTGCCTTGACTGGAGACAACTCTCCTGGGGGGCTGGTGGGTATGACCCTGGAACTGAAGGTGCTTCACATGTTCCTGGGGTGGCAGTGTGAGGACAGACAACATTCGTCACAGTGCAGAAAAGGATGGTAGGCACCTGTGTTGGGACATCTGAGTCCTGCTGCTAGTGGATGCAGCCAGATGAACTATTTTCTAGCTCTGCTGCATGGCACTCTGCAGACTCTACTGTGAATTGAGATCTTTACACACAAACAATTTAATTTTGGACTCTCAGATGTGAACTGAATCCCTCTCTTCCCAGGTTGTGTTTCTCCTTTATATGACAGCATCCAAGTCTTATGTGGATATTTACTAGACTTCCGATGGGTCACAGTGTGATGCTTTTTGTTTATTTTTTATTTGCTTTTCAGTCACAGTCTCAAAGCTTACTTGTACCACTCCTGTATTTGGACTAGGTGGTTTAGACCTTCATAACATTGCTTCAGACTGTGGGAGAAATTTATTTAAAATCTCCTTTGTTTAGTAGAAGCTCCTAACCTCAGAGTGTCCTGAATAAAGACTGAAAATTCAGAAGAAAGACAAAAGGGTTTGCTTGTTTCATCCTCTATTTTAGAAGCCTATATTTTTATTTATTTATTTATTTTTTTAAACTGTAGCTTCTTTGTAGTTTATATATCAAAACTTCTCATGCTTATCACATTTGTTAGAGGTTGGTGATATTCACTGGGCTGGCAGAGCAGAATGCAAGACCTAAATTTCAGTTAAACTTTTGACAAGAGGATCCCACATCTGTTCCTCACTAAAAATGAAAAAAAAACATATATATATATATAGGAAAATATCACCCTCCCCTCCCCTCCCCTCCCCTCTGTCCCCAGCCCTGGTTTTCATATGAGCTGTTGACTAAGAGGAAGGTTTTGAATAGTATCCTTCATATGGTAAAACCATGCTTGTGGTGTGTATAATTATATGTTTTCAACTTATTTTCTCTGACTCTCCAAAAGCAAGTGTATTATTGTGTGTTGTTACATAATACCCAGCCATGTGGAAAAGTAACAGACACACCTTTGGCAAGTGACTGCATGTCTCCAAGGTTTTCACCCATGTTTTCACAGATGTCCTCTCAGAACCCATCTAATCCCCCACATCAAGGTTTTATAGAATATTTGCACTCATTGGGACTGGTGCAGTATGAAGCCAAGTATGCAAAGACTGCCAGCTGGCCAGAATATTTGATAAATGTGAGAACAAAAAAAATCCCACTCATAGCAGTGAAGTGATCTATTCCTGGAACACCAGCTGGATTGCTGTAATAAGCTATTAAACCAGTGTAGTAAAATGAAACCCAGATACACTATGCAGATTACATAGCAGATCTATTTCCTTGTACAGCACAGTTTCATTGCTTTAATTTTAGATTATTGGTCACTTGCAATGATTAAAAGATACACAAAAGCTTGGCCTTTATATTCATGAGTTTTGAACTAGAAAGCCCCAAATTAAAACTGTACAGGAGTATGCCCTTAGCACCCTTAAAGATCTGTTTCCATTTCAAATGACTCAGTGAGGCAGACTCTCTGGCAGACTAATTTTACTAAGAAACTACGTCCCAGATCTGGAACTGAGATAAGACTTTATAGAAGACCTCACAAAAACAAAATCACAAATGTGCTCTAATGTAACACAGAATTTCTTCTTACAATAAAGAAGCATTTAAATGTCTAAAAAGACATGAAGATTGATATTCAGGGCCGTGTGTAACAGCACCATCTTGTGATTTCTGCCTAAAAAAATTACAATAAATATTTCAATTGGAAGTGGTACTCTCTGATAACTCAGGCAGTCTTTTGTGACTGACTAGCTTGGGTGTGATGCATGACAATAAACTAAAAATTCAACCATAAACAGGATCCTAATGGAACTTAGTTGAACACTGCATTAAATAATGGGCAAGGCTGAGATGTGCGATTGTTCTGATATCAGCTGGGACAGAGTTAATTTTCCTCCTGGTAGCTGGTATGATGTTGTGTTTTGGATTTAGGATGATAATAATACTGATAACATAGCAATGTTTCAGTTGTTTGCAGAGCAGCACTTACACAGAGACAAGGACATTTCAGCTTCTTGTGCTGCCCTGCCAGCAAGGAGGCTGGGGATGCACAAGGAGTTAGGAGGGGGAGAACACAGCCAGGACAGCTGACCCACACCAGCCAAAGGGATATCCCATACCACATGCTGTCATGCTGAACAATAAAACGGGGGGGGGGGGGTGGGGGGGGTGGAGGTTGCTGCTTGGGGGGGGACTGGGCATCAGTCGGTGGATGAACAATTGCATTGTGCAATTGTATTGTGGTGAGCAATTGCATTGTGCATCACTTGCTTTGTACATTTCCTCTCCTCTCCTCTCCTCTCCTCTCCTCTCCTCTCCTCTCCTCTCCTCTCCTCTCCTCTCCTCTCCTCTCCTCTCCTCTCCTCTCCTCTCCTCTCCTCTCCTCTCCTCTCCTCTCCTCTCCTCTCCTCTCCTCTCCTCTCCTCTCCTCTCCTCTCCTCTCCTCTCCTCTCCTCTCCTCTCCTCTCCTCTCCTCTCCTCTCCTCTCCTCTCCTCTCCTCTCCTCTCCTCTCCTCTCCTCTCCTCTCCTCTCCTCTCCTCTCCTCTCCTCTCCTCTCCTCTCCTCTCCTCTCCTCTCCTCTCCTCTCCTCTCCTCTCCTCTCCTCTCCTCTCCTCTCCTCTCCTCTCCTCTCCTCTCCTCTCCTCTCCTCTCCTCTCCTCTCCTCTCCTCTCCTCTCCTCTCCTCTCCTCTCCTCTCCTCTCCTCTCCTCTCCTCTCCTCTCCTCTCCTCTCCTCTCCTCTCCTCTCCTCTCAAGATGTCTTTATCTCAACCCATTAGTTTTTTACTTTTTTTTTTTTTTTCATCCTCTGTCCCATCCCATTAAGGGGGTTGTGGGAGTGAGGGAACAGTCATGTGATGCTTAGCTGCCTGCTGGGCTAAACCTCAGCCATGTTTTTTATTTTCTTTATTTGTCTTTTTGGTGACAAAAGAAGAAGGAAAATCTCCAAGGACTGTCCTAGTCATATCATCATGCAAGAAGAAACAAGACAAGTGGCTTTTCTAGTTAGACATACTATTTGTTTTTTCTTATAATATTGCAAAGGTTATCTCTGGAATCACAACATACCAGTATCATCATCATCAAATCCTGATTAAATGGCCCACTAGCTCTTGCTTTCAGTTATTCACAATGAAGACTTTGGGATGTTGATGTTTGGTAATGTGGGGACTGAAACAACAGGCCTGGTGGACTGAACAGCATCCAGGCTGGTGTCTATTACTTCTATCTGAACTCCAGATGAAATAGGGGGAAACAGACATCTGATGGTAATAACAGAAAACAAAAAACACATCAGGCTGAGAAACCACACATTTCTGAATGAGAAATGAATAACGCAAGAAGGCGCGGTTGATATGTCTGTTCCAAGCTATTTAGAAATATATGCTCACGTGTCTCAGATGACACAACCCACAGTAAATTTAAGTTACATTCACAGGCAATTGGTGTCACCAACAGGAAAAGCAAGCAGGATGCAGATGATTTCCTTACTACACCTGATTACTTTCCTGAGCATGTGAGATGGAAGCAGGCCAGCAGAATTTTCCTTTCAAGTTGGATACAGGCAGGGGTTATCGGTCAGGTGCATTTGCTTTGTAAAACTGTCAGCCTTTAAGGGTGTCATAGGCAGTATTTCATATATGAGCTTTAACGTGGCAATGGAGGCAACTGAGTTCAGTAGATTTGAGAATGCTCAGTATTTGACAAAAAACATCTGATAAAAGCCGCAGGAACATCACTTCAGCATTCATCTCTAACACAAGATTTTGGTGGGACTAATTAAGGATAAGGAAAGCTGGACTTTGAATCTACATTTCAGACATAACAGATATTCAAACAAATATCATAAGGGTTTTATTTATTGTGTTGTTTCCCCCAGCAAGTGATAGGCGACACCTTTACTAACAGGTAGAGAACCTGATCATCATTGCACAGAAACTGACCATCATTTCAGTGGGGCCAACTTCAGATCCTGTGGGTTATAGATCAGCTACAGAGCTCATGTAAGCCTTAGTAAGCCTTCACAACTGCAGGGAAGGAATTTAGTTTTTGTTAAAAAAAATGCTGATTTGCTAGCTTGGTAAATTAAAGCCATTCATCTGTTACAGCTGCCTATAACATAAATCAAAAGCATTATTTATATGTATTAACCTGGGGACCTGACCAGCCAGTGGAGAGCATGTTGTAGAGATGGCATTTATCCCTGTAGAAGCCTTCCATCCAGCTGAAACAGGCTGTGTTTAGCACAGGTTAATAAGATTTCAGTTTTGCCTGATGCAAGGAGATTTGGGGAGGGATGAGGGAGGTTTGCTGAAGCTGCTTCATTATGAATTTCTAAAGAAAGGTAAATCTCGCCTTTGAGAAATACAAGGTACTCTATATGTTTCTTTGTGTTGTAAGATTTCAATTATATTGACAGGCATTTTTGTTTTTCCCATTGTTGTTGTTGAGGTATTTCTGCAATTGCAGCCACTGAATATATCTTCCAGCTTTGGCCTTCAGAATAGACAACCTCTGTTTTGTTAGTGCTTACAAATAACTGAATGATGGTTTACAACACTTTTGAAAATAAGGTTTTGCAACTAACAAACAATGAAAAAAGCAGGCTGTTACATCACTAGGGTTAATGTATGTATTAATAAAGTCGACGTTCACATATATAAGATGAGTGTTAATGTACAGGAATTTTCTATCATTCATACAGATGATTTATGTTAAGTCCTGAAGTTATTAAATTAGGTCCTAGTATAGGTATTTGTGCATATCTATAGATACATAAAACATGAAAAAAGAAACATAAATTTCTGTTGCACTTGGTTATAATTAGTATAGTTAAGGTGGTGTGGGTCCCACTCAGTTGCCTAGCATGGTGTTTTTCATGACAGTCAGCAGAAGTTACAGAGATGAACAAAGCGACTGAAAAAGTAAATCATGCTCGAATTTTCATTTCTAATTTATTGACAGCTGCTGGGGCTCATTGGTGCTTGGCATGTTTTTTTTTTTTTTTAATTATTATTTATTTTTTTATTTTTATTTGGCATGGCCTGAACTAGTTCACATCCTGAAGCACTGCTGCCACATTTGCATGAATCTGTGTCTATCCTAACAAGCTTTGCTTCCTGGAGACCTGTGCTGTTTCCTGAGCAGAGGGCAGTGCTTTGTGGAAATACAAGCGTAGATGGATGCTAATTTGAGGATTTCTGCATTTTTGCCTGGATAAACTGTAGATTGAAAATTTCTGAAAATTTTGGGAGACAAAGAAATAGATTTAAAATTCAGTAGCAACTTTTAGGAGCAGTCAGGCTAAGACTCACAAGTAACAACATTAACAAAACTCAATTAATAATTTGCTATTTATCTTAAAGAATGAGAGAAAGAAGCTCTTACACATGCCCAAGGTTCTGGTCCCCTCTAGCAACTTGTGAAGGTTCAGTTCAGATAACTGACTTAACCTAAATGTTATCAATATGGAGATTAAATTTTGCTGTCATCATTTTTCAAGGCATAGGATTTTAAAAACCAACTTGTCCACAATTATTTGCCATGTTTTACATTCCTTGTCTGATTTAAGTGTAGCCAGTACTAGCAAATGCTGTTTTCTTTTCCTGGATTTGTCACCATCAGGGAAATCTTTTATTTTTTCTGTCTATTTTTGTTTGTTTGTTTGTTTGAAACAGAGGTCCAAAGAAAGTCTGTCAGAAGAGTTGGTGAATATGTTTCAGTGCACAAATACCTCAAAGTATTCATGTGTACTCATCAGACTGGCATCAATACCTGGCAGTGGCTTATGGCACATATGGCAGTTCATTTTACAGCTTCTGGATTCCCACTGTGGGCAAACTGAAGGTGAATTAATTTTATGAACATATAAAACAAGCACATTATTTCACAATTTTGTTTGAAGATGTAGAGTAAAAAACAGGTCAACCACTTTCATAAAGAATCTTACAAACTGTCACTTTTTATGTTTACAGCCATCCCTATACTTCAAGGCAATAAGAGAAGAAAATCCCACAATCTGATCATTATTTCTATTAGCAATGCAAGGTCATTGCCTGTAGGAAGTTATAATAAACCTGCACTTGAATTCTGGGCAGAAACAAACAGAAAATGAAACAAATCAACAAGAAAATGCTGTGCAAACCTTTAGGCAGACATTTGTTGAAAGACATCTGGGAATAAACGTTTAAAATTTTACTTGATCTGACCTATTTACTATTGCACTTCTGCTATTATTTCAGTTGATTACTGCAATTATTCAGTGAAAAACAGATTCATTAACTATGTTCCATAAATAAAATCATGCTAAGCTTATTTTCTAATCACTGATCATTGTTTTTAGACTTGCAGGGTGGAGATGAATACATTAAATACCAGTGCTCTGTGTTTATCAGGCTGTACTTATCAGTTATCATTTAAGCCTGGTATCACATTATAAAATTAAATCACCCTCTATCACAAGCCTAGAAAAGAACTAAAAATTAGAAATATGCAAAACAGTTCAGCAGGATGGTGACAACTGAATATTTTCTGGCTAGAGATGGATAGCTGTTAGAATACTTAAGTTACAGGGCTGCATGCAGAGACTTTAATAGTGGGTTAAGAAAAGCTGATAGTTGGGCTGTCCGTGAGCAGATCTACCCCCTGCTCAACAGCTGAACACAGTGGATCCATGTTTTCTGTAACATTTTTACTGGCAGTAGCCCAATATAAAAGCTTGGAGTAGCTGATGACTTACATCTGTTAATGTAAGCACTCATATGGAACAAAGTTAATGCAAGTCTATGTTTTCTTACTACACAGTTTTTGGTTAGTTGCTAGAACTGGTGGTGAGAAAAGCTAACATCATTCACTAAGGAAAGTTGTATATACATAGGTTCTATAAGAAGTGAATTACCTGTCCTGACTGCAAAAGAATCAGGAACACAGACATCCTAGAAACTCTTGATATTTTGGAGACTAGCACTCTACTTATTTTTCCAAGCACTAAAAAAAAGTGCTGAAAAATCATGCAACACTACATAAAGGACAGCTGAGATGCCTTTACGTTGTCAGATTCTTAGAAATCAGTTGGCCCAAATTTGGGATCTTGTAGGCTTCCTCGGAGCAAACTGGCATTAGAATGACATATTTCTGACAGTCTTCTGCTCAATTCAGAAGCTCTGCCATTTCACAGGAAAAAATGTCAAACTACCAGCAACAGTTCCAGCTGCAAATATCTTGTAGCTGACATCATGAGCTAAAAACTGACTCTCTAGGCTCCTCACATGATGTCATACTGGTGTTGGGTTCAATTTTCTCTTCAGACATGTTTTCTCTGTATTTTCAATCATGATTTCTAAGATCCCAGCCAAAGAAAACCTCTGCCTGGTGAGTATTTAAATTGCTGAGCAATGTTATACTCACATTTAAGGAAGTGGAGAGGAGGGAAAAGAAGAAGAAATATGTATTTAGCATCCTTAGAAAATTATCCTAAATGACAGACAGCAGTTAAGATCAGTCTCAGAGAGTCTCAATGTGAGCCAGATGAGTTGTGTATTTCCATAGAGCATGAGATGGAATGGGGTGCTCCACACCAGCCTTGGTTCTTTCTTTTTGAGACAAATGAGTTCAGATGGCACCAATGAATGCTGCTTCTCAGAATATTTTTCCCTGCATTATCATCTTCACTGTTCTGTAATTGACTGGCAATTCTGTCAAAGCAAATTTACAAGATGTGAGAGCAGGCATGATGCCAGAGCAGGTCTGCCTAGAGCCTGTTTGTGCTATGCTGTTGCCTTATGAGCTTTCAATCCCAAATTACCCTTATAGAAGACTTGCTGTTTCCCATACTCACTTCATTGTTCAAGGTTACATTTAGAAACAGAAGCCACATTTTTGTGACAGTACAGGTGAAAGGGACATTGCTGTATTGATTGAAAGTCCATCTAACAAAGTACCATAAACAGTGATGGGCATTTAATCAATTGTTGAATTCCAAGGAATATATTTTGCTTACCAAAAAAAGTGGGAAAAGCCTCGTGCCACAGCTTTTTCTTATTCCAAGGTGAAATTACTCTTGTGATTAAAAGAATCTGTTATTAAATTCTCTAGATTTAAAGTGAAGAGATGGTTTACTGAAGAAGGACGGAGTTCAGAGAACATTTTATATAGATAGTATATGAATAAATATGTATTCATATGTAGATATGATAGATGTGATAGATATGAATATGTATATGATAGAATGTGTACATAGGAATACCCTAGTGTACGAAGGAGCATTTTTATTCTTACTAAGAAGTTAAGATGTTTTCACTTGCAACTTACTGCCTGTATGTGTGTATATAGTGTGTCATATTGTGGGCATTCTAGATTCGTGTAATCTTCATAAACACATGTAGAAATGCTAAAAGTTCTGGTCAGGCTCAGTGTGTCTGAATCATGACCACCATAAGTAAATGTTTCCTTCGTCCCACCAGTGTCCAGAGGAAGTGGCTGGAGGAATGTGATTGATGTCTCATTGTGGCAGGGCTTTCTCAGACATTTTAATGACTACATGCTTTATCTCAAGGGATACATTTTCACTTCATAAACCAAACAGTACTCACTAAGACCTCCCATGGCTGCAGTTTAGAGAAAAAAACACTAGGCAAAGATTGTAAATGTGACCATTGCAATCACTGAATCTATAACACACATGAGAGATTTTGAATTAGTTTATATTCAAAATAAGAAAATTAAAAATCCAGTCTAGAGATAAGAAATACTGCTGCTGCTGCTGCTGAGTTTTCCAAAGCTGGGAATCACTTCCATTTTCATTGCTAAAAATAAAAGGCAGATTAATGAAGTTCAGTTCCCAAAGTAGGTATTTTCCGACTGTCATATTTAATATTAAAAAAAAAATATATTATTATATATGTATTTCCTTTAAGGTGTGTTCCCTGTTGTGTCCCTGTGATGCCCCTTTACTGTTTTTGCATCTTTTCTGAGCAGTGGATATCATGATTGGGTACAACAATTCAGTAGCACTACTAGTCAGCTGGTATGTATTACATGGAAAGCAGACTGGCTGACTGGTGGAAACAATACATACTTTATATGTCTATAGGATTTCTAGGATGCATGCTTGACATATATGGAATATAAATTAGAAAAGATTTTCTTGTTTCACTACTTTTTTCACTTGTAATATCCAATGAAACTCCTGCTGATAAATCCTTATTATGATGCTACTATGTTCTGCATATAATGAGGGTTGTGCTGCATACATGATCTTTTCCTTTTCTATATTCCCATACAATAGACAAAGAAACAGAAATTGCAGTGCACACACAAGCATAGTCAACGATAGGAGAATGTCCTTACTAATGTCATCTTGGTACTAGGATGATTATAGAAACCTGAACTTGAGAATCACATAAATGTTGCAAACTTTGTGGAAAAGGATATCTTAGAAGTTCATGTAATCTTACACTAACTATAATTTAATTTGAATACTGAATTGCTTGACTGGATTCTAACAAAGCCCTTATAAAATGTCAAATGCAGTTGATTCTCTGGGAGTACAAAGCAACACATTTACGTTTAACACACACTGAGAGCATTTAAATAACTTATGAAGTGTACCTGTTAGTCATATTTTAAATTTATGTAAATCCTTTCAATTCTTTCCAGGTTTCTTTTTTTAAATCAGTGAAAGAGTAAAAACTGGCATTTGAAACAAGCTATTATAATGAACAAGGCAGAAAATACAACTGTTCAAATCTAACGGTATATTTATCCTTACTTTTTTTCTTTTGTAATTTCATGGAAACATAAAATTTCATAATAAGTGACCATACTGATGTAGTTTCTTTCATTGGAGGGTAGGTAAAGTTCATAGATAATTTGCAAAGTACTTACTGACCTCTTGGGTTGCCTGTCAAAAGAGAGAAACTCTTTTATTTCCTCTGCAATTCTTTAGTATTCATTATTCTACATTAACTTCACATGGGGAAAAAAAAAAAAAAAAAAAAAAAGCATACAGGGCAATCCACAAAGATACCACTAGGAGATATTTACTCTGCTAGCTTAAATGGGCTGCCAGTTTTCCACCCCATTACTTTAGTAAATACCTGTACAATAATCTACTCCTACCCAGAGAAAAATGGGAGGAACATAGAGTGAGAGCTAACAGCAGTAGATAACAGTGGAAACTTATTTCAGTAGTTATGACTCAGAAATTTTAGTCAAGTATGTGTCTTTTTTTTTTTTCTTTTTTTTTTTTTTTTCCATAGAAAGTAGAGCAGCAAGCTTAAAAACAGTTTTGTGATATTTACTGCTATTCGCCCTAGAGGTACTTTGCAAGAATGAGTCAGACTGTACTTATGCACTGAACAGAGTTATTTCCTGAAGGTGCATTGATTGGCCCTACACCTGAAAGACTTTATAAAGAAAAGCTTGTGCAGTGGACATGATTGAGAGGTAACAGTAAGATGCAGAAAGAAATAATCTAACTTATTATCAGAATGCTGATTTATCAGGGTACTGCAACAAAGTTGTATGTCGATATTTTCATAAATCGAAGTTGCAAAGACAGAAACAAACACGAAATGCATTATTTTATGGTGCTACCTTTTTTTCCACAGGACTGAATTTTACAATAGTCATATGAAGTATAAACCAAGCAGAATGACACTTTCAGAAATAAATTCAGGTGAACCAAATCCAACGTAGAAATTATTGGAAAGCTATGAACCCAGCAAGACTCTGCTCAGTAAATTAATAATCTGATGGATAGAGCAAAGTTCTAGAAAGCAAGAAACATTCTCTACTATACTCTGGTCATGTCACAAGAGGATTTATTTATATCAGGCTAAAACACTAAATATGACTGCATTAGCTAAACTCTGAACTCCAGTATCACTTCATCAGCTAAGACTCCATCCACTAAGTACAGATGAACTTCAGAAATATGTATATATATTTTGAATGTGATCATCATTATTCAAATATATATATTCAAAGTAAATACATGTCCAAAATAAATACAATATACATTCAAAATAAACTGTAAACCAATGAAAGGAGACCTGCCTCAGAGCCTGGTTGCTTTGGTTCTAACATCACTATATGCAGAATATAATTCTCCCTTTCAAGAAAATTAAGACTTACTAATGGCAAGGCTTCCTTCTCAGAATATAGTAAACTGGATAAACATTTCTTCTGTGGGATATTTTAATACAATCCATATGTCATTTATCATTTTTTTTCTGCTTTGGGACATCTTCATATGGAAGATATCTTCATAAATGAAGATATTTATATCTTATATCTGATATCATAAATGAAGATATCTTCATTTATCCATTTTTAATTTTTACCTTCTTTCTTTGTATTATTATTTTTATAATCTCTCTGACCCACTTTGTTTCCTCATATTAATAATTCATTTAGCCTTATATAACTTCACAAATTAACCACAGAGACCCAAGATGATTGATTTCTAAATTTGACTTCATCATGGTATAATAATTTTGAATTAATTGCCAATTTATGTACCATTCTTCCCAAGTCATGTTTTGTGACACGTATTGCAACATATCCAACATGTTTTTCAGATAAAACTGTTTTTTGTTTTTTGTTATTTTTTTTTTTCCACTGATCCAATTTGTTCCTCTTCCCTTCCATATCATGAATATTGGTAATTCATATTTAGTTACACAAATGGTGAATTTTGCTAGCCTGAAAGTTTGTATGTGGGTCAAAAGCATTTGTTACTTATAAAATGGAGGAATGCAGAATAACCAGACTTTTCAGATCAAGCTTCTGCTTTAACTATATGCCTTAGCTATTCTTTAGTAAGCTTTACAAGTGCTTATGCATTAGGATACAAGGCAACAAAGAGAGAATAGAGATTGAATGGGAAAATAATTTTCCTGAAAAAAATCCTGTTGAAAAATACATTTGATTTGGATGTTAGAATCATCAGCATTGAAGAGAATGCAATAGGACACAGACAGTACTGTGAATAATGGGGGTTATCATGAGTGGAAGAGAGACAAATCAGTAAATGCGATCAGTCTGTGCACTTAGCAGACACTGCATGTGCTGTTATGTGTAAACTTCACATGCTAGGTGCAACTGTTTTCTAAATTTCTAGTCAGAGGGCAAGAACTAATACAGACAACTTAAAAAATAGCAGCAAGCACTGATAAGTCACATACCTTGATCTAGGAGAAATGTGGCTTGGATAATCTTAAGAAATTTAATCATGTTAGGAAGTGAGAACAGCAGGTTTAACTAACACATTTAATCCTTATATGAAAAAGGATGGTATGGGATATAGTACTCAACGTATTTCCCAACCTCCTGTCCTGGCTAATGCTGTGTAAAAAATTCGCTATATCAACAAAATGATATATGGACCATAAGTGTTCTGAGTGACTATGATTAGAAAAGCATTAACATAAGACCTTTTATATGAGCTACACAAACTGGATTGTACATTTTCCCATCTATTATTAAAGACTTTAGGTATTCTTAGATATAGGATAAAAGAAAGTAAAGTGTTTTTTTTTTGTTTGTTTGTTTGTTTTTTTATCTTTCAACCCACACATTTCTGTTCTCAGAAAACGAAAATATTTTAAAAATTCTCCACATATGCTTGCTTTCTTCCAACTTCCCAAAATACTGCTCCTGCACGTCTGTAAGATAAGAGCTTGTAGAGGTTGCTCAGGTGTTGCACTTGTTTTTAAGCATTCAGGGATGCTTTTCAACATGTTGTCCTAGTAGACAACTTGAACAGTGGATGACAAGCAGTATAATCAGTTGCTAAAGCCAACCCATCTATTGTGCTACTTTCTGTGGCAGCATATTGCTTGTGTCCAAGGTGTTCTTCATTCTTCCAGGATCATCCCAAAGAGAGCTTAATGCAAAACTGGGAGCATCTTTTCTTCATGTAAATAAACATGACTTATTGTCTTATTTCATCTGGTTTGACCCAAATCATGAGAATTCAGTTTGATGACTCTTCTGAATGAGTTTCATGGTAATCTGAAAAGGTATTTCAAAGTACATTAGAACATAAAAATAGAAACTTGATGTTGACACAAGAAATGAATTACTTAGAACAATGTTCTTCTAACATCTAGAGGAGATTGAATATGAACTTGATTTTTAAACCTGAATCTTCCACAACTCAGGAGTCTACAAAATTTAGTACCTCAAGTGCTAAAATTTTAGAAGCTGCAAAGAAGTTGGTTACATTGGGATCATTTTTCCAGTGCAAACAACCTGTTTTCCATCTTTCTGCAGTTAGAGTCTCTGCCACAAACTTTGTTAATAACATTTTGTATTAGCCATATGGGAACAGTGTAACTGAACTGAGAATATAAGTACTAATTTTGTGCTTTTCATTCTTTAAAATGACGCAGGAAGCCCATTACAACGTGTTCTTTGTCACTAACATAGTAAATTCATAGGTGAATTACGCTGTTTTTCTGCAATCTCTGAAGTCTGTAAATGTGGAACAGCTCAGAATTTTATACAAATTCTCATTTTCTTAAAATGTAGTATCACAAAATCACAGAATGGCCGAGCATGGAAGGGACCTCTGGAGATCACCTAGTCCAACACCCCTGCCGAGCAGGATCGCAGAGCACACTGCACAGGATGGCATCGAGGTGGGTTTTGAATTATCTCCAGAGAAGGAGATATTCACACAACCCTTTTGGGCAACCTGTGCCAGTGCTCTGTCACCCTCACATGTAGTAGCACTTTCAAGAGAAAGTAAGGCACATAATACAGATATTTCACACCTACCTTCCATTTGCCAGGCTAGACAGTCTTTTAATGGAACAAGGCAGTATTTAATAAGAATAAGAGAACATAAGATGACTTCATTCTTCATATTAAATATGAGGATGTTTAATAACCATGGACATTTGGAGTTCTCTTAGACAGGTATAAAGAGAACATTTTGGTCAAGATTTTCTGACTGTAAATGTTTCAATGGAAAAACTGTCCCACAGTTTTTGTTTGTTTGTTTTGATTTGTTAATTTAATTTAATTTTAAGCAGAAAAATTACTGAAAAAGTTCTAGAAAGCCAATGTGTGATTCCCTCTATCTATAATTAAGTTCATTTATTATCTACTGATGCGAACAGAATTACAGACTTGCTTACATGAGAGAAAAGGCAATTTTATCCTTGTGGTGAGATTCTGTGTAAAGAGGGGAAAAAAAAGCAAAGAAAACCACTTTCTTGTGCTCCATTTTAGGTATTTAATAGCTCTATTTCTCTTATGTTTAACGACAGCTTATATCACTTGTTTATGACCAAAGTTTAAATCATACATGACATGCTAGTTCTTTGAGACAGAGATAATAATACATAAAACCTCATGATACAGCCTTGTTATTTTGTTCTTTCCTTCTTAACTATGTTACTTTTTTGTCTCTATGGACTGTTGTAGTAATCCATAAATATATGTACTGCTGTTTTAATAATGTAGAAGATTTACTTTCTAGCTTAGATGCATTAATATGCATCATCAACTGTTTTTCAAGAACATGACTAATACATCAACAATAGTGGGTTTTATAACCTTGTCATTCACAGGGAGGCAATATTCAAAGTAACTTGATTTTCCAGAGACTCACCTTTACAGTAATGATTAAGGGCTTTCAAAACCCTGAATGGCTGTCAGTATATAAAAGTTACTACTATAGAAGATCAGAGGAAAAAAAATAATCCAGGCATTTTATTATATATTAAAGCAAACAAACAAACAAAAAACAGCAGCTGGATATCTCCATGATCAAATGTAATGCCATATGTCCAGGTATGGGTAAATACACATGCTCCAAGGTATAACTTAGTGAGTGAAGAACCATAAAGGAATTTCTTACTCACGGACTGTATTAGCTACTCAGCTGATATCTTACCAAAATGATGTGTGTTCAAATGAGCACACAGAAAATCCCAAGGCACATGTTACAGAACATGGTGCATTGGGTTTATGCAGCAAGGTTTAGACATTGCAGGTGCTGAAAGGTTGGCCTCAGTGAGGACAGCAGCTGCCCCATGTCAGACCAGAGCCATGTCCAGCCAGCGCCAAAAGAGACCTGCTGCTGGCCAGAGTAGGGCCAGGGAGTGACACTGGCAGGCCTCTGGGAGAGTAGATTGAAGAAAGGGAAAAAAACCTGCTGCACAACAGAAACTGGGAGAGAGAGGAGTGAAAACCATCCCTACAGACCCCAAGGCAAGTGCAGCAGAAGGGCAGGAGGTGCTCCAGGCAAGCAGCAGCAGTTCCCCTGCGGCCTGTGGAGAGGCCCCTGGTGGAGCAGGCTGTCCCCCTGCAGCCCATGGGTCCCACATGGAGCAGATCTCCACGCTGCAGCCCCCCCATGGGTGGAGGAGCCCCCGGTGGAGCAGGTGGATGTGGCCTGGAGGAGGCTGCGGCCCATGGAGAGCCCCCGCAGGAGCAGGTCCCCGGCCGGAGCTGCAGCCCGTGGAGAGGAGCCCACGCAGGAGCAGGGGATCTGGGGGGAGCTGCTGCCCACCCGTGGGGGACCCGTGCTGAAGCAGTTTGCTCCTGGGGGCTGGACACCATGCTACGGAGCCATGTGGGAGCAGTGCTTGAAGAGCTGCTGCCTGTGGGGACCCCTTGCAGTTTCAGTTCAGGAAGGATGACATCCCATGGAAGAAACCCATGTGGAGCAGGGGCTCAACCATGAAGGAGCAGCAGAGGCAGTGTTCAGGACTGACCACAGCCCCCATTCCCAATTCCCCTGCACCGCTTGGGGGGAGGATGTAGAAGAGGGTGGATGAGGAGAGAAGGTGATTTTAGTTTGCATTTAGTTCTCACTGCTCTAGTCTGTTAGTAGTTGGTAATAAATTAATCTTCCCTATGCTGAATCTGTTTCACCTGTTATCATAACTGGTGAGTGGTCTCCCAGTCCTTATCTCAAACCGTGAGTTTTTTTTCATCATGTTTTCTCTCCTGTCCTGTTGAGGAGGGGGAGTGAGCAAGAAACTGTGCGGTGCTTGGCTACCTACTTGTGTTAAACCACAATGCATGTCAGAGGAGTGTGATGCAGTAGCTCTCATTCTCATAGAAGCACTTAATTTTCTGTTTTGTTCTTGGTGTTTGTTTTCTCCCCAGATGTTTTATACTAGTAGTTGTCCTTTACTAACTTTATGATGGTGCTTTGAGTGGTGCTTTTTTATGATGGTACTTTGAGATGGTGCTACACAAAAAGGAATGTTGGAGCTGATGCAGGACCACAGTATTGTTATTTCCCATAGAAAATAGGAACAGTGAGCAAAGAATAGACCCTACTGTATTCCCACCCATTTGTGAACCTAGAGAGCAAACATGCATTAGATGTGTCAGTGACAGTAAGTGTGATATGAGAGATATAAAATAATATACGTGGGTGTGACTACACTTTTAGAAATACAATCTAGAAAAGACAACTAATACACGTGAAAAATGTAAGCTTTTGCAAAAAATAACTTATCATTTCCATATGATAATGTTTTATGTGTTATCAGAAACAGAAATGGTTAGAGTATTTTGATTCTGTAACTAAACAGATAAATTTGATAGGCAGGGGATGCAGAAAGATTAAGTTTCGATTCAATAGAAAAGATTTAAAAAAAAAACCACACAACCGTTATTGAGTTAGATCCTTCTCTCCTTTCCTCATTTAAACTAATGTCCAATTTAAGTGGAAAAATGTTGCTTTCAAAATGGGAAATTAAAAGAAGATATTTAAGAATTCATGTGTCTTATAAAGACAACTACCCAAGCAGAATTCCATGCAATATTTTAAAACAAGCATTATTAGCAGATGACTGGTATGTTCCATGTCCCAGGTACAGAAAGCATTTTTCTCATTACATGACAAGAAATGATAAAATTTGTCTTTTTATGTTTCTACAAATAAAAATTCAGTACTGGAAATAGAACTGAATATAAGTCCACAAAATTTGTGATGTTTTGGCCTTTGACTTGATTATCCTGCCGAGATGCCGTTGTGCTTGACATAGTATCTCATTAGGCACAAAGACAGATTTCCATGTAGGAAATATAGAGTTTTGTTCATTTTGGGAAAGGCATTGTTTAAAGGCACAGAAAGCAAAGGGACTTTTCCACATTGCAGGAGATCAGGAGAGGGAAAAGGTGATGTACGTTTTCTGCAGAAGCAGTATGAATGATAAGGAGTTTCTAGAAGCCAGTGTTGATAACAAGACTGACAATGGAGACATTTAGGAAACCTACCACTATAACCCACAGCTTTGGAAGCATAAACACAATCTTCCTCCCAGTACCCTCCAGAAATTGAATGCAGCGGGAAATCTCAGCAACTGCTGTGAGATAAGTATCGTCTAGAGAACTGGAAGATATAGGAGAGAAGTGATGAGGCTACATAAAATTTAAAACGTAGGCATTTTACTATAAACGTGTTTTCTAAAGATCATAGAGAAGATAATCTTATTCAAGGAGGCAACTTTCTCTGAGCCGAGAGCTTAAAAATAACAGTTTTATTTTTCTGCTTTATCATGCACCATCTCACTGCTTTAAGCAATAATAGGCCTAGGATGGGCTTATATGTTAAAAAGAAAAAGGAAGAATGAAAGAATTCCCCTAGCAACAGAGGCATAACATATAAAATTTGTCACACCTGAAAATAGTGTGGCAAAGACATAGGATGGTGAATCTGAAGTTATGTAAAACTGCTCTATCTCCAGATGTAAGTGCTTCACAAACAGAAGGCAGCTGCTGAGCTATCTTCTCCTACATCTTTGTTTCACCATCCCACTGCTGCAATGTGATAGCTGTTCATATTTGAAAATTCCCATAGTAGAGTACCAAGCATGTGTGTCATTGTAACCAAGACAACACTTTGGTTACTAGGGGAATTAAAACAAAACAAAGAACTAAACACCCAGGACAAAGCAAAACTCAACAAAGCAAAAAAAAAAAAACCTCAGTCAACCAACCTCAGTGTTCAATGTTTGATATGTCTTAGAATTATGTGTATCACATAATTCAACATCCTAGCTCCTTTTCAAACAGCATTGTTCTTTGCTAAACCTCCTAGATTTACAACACAATTTTGATTCATTAAAGTCTTACTCTGAATAAAATAAACTGCTTTTGACTGCAGATCTTTCTTCTTGGTGTTGCTCTCTTTCTCTGTAGCTAAACTTTATGAAACTTTGAAATGAGTAGTACTTCACATAGCATGCTCTTTAATGTTACTTGTGTTATATGGCTGCTATTTAACCATAGATGACATCTTGTAAGCAGCTAATAGAAAATATTTTTCCAGAAGTAACCCTATTAAACCAAGAGCTATCAGCCAGCTGTAAAATGTACTGTAGTAAAATCCAGGATCAACCAGCTTATAAAATAAGCAGTTACTGAAATCCATATCTCTCACCGTTCCACTCTGTGGCTTATAAGAAGTGTGTTGATGGCTGACCCCACCCAAATTACTAGAGATAGGGTGCACTGCTGAAGGTGCAAACACAGTTTATATTCTGAAAACAAAACAACCAAACAACCATAAAACAGTATCAGACAGTTCTTATTTAGAAGTAAAGCTAAGCGACAGTAACTACCTACACTTCAGTAGTAAAAATATTACAAAGATGTAGCATTAATTGAGCTTTAATATGAAAGAGAAACCGAAATGGAAAAGCCCTTGAGTTTTTAAAAGCAACCAAAACAGAATGAAGATATAAACACACAGACACTAAAGCACACAGATAAATATGTGTTCTTTATTACTTCTTATAGAGATGTGATGGAATAGAAATATGATATTTTACCATTTACGATATCACTTGAAATTAATATAATATAATTAACATTTGACCCTATATTGTCTTAAAATGTCCTTTATTTTTATTTCCACAAGTGGTCTCATGACACAAAACCAAAGAGAATTTTGATCATTTTCTTTAAGAAACTGAAAGTTCAAAATGAAAATGGCTGCTTCTTTTGTGGGTTTCTGTTTGAATAGAAAGTCTTTTCTATTAGGTTTGACTTTTTTTTTTGGCTCCTGTTGTAATGTGGATTTTTCATTAAAACTTAAGTTATTTTCTCAGAGGGGAATGGTAATCTGGCTGCTGTCCAGTTGTGGAGAAATGATATTCAGGTAATCAAATACCACAGAGATGTGTCTGGTTTATGAATAAAACAGAACGGCTGGAAAAAGAAAAAATATCTGTCTCCTCACAAGACAGGGACCTAAATGGGGAAGTCCTTGTCTACACAGGTGTGTATGACAGAGATTATCACCACAGCCAGGCAGATTTCTCACAAAAAGGTACAGTTCAAAACTGGATTTTGTTAACTGTGATTTCTTAGCATGTACATGTGGGTCTGTGTACTTAAAAAAAGAAATCTCAGTATCAAGGACTGAGTATCAAGGAAAAGTATCAAGGACCATCTTAGTTGTCTAGTTGGCTAAGTGGAGCAGTTCAGGACATTTGGAAAGGAAATTCAAATAAAATTATTCTGTCTCTGTTAATAGTATGGGATCTAATATGTCACCTGCAATGAGTTTGAAAAGCTCTCAAGTTCATTAAGGCTTTGCTCAGCTGCTGTCTATGAATAACATTTTTCTGGCTTTGTTCTTGGACATGCACTTTCAGAGGGAAGACATGCCTGTCAAGATACTTTTTCTTCAAAATTTTATTCAGACTTTCACATCTTTTATGATAAGATACTCACCAGGATCTTCCGTGCAGTGTGTTTCAAGACATGGATCTTGAGTATCCTGTAGGGTCAGTGAAATAATTTTTGGCTCTACTTATGACTGACCAACAAGAATAGACGACAAAAAAGTGACTCGCTCTTTCCTTCTCATGAATTCAAGAATGTATTTTGCTTGTGTATGAGATGGAGTCTGTTTCCCTTTAATATAAAGCAAGTTAACTTAATTCAATTATGCAAAAACTGTGGATCCCATCTCGTTGTGGAAGAGTACAGCCACAGAGAGCCAGTGCTGCTGCCTTGCATAATAATTAATGGAATGAACGCCCATTTATGGATTTAGGGCATCCTAAATAAATAAAGGGGGTCCTTCATGGGTAAGATGTCAAAGGTGATTTTAGAGTTCTTTCCTCTAAATGGAAGGCATACACAAGAATGTCTGTAAAAATATTGTCTGCGTAAAAAAGTCTAAACCAGAGTTAATACTCTCCAGTCTTCCTTTGTCTATCCCCTTTCCATCCATGGGATGCCAGTAGACGGTGGAGTTGCTCCATTTGAGAGCATTACAGGATTTTATTCTTCAGCTGAATTCAGGAATCTTGTCTCTGCTCACTCTGACTTAAGGACAGTCACATAAAACATGAACCATTCTATTTTTATTTTTAAAATACCTTATATACTCAAGGAATGTGGAGTTTTTTTTTTATTATTTTTTATTTTATTGTTCAAGAGTAATGAGTTGTCAGCTTCCTCCCAACTATTCCCTTTACATACATCATTTTTCATAAGAAGCAGTGCTGCTGTGACATTTAGAAAATGTTGTTCTAGTGCATGTGTATATATTTTTAAAGGGACTAACATTAATGGAGTAAGATTGCTTAAACAATATGAACAAAGCTCATTTGTTTATGTACACTTTATACAGCAACTGTGACATATGTAAAAGTTATGCTTCATTTCATTATATATGATAGAACACAGAAAGAATACTTTATTTTCACCACTGTCACTTGACTGGAATTACTATACCCAGTCACACAGAGAACTGTTACTCAGTGCTGAAAGGTCATCTTTAAAATCTTGGCCATGGCATGGAGAGCAGACTCATATCATGGTGAGTGTGCTGTGGAAGTGTTTGGAAGCTCCAAGAAGAGGGCTGTGAACTTTTTTCATTCTATGGGACAAAGTCAGAATGACTTGTTGCATACCAGTATGCAAGGAAAGGGGGTAATGAGGGACCCACCAGGGACAACTGGGAACAGTACTAGCCAGAGGAGCAGTGTCTTTGATAGATGACTAAGAAAAAATTAATTTTGCTCTGTCTCAGGGCTCATGAAGAAATTCCTCTACACTTACTGGGCAGATGTACTGTAGGCTTGAATTTTGAACCAAATCTCTGTGCAGCAAGTTACATTGCATTTTACGCAGTTGCCTCAAATCATGTGCTTAAATTCCTTTCTGCTAAACTCAGAACTGAAGGATAGGGCTGGAAATTGCTCTCCTCTCATGCAGGGTCCAGAGTAGTACCTCACATTCAATTTTCTTCTCCTTGTACCTGCAGAAAAAAATTACTTTAAGAAGTGAAATGACACCTCCCTGCACACTCTATACACATTTCGCCTCCATCCCCCAAATGATGCAAATAAGCCTATTTGTTTACATTGCACATATAGCCGAAATAGTAGGGCAATAGGGAATTAATTTAAGAACTTTGCAGACAATTCAGGCCCTTATGAAAAGCAGCTCATCCATTAAATTACTTGCAAAGAAAA